>NC_072398.2:33147500-33796666 GCF_028858775.2 Pan troglodytes | reverse complement strand
AGAGTATAGTGCTCTATAAATATCAACTAAGTCAAGGTGGTTGTACTTGAAAAAAATGTGTGTCTGTAATTACAGAGTACAGTGCTCTATAAATATCGACTAGGTCAAGGTGGTTGAAAATATTGTTAAAATCATTTGTCTTTACTAAATTTTTGCCTGGTTTTATCCACTGAATGTCAATAATATTAAATTCCCTGATTATGATCGTAGAACAGTTGACTTCATTTAGTTTTGCCAATTTTTGCTTTATGTATTTTGAAACTCTTATTTTGTACATGTATGTTCATAATTGTTACGTCTTCCTAATGAACTGACATCTTTATCATTATGTAATGTCCCTATTTATCTCTGATAATACCCCTTGCCTTAAGCTTTTTTTTTCTGCTATTAACAGAGCCATTTTAGCCTTCCTATGCTTGATTTTTGTACAGCATATTGTTTTTCTAACCATTTACTCTCACTCTATGTGTCTTTATGTTTAAAGCACATCTCTTCACTTGAGCCCAGGAGTTCAAGATCAGCCTGTGCAACATAGGGAGAACCTGTCCCTACAAAAAAAAGTATAAAAATTAGCTGGGTATAGTGGCTGGTTCCTGTGGTCCTAGCTAATTGGTAGGCTGAAGCAGGAAAATCACCTGAGCCCTGGTGGTTGAGGCTGCAGTGAGCTGTTATCATACCATTACACTCCAGCCTGAGCAACAGAGTGAGACCTTGTCTCAAATAATAAAAAATAAATACATAAATACATAAATAAATGGCATATCCTGTAGATAGCATAATGGAGTTTTTCAATTTTAACTAATCTGACCATCTCTGCCTTTTGAATGTTTAATCCATTAATATTTAATATAATATTGATATGTTTGGAATTAGGTTTAAATTTTATTATTTGCTTCATGCTTATCTCTGTTTTTTTTTCTTTCTCTGTTTACCACTTCCTGCCTTTTTGGGAATATTTGAATATGTATATTTTTCTATTCTTAATTTATCATTGGCTTTTTAGTAGTACTTTTAAAATAATGAGTGGAGGTGGATTTTATTTTTTTATTTCCAATTTTTGTTTTAGGTTCAGGAAGTACACGTGCAGGTCTGCTACATGAATAAATTGCATGTCCTGGGAGTTTGTTGTATGGATTATTTTGACACCCAGGTAATGAGCATAGTAACTGATAGGTAGTTTTTTGATCCTATGAAACAAAACTAAATTTTTACATCTTACTTATGCTCTACAATATGGAACATATTTGAAGTACAGCAACTTTTGTTTCTAAGCTTAAAGAATGGAAATTAAAAGGAACTAAAAACTTGAAGCTTGTCTATATTTTTTTCCTCATTGTAAGAACTTTTTATTTCATATTTTTGTTCTAATGATGTTTGTGCTGCTTGACTAACAATTTCATTCTCCATGAAGTCCAGGCATATACCTTCACTGCAGTTTAAGCCATTAGCAGCAGCAAAAAGGTTATACTATAAAGAAAAATTCAGTTACAAGCACAGATGTCTATGCTAATTAACACAAACAGCAGAATAAACAATCAAAAAGGTAAAATGAGTTTATGTTATTATTCCCAGGAAGAGCATTTTCATTCAGTTCAAGGAAAAATTTTTTATAAGCTGTTTAACTACTTTAGAAGTAAAACATAAGCATACTTGAAGCGCTAGAGACTTTTTCTAATTAATTCAGTGCCCAAAACAGACATGTCTATGTTGGAGGAGTAATAGAAGTTAAAATGAATTTGTTTAGGCCCAATTAATCTTCTGGTTATTTCCTTGTCATAACAATGAGCTCATCTCTCTGTTGATGATTTAGTTGCAAGCAGGACTACAAAGTAATTCTTTAAGAATCTTTAGGGTAGTTACTCCAAAATGCTTACTATCATCAGAAAACATTGTTTTTTTAATATATTTTAGTCTTATTTTTTAATATTTGTATACTACCCAGCAACAAAAAGGAATAAACTATTGATACATGCAACAGGAATGAACATCTAATGCATGATGCTCAGTGAAAGAATCCAATCACAAAAGACCCCATATCATATGATTTCATTTATGTAAAATTCTAGAAAAGGCAGAACTTACATACACCAGTGGCTACCCAGGGGTTGGAAGGTGTAGAGAAGGTATGCAGAAAAGGGCAGTGAAGAAACCTTTTTCAGGATTGATGTGTTTTATATCATGATTGTGGTGGTGGTTATACAACCATATATGTTTGTCAAAAATAATGAAATTATATGCTTGTAATTGGTAAATTTTATTATATGTAAATTAATCTCCCAAGAAACAGACAAAATATGTTGAAACTGACAAATTATGTTTAAAATGAACCAAAAAAATTCCATCTTAAATTCTTCCTAAAACAAATATCTTTTTAAAAGTGGTAATAAACTTCTCATTAAAATAATGGAAAACATTTTGAAGATCTGAATTGCCAAAGGCCCAGTCGAAAGTCCTATATACACTCTGTACTCTGTAGTATTTCTATATTATTTTACTGATAGAAGCCCAAATATATTCTAGACATCTTACTAATCATACCAAAAAAAAAAAAAAAGAGAACTGTGACCTTTAAAAATTTGAGATTATGTGTAGCCATTAAATTGTTCTCCTCCAACATTTTGACTAAATTGTTTATTACATTTTGCATACATATACTATATATATCATCTAACTGTACCATCTGATTTTTCATGCAAATATAGGCAGAAGGCTCAAGTTGCTAAATTTGCAGAGCTCCTGATTATCCTCTATCAGTAAGGTTTACCCTTATTATTTTTAATAGGTTAATTGTTCTTAAGAGTTATCTTTGTGTCAGACTCTAATCTAGATAGACAGATGCTTTTATTTAGGCTTTTCAAGATGATTTCAACTTCCATTGATTTTTTATTTTCGGAGTATCTACAGTAAATGTGATATTTCACTAAATGTGGTAGAGCCTGATTACATCATGTCTTCACATTGGTAATTTTAAAAACAGGTAAATGAAGGTTGGGAAGAGAGAAAGGAGGCAACGTTTACAGAAGAGTACTGTTAAATGTTTTTGCAGTAAAGGCTTGGAACTAGGACAAAAAGTGGAGGCTAGCTATTCTAGCTGAGGGTTTTGGAATTGCATTCCTTTATATTAGAGAGACTCCAGAGGAGAAGTGAGGCAGAGCTCATCATAAATCCAGACCAGAGTACTCTGCTCTGCACTAGTACAGAGGCAGGATTGATGACTCCACCTGAGATTTCCCACATAGCTATGCTCTATTTTGTAGTTTAACAACAATAATTAAAAAGCTCAACCCAGCACTTTGGGAGGCCGAGGTCGGTGGATCACCTGAAGTCAGGAGTTCGAAGACAACCTGGCCAACAGATTTAGTAGCGATGAAACCCCTGTTTCTACTAAAAATACAAAAATTAGCTGGGTGTGGTGGTGCGCACCTGTCGTCCCAGCTACTTGGGAGGCTGAGGTACAGAATTGCTTGAACCCACAAGGGAGAGGTTGTAGTGAGAGGAAATCACACCACTGCACTCCAGCCAAGGTGACAAAGCGAGACTCTGTCACAAAAAAATAAATAAATAAATAAATAAACTAACCAGAACTTTTTCTACATCAAACAGACAAAGCATCCCTGTATCTTCATAGTCGTAACACTGAGAGGTGAGGGTCAATATTGCACCTTCACTTCTTAAAAATGTATTATTCTTATACGTTGATTGAAAACTTGGAATCAAAAATCTTCCTGGACTATTTACATTGCCATAATGCCCTGTTTTTGACACAAAATAATTATCTGTAACTGCTTTTTTATTAATGTAGACTTCATAGAGCAAGGATTCCTGACTCCTGTGTATGGGTTCCATTAATGATAAGCCACAGATGCTGCCAACCAAGCTAGTAAAATCAATTGCTAGAAAAATTTAAAAGTTGATATTTTCTCTTTGGCCCAGTAATTTTACTTCTTGAAATATATCCTAAGTAACAATAAAGAGTAGGCAAAAATATTAATGTAAACAGAACAAGAAGGAGGAATACGGGAAGAAGGGAAGTGGGCAAAAGAAAAAAAGAGAAAAGGAAGGTGAAGGGTTCTGGTGCAGATAGATGTATAGTTTTACAATACAGATGCTATAATTTTTGCTTCCACTTCCATGCTACCATGCTTTCTTTTAACAATCTCATTCAATATGTGGAGTTGGATGTTCCTCCTCCCTCACAACTCTCATTCCATGAAGAATACCTTTCATCATTAAACCAATGACACAGAGAATAAACGTTTCTTTCAGAATAAATAACTTTAAGACTCACCATGTTACTGCTATAGAGTATGACATTTGGAACCACTATACAACTGTCATTCATTTCTAAATTATTATATTAAAAGGGTATATAGAGCTATTTGGTTACTGAGAGCAACTGAAAATATCATGTCTGAGTCAACTCATAGAGAAAGACGCTTGGTTGCGTGATCACAAACCACCCCTGCATGTTGGTTAATATCCAGCGGACCACCATGGGTCAAATGAGGACTGGATGAAGGACTGTGAATAGCCTGGGGCAATTCACATTATTTTTACATAACTTTAATAGTTGCATGCTTTCCTAGCAGTGAGCTGAAGCATGGCATGTATAAATTTTTATTATAGAGAAGAAAATTTCAATATGTTATATAAAGAAATAGATTTTCCAAGTTCATACATCTCAGAGATCGCCAAGAGGGTAGCAGCTGCTCTGGATATAAAACACTTTTGGATTTAGGATCAGCTATTATGTGTTCAGGGGCCTACATTATCTTCTCTCAAAGGCTGCAACAAAATTAGTTTTGTTAGTCAGATAATGAGCACGGTGGCTGACACTGAAATAGTCATTGAAAGCTGACGTTCCCTGCCTTTGGAGTAGTATTGTTACTGATATTTTGTTCCAAGAGGAGGTCAACCAAGAGCAGAAAATATCTGCTATTCTCTGGAAAGTGTATTCGGAATCTGTACACAGGCAGGCTGCATTGCATGGAGTTCTCAAGAAAAAACAATGTCTGAGGGGTATGTATAGAGAAGATTTTTTTTTCTTTTTTTTATTATACTTTAAGTTCATAGGGTACATGTGCAGGTTTGTTACAAATGTATACATGTGCCATGTTGGTGTGCTGCACCCATTAACTCGTCATTTACATTAGGTATATCTCCTAATGCTATCCTCCCCTCTCTCCCCACTCCACTACAGGCCCCAGAGTGTGATGTTCCCCTTTCTGTGTCCAAGTGTTCTCATTGTTCAATTCCCACCTGTGAGTGAGAACATGCGGTGTTTAGTTTTCTGTCCTTGCAATAGTTTGCTGAGAATGATGGTTTCTAGCTTCATCCATGTCCCTACAAAGGACATTAACTCATCCTTTTTTATGGCAGCATAGTATTCCATGGTGTATATGTGCCACATTTTAACCTGAATTTCTGTTAAGTTATGGAAGTTAGAAGAATGATTCAAATTTTACCTTTTTTAAAAAAAAATCAATGGGAGTTTCAGTAGTTATCACTCCCATCAGAAATTTTCTCTGTAGCATAATGTGGTTGGTAAATCAACAACCTACTTTCAGCCCAGTGGAGTTTCTGACCCACGATATTAATAGGATCAAAACTATCCGAAATATGCTCAGGAACCAGTTGACAAAATAGCAAATATAATTGATGACCTCCCTCATAAAAAACCAACTTATAAAGAAAAACAAATTGTTCTCCTAATTGTATTGAAACTTAGAGCTCTCCAATTAATTTATGAATTGAGCCACAGTATGAGGTTTATTCACAATTATAATAGTTGTTCTTACTTGAAAATTTTGTCTCTGATAAAAATGTAGTCAAAGACTTATTGAAATCTGTAGTAACAGAATCATATAATTACAAAGTTACTCAGCAATCAACCTCCTCACTTACTAAATGGAGAAATTGATAACCAGTGAGGTAGCATGTAGTACTCCAGGTCACATAGCTGGGTAGTGGCAAAGTTAGGACTAGGGTCAGGTCAGTTGCTTCCCAATTCATATTCCTTGTTTTTATTGACCATTCATTCTTTCAACGTATACTTGTTGAGTGCCACTATGTTCTTATTACTAAGATAAGCACAGAAGATGCAATGATAAAACATATAACCATGTTTATGTTGTCACATACTTTATATTCTCTTGGAATAGAATAGTGTAAGATTTCAAAAAAGCAAGTGTATTAGTCAAGGTTCTCTAGAGGGACAGGACTGATAGGATAGATGTATATACGAAAGAGAGTTTATTAAGGAGTATCAGCTCACATAATCACAAGGTGAAGCCTCACAATAGGCTGCCTGCAAGCTGAGGGGCAAGGAAGTCATTCTGAGACCCAAAACCTCAGAAGTAGGGAAGCCAAGAGTGTAGCCTTCAGTCCATGGCTGAAGGCTCAAGAGTCCCTGGCAAACCACTGGAGCAAGTCCAAGAGTCCAAAAGCTAAAGAACATGGAGTTCAATGTTTGAGGGCAGGAAGCATCCAGTACAAGAGAAAGATGGAGGCCAGAAGACTCAGGCCAATCCAGTCCTTCCAGGTTCCTCTGCCTGTTTTTATCCTAGAATGCTAGTAGCTGATTGGATGGTGCCCACTCAGATAGAGGGTGGGTCTGACTCTCTCTGTTACCTGACTCAAATGTTAATCTCCTTTGGCAGCACCCTCACAGACATACCTAGAAACAATACTTTGCATCCTTCAATCCAATCAAGTTGACACTCAATATTAGCCATCACAGCAAGTAAAACAAATTAATAAAAACATATAATTTTAGAATGTCATAATTACAGCAAAGATAATAAAACAAGGTAATGAAATAGCAAGTGACTTGTAAGAAGTTATTTAGTGGCTTGTGGGTGTTATTTAAATAATTAAAGTCAAGGATGGTCTTTTTGAAGAAGCTGGATTTTAAGGAGCATGAAGAACTAATTCTTCATGTAAAATTTAGGTAGAAACATGCTCTGTGAGGAGGAAAGGGGAAATAGAAAGCCTTGAAGAAGTGATTGAGATAGATATGTTTGAAAGGTCAAGGAAGCTAGAAGGCAATAAATGAATGAGAGCATCCTATAAGATGATAATGGATGGAATAGTGCCCCAAAACTCATGTCTACCCAGAACTTCATTTACTTGGATATAGGGTGTTTGAAGATATAATTAAGGTAAGAATCAATATGAGATCATACTGAATTAGAATGGTCCCTAAGTCCAGTGACAGTGAACTTATATGAGACACACAGAAACACAGAGCAAAGCTGTGTGACAATCACATTTTGCAATTTTAAATACAGCAAGTGCTCCATTTATGCCCCCTCTATAGTTATTGTTTCTTTTTCATTCACGAGCTCATTACTTCATTATTACAAAGAAATATTCATTATGAAGATGTCATTGATGAAAGAAAGTGGTAAATAAACTAAGTTGGAGTGCTCTTTATATGCCAAGGACGTTATATATCAGTAACTCAACTGATTCTTACAGAAGCCTTCAACAGGTATTCTTATTTCTAGATGAATAAATTGTAATTCAAATAGAATAGATATAACATGACCAAAGACATACAGCCAATAGTTAGAAACCTGATTCGGAAATCAAGTGTATCTGACTCCAAAAAATCATGTGCTTGCCAGTAAATCTCACTAACTCTAAACAGGTTGACCCTCAAAACACATAATTTGATCTGCTTAGCCTAGTCACTCAAATGACAGAAAACTTAATAATGTACAAGCTGAAGGATAGGCTTTAAGACTGAAATACCTGATCTGTGTTAGAAATCAGCAGACCTGGGGTATAACGTTGACTTTTTTTTTTTAAATTCAGGAGGTGCATGTAAGGTTTTTTCATGGATATATTGTTTGTGTAATTCTGAGATTTGGGCTTCTATTGGACCCATCATACAGATAGTGAGCCCAATAAGGTGGTTTTTCTACCCTTGCCTCTCTTCCTGTTTCTCTCCTTTTGGAGTACCTGATGTTAACCATTTTTTAATACTGTCATCTTTGATAAACTGGACTATTTGGGCATTTGCATGTGCTCAGCCAAAGCTTTCATTTTTTGGCAAGAATTGGTGGTTCCTTTCTGCACCTTTATCTCCCAGTTTTTTTCTCTGAGTAAATATGAAATCACTTTAGAAAAGTTTGAAGACTGGTCCAAATATTAAATGGTTCATCTGACATGGAAGTGGACAATTCTTCAGAATTGTAGGAGAAAATACTGGACTGAAGATGTGTTATTAAAGTTGTTATGAAACAACAAAAAGTTCAAAGGCATTGGATACCTGTCTAATCATCTGACCACAACTCATGCATTTTTCAACCATATTGATTGAGCACTTATTCTAAGCCATGCACTGTTCTAGTTATGAAGAAAAATTGTTTTTTTAAATCTCATTAACTCCAATCTGATGATTACATGCTTAAGCCATGAAGATTGGGGTCTCATTGCCCAGTGTCATTTACATGTATTGAATTCATTGGGCAGTGTTTGATTCTTTGCTTTGCTTTTGTAGAAAAGACAGGCAGACAGAGTAGAAAAGAACTGGGGAAAAACCTTTGGTATTACTCTTGGAAATGTCCTATCTTCTATGGTCTTTGAGAGCCTGCATCTTTGGATCTAAAATAGGCCTGCTTAGAGGAAAAATTATAGCCCAAAACCAAAAACCAAAAACAAAACAGATTCAATTGCTCCCACATCCAGGTGGAGGGTTATTCTTTAAACACTTGGATGATTCCTTCATTTCAGGAACTCCACTGACATGACTGGAGTATTCTGCCCCAATTACCAAAATTATTATAATGTTTCCAAGTGATTGTTAATAATTCAGAAAATAAAATTAACAGCTCACTAATATAGGATTAGGAAACCATCATTTTCAAAAAAAAAAGGTCTAATTTTTTTTTTTCATTTAGCTTAGTTCTAAAAGAAATTTTGGAAAGAAATTAGATTTGTAATTAGCCTTTTTAACTAGCACTATTACTTCTTCAAGTCAGCTCCAGTGCTACCTTTGATAAAAATAAACTGAAATAAAAATTATAGTTAAAAATTCAAAAGAATTTCTAAATGGACCTACATTTAAACCATAATAAGAAAAACAAAGGCATCTGACATTTCACATTTCAAAAACCATAATATTTTACAAATACTTTTGTTGGCGTAATTTGCGTTAGTGTTCCTCAAACTAGTCATCAAATATAGACATTAGTTATTTTTCAAATTAGTGGTTTCCTGACTTCCAAATTTTAAAGATTACTAAAAGTATTTTTTTAATTTTAAGCACTAATAAATGACTTTCTGATTTTGATATTGCTGACAAAGGGCATTAGAAATAAAACTTACCACTTTCTAGCATTGCTTTTTAGTAAACAAAATTATATGTAAGCCCTTCAAATGTAGGAAGGACATAATCACAAAAAGATGAAATAGACTTTATGGCCAAATAGGCATAAGTTAAGAACTTTGCCTTGGGCTAGTGGAAGAATCCAATGTTTAGGTATCACAAATAACTTATCTAAGATCACAGGGCTAGTTAGCATAGGATAGAGCCCAGCACAATTAGGTACTTCAGTGTTAGTTGTTGAATAGAATCCAAGAATCTTGCCTTCTCACCCCGTGACTAATGACCTTACGTATTATGCAGAGATACTCAGAGCCTGGTTTTGTTTCCAGTTCTGCCTGCAAACTTGTAGTTTCTCTGACCATTTCCTTCAAGGTACCAGTTCTTCCACATATTCCAAGTGTTTTCAAGGGCAGATCTTCCAGTGCTGAGGTTTCTCAGGTATTTTTTGTGAGGACACACGGCATGGCACTGTGCTTCAATACATGCTTTATGCTAGTGGTTTTCATTCCTGACTGCCTTTTAAAAATCGCTTGGGAAGCTTTCAACAAATGCAAAAGCCTGGTTCCTTTTCCCAGAGATTCTGATATTATTGCTCTGGAGAGGAGACTAGGCATGGATATTTTTTAAGCTCTTCAGGATATTCTAAGGCATATCCATGGTTGAGATGCACTGCTTTAAGTAGTTGTTGCACCTTTATTGTTTGCTCTCTTAATTTCTTCCTTTTCTGTCTAAAAGATGCTGAAGTTACAAATGCAAAATGTGCATGCCCATGGTCTATCTCATTCTTCTCAGTTTGAAAAAAAAATTTAAATTGTTACCTAGAGCAGCCTCTTTACAAAATCATTTTTTTTAATGTGGAGAGATTATTTGAAAGTGGTTTTCAGCAAGTGATTTAGTGCTAAATCTGAGATAAGACCTCTATATTATGGAATCAGAGTTCTGTGTGGTAAAGTGATAGAAACAGAGGCTCTGCATGATGCTCCCACCAGTGGGACAAGCATAGTCTCAGCAAAAAGAAAATAAAAGCCAGTAGTCCTTACACACTAAGAGGTGTTAGAAAAATAATTAACACCTTCCATCTGCATAACATTAGGGCAAACATCAGCTAAAAATCTACAGATTTCCAGATAACACCAGATTGAAGGAAAAGTCATTAATTTTTTCTTTACTTATGAAAAAAAATAATGCTTAAATTTAGTAGTTCACAATTAGGAAACCATACTCTATTAGTCTGTTCTCATGCTGCTAATAAAGACATATCCAAGACTGGGTAGTTTATAAAGAAAAAGAGGTTTAATGGACTCAGAATTCCATGTGGCTGGGGAGGCTTCACAATCATGACAGAAGGAGAAGGAGGAGCAAAGTCACATCTTACATAGCAGCAGGCAAGAAAGCCTGTGCAGGGGAGCTGCCCATTATAAAACCATCAGATATCCTGAAACTTATTCCCTATCATGAGAACAGCACAGGAAAAACCCACCCCCATGATTCAATTACCTCCCACCGGGTCCCTCCCACAACATGTGGTGGATTATGGGAGCTACAGTTTAAGAAGAGATTTGGGTAGGGACAGAGCCAAACCATATAATTCCACCCCTGGCCCCTCCCAAATCTCATGTCCTTACATTTCAAAACCAGTTATGCCTTTCCAGGAGCCCCACAAAAGCTTAACTTGTTTCAGCATTAACTCAAAAGTCCACAGTCCAAAGTCTCATCTGAGACAAAGCAAGTCTCTTCCGCCTATGAGCCTGTAAAATCAAAAGCAAGTTAGTTACTTTCTAGATATTAATACAAAGGGGTACAGGCATTGGGTAAATATACCCATTCCAAATGGAAATTGGCCAAAACAAAGGGGCCACAAGTCCCGTGCAAATCCAAAATTTAATAGGGCACTCATTAAACCTTAAAGTTCCAAAATGACCTCTTTTGACTCCATGTGTCACATGCAGGTCATGCTGATGCAAGAGGTGGGCTCCCACAGCTCTGCCTCTGTGGCTTTGCAGGGTACAGCCCCCCCTCCCAGCTTCTTTCATGGGTTGGCATTGAGTGTCTGCAGCTTTTCCAAGTGCACAGTGCAAGCTGTCAATGGAGCTACCATTCTGAGGTCTGGAGGATGGTGGTCCTCTTTTCACAGCTCCACTAGGCTGTGTCCCAGTGTGAACTCTGTGTGGGGGCTTCAACCCCACATTTCCGTTCTGCACTGCCATAGCAGAGGTTCTCCATGAGTGCCTTGCCCCTGCAGCAAACTTCTGCCCGGACATTTAGGCATTTCCATACATCCTCTGAAATCTAGGGGGAGGTTCCCAAATCTCAATTCTTGACTTATGTGCACCCACAGGCTCAAAACCACATGGAAGCTGCCAAGACTTGGGGCCCTGAAGCCATGGCCTGAGCTGTACCTTGGCCCCTTTTAGCCATGGCTGCAGCAGCTGGGATGCTGGACACCAAGTTCCTAGGCTGCATACGGCAGGGGGACCCTGGGCCTGGCCCATGAAACCATTTTTTCCTCCTAAGCCTCTGGGCCTGTGATGGGAGGAGCTACCGTGAAGGTCTCAGACATGTCCTGGAGACATTTCCCCATTGTCTTGGGGATTAACATTTGGGTCCTTGTTACTTATGCAAATAGCTGCAGCAGGCTTGAATTTCTTCCCAGAAAATGGGTTTTTATTTTCTATTGCATCATTAGCCTGCAAATTTTCCAAACTTTTATGCTCTGCCTCCTCTTGAATTCTTTGCTGCTTAGAAATTTCTTCTACCAGATACCCTAAATCATGTCTCTCAAGTTCAAAGTTCCATAGATCTCTAGAGCAGGGGCCAAATGCCACCAGTCCCTTTGCTAAAGCGTAACAAGAGTGACTTTTACTCCAGTTCCCAAAAAATTCCTCATCTCCAAACTGAGAACACTTCAGCCTGGACTTAATTGTCCATATCACTATCAGCATTTTGGTCAAAGCCATTCAAAAAGTCTCTAGAAGTTCCAAGCTTTTCCACATCTTCCTGTCTTCTTCTGATCTCCAAACTGTCCCAACCTTTGCATGTTACCCACTTCCAAAGTTGCCTCCACATTTTCAGGAATCCTTACAGTGGCACCCCACTCTACCAGTATCAATTTACTGCATTAGTACATTCTTATGCTGCTAATAAAGACATACCCAAGACTGGGTAATTTATGTATATATATATAAAAAAAAGGTTTAATGGACTCACAGTTCCACATGGCTGAAGAGGCCTCACAATCATGGCAGAAGGTGAAGGAGGAGTAAGGCACATCTTACATGGTGGCAGGCAAGAGAGCATGTGCAGGGGAACTGCTCTTTATAAAACCATTAGATCTCATGAGAATTATTCACTATTACGAGAACAGCACAGGAAAAACCCACCACCATGATTCAATTACCTCCCACCAGGTTCCTCCCACAACACATGGGGATTATGGGAACTACAATTTAATGTGAAATTTGGGTGGTGACACAGCCAAACCATATCACATACCAAGTGTGCTTAGCAGTGAGGCTGATATCCAGCTGTAAAATATGAATGGCCATATCAAGTGTTAAAATATGTTTATTTAAATAAACTTTTTGGGATGGCATCACCAGAAATGGTAGAGTGAAGAGCTCCAAAAATCTTTCCCTTCATAAAAGTCATGAGATCACTGATAAACACTGTCAGAATCAACATTTTCAGAACTTTGGAAATTAACCACAGGCTTAGAACCCTGGGAGCATTCATTTAAAAAAATACTGGTAAGAATAGTGAGCTTTATGGAATTTCTAATTCCCCTATTACAATCATCTCCTACAATCCTGCAGTAATCTTAAAAACCAACTGCCTGAAATCATAGTGAAAATCAGCAGACTGGCAGACACTGCAGGAGGCAGAATGGTGTTGGAGCTCCTTGAAAGCCCCATTTCCAGATAATTGTTATCATTTGACCTATCTAGTCATTCCCTTTAAGAGTCCTTCACAAGTCTTGCCTTTATTTAACCTGACTTGGACCTCTCCTTGTGTGAACTGTCTTTTTCCTAAGTCATTTGTGGAAAACAATCACTGGCCATTGTTTAACTTGCTGCTGCATGACACAGTGGATAAAAGTGGAAGAAAACAAAATGCTAATTAAAAAGTTTAAAAGGAAAACCACAATAAACTAAAGATATGGGGCTTTTTAAAGCCGTATCATATTCCTGGGAACCAGAATGCCTTAAATCTTGCTCTGGTTGAGTTTGAGGCTCTGCATAAGCTGGATGTGAGGGTTAAGTCAGAGTTCTCAACTTCCTGACAAACATGCACGTGGAGCTCTTTCTAAAGCCTGGGAGACTTTGACTGGAGGTATTTGAGGAGATTTTCGTCTAATCATTAGCTAACTAAGCAGAGACTTCAGTGGCTACACATAACAAATAATATCGATTTTACAGAATTAGTCAGAAAAGCCTCTAAAGAAACAATGTGACAACAACAACAAACCTGGATAAGGGAAGAGAATCTGGTTCCTAGAGTGCCACATTCTATTATTTAAGATGTGCAATTTTCATAAAAAATTAAGAGATGGACAAAGAAACAAGAAAGTATTGTCCATACACAAGACCAAAAAAGTACAGTAAATAGAAAATGTTCCTGAAAAAGCCAAGACATTGGATTTTATAGACAAAGACTTTAAATCAGCTATTTTAAATATTTTCAAACTGCTAAGAAAAACCATGCTTAACAAACTAAAGGAAAGTAATAACTACGTCTCATTGATGACAGAATATCAATAAAAACATGGAAATTATAAAAAAGGATAAAATGGATATTCTGGAATAGAAATATACATTAACTGAAATGAAAAATTTACTAGAGAAGCTCACCACCACATTGGATCAGGGGAAGAAAGAATCCAAGAATGTGAATGCAGATTAATTGATATTATTCAGTCTAAGCAAACAGGAAGAAAAAAAGTAAAAAACAAAATAATAATGTCCTGTGAAGCAATATTATGCACACCAACATACACATAATGATAGTGTAAAAAGGAAAGAGATAAAGAGGCAGAAAAAAAATTGAATAGTGACCAAACCCTCACAAATTTGATGGGAACGATTAATCTGCACTTTCAAGAAGCTCAACACATTTCAAGTAAGACAGACTCAAAGAGATCTTTGCTAGGTGACATCATTATTAATCTGTCAAAAGACAAAGACAAAGAGAGATTCTTGAAAGCAGTGAGAAGTGAATGATATAATGTAATCCTCAATAAGATTAACAGTCAGTATCTCATAAGAAACAATAAAGGACAAAAGACAGTGGTATGACCTATTTAATTGCCAAGACTAAAACAAAGACAATAACAACAAAAACAAAAAAAACCCTGTCAACTAAGAGTTGAGTATCCAACAAAATTGCCCCTCACAAATGAAGAAGTTAAGACATTCCAAAATAAACAAAAACTGAGCAAGCTTTTAACTAGTAGATTTTCTGTAAAAGAAATACTAGAAAGGTGTCTTTAGGCAGAAATAAAAAGATGTTAGGCAGTAACTAAAATATAAATGAAGAAATAAAGACCATGGTAAACGTAGCAAGCTAGATAACCATAAGATACAATGTAAAAATATTTTTGTTGTTTCTTTTCCAATATAATTTTAAAGCAACTTCATAAAGTAACAATTATACATCAGTTTTGATGGTTATACAGTATATAAAGACATAATTAAAGTGACAATAACAACACAAAGGAGCGGGAAAGAATGAATCTATATGGGAACAAAGTTTTTATATGTGATTGACATTAAATTGATAATAATTCTAAACAGATTGTTATGAATTAACATGTTAACTATAAACCCCAGGACAGTCAGTTAAAAAAAAACTCAAAAAATGTAATAAGAGAAATTACAAAGTAATTATAACAGTTCTTTAGAAAATATCTCTTTAACACAAAATAAGATAAAAATAAATAAATAGAGGAACAAAAGGACATGAGGTATAGAAAACGAATAGTAAAATTGCAGATGTAAGTGCTACCTTACCAGTAATTACCTTAACTACAAATAAATTAAACACTTTAGTCAAGAGGCAGAAACTGACAGAACTGATTTTAGGACAAAGACCCGGCCAGGTACAGTGGCTCACACCTGCAATCCCAGCACTTAGGGAGGCTGAGGCAGGTGAATCACCTGAGGTCAGGAGTTTCAGACCAGCCTGGTCAACATGGTGAAACCCCATTTCTACTGAAAATACAAAAATTAGCCAGGTATGTTAGTGCATGCCTGTAATCCCAGCTCCTCAGGAGGCTGAGGCTGGAAAATCACTTGAACCCCAGAGGCGGAGGTTGCAGTGAGCCAAGACCACGCCATTGCACTCCAGCCTGGACAACAAGAGCGAAACTCCGAAAAAAAAAAAAAAATCCAAGTACATGCTTTCTACGATGCACACCCTTTATAATCCAAGACACAAACAGATTAAAAGTGAACAGGTGGAAACATACCATACAAACAGTAACCGAAGGAAAGCTGAAGTGCCTACATTATCAGATAAAATAGACTTTGAGACAAAAATTGTTACTACAGAGTTTATTTTATAATGATAAAAGTGCCAATCTATTAAGAGGTTCTGTGTGTGTGTGTGTGTGTGTGTGTGTGTATATATATATATATATATATATATATATATATATATATATATAGCACCAGACAATAAATCTGCATAATACATGAAGCAAAACTCACAGAATTGAAGGAAGAAATAAACAGTTCAAAAACAATAGTTGGAAACTTCAGTATACCACTGTCAATAATAGATAAATCAATTGACAGAAAACCAACAGGGAAAGAGAAAACTAGAATAACACTAAAAATCAAGTGGACCTAACAGACATCTGTCAAACATTCTAGCCAAAACGAGAAGAATACACATTCACCTCTAGTGTACATGGAATATTCTTCAGGAATAGACAATCTTTTAGGTAGACCACAAAATAAGTTTTAATAAATTTAAAAGTCTGGAAACTATACAAAGTATGTTTTCTGAATATAATGTAATGAAATTAGAAATGAACAACAGAAGATACACTGAAAAAAAATCACAAATATGTGGAAATTAAACAATACAGCCTTAAACTACCAATGGGTCAAAGAAAAAATCATACAGAAAATTACAAAGTACTTTGAGATAAATGAAAAAAAGAATGCAATATACCAAAACCTATGGCATGCATCAAAAAGCAGTGTTCAGAGAACCATTTATAGCTGTAAATATTAACATTAAAGAGGAAAAAAGATACCAAATCAGTAACCATATCTACTCTTATAGAACTAGTAAAACAAACTAAACCCAATGCCAGCAGATGGATGGAAATAATAATAAAGATTGAAGTAGAGACAAATGACATAGATAATAGAAAAAACAGAATTAACAAAACAAAAAATTGTTTTATTTTAAAGATGAACAAAACTGTTCAACAATTAGCAAAACTGACAGAGAGAGACAGAAGACTCAAATTCCTAGCCTAAGAAAACAAAGTGGGGTATAGACCTTACAAAAGTAAAAAAGATTTTAAGAGAATACTACAAACAACTTTATGCCAATAAGTGAGATAATCTAGATGAAATGGACAAATTCCTGGAAACATGCAAACCACTAAAACTTATTAGGAAGAAACAGGAAATTTGAACAGACCTGTTAAATGCAAAGAGATTGAATTAGAAATCGAAATGGCCGACAAGCACATAAAAAATGCCTAACATCATTATTCACTAGGGAAATGCAAATCAAAACCATAAATGATACCACATCACACCCACAGAATTGCAAGATCCAAAAAAGCAGAAAATACCAAAATGGCTGGAGGCAGCCATTCTGTTATCACATGGAATGTTTTTAAGAATGCTGTCACTGAGAACACTAACTATAATATCACATGGGCTATTTCTGGTGATAAGGTGATTTGTTCTTGTGGCAGTGCCATAAATGTTTATGCTTCTTCTAAGTAACCAGATATTAGGAGTTGTGTAAAGGATTTGATTTCTCTTTCCTCCTAGGCTTCTAGTAGACTGCAAGTCAAATTTGTGATTCTCCATACCTATGGCATGGAATTTTATAAGATTAAATACTAGTTTGATCTTGTCTTGCTAGTATTACTTTCTCTTCTATTCTTTCATTAATTTTAAATTATATTGTGTGTGTATGCATATTAGTCCATTCTTGCATATCTATAAATAATACCTGACATTGGGTCATTTATAAAGAAATGAGGTTTAATTGGCTCATCGTTCTATGGACTGTACAGGAAGCATGATGCTGGCATCTGCTCAGCTTCTGGGGAGGCCTCGGGAAGCTAACAATCATGGTGGAAGGGGAAGGGGTTGGAGGCACATTACATAGCTGGAGCAAAAGCAAGAGGGAGAATGAGCAGGTGCCACAAACTTTTAAATGACCACATCTCACAAAAACTCACTTACTATTGCAAAGACAGCACCAAGACGGTGGTAAACCACTCATGAGAAATATACCCCCATGATTCAATCACCTGCCACCAGGCCCCAACTCCAACACTGGGGATTATAATTCAAATGAGATTTGGGCAGGCAGACACATCCAAACTATATTAATATGTATATGACATGTTGATATATACATGATGGAGTATGCTGATATGCTGATTAACATGATGGCTAAAGTATGGCCCAATTCATCAGGTAAATATTATTTAAGTTGTCATTGCTTTTATTAAGTAAGACATTGGATCCTATGAATTGTCTTTCCTGCCTATCTTTCTCCAGTTTTGTTTCTGTTCTTACATTACTTATGTCTGATGTTTAGCCCTTCATCTGCTTGCATATTATGCTCCTTTGTCAGTGAATCAAGGCAAAGCTTGATATCAGGTGATTTATATATTTAAACTTATTCTTTTCCTCTTTGTTTTCATCCAGCAGAGCTCTGCAGGATAGAAATTACATTCTTGAAGAGTGAAGCATTTGTCTTATTCTCACTAATTCAGGGGTGCCATCAATTTTGTCTCTTGTATTGTGCTTGACTAAACTATAAGAGCTCTCCCTGAGCTTCATTTCAAGCCACATGAAATCTATCTTCTATTGCAATGGACATGAATGACTTGAAAGCTCAAAATATTAAAATCAGCTTGATAGAATTTTGCCTCTAGCTTTTAGCCAACTATCACAGTGCACAGCAAATATGTGCTATTTTTGCCTGCCTAGAAACCCCTTCTTCCTCTGCTAACAGTATCCTCATATCCTCTTGAGGACACACTCTATGTGGTTTGGTTAGAGTTTTCCCTGCTATCTAGACCTGGTAACTCAGCTATCTCATGACTCTAACTACAGTAATTTAAGAATAAACAAGTGACCCAAGCTGGAATTCTCCCTGGAGATCTTGTGTCAAAATTACTGAATGAAAAATGTCATTCTTGCCTCTGAAAAAGAAGGCAGGCATAAAGTGACAACAGTACAACCATTCTCCCTGGCCCCCCTCCTCATTTTATCACGCTGGCCCCAAATTCCATAGACGTGGCTTATTTTAAGTGAAATAAACTGAACGCTCAAATTACTCATATGACTCCATATATTCAAAAATTTTCAGAACCAAAATTTACTTTTCACCTTAAATAATGGTACAAAAAAAACCCAGTATATTGAAACCATGATTATTTAATGAAAATCACAATTTTGGTTGTAGTAATTATTTTGACCTCTGATGTGCAAAATGCAAAATAAATAATAGAAAAAAATAAATACAATGTAATGGCAAGATAAAAATTAGAATAGAAAAGAAAAATGAAGTAAATAAGATTAAAATGTTAGATAATATACAGTATTAGGAATATAACATTAAAAAGCAAGAAAAAAGCATTATCAATAAAAGTTGGCTAAAAGATTCTAGAAGGGTAAACAAATAAAGATATTTATTTTTGTGAAGAAGCAATTTAAAGTGACATTCTAAAGTAGGATAAGCAAGGCAGGGTTAGGAGGAAGACATTCAAACCCATCCCTGAGGCAAAAGCAGGTAAGAGGCAGGTTTTTCATTGAATTTCATAAGTCATGAAGACAATTTATAAACATCAAGATGTCTCTCAAATGATTGCTGAGAATGAAAGTCGGCATCTCTAGCATACAGAAGAACCCTATTCCTCTGGCTCATAAATTTGACCTTAAAGATGCATTTTTACCTGAAGACAAGACAGTCTCCAATTGGCATAAATTCTCCAGAATCATTCAAGAGATACATCCAGAGAGGCAGTTTGGACTATTACTCACATTGAACTGGTAGACCACCCTGTTGCCTACTTCAAAATAAATGCTTTAGAAATAATTTCATACAATCTTGAATCATCACATTATATGTGCACAACACCACACCATAACTCTAAAACCATGCTTAGCCCAAATCTATTAGACTTCCACTACTTAAAAAACAAAGATGGTCCTATTCCTTATCAAGGCTATTATAATTGCCAATGTGTGTTTTTAAAACAACAAAGAAGAAATGGCTACAGCTGTTCTTATTTGGTGGTCTTATTATATACAGCTAAAGGTTACTTCTTTATATGCTTCTAATTAGAATTGATTACAAACATTATAATAACAAACATACAATAAAATCAATTATAGTAATAGACTTTACTGCCAATATTTAGTAATTTCCTGTTGCCATTAAGCCAGTTATTTCCAACTACGTGATTGCATTGGGAAGATAATATTTTTATAGAGATTTGTTCCTTTTTTAGATATGAAAATAAAATAATAGTTATTTTATTTCCAAACGGACAAGATATTTTCCATTTCTGTACTACTTGTTTCTCTCCTACACTCATTAGACAGAAACATCTTAATGAAACACATTTAAAAAGACAAATAAAAGAAGTTGTTTATGTACACAAGTCAGCTTGAATTCAGTTAAACAGGAGTTTCTTGAGAATGAGGTGGAGTAAGGAATTGAGCAGATGGGGGAGGGAGGCTTCACTATATTTTTGGTTTTGAAATAAACATATTAACTATTCAATCATTAAAATATTAAATTAATCAAACATTTCAAATAATTTAAATTTAATCAAGCAGCCTACGGACAATATCTGAGATTTTCCTTACATTTTCTGAATTATTGTAGCAAGGATGTGGCCAAAGTAACAATAGGCGGAACACATCATCCATCAATTAAGAGGCCTAAGAACTTGGTGTCCCATTGGAAAACCCACCCAACTGGCCTTACATCATTGTGGATGTTTGAAGTTAGTAACCAGCAATTTGTTTAACTCAAATAAACATCAAGGAATTTATTACTACACAGAACTCAGCCTTTTGGAGAACTTATTTTGCTCCTGTTTATAAATGATTGTATTTGTTATCATTTCTTTCCTTTAATCGTTAGTAGAACATTTTGTAATTCTCTTCTTATATTAACCATATGAGGTACATCAGTCCCATGTTCCCATTTTAGAGAAAGATGGTACAGAAACCTAGGAATATTTGGCTATACTCATAGGATAAATTGAAACAAATTGTAGGGGAAGTAATGACATTAGTGTTTGTGTTCCCTGATATTTCATTAGATCTAGCTCAAAGCCCATTAAAACCAAATATTTTTAAAAGAGAACTTTTATTAACATAGTTTTAAAATCCCATTTCTAAAACAGAGAGGCCTCCTGTAAAATAAGGCTGCATTCATTTTTCTTTCCCACTGGTGGTTTGTTTTTGCTCCTGTGTCACATTTTCCATACAATTTTATCTTCAATTACCACTGAGCTAAAAATAAATAAAGCATGTTTCCTAAATTGTCATAATTAGCAATGCCATTTTATAGGGAATTCGGCTGCTGCTTGAGTAAACAACTGTTTTTACTTAAATATTTGATACAGAATAGGAAGGCTGCTATTTTTCTTGATGATAACAGGAAGTCAGTTTTCATGTAAGTCATATGATTCTGACAGAGTTATTAGAAAACAATACGGAAGTTGGTTTTTAGAAATTATATTGTTTGAACGTCCTGCTTGTAACTTTGCCCCTATGGAAAGATAGAGAGCATATTAAATAGAAGCCATTTAGAGCAAACTGCGAGGCCTTTGTTTGAGAATCTAGCTTCTCTCTTTCCAGATCTTCTACTCCTTCATGTACTCATAGGACACTATAAAAAATCACAAACAATTTCTTCAGGACAAACACGTGTTTCAGTGTGTCTGTTTTCTGGGGGTTTTCTTATAATCTAGAAAAAAAACAAAGTCATAGCATTTTAGAGCTGGAACAACTTTTTAGAATTATGTAGCCCAAATATCTCATTTTAGAGGTCATAATGAAATCCAGAGACATGAATGGATTGGCCTGGCAGCTGGTTAATAACACTAAGAAATGGACTACAAGTGCTCTTTCTGCTGGCCTCTAACTGATTCCATATGTTTTCTGTCCATTGCTTCCCCTCCTCCCCTAAGAAGATGCTCTGTAGTGAGGTATGACCCCTCTGGAGAAGAGGATAAACCTGATTCCTAACAGTGCCAGAGTACAGAGTAAACTCTAATGAATAAATTGACTTTGAGATTGGGAACCACTGCCCCACAGTGGTCTCACCTCTGAGAAATAACGACACTTGCTCATTTGTGTTGAAAGCAGAAAGGACTAGACCTGTAACTTTTAAAATCATAGCAGGTGAATTCTTGGTAAAATAGTGAGTGAGATCACTGGGGAGGAAGGAGAGGCAAGGAAAGGCTCATTATGATGATAGACAGCCCCTAAATAATACTCAGAATAATTTCCTCCTAAATAAGAGGATCATACTCCACAGAAGCAGGTGAAAATGCAATTTTGGAGAAGCTGATAATGGTTCTGTCTCTGACATGTGTCTATTTCAAAAAAACTGGGGCTTCTGTTTGCTTATTTGGCAGACAGTGTGTGATTGCAATGAAGGGATGAGGGCTGGCAGAGCCCTGATAATGGTAGGTGTGCAGTCTCTCCTCCAAACAGCTATAAAGGAAAAACCATTATGGTGCGTTGAAAAGCTCAAGGAAATCTAAACTGATTGGGGTGTGGGGGTTGCTGAGAAATGAGGTCATTGAATCGCTACATAAAATCAGGAATGATATAAAAGCATGATGTACAAGAAATGAGGGAGATCTTTCTGGCTTAGAAAGTTTCTTATATTTTTCCTAATGATTAAGCAATATCTGAAATTTACCGCAAGGTTTGTATCTATCATCAGTCTAATTTAAGAGGAATATACTTGCAGTTACAGTGTCTATTTAACCTGATCTCTTATGGTTCCCAATATTTCATTCTGTTCCTGAGATACTCCTATACTGAACATCTACATGTCATTTGCCTCTGTGTCTTTACACACGAAATGCCTCTACCTGGCAAAATAATGTCCCTTTTCTTCCCTCATTTATGCTCCCGACGTTTTCAAAATAAGATCCACAAGATATCTCTACTAGCGACTCTTTTCCTCACTAAATGTTTCCTATGCCAAATTACATATTTACTATGAAGCCTCTTGATACACATGTACTTGGTTGATACTGCATTGGCTTTGATTTGTAACTATTTTGTTTTATAAGATTCTTAAATTGTTGTTATGTATTTAGATGCACTTCCCCAAAAAGCCAAAAAAATCTTGAAAATTTTTCTTGTTTGCTTTGTACTTTTACTGAAGCCAGTACATTGCCTTGCATGCAACGATCACAAAATGTTAGTTTTAATCGACTGCTTCCAAAGGCAAACAGTCCAGTTCTCTAGCTTCATTTCTTTTTCCACTATTTCACCGGTAGACATGTTGATGAACCATAGAGCAAAAACAGTCAATATATTTTATCTGATTAATTTTTTAAAAGTAAAATCATAACTCTTTATATGCATAGTAACCATGAAATAAAGATTAAAATGTCACCTCTCTCCATTTAATGTAGAGGGAAAACAGACAGTATACTACACATGAGAAAAAAAAGTTACCCTAGGGGTCATTACATCATCTTCTTGACCCATCCAACACACTGGTTTTCTCTAAGCCTTGAGCACAAAATGAAGAAAGAACCATGTTATATGAAAAAAAAATTGTGTCTTTAAACTATATAATCTCCCCGAGCTTAGCAAAACACTTGCACTAAGAGAATCCTGAGACCAAAAGAGAGATCTGAAGAGACGTCCTGTGTCCTCTCTCAGGCAACCTTCAGGGCTTTTGCTTTTTGAGTCTCATGGAGGACTAAAATTCCCATTATATATATATTTTTTTTTTTAAAAAGCAAATGTATGTAGTTGAATTCTCATCAATTAAATGTAATATGGTGTAACTCCACTATCCTTTGGTGACCTTCTTCTTTACTCATTTTTGTACTTTGACCCTATCCACATGAGTCTTCTCCCTCTCTCACTCTTTGTCTCTCTCACTCTTTCTCTCTCTCCATCTCCTAAATGTTGCAGGGGCTTGCCATTTAATCTAGCATCCAAATACCAAGCCATGATACTATGCCAACTTAAGAGTCCAGTTTTAGTTCCTGCTACTTTTGCTGCAACTGTAGCTATTACTCTTCACTTTGGCTTTAATTCTGCAGTTATCAACTGAGTGCATCCTTGCTTCAAGCACTGTGCTGAGAATATAAAGATAAATAATACAAGGCTCCTGAGTTCAAGGAGTTTACAGTCCAGAGGTGCTATTTGCAATGTAATTATGATTTCTTGTTCTCTTTTCTCTCTTCAAACTTTTAACAATTTGCATCTCACTATATTACCCTGAGCTCAGCTCCCCCTCATGCCACAAAGCTACCACATTCACTGCACAGAACTTAGGTTTTCAAGCTTACACTTTTTTCTCTGCTACAGGTTACTTAGACTTTTAACAGACGTTTATTTCCTCCAGTTCCCCCATCATAAAGAGCCAACCATGAGGCAACAGGATCAATGGCCTCCTTGGTTTCTTCCTTTCCAGTCCTGTCACCATCTGCTACTTCAACTGCTGATGTCAACTTGCTCAGTTATCTTGCCTTTCCAGTGAGGTTGCTGCACTGCATGGCTTGCCTTCTGCGTAATGGAAGTGACTATCTAGTCCCACGGATTTCAGTGGAGCAGGACTGGCTTTCCTATCCCCAGGGGAGATTTTAAAATTCTGAATCTCAGATGGTTAATTTTACTTCAAAGCTTTTCCCCTCCTGTAGCTAAAAAACAACATGATTCGTTTTCAAAAGATGCCAGTTGTCATGTAACTGCAATAGTTCAAGAAATTTGAAGACAAAAAAAGGTCTTATAGCTATTGAACATTTTCTTGCCCAATGCATGAGGTAAAGTTACAGTATAATTTAACATGATGCCTTTTCTAGGAAAAATCCTTTTCCAGAAATTCATTCCCCACTAAAAGATCTGAGTAGTTGAAATCACACAAGTCTGTCTAAGCAGACTTGTTCTCATCTGAAGACTCATCCATTCTGGATAAATGAGAGAATTCCTGAGGGTGACTCTTGCTCAGGCCTCATCAAAGGAACTACGTCTTTCTTGTTCAAGGAACAAAACTCAGTTTTATGATTGAAAAAAGAAAAGAAAAACAGCATCAACTATTCAGAAGCAACTGCTTAGGGACTTTTATCAAGGTAGCTATAAAGTATATAAATCTGTTTAAAAAGTTTGCGTATGTCAGTCAAATAACTAAAAGAACAAATAGAATGTGAGTGCTACAAGACAGTAATTTTTGCCTGGTTTCTTCACTGTTACATCTTTAACACCTAGAACAACGCCTGGCACATAGTAAGCACTCATTTAATATTTGATGAATGAATGAACAATTAAAAGCAAAGCTGAAGGCGATAGCTGACCGCACAAAGCAAAAATGATTTATGAGGTTCTACACTAAATACCAAAGGAATACAATGGTTGCTTATCATGGAAAAGTGCAATGTCTGTGCTAATGATATTAAAGGGAAAAAAAATGCTAGGGAGATGGAGAAGAATCATGCTACTGTGAGAGAAAAAAGGGTGGCTTTGGGGTGGACTTAGCTTACAAATGGTAAAGAATTACATGTCTTCTGGTAGCCCCACAGAGCATTTTCAGAGGCTGGAAACCTTCTGGTTTCAGTTTGGTGGAGAAAAATAATAGATCCTATAAAATCAAGAAAGGAACTTATTCTTTTGACATTAAGACAGACCCACTTTTACCCTTCAGTCTGAGTAGCTATTCTTTTATCTAAGCCTCACATTTTTGTGTTCCTTTTATTTCCCTACTCTGGTGGCCCTCAGCCCTGGCGGCGCATCAGAATCACCTGTGGAACTTTTAAAAATTGCAGTGTCTGGCTGCCACCCCCCATTTTGATTTATTTGGGCTGGGCTGGGGTCCAGGTATTGGTTTTTTAAAGGCTCTCTAGATGATTTTAATATTTGTCTAGGACTGAGAAATTTTGCCTTGCCCCGTGTTGCAACCTAGATACACTTTTATACTTTACCATAGAGAATATATAGCAATTTTTCCTACCTCAACAAATTTTACCTATCTACTCTTTTCCTTTACCTTACACTGATTTCTGCATTCTTTAGTGGTCTCCATGAATACTCCATTTGATTAATGACTTTCCTTCATGACCATTCTGACTCCTTGAAAAACATTTGAAAACGCCTTTTCAAAAGAACTTCAAATGTTACTTACACACAGAAGAATATGCAATGTAGATATCCAATTTTATTCTATTTTAGTTCAGAAAATGACTCTCTCAACTTGTTTAGAAAATGACTATCTCAACAAAGAAGAAAATGTCAACAACAAGAAGTCCTTTAAACAACAAGCAGTGCTGAGCTCACACCATTTGAATGTTAGCAAATCTAGAATAGAAGAGAAATCATAGCTTTATCTTCAGACAGGTTTTTCTTTAATTCCCTTTTTTAGAAATCATCTCTTGTACACTCAAAAAACGTTATAAAGCCAATGCAAGGTAGGGAATGAATTCATTCACTATTAGGGAGAAGATACATTTCTATTTAAAAATTGTTCTCTTTTATACAAATAGTTTTAACTTATCTGTGGCTTGCCTTTCACATCTATGAAATGAAAGATATTGAATATTTTATCCTTAATAGTTTATGAAATGTGATCAATAATCAGTATCCTGATGAAATTATTTGTTTTCCAAAGAAGATGAAGAATATAATAGAAATTTTCAAAGCCAAAATTTGCTTCTAAACCAGCTACTCTGACTACAATAAATCCACCTCCTGTCTTTCACTTGGAACTACAGCTAGCTTCAGGGTGACATTTAACTTTGGAAGGAAACTTCTGATCTTACGCTCCTTTGTTGTCAATTGCCACTCAAAGTACTAGTTTTATAGGTGCATATTTATGAGATATGAAACATTTCTCCTTTCATATTCTGGAAAAATGCATGCTCTGAAATAAACGGTTATGGCAAATTTGGGAATATTTCAGCACATAGACTTTTTTAAGAAAACCACTTGTCAATAATTTATTAAAGTACTACTAAAATTAAAGTTCAAGGAACAAAGAAAGCAGGGGGCAACATTTCTGGGACTTGACTTGGGATGGATTTATTAATGGGAATTATTAGAAGAGAGAACCACCCAAAAGCACACTGGAAACCCAACAATATAAACCAAAGTCTGGCAGCAGAACTCCTACCGTTTTGAAGGGTAATGAATACCTTTATGACATGAGTTAGTTCCACAGTCCAAGACTAAGGAATGGAACTGTTCTTTACTTGTTATTAGTTATGAGCATTGTCTACATATACAAGAGGAAACTATAAATACAAGAAACCTAAAGAATTGAGTCCTCTGGATGGGAAGCAGGGGAAAAAGAGTGTGAGCAGAGCAATGAATACCACGTGAGGACTAATTTGGTAAACCGAGTGCTGTGCAATGAATACTGAGTACCTTCCATTAAGACGATTGGCTAGTATATAGCAGCCATAGCAGTGTTCCATGATGAGCAAATACAACTATGAGTGTGAATTTGCTTGTACATAAAAAGCCTTCTGCTAATAGTAAATTATGTTCTGAATGTTTCCTTATAAATTAGTGAAGAGCAAAAGAAATAAAATAAAAAGTTAGTGACCTTAAAATAAATATGCATCATTTAAAAATACTTTATTATTGGTCACTTATGAACTTCAGTCTCATAGATTCAATTCTCTAATCAACATCTTCACCTGGGTGTCTAGTAGACATCTCAATTGACATGTCCTAAAACTCAACCTCTGATCTTCTCTCCTAAGCTTTTTCTTCAGTCTCTTTTTATTTCAGTTCATGGCAATTAGATCTTTCCAACTGCTCAGGGAAAAACCTTGGAGTCATTGTGACTCTTCTTTTTCTTGCCCTATATCCAATCAGAGAAGAGTAAATCCTTTGAATTTACCTTTAAATATATCAGAATCATACCACTTTCACTGCTAACACCAGAATCCAAGCCATCCTAATCTCTCACCAAATTGTAACCATAGCCTTCTAACTGTTCTTTCTGCTTCCACCCTCCTCTTCCCCTCATTATAACATATTCTGAACACAACAGCCAGACTGATCCTGTTGAACTGTAGGTCAAATAGTGTCTCCTCTCTGCTCAGTATCTTTAAATGACTGCCCATTGCACCCAGAATTAAAACTAAAGTCCAAAGTTGGCTCACAAGGCCCTAAAAATATCAAGTCTCTGCTACTTCTCTCATTTCATCTCCAACACCTCTCTGCCTTGTCTTGCTCTCCCCTCTGCAGTCACACTGGAATACTGCAGCTCCTCAAACTTTCTGTTGCTTCTGCCAGGTAAGCTCTTCATCCTGATGTCTGCATGCCTTATCCTTCACCTCCTTTAGGTTTTTGTTCTAAAATCATCCACCCAAGAAGGACCCAACTGCCCTATACAAAATTACATACATCTCGACATCCAGAATTCCCTAAACCCCTTCACAGTTTTATTTTCTTCATAGCACTAATCAGCGTATGACAAACTATATATGAGTGTGCATCTGTGCACATGTGTATTTGTCTATTGTCTGTCTCCCCCTACTAGAATACAAACTCCTTGAGGACAAGCATTTTTGACTCTTTAGGTCATTGCCATATCCCCAGGGCCTGTCACATGGAAGTTTCTCAATTGTTCATTCATTGAGACAAACAATTAAATTAACATTAAAGTAACATATTAATTTGTTCACTGTAGCATGAACAAATTAATATGTTATTGAATTTGTCACATTCAATTTGGTACTTTTTGTCATGGTTTTATTATTTTATTCTGGGCCACGCCAGCTCATCTTTCATTTTCTTTTTTTACCCTATCATATATTTCTAAAGATCTTAGGGCGGGCATGGTAGCTCATGCCTGTAATCTCAGCACTTTGGGAGGCCCAGGTAGGCGGATCACTTGAGGTCAGGAATTCAAGACCAGCCTGGCCAATATGGCAAAACTCCATCTCTACTAAAAAAAAAAAAAAAAAAGAAGAAGAAGAAAGAAGGAAAAAAAAGTTGGTGGTGGCTGAGGCAGGAGAATCACTTGAACCTGGGAGGCGGAGGTTGCAGTGAGCCAAGATGACACCACAGCTCTCCAGCCTGGGCGACAGAGTGAGACCCTTATCTTATATCTCTGCTTTAAGCTCTTCTTTTTTTAGGGTGTACTTTTTTCATTATGGTTTTTTGTGGGTTTTAAATTCACAGTGATATATTTGGTTAAATTTTTCTTTTATTCCATGCCAACATTTTTCTCATAAATATTCTCTGTCATTTTTTTCTGTTCTTATGCTATTTTTATCTTTGATTATCTTTGTATGTGGATCCTACACTAGTTTATGTTTAATGACTCATCTTTGAATGAGGAAGGTCTCCTTGGACCCATTGTTTGCAGTAGGGAATTACGAAGGAGGAACTCTCCTTATGGCACAGGGACCACAGGGATTTACGTTTAGGGAGCCTTTGCTTCTTTCTTGACCACTGGGACTTACAGAGAGGCCCAGTGCCCTCTCTCGTACTCCTGACGCACCAAACACTGCTTCCTGCAAATATGTTTCGCCTGCATGATTCCTTCACTAATTCTGCATTTACCTTCCCAACACTGTGTGACTCATTACTAAGCACAAGGAAGGACCCACCATGAGACCCCCGCTCCTTCCCAGTGTTGCTAATAGAAATTGTTAGCTCCGTGACCCAGAAGGGGAATCATTTCTTTGGAAAGTGCTCTCTGATGGCTTTCATTGAGATCTGCAGCCATAGGTATTCTCACTCCGCATCTTCATACACATTAACTTTATTAATATTGGCAGATCTTCCTCTAATTCTGTGATTTGGAGTTTCATATTTCTCTTAAGTTTGTTGAAGATGGAATTCTAAAGTACATATATTTATATGTTAACATCTGTTACATCTAAGTAAGGAAAAATACAGAATATATTATTTGCTACTGTTTTGAGTGTTTAAAATATTTTATAATTAAGTGTATCAATTTTATTTTTGCCAGATTTATATAAAGCATATAAATTAAATGTGTTAATTAGATATCCTACAGCTGTAATCCTCCTAAGTATCCACAATATTTTTGGCTTGCTGTTTCTCACCTTAGAATGACTAAACTAGCACATTAGAATAAATAAGGAAGAATAACATTTAGTAGGTCTTCTAATATGCCAACTTTAACAACCGCTGTTTTATTTTAATGGATAAGAGCTTTATTAGTCCGTTTTCACACTGCTATAAAGAACTTCCCTGATCTGGCTAAATTATAACCAAAAGAGGTTTAATTGACTCACAGTCCCACATGGCTGGGGAGCCTCAGGAAACTTACAATCATGGTGGAAGTGGAAGCAGACACCTTCTTCACAAGGTGGCAGGAAGAGAGAGAGCATGTGAAGAAGGAACTGTCAGACACTAATAAAACCATCAGATCTCGTGAGAACTCACTATCACAAAAACAGCATGGGGGAAACAGCCCCCATGCTCTAATCACCTCCCACCAGGTCCTTCTCTCGACATGTGGGGATTATGGGGATTATAATTTGAGATGAGATTTGGGTGGAGACACAGATCCAAACCATATCAAGAGCATGGACTCTGGATCCAGAGTGCCTCACCTTAAATTCTATGTCCGACCCTTATAAAGAAAGTGGCCTCGGGCATATTATTTAACATTTATGCCCTTTGGTTTTCTCAGCATAAAATGAGGATAATATTAAGATTGTTGTGATAAGTAGGCAAATTAATACTTTTAAAACATGTAGAACAGTGCTTGACACATAGTGCTATTATATAGCAGAAATTATTACTACCATTATTCCATGTTTCATGGATTCATATGTCGTTTAAATAATTTCAATAAATGTAAAATTTTAATACATACTACATATTATTAGAATAGTTCTCCTGGTTATTTTTATTTGGAATGTTAAATAGATGGAGTCTCAAGTTCATATTTTGAAAATTAGTGGTTATGGATGTGACAATGATTTAATGAGAAATTCTCATCTCCAGGCCATTTAAATAGCCCATTCTCATGGTTACAATGAAACATCCATTGTATGAAAGATCTATGTCCATAAATCTTTCAGTTCCATAGGACTTTTCCCACGGCTGTATCTCAAGTTCCATAGTTCTAAAGTCTGTAACATAAAGCAAAGAGATAAAAATCACTTATAATTTCCTTTCTCAAATAAAATATAGCAAATATTTAACTAGAGCTTTTCCTCTTGCTAGTGACATCCAGTCATGTATGTAGTAACTTAAGGATGAAGGCAAAATACCTGTTTTTTACTCTTTCATTCACTGAATACATTTACTAAGAATAAGGCATTAGGGAGCATGGGAACTAAAGAGATTGATTAAGCAGGATATCTGCTCTCCAGGATCTTCTGTCAAATAGAAGGGATAACATGAGCATATGGTTGCTCAGGAAGCCTTGCTGAGTCAATGAAGTAAAAAAGGAGGAAAGAGCTATTAAATAACTCTATTCTTGGATGTTTCATTATGGAGCACTCATTTTCTGGTGATTAATTGTTTTGAATGTAACTTCAACTTTATGGGTTAAGAAGTTGACAGCATCCTAGGGCTGGCTACATCTCTCAGCCAGAAGTAAATGAACACAAGGGTGGTTTGTAAATCTAAAATTTCAATTTACTAATTTAAATTTTTTATTATATTATTAGCATGTTGTTATACTGTCAGTTTATTAATTTATAATTATTTATGGGCAGTTTATTTGCCCATTTGACTACAGAGAATAGCTTGGGGAGCTATGTGTTTATCAACAAGTTTCTTGGTGAACAAAGACTAAGACAGATCAAGAAGTCAGAATAGCCAACATTCAATCAAGTCAAGCCTTGATAATGATATATTCATCACCATAGTAGCCATCACACCTTATGCCTTCAAATGGGACTGGAGTACCTATGAGTCAACTCTTCTAACTCTCAACGTGCTTCTGTTGATCCTGCCAATGTTCAACTTCTTAATATCTCTTTTATAAGGTGAATAAATTCACCTTCTAATTGACTCTCTATTTCAATGTGCTCATCAAGTTACAACTGGATCTCACAAATATTGGTGCTCTTGCAACTTTTTAATGTGACTTTGTACATCTCTGCTATGCTTAACATGCGGTAATCTTACTATTTAAAGGGAAATGTGCAATCTTATATCACTTATTTTTGGGAAGAATATATTGAAATGAATAATTTATATTCCTTAACAATTTTGTTAAGCCGGCCACTTCAGAGAGTGGACAGTAATAAAGTAAATCAGTGAAATAAATAACCATAAAACATTAATAGACCAGAAATTTATTTTATTATCCATGAAGAATGCATAAATATCGCATTTAAATTTGAATTTCTCTAATGTGCCAGTTTCACAAAAATCAAATGAATCAAGCTAATGTAACCAAACTGAACACTTCATTTACAATGTTAGAAAAAAATTGAATTTGGTGTCCATCTTACAATCGGTTAAGTAAAGAAAAGCAGAAATCACAGAGTAGTTGAAATTATCCCATGGGTATGAAGAATTAGGAGAGTAGCCCTAGAAATTGTAGATCCTCTGACCCAAAGGCCAGCTAGTGGCCTAAACACAGCATGCCACTAAGACATTTTATTAAGTCTGACCAGATGGACAGTTTCCCATTGGTCCTACAAGCAGCCAGCAGTTTGACCTACTAATAACTTGGAAACAAGACAGCAGAAACTATTTTGACTTTATCCCCACTTGGGAGCCCCTGCCTCTCAAGGGAGCCAGTCATCAGCTGCAGCCTGGCCTAAAACCAGGGAGTCTGGCTGGTAATACCAGACATATAAATTTTTCCTTATCTCTACCTCTTCCCCCTCCCATTTTAGTTTTTCCTTTGGCACCTTTCCATCTCTGTCTTGTTCAAACTCAACTTACTCTTTATCCCAGAGTGCTTCATTAATATCTAAGCATACAGGCTAAGGTCACCCAGAACCATCATCTCCCAGAAGAGAGAGGATGTGTAGTTAGATTCCACGTACCAGCAATGCATCTTGTTTATAAGGCCTTTTCTTTACTTGACCATGTTTACCCAATATACAAACCTACCATCATTTCTATTATTTCAATTTTAAAAATTAATAACTTAAGAAAATCTGTCAATCCAGTTATTTCCTATTATATATATATAGATAGATAGATAGACAGATGGTTATGTATATGTAACCAGAAAAAATTATTTGTTTCACTCTTACTTTAGATATTATATTCCCTTCCTTTTTTCTTTATTATGTCTGATTTGAAATATTGAGATACTACAAGTTTTCATTCATCATCAACTCACATTCTTATTTAAATTTTTAAATTTCCATTGTGCATAGCTATTACCAGGCATATTCTGTTGACTTACTATTTTTCTATTTTTATGTCTCTCTTCTTCATCACATGACGAGGCCTTTGAAGGCAGGAAGGATGTCTTCCTTATGTTTATATCTCCAGTGTTTATGACAATGTCTAGAATTTAGCAGAGACTCATAATTTTTTCTAGAAACAGACTTAGTTTTTATATAAATGTCACAATTAATATAATATGTATGGATATAGTTTTGGTTTCATGACTGTATTTTCTTGCTCAGCCTGGTGCATTGAACACCCAATGCCTGAAAAGAATTCTCTAATTTCTCATATTTTGGTTTATATTGAAACACAAAAGCACTTAAAGATAATGTATGATCCCTTTTGTACATTACCAGTAACATGTTTATTATACTTAAAGTCTAGACCTTTCTACTGTTTAAATTTGCATACCCATTCTGTAAAGAACTGAAATAGTTTTAAAAGATTATGAACATAATGAACATTAGCCCAAGAAATCCGCAGAGACGGCTGTTAACAGTAGCTGTTCTGCTAAGCAAGTTAGTCTTTAGCCAATGAAAATCCCCTATGGAGAAGTCTAATAATATTAGCCTCAATTCCAATGCTGGCAATAAGGCATATATAATAAACAATTTTCCTCTCTCTTTAAGAACATTGCTCCAGATGTCTTCTATTAAAAGTGAATGTAACATTGATGTGTATAATAAACCCTGATCACATTTCAACATATTGATATTAAGCTCACCCATATTGCACTACAGACATAAGTTTATTTTTAGGTCTCATTCTTACTCATGTTTATAATCAGTATAAGCTTCCATTTACATAAAGTTTACATTCTTATTTACAGTTTCACATATCATTAATTATTTAATTTTTATTGATTTCTTTTTAGCTTGATAAATTAGCATGCTATGCAGTTTTTCAGCATAAAGTAATTAAGAAAGTAATTTTATTGATTAGATTAACTCAATATTCAAGTCAAGCATATGCCATTTTTCATTACTGAAAACTGTTTCTCAAAAAATGACATTAAAATAAAATTTAAATTATAATACCAAGTCAATTTAATTTTCAGAAAATGTTTTGCATATGCCCAGTTTTTAGAGTCTTTGTTTGTTTGTTTTTTTTGTTTTTTAAAGACAGGTTCTCACTCTGTCACCCAGGCTGGAGTGCAATGGTGCCATCTTTGTTCACTGCAACCTCTGCCTTTGGAATTCAAGCTATCCTCCCACCTCAGCCTTTCAAGTAGCTGGGACCACAGGCATACACTACCATGTCTGGCTGTGTTTTTGTATTTTTAGTAGAGACAGGGTCCTGCCATCTTGTTCAGGCAAGTCACAAACTCCTGAGCTCAAGCTATCCACCGCCTCAGCCTCCCAAAATGCTGAGATTACAGGTGTGAGCCATCACGCTTGGCCTAGACTTTTATTGATATATTTTTGTACATGTTCCTTTAATGAACACTAAAGTTATGCTCAGAGTTACCCCGTTATAGAGCTCTGGAAGTTTAAAGGCTCCTTAACTATTTAGGGATAGAGGAGCTCTCTTAGTGTGGGATATGTCTTCTTGAGCATTCTGCAAACTTCAGGACCTTTTCTAGAAGGGTAGTCTAGATTTCCCCCTTGGAGGTTAGCGTCTCCTAGGCACTCCTTTATTTAGAACCTGGTTGAGCTGCCTTGAAATATCAGAATAGAGCCCCAACTCTTCTTCATCATCAGAATCTTTAGTCAGGATCTAGTTACCTTCTGGGGTGTCTCAAAATAGACCAGTTTTAAGCAGTTCTATGTATTTATTCTGCTAGTTACCTCCAGGTTTTCAATAACATACATTCATTGCTATTTCTTGTTTATTCAACTTTAAGATGTTTCTCAATGCTCTACTTTAAAAGAGGAGATTTAGACCACTCAAAATGCTTTCTTTATGTGTATGTGAGGTTTATAAATGTTTACCCTTTAATGACTTCTTGGCTCATTAAATCGATAGCTACATGTTTCACAGAATTATGGAATTTTTAATAAGAGATTGTTTTAGCTATTATCTTATACAAACCTTTCATTCAGTAGACCGAGACTCAGAGACTAATTCAAGCGAATTGAGAATTACAATAGGGAGGAAGTTTGAAACTTAAGGCTTTATGTTCAGGTCTATACAATTGGGTTAGTGTTGTGAAGACCAAGTCCTACTTCTATCACTTTGTTGATAAGACTTTAGTATGTAGATATCCCTGAGTTTTCTTCTGTTTATACCTTCTGCTAACACTACAGTCTAGTCCATCAATACCTTTTACTTGGATCACTGCACATGGTTGCTAGGGTTAATTATACCAAAATACAAATCTAATTATGTCTTTCTCCTACTTAAAACCTTTCATGAAAACTTAATATGGCTTACAAGCTGTTGTATTTTCCATTTCACAGATGAAAGAACTGAGAAATTAAATAACTTTCCTAAGAGTAAATGGTTAATAAAAGACCACAGCTAGGATTCAAACTCAACTCTGTCAGTGCCGAAACATTGAAAGCTGGTAACGTGATCTGAGACAGCTGAAGGAAAAGAACTGGAACTTTCAAGTTTTTATTTGGTAACTGCCACATGGCAGGCAATTTGTTAATTTCTGTTACTATTAAAATAAGCAAAATATTAGTCCCAATGCAACACAAAGAAGAGATAGGGGAAAGTAGTAGTCTTATCTCATCTAATTTTCTTTTCTGTTAATCTAGGAGATTGTACTATGAGTAATTTATGAAGTTCCCTATGATATGATTGTGGCTCCCCTTAACTCTTTCAATACAGTAGCAGGAGAGCATAATGGTTAAGGACATGAGCTCCAGATTCCAAAAGACCTGGGCTCTAGCCCAGCTCCCTCTAGCATCATTGTGAAGATTAAAATTGATCATTCATGCAAAATTCTTAGTTCAGTCTTGGCAATAATGTTTTCTCTCCACAGTAACTTTTGTGAATGAGTTTTTGCTTATCTCATTCAGAAGAAGAGGGCTGTATCTTTAGTCTCAGGAGCCTTAGTATCTGGCAAATGCGTGGACTACGTATTATTAACTCAGTAAATATTACTTGGATGAATGGCATGAATTATGTGTCTCCTAAGAAGGTACACAGGCAGAGACCCATAAGAAGATAAAGCTGTTTTGAGTAGTCCAGAATGGATGAAGGCAATGAAAGAAGCATAGCGTGTAAAGGCAGGCAGATATTATATCTTGAGTAGCTTTATAAGCCATGTAAAGAAGATTGAGCTTCATCCTGCAGAGGGGAAAGCATAAAGCATTGTATGCTTAAATAGCACAATCAACTTTACAATTTTTAAACACAAAACCTTCTGACTGCAATATAGAGGCAATATTGAAGAGGAGCCTAATAGGAAGTATGGAGAATTGTTAAGAAAATATTGATGTAATATCGGTAAAAAAGTAACGGGAAGCTTAATGAAAAGCAAAGACAATATGAACACATTTCAGAGCTATTCAGTGGAAAAATACTCAAAATGTTTGTGTCAATTATTAGGATACTAAAAAAATAGTAAGCAATCGGTACACTAATTTCCAAATATCAGTATTTAGATTCACAAGATCAAAGTCACCTTTGGGAGCTTTTTAAAGACAGATTGTTGGGCTTATTCTTAGAGGCTCTAATTCAATGGTGTAAAGGTTGGCCCAGGATACTGTAATTTTTTATTCCTTAACTGCATTTTTTATGCATCATTTAAATTTGACTTGCACAATATATTAGATTTGTTTTTACTATAACCAACCAATGGCCAAATAGCTCCTTCATGCAACCATTGCTAGCACTGTTCTAAATAAGATGATGCATACAAGATAAACTTAACACAATTCCAAAGTTCAAGTACTTTACAATTTGATCAAGAGGACAAAGTTAACATATCAAACAAATGGAGAATAGTATTTGCTAAACCATATGCTACTGAGGATGGATGGAATAAATTTTCCATAGATATGAGACCATGATGGGAATTGGAATAGATATAATTTGAATGGGCCTGCAATAGGGAGAGTATTAGAAAACTAAGAGGAAATGCAATAGCCCAGCTATGATTTGACTAGCACAGAATGAGCTGGTCATGTGGAGAAGGGTAAGAAAAACACCAAGAATGAAGCAAAAAGAGAGTCACAGAATAGCTGTAAATCAGTATGGTCTGATAACCTGGGTAAGATAATAAACAATATTGAGGGGAAAATATTTTAGGAATATAGCAATAGCAAGAAAAAAAAAGAGGTGAATTGAAGAATGAAGAGACTGGGAGAGGAAAGACCAGCATTGTGGGGAGCAGGGGTGAGATGACCCGTTTTAATCATTTCAAGCACGAGGTAATAAAAGCATAGGTTTGAGGTAGTGGTTTCTGGAAATGGAAAGGAAAGTGTGATGGGTAATTTTATGCATCAACTTAGCAAGGCTGTGGCACCCAGTAGTTTGGTCAAACACCAGTCTAAATGTTGCTGTTAATGTATTTTTTAGATATGTGTCTAAGTCCATTTTGTGCCCCTATAACAGATTAACTGAGACTAGGCAATTTATAAAGAACAGAGATATATTTCTTACAGTTCTGGAGGCTGGAAAATTCATGGTCGGGGGCTCTCATCTGGTGAGGGCCTTCTTGCTGCATTATCCCATCATGAAAGGTGAAAGGGCAAGAGATCCTGCTTATGTGTGCATACACCTGAGCAAGAGAGAGTGGGGGAAAGGAGGCCAAACTCATCCTTTTATCAGGAACTCTCCTCTGCAATAATGAACCCACTCCCAAGATAATGACATTAATCTAATCATGAAAGAAGAACCCTCATGAACTAGTCACCTCTTAAAGGTCTCGCCTCTCAACACTGTTGCATTGGTTATTGAGTTTCCAACACATGAACTTTGGAGGACACATTCAAACCATAGCCATTTGGTCAATATTTAAATCATTAGACTTTGAGTATAGCAGACTACCCTTTATAATGTGGGTGAGCCTCATCCAATTAATTAAAGGCCTTAACAGTCAAAACTGAGGTTTCTTGAAGAAGGAATAATTCTCCTCAATACCACACTTAAAAACTCTACCTGATTTTCCAGCCTGCTGCCCTGTGGAGTCTGGACACAGGCCTGCAGCATCAGCTGTCACCTGAATTTCCATCACACCTATCTGCCCTACTGATTTTGGATTACCAGTCCCTACAATCATATGAGTCTATTCCTTAAACTAACTCCCTAGCTATCCTATCATATATATGATATATATATATGATAAGATATATATATATGATATATATATATGATAGGAGATATATATATGTGATAGGTTAGGGAGTTAGTTTAAGGAATAGATTCATATGATTGTAGGGACTGGTTATATATATATATATACACACACACACACTTTATATATACACACATATATCCATTATATATATATATGTGTGTGCGTTTGTGCATGTGATATCCATTATATACATATATGTGTTTGTGCATGTGTGTGTGATAGAGATATATATATATATATATATATATGTAAATATATCCTATTGGTTCTTTTTGTCTGGAGAACTCTAACACCGAAAGGATGAATACCAGAGATATTATGAAGGGACAAAGTTGATAATAAAAGGAAGATTTTTTAAAAATCAAAGATAACTTCAAAGTTTAGAAGAAACTAAAAGCAGCTGCAGCTTCAGAAGCTCACTGTGATTTGTTGTCTTCACGTGCTTCTCTCAAAGGAGTTTTGCCTCTCCTGAGTGTTTAATGATGCTGGTAGATAGACTGTATTATGTCATTGTGCTTTCAGCAATCCCATTGACCTTTTAATGATCTGGGTTTTTTTATTGCTAGTACTGTACAATTTAGACTTTTACTCCAACTGTTTAATGCTTTCTAATATTAGCATGTTTCAAATATCCCATTCAATTTAAATAGATGTTGAATAGCCTTGGAATTTAAGTTTTGATGTCCGTTTTTAATATCTAAAGGCAATAGGAGGAGATATTCCCCCTTGAACTGGGCAGTAAACCCAAAAGACCATATAATTTCTCTGCTTTCATGCCAATGAGAGAGTGAACACAAATGTTACTCTGTAGTAACCAATTTTTATCCTTAACTGAAATTGCAATTCAGTTCTATAACACCATTCTGCCTCAGATCCATCAAGTATTATTTTTCAGTCCTTTCCTGTTGAGACTGACTTCTGATGAATAAGTTTCCTTTGATGGAAAGTCAGGGCAGGAAATCTCAGGGCAGGAAATCTACAGAAAACTGTATGGTACTGCAGTTTTCCTTATACATGGCACTCTGTGCCCACAAAGTATTCCATAGAGTGTTTGTTTCATCTAATTTACCACCCTGCCAATTTCAGTGCATTTCGGCTAACCACCTCGATTCATTATGCACCTTATTATTCCTGGTTCTGTTTAGATAATTCATCAAAGTTTTTTGAATTAATCCACTATGCTAAATCTTTACACTATTAACACCAACAAAATTTCAACTTAGGTACTTGCAATAAATGTAATAACAGATCTTCTGCAGCTTAAGGGATAAATACAGCAGATGACTCTGTCAATCTACATGCAACTACCGACATTTCATAAATTGCTTACTGTATAAGTAAACACATGACCAATGATATGAAATAAAAAGTCCGCAGGAGAAACTTTCAGCATGCCTACAAGAAACATAAACTAACAATACGAAGTGTGAGCAAAAATGTGTAGTTCCTAGAGCCCTTACTGCTGATGGGAAGTTAAAAACATAACTATGGGGAAAAAACAAAAACTTGGCATTAATTTGTAAAGCTGAGCTTGTTCATACTTAATGAGCAAGCAATACTCTAGATTTATACATTAAAGAAATATACATCCATGTGCATGGTGAGACACAAAAAAGAATATTCTTAATCAGCATTGTTCACGATTGCAAACATTTAAAAACAACCATATCAATCATGAGAGAACAAAAGAGACACTTTGTGAAATACTACATATCAGTGAAAATAAACAAATAATAACCAAATACATCAATAGAGATAAATCTTAGAATCACAGTTTTGTCTGGAAAAAAAACATAGTTGCAGATGACTACATTCATCATGACAGCATTTTAATAAAATCAAAACAAAAACGGCATATCTTTTACAAATGTATACATATATGGCAAGAGTAAAGAAAATCAAGGACTTATTTTTTATTTGAAGATACCTAAGGGGCTAGGAATGTATAGGGATAAGATTCGGGTGAAGACACATGCAGGTTTAGAAAGACTGAGAACATCTTTTTTAAGCTGTTACCATAAGTCATAAATTCCATATATATTACATACATCACTGTTTGGTATACATGAAATCTTTCAGACTTAAAAGATAAAAAACATGCCAGAGGAAACTATTTACTGTGTCAAAAATCAACAAGTTTAAAAAACAGAATCTGGAAACAATATATTGTCTAAAATTTCCAGGTTTTAACACAATTTATGAGAGAAGAAAAAAACAGGAAACTGTGCCCAATGCTGAGGAAAAAAAGCAGTGAATAGAAATTGAGTCCAAGTGACTCCAGACGTTGGATGTAAAAGACAATGACATAAAAGCAGCTATTATAACTATAGTCAAAGAACAGAAGAAAACTTTGTTTGAAGAAGTTAAGGAAAATATAATGACAATAACTCATCTCATCAAAATATTCTCAATAAGGAAATACAAACTATATTAAAAATAATCAAATGGAAATTCAAAAGTTTTAGATTATAATGACTGGACTCAACAGAATATTTGAGCTAGAATAAAGAATCCATAAACGAAGATAATAGAAATTTTCAATCGAAGAACAGAGAGAAAGAGATTGAAAAATAAAATACAGCCTCAGATATTTAAGGGAGAATAATAAGTATACTAATATGCACGGAATGGAAGTCTCAGGTAAGAAAAGATATGAGATGGAGTTCACTGAGGCTGAGAGTGATATAGAATCATTTGGTGTCCGAGTACCAACAGTACCAGGACATCACAGCTGAGAAGTGGGCTGAGGAGGAGGTGCCCTAGAGCTTTCCATTACTGGGGAAGGGTGGAAGTTGTGTGAATTCTTTATTTACTCACAATGTGTTCTAGGATACCCACATCTCACTGTGTGTGCACTTGATATTTGTCGTATCTTCACACTGCATGTTACTGCATTTTAAAGCATTTTAATAGTATATGGTTTCACCTACTAAAGCATTTTCATAGAAAAAAAATCAACAACGTTTTTAGTACTCTGGGACTTGCATTACATGTATGCTGGTGTACTTATTATTGTCCCTTAGGTCTCTTAGGCTACATTAATTTATATAATACACATATATATGCATATATTTGTGTGTGTGTGTGTGTGTATGTGTGTGTAAAGAGAGAGAGAGAGGGAGAGAGAGATGTGTGTATATAGAAATAATGGCTGAAAACTTCCCAAATTACATAAAAAACATTATCTATTGCATGTACAAATACAAGAACATAAATGAAACCCAAATGGGAGAAACACCAAAAGATTCACGTTTAGAAATATCATGGTCAAACTTTTGCAAGTTAAAAACAAAAGAGAAATTTTTGAAAACAGCTAGAGAAAAGCAACTGAAAACTAACTTCTTAGCAGAAGTAGTGGAGGCTAGAGGTAGTGGAATGACATTCAAAGTGCTGAGAGAGAAGCATACTTCTGGAAAGTAGTTGTCTCTCGAAAACCTAAGCATACAGTTACCTTATGATCCAATAATTCCACTCCTACTTAAATAACTAAGAGAAAATGAAAACAATGTCTTACATAATTGTTCATAGCAGCAGTATTTATACTGTTCAAACACAGGAAACAAACGAAATTTCTATCAACTGATGCATGGATAAACAGAATGTGATATATCTAAACAATGAGGTGTAATTCAGCTATAAAAATGAATAAAATTCTGTTACATGTCACTAATATAGATAAAACTTGAAAACATGTTAAGTGAAAGGACACAATCACAGAAGGCCACATGTTTGACTGAATTTACATAAACTATCCAATCTAGGCAAGTCTATGGAGACAAAAAGTAGATCAGTGGTTGCCAGGGGCTGAGGAGAATAGGTTACAGGTAGTGACTTCTAATGGGTATGGAGTTTGTTTTCAGGTGATAAAGATGTTCTGGAATTAGATAATAGTGATCAAGTCACAAATTTATAGATCTACAAAAAACCATTAAATTGTACTTTGAAGGTGGTGAATTTTATAGTGTGTGCATTATACCTAAATGGTTATTTTGAAAATTCTGAAAGGGGAAAATGTCAAACAATAATTCTATGTAGCAAGTATACCTTTCAAAAGTGAAAGTGAAATAAAGACATTCCCAAACAAACAAAGATAACTTGTTGCCAGCAGACCTGGCTTATAAGAAATACTAAAGTAAATTCTTAAGGATAAAAGAAAAGGGCAGCAGATATAAGTGAAATACAGTAAGAAATGAAGCTACTAGAAATGGTAAATATGTAGGTTGTAATAAAGGACTTCATATATTTTTCTTCTTTTAAACTTAAAAAATAAAAAAGTCAATACTTGTGACACTTATATTATTGGGTTTATAACATACTCTATGTAGACGTAATAATAGATTTGACAATAATAACCTAAAGTTGGGAGAGGATGTATAATTTAGAGCAAAGTCTATTTTTTTACCAGAATTCAGTTGTTATTATTATTATTAAGTGTTATTATTCTGAAATAGATATTGATATGTTAAGATGCATACTATAATCCCTAGAGCAAATAGTAAGCAAATGAGTGAAAATAATATAGTAAAAGCATCAACAGAGAAATTAACTGATATACTAAAAAATATTTGCTTAATATAAAGAATGCAGAAAAGTAACAAAACAATAACAACAAAAGAAAAACACAAAATAAAATGGCAGACATGAATCCAACCATATCAATAATTACATTAAATTTGAATAATCACACTACATAGAAGATAAAGGTTGTAAAATGGGATAAGTAGCAAGATCCAACTATATGCTGTTTATAAAAAACACACATTCAATTCAAAGACATAAATAGGTTTAAAGTAAAATAAAAAAAATGATACATCACACAAACTAACCACAAGAGAACTGGAGTGGCTGTATTAATATAAAAATAATTTATTTTAAGGTGACATATATTACTAAAGGCAAAGGAGAGCATTCCATGATGATAAAAGAGTCAACATATCAATTAGATAGATGATAGATATATAGATGCCTAACAACAGAATCCCTAAACACATGAAGCAAATATAGACAGAACTCAAAAGAGTAATAGACATTTCAAAGGTAATATTTGTGTATTTCAATATCTTGCCCTCAATAGCTAATAAAACAACTTCGGAAAAACATTCAGCAAGGGTATAGACTTGTACAATTCTACCAACCAATTCAACCTAACTGACACATTTAGGACATGCCAAACAATGACTGCAAAATATATAATCTTTTTAAGTACACAAAAAATATTCTCCAAGATAGATTATAGGGTGGGGTACAAAATAAGTCTCAATACATTTTTTACAAAGGTCATCATACTAAGTGCGTTTTCTGTTCACAACGCAATTTAATTAGAAATAACTAACAGAAAGGTCCCTGGAAAGCCCTCAAGTACGTAGAAACTAAATAGAATAATTCTAAATAAGCCAAATAATAAATTAAATAGAAAATTAGAAATTATTTTAAATTTAATGAAAATGAAAAGACAACATATCACAATTCATGAGATGCAGCTTTATATTTTGTAGTTTTCACTGTGCGAATCCTGAACATTTTTGTGCATTATTCCACTGAAATGGCTATAGTCAATTACATAGACAATACTAAGTATATGTGTGGATATGGGATAACTGGAGTTCACTAACATTGTTGGTGAGAATGTAAAATGATACAGCTACTTTGGAAAACAGTTTGGTAGTTTCTGAAAATGTTAAATATAAGTTTACCAAACAACACAGAAATTCCATTTCCTGGCAATGTACCCAAGAACAATAAAAGTATATGTCCACACAAAGTTTTGTATGTGTATGTTCAAGAAAGTATTATTTACATTAACTAATGCTAATGATGAATCCAAATATTAATCAACTGGTGCATGGATATACAAAATGTGATAAATCTATAAAATCAAATACTATTCAGCAATAAAAAGGAATGAAATACTGATACATGCTCTACATGGATGAATCTCCTAACATTATGCCAAGTGAAACAAGCCAGATACAAATGGCCACATGTTGCATGTTTCCATTTATATGAAATATCCAGAATACACAAATTTACAGATACAGAAAACAGATCAATGGTTGTCTGAAGTTAAGGGTTGGAATAGGAATTAATGACAGCCTAAAAGACATTTTCTTGTGTGATAGAAACGTTATAAAATTGTATTGTAGTGATGATTACCAACTCTATAAATATCCCAAATGTCATTGAGTTGTACAATTGTAATGGAAAATTTTTATAGTTTATAAATCGTACCCTAATAAAACTGTTAAAGCACATATGCAAAAATATTCATCTAAATTCAGTAACTCTACGTAGCATTTTAGTTTTATATATAAATTGCCAGTTGAGAAATTACTTAAAATTCAGTCAATTTCTAAGGAAGTTCAACCATAAAAATAAATAGGCTTCCTGAAAATAAGACTAATTAACTAATTACTCATTTTTGACTCAGGTTTTGTATTGACAAAAACACTGTTTGAAAGATCCATCATCACTGACAAATCGAGTTAACATGAAATTACTTATGATTTCTTTCTGCCACTGTACATATACAATGTGTAGTTACCCTAGATATGCATCCAAAATCTCTTTAAGAATCACAACATGTACCATGTTGTGATTTACAAAGTAAATATAGTAAAAGGAAGAACCCAGATATCACCTACTTCTTTTTACAAATGGCTTCCATTTACTGTGTTCCTGCAGTCTATCTCTGCTATCTGTAGAAAATTTATTCTTAATTGCTTTTTCTAAAATGGACCCTCCATATTAATAAATTCTAATTGCTAATTGCTCCCGCATCAAATCAGCATTTCTAAATTCAAAAGACAATAAAACTTAGATGTAATGAAAAATGTACTACTTAAGTATGTTGATCCTGCATAGAATTTAGAGCTGGCAAAGGGTAAATTGGGATATCAGGAGTGTAGTGGTTTGCTGATAGATATTTAACAACTAGGCCTTAAAAAAAAAATCTGTTTTCTAATTTCTACTGTGTAAATGCTACTACCATGGCCAATTTCAAGATGGTGATGTCAGTCAGCTTGCAAAATTCCTGAACATTTAATATTTGGCTCTTATAAGCTGGAACAAATTAACTCCAACACACTACTTCCAGAGTGTCTTCACTTGCTTTACTAAAACATGAACTGTGTTGATGTGCACCTGTTTTTGGAATCTTTGATTCATTATGCTGTACTGTTTCTCCATTAGCTTTTAAAGCACATATACAAAAATATTCATCTACCATTTCGATTTTATATGTAAAGTGCCAATTGAAAAATTACCTAAAATTCAGCCGATTGCTAAGGAAGTTTAACCATAAAAAGACAATTAAGATTATTGAGGGCACTAAAGGCTTAAGTTCATTGAGGACAAGATTTCATGCAGAAGTTCCCACAGAGAGCACATTGTTCTCTGACCACTTGTATTCCTGATGGATATATTCAAAGAATTCTGGTGAAGCTCCCATGATCAGGATTCCTGTCCCAGCTGCTGGGAAAGATTGGATTCTGAATTGGAAGATGTCTATGAAGAGAAGCCTACAGACTTTGATACATTTCCACAGGAAAATATGAGACTCTTACTTAGTATCATTTAAGGGACACTTAGAGTGGCACCTCCACTTCTAGCTGTGGCTTGGATTTATGTTGTCCAAAATTACCTTCTTTGAATGGTTCTAATTTAGAGTTTACCAATGGGAAAATTTCATTTAAGATTTAGAATTCAGAAGAGAGGGGAAGTTATTATTCTTAGGAGACTGAGGTGATCTCTCACAATAACACTAGACAGGAAAACAGACAATGTGCCAGGTTCACAGGCCTCTCTACTGCCCACTCTTCTTTCTCACTTCCTAGCCCTACTTTGGTGGCTAGATACTCACGACTTCTCAGACTTCCCCCACATGTTCTGGCTTTTCCATCTGCTTCAGTGCTCCAGGCTGCAGCAACTGGTGACTTTCTCTGATCCTCTTCCAAACTTCAGTTGCACTATTCTCACATTTGTGTCAGTCCTCCTTCTTAATTAAACCCCTTATTCTTGTAATACTTACATTATTGCTGTCTTCTGGCTAAATCTAGAGTGATACTGTTTTTAGCACCAATAGCTGTTCGAGGATGTCAAAACTCTAAAAAATGAGGCCATATAGTTTTTTGCTATGATCAGATTTAAAGACATTAATGACCCCACTGGTAATGACAAATGGACACCAGTTGTCTATTCATTGTAGTGACAAATCAGTTACTTAAATTACGATCTGTAATCACTTGAAGTAATGCATGATGGTATTGTTAAGGTTGAGTGGCCAAGTTCCTGGCACATTGGAACATGAGAGTGGGAAAAAAACAATATAAGGTTGTAGAGTCAGGTAGCTATCCCTGTCTGTGCTGGAGAACTTAGAGGAAAGTTGAGCTCATGTCTTACAGGACTTCTGTGCATTCCCAGAAACAATCCCTTATATTTTGTATCTGCAGGTTAAAATTTCTGAAAACTGAACTCAAAATCTAATCTTGCAATTGGTTGAATTATAATACAAATTAAAATTTAAATCCTTGAAGAGTTGCTTTTGTTAAAGTTTGGGTGTTAACAATGAGTCCCTGAAAACTGAGATGGGATATTTGAATAGATTCCAATTGTACTGAGCAATTTTAACCTCCAACTTCTACTAAACCTCCATGGCTTGTAAAACAGTCCTTCCTCTTCTAATGATGATCCATTTTCCTGGAAAAAAACAAAAAACAAAAAACAAAAAAACAAAAAAACCATGTAATGACCTACCCTGAAAGAGATGCCTTGTAGGGTATCTACTTGCACTATTTTTCATTGCTTTTATGACCAATAACTAGATTCGAATCCCAGCAGTTTCTAGAGGAATAGGTACAAAGTCTGACCTGGAAGAAAACACAAAGTTGCAAAATGCTGCCAATTTCTATGAACAAAAACACAGAAAATTTGTCTGGGTATTCAATTGAGATGGAATGAATGTACTGTTCAGTTAGGCTAATTCTACTGATATGAGTGCACTATCAAAAATTCTGGATTTAATGCATTGGCTCAAGTAAGTAGGGGGTGGATTCTAGAATTTCATTTGGTTGGTTGACTAAAACCTTCACTTAAAGATGGCCTACATTAAATTAAGTTGATATGTTGGAACTTCTTCGTTGTACTGCAGAAGAGCAGTAATCAGAGTAATTTGACATTCGGCAGTGGCTAATTGACAGTGGTGTCCCTGTGACTGAAATAAATGATGTGTGCAAGTAAAACCAAACAAAAACAAACAGATCTCTGGGTATGATGATTTGAGCTACAAATATAGTGAGGCATACTTTTTATCCAGTGCCCAGGCTTCAGGTAGTTCCCAAACTCAGCACCCCTTGAATTAAGAAAATTATATATCCTCTTGAAGAAGTGCCCTGTTACACTGCCAAACATTTATACTACAAATATTCCACTCTGAAAGAACTTGCTTCCCCTTACCAGGGTGACTGTGCTTTTGGAAACAAAAGGTATATTCAGAATGTCCAGGAGTTCTCAGGAACTGGCTGTCACTTGATTTGACCCCTGAGGACCCCAAAGCTAGGCTTATGTCCATCTTACAGTTGGTCCATTGTTTACCCAACCAAACTTCTGGTTATTTTCTCAGTTCTAGAATGCATTCTGGTAACAGAACTACTCAGCAATTGGCAGGGTTTCCATATTGGTTCTGCTAGCTATGGAGTGAAAGTTTTATAGTAGGAAAGGCCATGTGGGAAACTGGAAAACAACTTCTTCTTGCCAAAAGAGTAAACAAAAACACTATCACGTTCTTTAAGGGATCTCAGATATAAGTGCCACCAGCAAAAACTTGAAGCCCGCAGAAGTGGTATCTATATTGTCTGCCCACTCAACTAATCAACCTATTTTGCTGTGTAGCACACAGGTTTACTGTCACTGGAGAACAACAGCAAGTTATCATAATCTTCATCATAATCTTCATTAGTTGTGAATCTAATTACAACTATGTTCAAGTTCAAATGTGATTTCTAAACAGGAGCAAATTAACACAGGACATAGTCTCTGGTATGCAGCTATTGATCTGACAGATGACTTTTTCCCTGTGTTTGTTAGAAAGACCACTAAAAATGTTTTTTATTTACTTAGCAGAACAGCAATACACTTTCATTATCAAGCCCTAGGACTAAGTCAACTCTCTAGTGCCCTGCCATAGTTTAATATGCATGGTCTTTGTTAGTATTGCCATTGTTTTAGTTATCTGTTGCTGTGTAACAAACCACCCAAAACTTGACAGTAATTTATTATGTTTCATTGTTCTGTGGCTTGGCTTAGCTCAACTGGGCAGTTCTCAATTGTGGTCTCTCCTGTGGAAGTATGCCATGAAAAGAAAGTGAAAGTTGTAAGACTCTTGATGCAAATGGCAACATGTGCACACCCGAAGAAAAAGAATTGATGGAGGCCATTTATTTTTATTGGAAAAGTGGGTATTTATTTTTTAGTTATATTACTTTTAATTGACAAATCATAATTACGTTACAATAATGAAGTGCAGTGTGATGTTTTGATATCTGTACACAATGTGAGGTAATTAAATCAAGCTAATTAATGTATATATCACCTCACTTGATTCTTTTGTAGTGGTGCATTTGAAATTTACTCTCAGTTATTTTGAAATTTACAGTGAATTATTATTGACTATAGTCACTTTACTGTGCAATAGATGACAAAATTTTATTCCTTCTATCTAGCTATAAACTTGTACCCTTCGACGGGTAACTCCCCATTCCTTCTCTCTCCACCCCATACCCTCTAGTAACAATCATTTTACTCTCTACTTCCATGAATTCAACTTCTTAAAAGATTCCACAGGTAAGTGAGGTTGTAGCTATTTATCTTTCTGTTCCAGGATTATTTCACTTTGTATAATTTCCTCTAGACCCATCCATGTTGTACCAAATAACAAAATTTTATGCTTTGTAAAGGCTGAATAGTATTCCATTGTGTATATATTACCACATTTTCTTTATTGATTCATCCATGATAAACACTTAGTTTGATCCCATATCTTAGCTATTGTAAATAATGCTGCAATAAACATGAGAATGCAGATATCCTTTCCACATATTAATTTCAATTCATCTTGATATGTTCCCAGAATTGGAATTGCTGAATCATATGGTAGTTTTATTTTTGGTCTTTTGAGGAACATTGATACCATTTTCTGTAATGGTTATACTAATTTTATATTCCCATCAACAGTGTGCAAGGGTTTCCTTTTCTCCATGTTCTTGCCAACACTTTTTTTTAAAATAAAACCCATTCTGACAGGTATAAGATAATATCTCATTGTGGTTTTGTGTTTCTTTAATGATTAGTGATGCTGCACATTTTTTCATGAACCTGTTGGCCATTTGTATGTCTTCTTTTGAGACATATCTGTCCAGGTCCTTTGCCCATTATTTAATTGGGTTCTTTCCTTGCTGTTGAATGGCTTGAGTTTTCTATATGTTTTGGATATTCACCCCTTATGAGATGTATGGTTTGCAAATATTTTTTCCAACTCTGTGGGTTGTCTCTTCACTTCCTTAATTTCTTATTTTGCTGTGCATAAGCTTTTTAGTTTGATGTAATCACTGTCTGTTTTTGCCTTTGTTGCCTAAACTTTTGAGGCCATATCCAAAAAATCATTGCCTGGACCAACACTGTAGAACATTTCCCCTATATTTTATTCTAGTAGTTTTATCATTTCAGGTTTTAAGTCTTTAATCCATTGTAAGTGGATCTTTTGTGCATTGTGTAAGATAAAGTTATAATTTCATTACTCTGCATGTAGATAGCCAGTTTTCTCAGCACCATTTACTAAATCAACTCTCCTTTCCCTATTGTGTGTTCTTGGCAACTTTATCAAAAATCAATTGGCCATAAATGCATGGATTTATTTCTAGACTTTCAATCCTATTCCATTTGTCTGTGAGTCTGTTTCTATGCCAGTATCATACTGTTTTGATTACAATTGCATTATAATATATTCTGAAGTCAGTATGATGACTCCAGCCTTGTTCTTTTTGCTCAAGAGTGTTTTGGCTCTTCATGGTCTTTTGTGGTTCCATTAGAACTTAAGGATTTTTTTATTTCTGTGGAAAATGACATTGAAATTTTGGCAGGGATTGCACTGAATCTGTAGATTGCTCTGGGCAATATGGATTTTTTAGCAGTCTTAATTCTTCCAATCCATAAACATGAGATATGTTTCTGTTTGTGTCCTCTTTGATTTCTTTCATTAGTGTTTTATAGTAATATAAAGTTATATAGAGAGAAAGTTATATATATAGAAGCTCTTGCTTCTCTAGTTCTTTTAATTCTGATGTTAGGGTGTCAATTTTAGATCTTTCCTGCTTTCTCTTGTAGGCATTTAGTGCCATAAATTTCCCTCTACACACTGCTTTAAATGTGTCCCAGAGATTCTGGTATGCTGTGTCTTTGTTCTCATTGGTTGCAAAGAACATCTTTATATCTGTCTTCATTTCGTTATATACTCATTAGTCATTGAGGAGCAGGTTGTTCAGTTTCCATGTAGTTGAGTGGTTCTGAGTGCGTTTCTTAATCCTGGAGTTCTAATTTGATTGCACTGTGGTATGAGAGACAGTCTGTTATAATTTCTTTTACATTTGCTGAGGGGTGCTTTACTTCCAACTATGTGGTCTATTTTGGTATAAGTGTGATGTGGTGCTGAGAAGAATGTATATTCTGTTGATTTGGGGTGGAGAGTTCTGTAGATATCTATTAGGTCTGCTTGGTGCAGAGCTGTGTTCAAGTCCTGGATATCCTTGTTAACTTTCTGTCTTGTTGATCTGTCTAATGTTGACAGTGGGGCATTAAAGTCTCCCATTATTATCGTGTGGGAGTCCAAGTCTCTTTGTAGGTCTCTAAGGACTTGCTTTATGAATCTGGGTGCTCCTGTATTGGGTGCATATATATTTAGGATAGTTAGCTCTTCTTGTTGAATTGATACCTTTACCATTATGTAATGGTCTTCTTTGTCTCTTTTGATCTTTGTTGGTTTAAAGTCTGTTTTATCACAGACTAGGATTGCAACCCCTGCTTTTTTTTTTCTGTTTTGTTTTCCATTTGCTTGGTAGATCTTCCTCCATCTGTTTATTTTGAGCCTATGTGTGTCTCTGTGCATGAGATGGGTTTCCTGAATACAGCACACTGATGGGTCTTGACTCTCTATCCAATTTGCCAGTCTGTGTCTTTTAATTGGAGCATTTAGCCCATTTACATTTAAGGTTAATATTGTTATGTGTGAATTTGATCCTGTCATTATGATGTTAGCTGGTTATTTTGCTCATTAGTTGATTCAATTTCTTCCTAGCATCGATGGTCTTTACAATTTGGCATGTTTTTGCAGTGGCTGGTACTGGTTGCTCCTTTCCATGTTTAGTGCTTCCTTCTGGAGCTCTTTTAAGGCAGGCCTGGTGGAGACAAAATCTCTCAGCATTTGCTTGTCTGTAAAGGCTTTTATTTCTCCTTCACTTATGAAGCTTAGTTTGGCTGGATATTAGATTCTGGGTTGAAAGTTCTTTTCTTTAAGAATATTGGATATTGGCCCTCACTCTCTTCTGGCTTGTAGAGTTTCTGCCAAGAGATCCACTGTTAGTCTGATGGGCTTCTGTTTGTGGGTAACCTGACCTTTGTTTCTGACTGCCCTTAACATTTTTTCCTTCATTTCAACCTTGGTGAACCTGACAATTATACGTCTTGGGGTTGCTCTCCTCGAGGAGTACCTTTGTGGCATTCTCTTTATTTTCTGAATTTGAATGTTGGCCTGTCTTGCTAGGTTGGGGAAGTTCTCCTGGATAATACCCTGAATAGTGTTTTCCAACTTGGTTCCATTCTCTCTGTCACTTTCAGGTACACCAATCAAACGTAGATTTGGTCTTTTCACATAGTCCCATATTTCTTGGAAGTTTTGTTCATTTCTTTTTACTCTTTTTTCTCTCAACTTCTCTTCTCACTTCATTTCATTCATTTGATCTTCAATCACTGATACCTTTTCCTCCACTTGATCAAATCTGCTACTGAAGCTTGTGCATGTGTCACGTAATTCTCGTGCCATGGTTTTCAGCTCCATCAGCTCATTTAAGGACTTCTCTACACTGTTTATTCTAGTTAGCCATTCATCTAATCTTTTTTCAAGGTCTTTAGCTTCCTTGTGATGGGCTTGAACATCCTCCCTTAGCTTGGATAAGTTTGTTATTACAGATCTTCTGAAGCCTACTTCTGTCAACTTGTCAAAGTCATTCTCTGTCCAGCTATGTTCCATTGCTGAAGAGGAGCTGCGATCCTTTGGAGGAGAAGAGGCACTCTGATTTTTAGAATTTTCAGCTTTTCTGCTTTGGTTTCTTCCCATCTTTGTGGTCTTATCTACTTTTAGTCTTTGATGATGGTGACCTACATATGGGGTTTTGGTGTGAATGTCCTTTTTGTTGATGTTATTCCTTTCTGTTTGTTTTCCTTCTGACAGTCAGGAATCTCAGCTGCAGGTCTGTTGGAGTTTGCTGGAGGTTCACTCCAGACCCTGTTTGCCTGGGTATCACCAGCCAAGGCTGCAGAACAGCAAATATTGCAGAACAGCAAATGTTACTGCCTGATCCTTCCTCTGGAAGCTTCATCTCAGAGGGGCACCCAGCTCTGTGAGGTGTCAGTCAGCCCCTACTGGGAGGTGTCTTCCAGTTAGGCTACTCGGGGGTCAGGGACCCACTTGAGGAGGCAGTCTGTCTGTTCTCAGATCTCAAACTCCGTGCTGGGAGAACCACTGCTCTCTTCAAAGCTCTCAGACAGGAACGTTTAAGTCTGCAGAAGTTTCTGCTGCCTTTTGTTCAGCTATGCCCTGCCCGAGAGGTGGAGTCTATAGAGGCAGGCAGGCCTCCTTGAGCTGCAGTGGGCTCCACCCAGTTTGAGCTTCCTAGTGGCTTTGTTTACCTAGGCAAGCCTCAGCAATGGTGCATGCCCCTCCCCCAGCCTCACTGCCACCTGGCAGTTCAATCTTGGACTTCTGTGCTAGAAGTGAGCAAGGTTCTGTGGGCGTGGGACCCTCCGAGCCAAGTGTGGGATATAATCTCCTGGTGTGCATTTGCTACGATGGTTGGAAAAGTGCAGTATTAGGGCGGGAGTGTCCTGATTTTCCAGGTACTGTCTGTCATGGCTTCCCTTGGCTTGGAAAGGGAATTCCCCAACCCCTTGCACCTCCCAGATGAAGTGATGCCCCACCCTGCTTCAGCTCACTCTCCATGGGCTGCACCCACCAGTCCCAATGAGATGAAACTGGTACCTCAGTTGGAAATGCAGAAATCACCTGTCTTTTATGTCACTCACACTGGGAGCTGAAGACTCTAAATAGATATTTTGTAAGTCTGCAAATGAGGTTTTGGCATAAACAGTACAGACAGAGAAAACAAATACATATCCAAAGTGTTGATTCCAGTTAGAAGAAATTGGCCTTCCAGGGTAGGAGTGTTCTAATTTAATCAATCTGTCACATGGTTGATTTCCCAGCCTTCTCCTTTTTAGCTTAATGGATTCATGATTAATCTGCTATAGACATTGCAATATATTTGAACTTTTAACAACAAAGCCCCTTGATTTTTCAGGGGAGCGGGGGATGGGCAGGAGAGGGGTCATCCAGCAACCATGCGACAGGTTGATTAAATTAGAACATTCCCCTTATAAAAGGGCAAAAAATGCTACTAATTGGAGTACACTTCTGATATGTATTTGTCTTCCCTGTCCATACTACTTATTCCCAAACCTCATTTGTAGGCTTACAAAATATCTAACTTACATGACATCATGCTTTTCCATACAGCATTGATTCTGACCAAGGAATTCATTTGGTTTGATTTCATTTGCAGTTCTTTACAAATTAGCAAATAAATTTTCAAATTAATCAGAATTTCTAATCATTTCTATCACTTGTATGAGCATTACTTTTACATTGTAAAAATTATTTTATTACCTATTTTTTTTTGAGACAGGGTATCTCTGTGTCACCCAGGATGGACTGCAGGGGTGCCACTGCAGTTCACTGCAGCTTATACCTCTAGGTTCAATCAATCCTCCTGCAACAGGCTCCCGAGTAGCTGGGACTACAGGCATGCACAACACCCAGCTAATTTTTGCATTTTTTTCTAGAGACAGGGTCACCCTATGTTGCTCAGGTTGGTCTCAAACTCCTGGGCAAAAACGATCCTCACAACCTTGGCCTCCCATAGCGCTGGGATCACAGGCTTGAGCCACCACACCTGGCCTGGTTAAGTTTTTATTGATTTGTAAGAACTCTATGTATTGAAGATATTAACAATATTTGTTGCAAGTAATTTTCTTTTTATCACACTGAATATTAGCTGTTGGTGATGTTGCCCAAACCTCACTTTTTCTCTTTGATGCAAATGACTGGCAAAATAGAGTAACTACTTACCTTGTTGTTAACCACCTACTTGAATCCTGGTGTAATTTTCACAATTTGCTTGCTAAGTGTGAAATTAAGCAAGTAAATTAACTTCTCTAACCTCACGCTCCTCAATTGCAAAACTAAATGTTTAAAAGATAACTCTGAGATACTTTCCAACCTTTATAAACTATACAGATATTTACTGTATGTTCAGTTTCCTAGGCACTTTGGAACACCTTTTCAATAGCCTTCATGAAATTAATAATGTATATTCTTCTCTGTAGGGAAGCAGCTCTGATATATTCATTGTATTCTAATAACCATAATTATATCATACTACTCTCTATACTTTTCTAAAATGCTGTAAAATATCACCGCTTAAAAAAGCTGTAAGAATCTTAAAGACTATCCTTCAACATCTCAAACCATCTCATCTGACAAATAAGAGAAGTCTGGCTCAAAAAAATTAAGCAAATCGCTCAGGGCCACCCAATTGTGATAGATTAGAATCTGAGTCCTGTCATGCTTAATGCAGTGTTGTTTTCACTACACACATTGCCTCTACTTTGGAGCTTCGCCATTCTTTTGATTATTATAGTTGCCTTTAATATTTTAATCTTTATGTAGTTATATACAAATTATTATTAAAACATATTTAATGTCTCTTTCTATATGTATTTCCAAAGTACTAGGCAGTGTCAGTTTTATAGACTTGACACAGACCTTTAAGGAACTTAGACTTTGAAAGAAACTGGTCTACTTTTGGCTTATTGATTGACATTTAAGCCTAACTTTCAGAATTCTAATTTCATTCTGTGAGAAAACCCAAGTCAGAATTTATCTTTCTGTTTAGAGAGACTCCTAGACACTTAGGCATGTCATACCTGAATCTAAGAGTGTTAGAATAATTTTGGACAGCTGTGGAAGTGGATATCCATAGTTTGCCAAAGGGATCCTATGCTGCTATATCTGGTCCTATTTAAACTATAGTAACTTATGCAGCTTGCCTGAGTGAATCCAGAGATGGACAAAAAATATGACCCAAAGACAAATGGTGTAAAGGAGCAATTTTGATATGCCTGTCCACTATGTGTCAGGTACTGTGCTGGGAGTTGGGTATACGGAGATGAAATACATATATCCTTTCCACTAAGACAGGAATTACAAATATTACTAAAGCATTAGAAAGCAGAAGCATGCATACAGTTAGGTGAAGTTAATCTATTCAAGACTTCCCATAGGGGTGACACCAAATGAAGTGAGGCTTTTGAAGAAGAAAATAGAAAGAATTTGTGGAGAAGACTGAAGGAGAAGAGCAGCATGTTTAAGACAGTATGGTTGAATGGAGCCCATTTTGGCAAGTAACCACAAAGAAGTGACAGAGATGGGGGCCTAAAAGTATGGAAAATAGAGGGATTATTTTCCTTTTCACTATAATTTTATCTCAGGAAATGAGAGCATCCAATTACATGAATTCAAATTGAACCAGAATGATTAATAGCAGGTTAAAATATTGCCAAGGAACATCTATTTAATTGGTAGACTCTACAGGTAATGGAACTGATCTGTCATCTGTGACTTTCTCTCACTTATTTTAGAATAAAAATTTGCTTTGAGATTTGAGGTTCTCCAAAACCTGTGAAGTGAGGCCAAAATGTACAGTTTGAGCTTCATTAGTTTTTTTTAGACAAGACAATATTTCCTTTGGGAGATCTCTTTATCATAGAAACAATTAACTTAGCATAATAAACAGGACAATAAAAACTCTTCAAATGATTTGAAATAATAAATACTGCAAGATCACCTTTTTGAAGCCTATCTTATTCAAAACAACTTTTCAAAACTGTTGGGTTTAGTCTTCTTCCCAGAACCATAGTGACAGTGCAGTCTGATTTGCGACCAGAGGAAATTGCAATGGCCAACACGGAAGCTAGGAAATGAAACATTATTTAAACTTCAAGAGTTATGAGAAAACATGCATTTTTGGCATCCTATTACTGATATATGGCACTCCACTTATAAAAGTATACAATTTACAAAACCCTCAACAAAAACACATAGATCTATGTATAATTCAACATACATAAAGGTATATAGTGATAAACTGGAAAACACAATATTAGTGCAACAGTTTTTTGTGCATTGTCAATGCAATAAGTTTGTTATCTAGAAATTTTAGGAAACTCTTTCATCCTATACTCATGTTCTTCTTATTCTCTATTGCCCTTTTCAGAACATTATTTTTCCCATCCAAAGGTTTTCTTAAACCTTAAAGTTTATGTTACTTCTGTATATAATCCTCAATGTCTCATTTTTGTTTCATCTGTCAGCTCCTTTTTCTATATAAAGGCTTTACTATTTGACTCAAGATTTTCTTCTCCATCCCCAAGTCTTACCACAATTCCAGTGATTTTAAACTCCCTCTTGATCCATCCAGTACTCTGGCCTCCAAGTTTATTCACTTTTATATTTCCAGGGACTTTTACCTCTTCATTAGACATCTAGAGAAATTTATGGGCTACGCCCTGGACTTATTCATTAACTAGAGCTTTCCAGTTCTACAATCTTCTTCATTTTTTATTACATTTCTGTGCTTCTTTCATTTCACTTACATACTTTAGGTTTTGCACAGGTATCTGCAGTCATTAGACCCGTCTTTCTCTTCTTGTCTTCATTTTCTGTCTTGATTAGTTTGTACTAGTTAGTTCATCATTATACAAATCTCTTATTAATACTCAAATCTCTTGATCAACTATTCTTCTGTAGAGCAAACTCTAAGTAAATGAAAGTATCTGCCTTTTCCAAACCTATGCAGTTAAATACGATGACTACTACTACTACTACACACCCAAGAGCACACACACACAGGTGCTATCACAAGTTAATGATAAACAAGTCTAAACTGGACATTCAAGTATTCCTTGAAATTTTTTATGTTTAACTTTTCAGCTCTCAATATTCTCATTCTTCACTATTTTCAATTTTTCTCTATCTCAAGCCCTAGATCTGACCATTTTTCCCTCACTCTCAGCCAATACCTTTGTCTCCTACTTTCCAGAGAAAACAGAAGTCTATAGATGGGAACATACCCAGCTTCCAATTACTTTATTTTTTCTTAAAAAAAAGAAAAAAAAACAGGATACATGTGCAGAACATGCAGGTTTGTTACATAGGTACACGTGTGCCATGGTGGTTTGCTGCACCTATTGACCCATCCTCTAAGTTCCCTTCCCTCCCTGCTCACACCGCAACAGGCCCTGGTGTGTGCTGTTCCCCTCTCTATGTCCACGTGTTCTCAATGTTCAACTCCCACTTATGAGTGAGAACATGCATTGTTTGGTTTTCTGTTCCTGCATTAGTTTGCTGAGGATGATGGCTTCCAGCTTCATCCATGTCCCTGCAAAGAACATGATCCCATTCCTTTTTATGGCTGCATAGTATTCCATGGTGTATATATACCACATTTTCTTTATCCAGCCTAACACTGATGGGCATTTGGGTTGGTTCCATATCTTTGCTATTGTAAATAATGCTGCAGTAAACAAATGTGTGCATGTGTCTTTATAGTAGAATGATTTATATTCATCTGGGTATATGCCCAGTAATGGGATTGCTGGGTCAAATGCTATTTCTGGTTCTAGATCCTTGAGGAATCGCCACACTGTCTCCTACAATGGTTGAACTAATTTACATTCCCACCAACAGTGTAAAAGTGTTCCTATCTCTCCACAGCCTCACCAGCATCTATTGTTTCTTGACTTTTTAATAATCGCCATTCTGACTGGTGTGAGATAGTATCTCATTGTGGTTTTGACTTGCATTTCTCTGATGGTCAATGATGTTGAGCTTTTTTTCATGTGTGTTGGCTGCGTAAATATCTTCGAGAAGTGTCTGTTCATATCCTTTGACCACTTTTTGATGGGGTTGTTTTTTTCTTGTAAATACGTGTAAGTTCCTTGTAAATTCTGGATATTAGGCCAATTACTTTCAAAGTTAGTTCAATCCATACCCATTCTGTGTTTTACATTAGAATTGCTTGTCTTCCTATCTAAAGTTAATTTTCCCCATCTCTGAATTTTATGCCTCACTGTCTACATACAAATTCAGTTAATTCTACATCTTAAGTGTTTCTCAAATCCATTCATTGCCTCTTTAATGATGAACTCTACCCTAATTAAAGTCATTACCGTGACTCTCCTCTACTGCTCCATCAGACTCATCTCTGTTTCTCATATTTCATTGTCATCTTGGCCCCCTTCAGTTTATTTTCCCCACAGTAGCAAAAGTACATTTTCTAAAATTCAGAACTAATCATATCACTTACCTGCCTAAAATCATAAAATGGCTCCTTCTCACCCTTGGGATAAAATTCCAACTCCTTAATATAGTGCTTAAGATTCTTCATAATATTTGACTACCTATCATCTTTACATGATCATTCAAGTCACTATGCCTTATAATCTACATTGCAGCCAATATTAACCCATTTTTTTCTCAGATCCACCAATCTCTCTCTCATCTCCAAGTCCTCATACATGTTATTTTCTCTGCCAGGAAAACTCTCCCTCTTGCCTGACTCCCTATAAGTATTTGTTTCAGGTATTAACTTAATGACATTCTTTAAGATATCAGTCTAATGACATGTTTATAGAAAATCTTTACTGATTCTCTCAAGTCTGGCTTTTATGCCGCTCCTGTAAGCTTCAGAGTTCCTCACAAGTGCATTTATTATACTTTCTTATCACATTCTATTGTAATAGTTTATCACATGTGCACTTATCACATTCTATTGTAATAGTTTATTTACATATCCAGTTTATCCCACTAGCTCCTTAAAACCGGGAGATTGTGAATCTTCTTCACCACTCTTACAGTACTCCACTGTAGCAGTTCTTCTCTACTACCTCTATATAGTACTCCACTATAGCACTTCCTCTCTAGTACCTCTATATAGTATAGCACTTCTTCTCTAGTATCTCTACATAATACTCCACTATAGCACTTCTTCTCTAGTATCTCTACATAATACTCCACTATAGCACTTCTTCTCTGGTATCGCTATATAGTACTTCATTATAGCACTTCTCCTCTAGTATCTCTACATAATACTCCACTATAGCACTTCTTCTCTAGTATTTCGATATAGTACTCCACTGTAGCACTTCTTCTCTAGTATCTCTATATAGTACTCCACTATAGCACTTCTTCTCTAGTATCTCTATATAGTACTCCACTATAGCACTTCTTCTCTAGTATCTCTATATAGTACTCCACTATAGCACTTCTTTAGTATCTCTATATAGTACTTCATTATAGTACTTTTTCTGTGGTATCTCTATATAGTACTCCACTATAGCACTTCTTCTCTGGTGTCTCTATATACCACTCCATTTCTTCTCTATTATCTCAATATAGTACTCCACTATAGCACTACTTCTCTAGTATCTTTTGCTTTCACCTGTCAGCTACTATTATGCCAGAATACAATTCTGGATGAAAAAGTCTTCTTATTCTGGATGTCAGGCCTGAAAAGAAAAAAAGCATTGTAATTTTCTCTCTCTGACTTCTTTTTAAATAAAGTATACCTGGGCTTCCAGAGAAACATGTGGTTCAGTTATTTTTGATATTGCCAAACTTGCTCTATTGTAAGGCATGAAGAACAGGGCATTTTATGCCATTTTTAAAGGACTTGTAGAACATTTTTGAAAAAAGATAAAAAAGTAACTTCAGATTCATAAAAGATTAACATAAAAAATTTTTGGAACAGGCAAAAAATAAGTGCTAAATGGTTACACTTAGTTTGCATTTCACAAACCATTGAAATTGGTTTTCCAAACAAATCATTATATGAAAGGATGGATAGGTAGATAGGTTCATTGTTTTTTTAATATATATATCTCTGAACTGACTGTCCAAAAAGACTTGTTAAGAGGGAACTTACTAATCACTTATTACATATTACCCTAATGCTATGCCTTCAGTATTATAATTACCAGGGTCTGTATTTGGCATATTTTAAAGTCAGATTTACCATTGATTGTTTTCTCCCTTCAAGCTAATATTTGCTAGCATTTAATAAATGCTTACTATTTGCCAGGCACAATGCTACGTGCCATATATATATACACACACATACATATGTCTGCATATACACACACACGTGTGTATGTATATCTCTATATAGTACTCTATACAGTACTCTCTATATAGTACTCTATATAGTACTCTATAGTACTCTATATAGTATATCTCTATATAGTACTCTATATAGTATATCTCTATATAGTATGTGTGTATATATATATACACACACACATATACACACACATATATGAATACTTCTAAATTCTTATTCTTGGACCTATAATGTTGGCATTATATCCTTTTCTCTACGGTTTACATAACAATGCACCACAAACCAGGTGGCTTAAACAACAGAGATTTATTATCTCACTGTTCTGCAGGCTAAAAGAAGTTCAAAGTCAAGGTGTCGGCAGGGGCACGTTCTCTCTGAAGGCTGTGGCAGAAGACCTTCCTTGCATGTTCCTAGTTTCTAGTGATGGTGTTGGTCCTTGGTGTTCCTTGGCTTGTAGATGCATTACTTTCATCTCTACCTCCATTGTTACATGACATCTTCCTTGTGCGTCGCTTTGTCCACTCCTTTCTTCATACCAGGACATTAGTCTGGTTGGATTAAAGGCCCACAAAGACCCTATTTCCAAATAAGGTTACATTCAGTTAATTACCAGGGGTTAGAACTTTGTCTTAGTTCATTTTCTGCTGCTCTAACAGAATACCATAGACTGGGAAATCTGTAAGGAAAAGAAATTTATTTCTGTTTTGAGAAGCTAGAAAGTCCAGGAGCATGATGACACCAGCACAATGTGAGAGTCATCCCATGCAGAAAGCATCACATGGATATGAGAAAAGAGAATACTCCTATCCTATTACTTATTATCCTATTACTTATCCTATTACTTAATCCATGTAACAACACACTCTCATGATAACTAACCTGTTCCCACTTTAATGACATTAATTCATTCTTCAGGGCTTTTTCCTCATGACCTAATCAATATTATTAGGTTCCACCTCCCAATACTACTTCCTAAGGGATTAAGTTTCCAATGCATAAGCTTTTGGGGGAACATATTTAAACCATAGCATTCCACTCTGGCTTCAAACTTCATGTCCTTCTCACAGTGCAAAATACAATCAATCCATCCCTATGGTCTCAAAAGGCTTAACTCATTTCAGCATTAACTCAAAATTCTAAAGTCCAGAATCTCATTTTAAATCAGACATGGCTGAGACTCTAAGTGCAATTCATCCTGATGCAAATTCCTCCAGCTTTGAGCCTGTAAAATCAAAACAGTGTACTTGATTCTAAAATACAATGATGGGACAGGCATAGTGTAGACATTCCCATTCCATAAGGGAGAAATAGGTTAGAAAAGAGGGGTAACTGATCCCAAGTAAGTCTAAAACACAACAGGTCAAACAACACTAAATCTGAAGATTCCAGAATAATCTTCCTTGACTCTACATTCATCTTGCTGGACACCCTGGGTTGAGGAGGGAGTTGAGCCCCCAAAGCTTCAGACAGCCCTACACTATGGCTGTGCCGGTCTCATTCCATGCTTCAGTGCTCTTGCATTTGAGTCTCATGGCTGCAGCTTTCCCAGGCTAGAGTTGCATGCTGAGACCCCTACAGTTCTTTGGTCTTCGGAGTGGCCCCACTTCCATGGTCTCACTATGACTTGTCCTCGTAGGGAGCCTCTGCAGCAGCTCTGCTCCTGAAACAGTTTTCTAGCTGGGCCCTTAGGCTCTCTGTGACATCCTTTGAAATCTACATGGAGGAACCCATGTCCCTATAGCTCTTGCATTCTGTGCATATGCAGAATTAGCACCACATGGATGCTGTCAAGGTTTCTGGCTTGTATGTTCTGAAGTGGCAGGTTGAGCTGCACATGGGGCCACTTAATCCATGGCTGGGGCAGGTGAAGAGTGCTGTGCCAGAATGCAGGGAGCAGAGACCGGAAGTAGATCTGGGAAGCAAGTCCCCTAAACAATTCTGCCCCTCTAGAGCCTGGGCCTGTGATAGAAGGGAAAACTTTGAAGGTATCTGAAATGCCTGCAGTGTCTTTTTACCATTATCTTGATAATCCCTGTATTAGTACTAATCTCCTTAGCAAATCATTGTTGGGCCATGACTTTGGTTTTCTCTCCTGAAAATTCTTTCATTCTCTAACACAGACTGAGTTTTCCAAATCTTTCTGTTGTATTTTCTTTTAGATTATAAATTCCATCTATAAGTCATTTCTTTCCTTTTACATCTTACTGTAAGTGATGAAAAGTAGACACACAGACTGAATCCTTTATTGCTTAGATATTTCTTTTGCTAGATATGCTAGCTCATTACTCTTAAATTCCACCTTTCATTAAGCCTCCAGGCATGAACACAGTTCAGCCAAGTTCTTTGCTACTTTATAGTAAGGATGGCCTTTACTCCAGTTTCTGATAAGGTATTCCTTATTTCTGTCTGAGACTTCATCAGAATATCCTTTACTGACCATATTTCTATCAACATTCTAATCATGACCACTTGAGTGATCTCTAAGGAATTCTAGACTTTCCTGGCACTTCTTGTCTTCTTCAGAGTCCTCACAAGAATTACCCCTAATGCTCCATTAATGGCAATCTAGGATTCTTCTAATCTGCTCTTTCAAATTCTTCCAACCTCTGCTCATTACACAGTTCCAAAGCCACTTCCACATTATCAGTTATTATTATAGCAATATCTCTCCTCCCAGTACGAATTATCCGTCTTAGTCCATTTTCTGCTGCTGTAATGGAATATCACAAACTGAGAAATTTATTTAAAAAGAAATTTTTTTTCACAGAATGAGAGAGGGAAGTCCAGGAGCATGGTGCCAGCACCTGGAAAGGGTCATGCCATGGTGGAAGGCATCATTGGTGAGTGAGGGTGCAAGACAGAGAGAGACACCAAGGGCCAGACTCACTTTATAACAACTCACTCTCATGATAACTAATCCACTCCCATGATAATGACATTTATCCATTCTTGAGGGCTTCATCCTCATGACCAAATGACCTCTTGTTATGCTCCATGTCTCAATACTATTTCAATGGGGATTAAGTTTCCAACACATAAACTTTTTGGGGACACATTAAAACCATAGCAGCCTTCAACATATTTTTTAGGAGTGGGGCACAATTCACCCCACAACACTAGTCAAACTTAAGTATCTTCACTCAACTTTTCTTCGGCTTTTTGAAAGTCTTTCCTTCTCAGTACCATTCCACCCTTGGCCCCACTGCTGGCTCCACTACTACCTCTGCACCACAATTCATGTGGTAGCTTCCTCTGAGCTCACGTGGCTATCACCTCTGAGCAGAAGATGGCTGTGCTTCCCACATGTGCTGATCTTGACAAACCTGCCAGGGATGTTTTCACCAAGGGCTATGGATTTGGCCTAATAAAGCTTGATTTGAAAGAAAATTCTGAGAATGGATTGGAATTTACAAGCTCAGCTTCAGTCAACACCGAGACCACCAAAGTGAAGGGCAGTCTGGAAACCAAGTACAGACAGACCATGGCCTGATGTTTACAGAGAAATGGAACACTGACAATACACTAGGCACTGAGATTACCATGAAGAATAACACACATGGACTGAAGCTGACCTTTGATTCATCCTACTCACTGGGGAAGAAAAAGTAAAGCTGACCTTTAATTCTTCCTAACCTGGAGACAAAAATGCTAAAATCAAGACAGAATATTTGTGGTAGCACATCAACCTGAGGTGTGACACGCATTTTGAAATTGCTGAGCCTTCAATCAGAGGCTTTCTGGTGCTGTGTACAAGGGTTGGCTGGCTGGCTACCAGATGAATTTTGAGACTGCAAAGTCCCAAGGGACCCAGAGCAACTTTGTGGTTAGCTAGAAGACTGATGAATTCCAGCTTCACACTAATGTGAATGACGGGATAGTGTTTGGTGGCTCCATTTACCAGAAAATGAAAAGGAAGTTGAGAGCACTGTGAATCTTGGCTGGACAGCAGAAAAATGTAAAACTTGCTTTGAAATAGCAGCCAAGTATCAGATCAACCCTGATGCTTGCTTTTTGGATAAACTGAACAACTTCAGCCTGTTAGGTTTAGGATGTATTCAGACCCTAAAGCCAGGTATCAGACTGACACTGTCAGCTTTCCTGTATGGTAAGAACGTTCAGGCTCACAAGCTTGATCTAAGACTGGAATTTCAAGTGTAAGTGAATACTGTATAGTTGTCTAATTTAAAATTGTTTTGCAGCATAAGTATCTTCATAATTTAATGTATCTTTTAATGTCATATTTCTGGGATGCAGGTATTGCTAAATATCATCTTAGGCCTCTGGATTAGAAATGATTCAGCTTTAAGGTATTACCCTTTCAAAGGTACAGAAGAAACTCAATTCCAAAAGAAGGTCTTTTCGGCTGCAGAATTGGAGGGAACTTGGCTTTTGTAGAAATGCCAGATTTATTTTTTATGTAGAAATGTTTGCAAATGGAAGCTGACAATATAGAGGCACTTTGTAAATTCATAGTGAGTAAATGAATAAAATTATGGTTTCCTAAGAAGCAAACCTTGGTTCTTAACCTTAATAGATGAGAGGCTCATTGGTTGATGGTGTGTACAAACTCACCTGAAAGGGACTTTTTTAGACAGATATTCATGACCCTTTCCCCATCTCAGTTCATCATCACCTCTTTTACACCAAAAGGTCTGCAGGATGTGGTAACTGTTTATTTTGGCCATTTAGGGGTAGAGAGGATGAATGTGATGAAGCCAATAATTCAGGACTTAATTCCTTCTCGTGTTGTGGTTTTTTGCCCTTGCACCAGAATATGAAATAGCTTCCAGGAGCTCCAGCTATAAGCTTGGGAGAGTCTGTGTGATTTTAATCACATGGTAACAATACTCAGAATCTAAATTGAATTTCTGTTGTATTGTCACCACTCCATTTATTTTTTAGTAGTTTAATGGGTATATTTTAAAGTCTTCCATTTTTTGTGGAATTAAATCCTCCCCTTCAAATGTTGCAATTGACATTACTTAAAATAAAACTTGAACATAATATTGAAACCTAAAAAAGAAGAGAGAGAAAGTTTTTCCCTCTCTGCCATCTTCCCATTCCTGTTCCTACTTCCCAGCTTTATGCTATGTCCTATTTACACAGAGTAACATACTCTATAATCAAACTCTTTTCTTGGAAATCTAATTAAAAATGCATGCTAAAGAATTACTTTTACCCAAAACAACAATTAAGACAAAGTTTTAGTATTTTATTCAGTGCTTTAATTACAAGGGAGTAATCAAAATTAACCAAAGATAAATTTATCTGACCCACTATTTTATGTTAATATTCTATAGGAATGACTTTCATAGGTCAAATACAAATAAAGAACTATATATTTATGTCTCACCACAATGAAAAGTTGTTACAATAATCAGAATTTCAAAAAGCCACATAGGCTGGTTTGAGAGCTCTCATATAGTGCATTCTGATTCCTTTTTACACAATCAAATGAAAGATTAGCTCATATAGGTTTATACCAGGCAACTAGATATAATAATGTAGATCTCTTAGAAAATAATCACCTGTTTTTAAAATTTGGGGAATATCCTACACTCCCTGATATTAGAGGGAGAAACTACAGTTTCTTAATCCATTTTCAAAGTTTTAATTCATTTTTGTGGACCAAATAATAAGCCAGTCCCTCTAACAACATTGGGTTGGTAATATCTCAAGCCAAAACAAAGTAGTCTTACAAAGAATATTAGAAAAATTGCAAACATACATAAGCAGTTTAAGTTGCTAAACTATTACTATAATTCTACCTTGAAATTGAATCAAGCTAACTTCTGGCCATATTGGAGTAACAGCTAATGGATTTACCTTCCCTCCATAAACTGGAAAAATTAAATAAATAAAAATTTTAATACACTATATAACAGGTAGCATTGGATTATAATCTCTAAGGAAAGGGAAACAAAGTAAGTCCTATGATTGACATAGCTTCCTGCCTAGAGGTGCTTTCCTGGCAGCAACACTGAGAGTCCAACACTTGGGATTGCCAAATAGAGCTTGGCCATCCTGCTGAGTTTCTGATAGAGGTCAGAATTCAAGGAGCTCAGGTTTAATATAATGTATGGGCAGACTATCAGAGAGAAGGAAGCCACAGAGAGGTATAGCTCCAGTGATCTCCACAAGTATTCCTTCAGGTCTTTTGTCTGAGTAGTGATCTGAAAATACTTTAAAAGAAACATTGTGGGAAGAAGCAGAGCAAGATGGTGGAATAGAAGGCTCCACTGAATGTCCCCTTGCAAGGACGCCAATTTAGCAACTATCTACATACAAACACACAAAAATACCTTCACTAAGAACCAAAAAATCAGGTGAGCACACATAGTACTTGGTTTTAACTTTATATCACTGAAAAAGGCATTGAAGAAATAGACAAAACAGTCCTGGATCACCAACACAACCCCTCCCCTGCCCCTGGCAGTACCAGAAGCCTGGTATGGAGAGCATCTCTGGGTGTTGGGAGAAGGGAACACAGCCACTGTGAGGCACTGCACTCAGTGCTGTCCTATTATAGCAAAAAGAAAAACAAGACCAAACTCCACTGACACCTGTCCACAGAGGGAACATTTAAACCAGCCCTAGCCAGAGTGGAATCGCAGATCCCAGCAGTCAGAACTTGAGTTCTTGCAAACCTCACCTCCAAGGGCAACAGTGCCCTGTGTCTCTAAGTAAACTTGAAAGGCAGTCTATGCCACAAGGACTGCAGCTCTTATGAATCCTAGTACTGAACTAGGCCTAGAGACAGTGGGTGGCTTGGTGGGCTGGGGAACACGACCTACTGATATACCAGCTGGAGTGGATAAGGGAGTAGTGGAATCATCCCTCCTCTAACCCCAGGCTGCACAGCTCACAGCTCCAAAAGACACCCCTTCCTTCCATTTGAGGAGAAGAGAAGGAAGAGTGGGGATGACTGTGCCTTGCCTCTTGGATACCAGTTCAGCCACAGCAGGATAGGGCACCATTCAGTGTCATGGGGCCCCCATTCCAGGCCCTAGCTACCAGATGATATTTCTAGACACACTCTGGGCCACAGTGGAACCCGCTGCCTTGAAGGAAAGAACCCCCACCTGGTGGCATTCATCACCTGCTAGATGAAGAGCCCCTGGGCCCTGAATAATCAGCAGTGATACCCAAGTACTACATCAAGGGCCTTGGGTGAGCCTCCGAAGCTTGCTGGCTTCAGGGGAGACTAAGTATATTACCAGCTGTGGCAAGTATGGGACAAAACTCCTTCTGCTTGAGAAAAGTAGAGGGAAAAGTAAAGGGGACTTTGTCTTGCTTCTTGGGTACCAGGGTACCAGCATGGCCACAGGAGGATAGAGCATTAAGTGGGCTCCTGGGGTCCCCAGTTCCAAAACTTGACTCTTAGATGGCATTTCTCATTCTGCCCTGAGCCAGAGGAGGTTCCCTGAAGGGTGAGTCCCAGACCAGGCGGCATTCACCACAGGCTGACTTAAGAGCCCTTAGGACTTAAGGGAACATCAGAAGTAGTCTGGCAGTACTCTTTGTGGCCTGTGGTGGTGGTGGTGGCTGTGGGGTGAGCCTTCTTTGCCTTTGTAAAGGGGAGGAAGAAGTGGGAAGGACTGCATTTTGTGGATTAAGTGCCAGCTCAGCTGCAGTGTAATAGAATAACAGGTAGGCTTCTAAGGTTTTAGGCTGCAGTTCCTGACTCCCAGACAATACTTCTGGACCCACCTAGGGCCCAGGGGGACCTCACTGTCCTGAAAGGAAGGACACAGGCCTGACTGGCCTTGCCACCTGCTGATTGTAGTGCCCAGGGCCTTGAGTGAACATAGACAGTAGCCAGGGAGTGGGTGCAGCAGGCCTTGGGCGAGACCCACTGTTATGCTGACTTCAGGTCTCATCCAGCACATAGTGGTGGTGGCCACAGGGGTGCTGTGTCACTCCATCTCCAGCTTTTGATGGCTCAGAACAGAAAGGGAGACTCCATTTGTTTGAGAGAAAGTAAGGGAAGAGAACAAGAATCTCTGCCTGGTAAAGAGAATTCTCCCAGAGCTTGTCCAAGACCATACAGGCAGTACCTCTAAGAGTCTGCAAGAACCACAGTGTTACTGGACTTGGGGTGCCTCTTAAAGCAAATACACTTAGATCACAACACTCAAGTCCTTTCAAATATCTGGAAAGTCTTCCCAAGAAGGATGGGTAAAAACAAGCTCAGATAGTGAAGAATACAATAAATACCTAACTCTTCAATGCCTAGGCACCAAAGAACATCTCCTAGCATCAAAACCATCCAGGAAAACATGACCTCACCAAATGAACAAAATAAGGGCACCAGAGACCAGTCCTGGAGAAACAGAGTTGTGTGACTTTTCAGACAGAACAGTTATGTTAAGGAAATTCAAAGAAACTCAAGAAATCACAGAGAAGGAATTCAGAATTCTATCAGATTAAATTTCACAAAGAGATTGAAGTAAATAAAAATAATCAAGAAGAAATTCGGGACTGGAAAATGCAATTGGCATATGAAGAATGCATCACAGTCTTTTAACAGCAGGATTGATCAAGCAGAAGAAAGAATTCATGAACTTGAATACAGGCTCTTTGAAAATACACAGTCAGAGGAGACAAAAGAAAAAAATAATAAACAATGAAGAATACCAGCAGGATCTAGAAAATAGCTTCAGAAGGACAAATCTAAGAATTATTGGACTTAAAGAGTAGGTAGAGAAAGAGATGGAGTGGAAAGCTTATTCAAAGGAATAATAACAGAGAACTTCCCAAACCTAGAGAAAGATGTCAATACTCAAATACAAGAAGGTTATACAACACCAAGACTTTAGCCCAAAGAAGACTGACTCAAGGGACTTAATAATCAAACTCCCAAAGCTCAAGGATAAAGAAAAGATCCTGAAGGAAACGAGAGAATATAAATAAATAACATACAATGGAGCAACAGACTTTTCAGTGAAAACCTTAAGGTCAAGAGAGAGTGGTATGACTTATTTAAACTGCTGAAGGAAAAAACAAAAACTTTTACCCTAGAATAGTATATCTAGCAGAAATATCCCTCAAACATAAAGAAGAAATAAAGACTTTCCCAGACAAAAGCTGAGGGATTTCATCAATATCAGACCTGTCCTACAAGAAATCCTTAAGTGAGTTGTTCAATCAGAAAGAAAACGAAATTAATGAGCAATAAGAAATCACCTCAAGGTACAAAACTCACTGGTAATAGTAAGTACACAGAAAAACACAGAATATTATAACATGATAACTGTTGTGTGTAAACTACTCTTATCCTAAGTATAAAGACTAAATGATGAATCCATCAAAAATAAAAACAACTTTTCAAGACATAGGCAGTACAATAAGATATGAATTAAAAAAACAATTAAAAAGCAGGGACACTAAGTTAGAGTTTGTTTTCCTTTTGCTTGTTTTGTTATGAAAACAGTGTTAAATTATTATCATGTTAAGATAATGAGTTATAAGATAGTATTTGCAAGCCTCATGGTAACCTCAAACCAAAAAACATACAATGGATACACAAAAAATAAAAAGCAAGAAGCTAAATTATATCCTCAGAGAAAAATCACCTTCACTAAGGGAAGATAAGAAGGAAGAGAAGATCACAAAATAAGCAGAAAACAAATAGCAAAATGGCAAGAGTAAGACTTTACTCATGAATAACAACATTTAAATGTAAATGAACTAAAATCTCCAATCAAAAAACACAGAGTGGCTGAATAGATGACAAAACAAGATCCACTGACCTGTTGCCTACAAGAAACACACTTCACCTATAAAGATACATGTAGATAGATTGAATATAAAAAGATGCAAAAAGATATTCTAAGCCAATGGAAACCAAAAAAGAGCAGGAGTCACTATACTTGTATCAGACAAAATACTTTAAGAAGAGATAAAAAAAAGTCCACAATATAATGATGAAGGGATAAATTCAGCAGGAGGATATAACATTTTAAATATATATGCACCCAACACTGAAGCACCCAGATACATAAAGCAAATATCATTAGTGCTAAAGAGAGAGATAGGTCCCAATATGATAAGAGCTGGATACTTCAACAACCCACTTTCAACATTGGACAGATCTTTCCGACAGAAAATCAACAAAAAAAATCAGGCTTAATCGGCCACATAAATCTAATAGACATTTAAAGACATTTCAACCAACAGCTGCAGAATACACATTCTTTTCCTCAGCATATGGATCATTCCAAGAATGATCAGTCTCAAGAAGAGACCATGTGTTAGGTCACAAAACAAGTCTTAAGACATTCAATAATATTGAAATAACATCAAGCATTTTCTCTGAACACAATGGAATAAAACTAAAAATTAAAAACAAGGGGAATTTTGGAAACTATACCAATACATAGAAATTAAACAATATGCTCCTGAATGACCAGTGGATCAATGAAGAAATTAAGAAGAAAGTTGAAAAATTTCTTGAAAAAAATAATAATGGAAACACAACATACCAAAACCTATGGAATACAGCAAAAGCAATACTAAAAGGGAAGTTCATAGCTATTAAGTGCCTACATCAAAATAAAAAAAGAAAAAACATCAAATAAACAATCTAAGGATGCATCTTAAGAAAAAAGCAAGAGCAAACCAAACTCAAAACTAGTAGAAGAAAAGAAACAATAAAGGTCAGAGCAGAAATAGAGTTGAAATTTAAAAAGTACAAAAGATCAACAAAGCAAAACAAAGTTAAACAAGAAAAAGAGTTTAGCCAGACTAAGAAAAAGAGAGAAAATACAAATAAAATAAGAAATGAGAAAGGAAACATTACAAATGATACTGCAGAAATGCAAAGGATCATTAATGGCTACTAGGAACAAGTATATGCCAATGAATTGGAAAATCTAGAGGAAATGCACAAATTACTACATGCATACAATCTGCCTGGATTGAACCATGAAGAAATCCAAAATATGAATAGACCAATAACAAGTAACTAGATTGAAGCCATAATAAAAAGTCTTCCGCTAACAAAAGCCCAGGACCTGACAGCTTTACTACTGAATTTTACCAAACATTTAAAGAGAAATTAATCCAATTCTACTCAAACTATTCCAAAAAATAGAGGAGGACAGAATACTTCTAAACTCATTCTACAAGTATGGTGTAATCCTGAAACCAAAACCAGACAAAGAAACATCAAAAAAAGAAAACTACAGGCCAGTATCTCTGATAAATATTAATGCAAGAATCCTTAACAAAATACTAACAAACTGAATTCAACAATACATTAGAAAGATCATTCATCACGACCAAGTGGGATTTATCCCTGGGATATAAGTATGGTTCAACATATGCGAATTGATCAATGTGATTCATTATATCAACAGAATGAAGTATGAAAACAATGTGAGTATTTCAATTGATGCTGTAAAAGCATTTGATAAAATTCAACATTTCCTCATTATTTAAAACCCTCAAAAAACTGGGTATAGTAGGAACATAGCTCAACATAATGAAAGCCATATATGACAGACCCCCAGCTAGTATCATACTGAATGGGGAAAACTGGAAAGACTTTTCTCTAAGATATGGAACATGACAATGATGCCCACGTTTATCACTGTTATGCAACATAGTACTGGAAGTCCTAGCTAAAGTAACCAGACAAGAGAAAGATATAAAGTGCATCCAAATTGGGAAAGAAGACAAATTTCTCTTGTTATAGATGATATAGTCTTATATTTGAAAAAAATCTAATGACTCCACAAATAAATATTTAAACAGATAAATTGTTTAGTTGCAGGATACAAAATTAACACAAAAAAATTAATACTATTTATATACACCAAAAGTGAACATTCTGAAAAAGAAATAAAAAATGTAAGCCCATTTACAATAGCCAAGCATAAAATTAAATACCTAGGAATTAACTTAATTAAATAAATAAAACATCTCTATAATGACAATTATAAAACATTGATGAAATAAATTGCAGAGGACATCACAAAATGGAAAAATATTTCATGTTCGTGGATTGGAAGAATTAATATTGTTAAAACGTCCATACTAGGCAAAGCAATCTATAGATTAAATGCAATCCCTATCAAAATGCCAATGGCATTCTTCACAGAAATAGAAAAACAATCCAAAAGTGTATATGGAACCATAAAATACCCAGAATAGCCAAAGCTATCCTAAGAAAAAAGAACAAAGCTGGAGAAGGCACATTTTCTGACTTCAAATTATACCACAGAGCTATAATAGCCAAAACAGCATGGTGTTGGCATGAAAACAGACACATGGACCAATAGAACAGAATAGAGAAACCAGAAACAAATCCACACACCTACAGAGAATTCATTTTTGACAAAGGTACCTAGAACATACACTGTGGAAAAGACAGTCTCTTCAATAAATGGTTCTGGGAAAATGAGATATCCATATACAGAAGAATATAACTAGACCCCTAACTCTCATCATATACAAAAATCAAATCAAAATGGATTAAAGATTTAAATATAAGGCCTCAAACTATGAAACTACTACAAGAAGATATTGGGGGAAAATTTCCAGGATATTGTTCTGGGCAAAAATTTCTTGAGAAATACCCCATAAGCACAGGCAACTAAAGCAAAAAAATGGATAAATGAGATTGCATCAAGTTTAAAAGCTTCTGCACAGCAAAGGATACAATCAACAAAGTGAAGAGACAATCCACAGAATGAAAGAAAATACCTGCAAACTACCCATCTGTATTAGCCTGTTTTCATGCTGATGATAAAGACATACCCAAGACTGGGTAATTTATAAAGAAAAAGAGGCTTAATGGACTCACAGTTCCATGTGGCTGGGGAGGCCTCACAATGCTGGTGGAGGGTGAAAAGTGTGTCTTACATGGTGGCAGATAAGAGAGAATGAGAACTAAAAGAAAGGGGTTTCCCCTTATAAAACCATCAGATCTCATGAGACTTATTCACTACCATGAGAACAAAACAGGGAAAACTGCCTCCACGATTCAGTTATCTCCCACTGGGTCCCTCCCACAACACGTGCGAATTATGAGAGCTACGATTCAAGATGAGATTTGGGTGGGGACACAACCAAACCATATCACCATCTGACAAAGGATTAATAATCAGAATATATAAGGAGCTCAAACAATTCTATAGGAAAAAAATTCAATAATCTGATCACAAATGGGCAAAAGATTTGAATAGGTATTTCTCAAAGAAGACATACAAATGGCAAACAGACATATGAAAATGTGCTCAACATCACTGATCATCAGAGAAATGCAAACCAAAACTAAAATTAGATATCATCTCACCCCAGTTAAAATAACTTATATTCAAAAGATAGGAGTAACAAATGCCAGTGAGGATGTGGAGAAAAGGGAATCCTCATACACTGTTGGTGGGAATGTAAATGAGTACAGTTACTAGGGAGAACACTTTAAATGGTCCCCAGAAAGCAATCCCACTGCTGGGTATATATCCAAAAGAAAGGAAATTAGTGTATCAAAAATATATATGTACTCCCATGCTTGTAGCAGTACTGTTCATAATAGCTAATATTTTGACCCAACCTAAGTGTCCATCAACAGATAATTGGATAAAGAAAATATACATATACACAATGGAGTACACTCAGCCATAAAAAATGACAAGATCATATCAATTCCAACAACATGGATGGAACTAGAGATTATTATTTAAGTGAAATAAGCCTAGCACAGAAAGACAAACATTGCATATTCTCATGTATTTATGGGATCTAAAAATCAAAACAATTAAACTCATAGACACAGAGGACAGAAGGATGGTTACGAGAGACTGGGAAGGGTGTGGGATCTAAAAATCAAAACAATTAAACCATAGACACAAAGATAGAGGGATGCTTACAGAGGCTGGGAAGGGTAGTGAAGGGGGGTGGGGATGGTTAATAATTCTAAAAAATCAAAAGATGAATAAGACCTATTTGATAGCACAACAGAATGAATATAATCAATAATAACAACTGTACATTTTAAAATAACTAGAAGAATGTAACTGGATTGTTTGTAATACAAAGGACAAATGACGGGATAAATATGCCATTCTTCATGATATGATTATTATGCATTGCATGCCTATTTCAAAACATCTCATGTACCACCATAAATATATACACCTACTATGTACCCACAAAAATTAAAAATTAAACAAGTTAAAAAGAAACTTTCTGAAGCCAGGGAAGAGCCAATTAAAAAAACAATAAACAATAAATACAAAAATAGGAATAGTTCCCATGAGGCAGAGAGGAAAAACCTCCTAATACATGGGTCACCGGTACACCCATCAGAAACCATCTCTTTAGAAGTAGGGATTATATCAGTAATAAATGAGGGTCCAGGCCCATTCATATAAAGCTTTAAACCCTCATCAAACTAGGACTGAAGGTGAACTTTATCAACCTGATACAGGGAATCTATGAAAAACCTACATTTGTCATAATACTTTATGGTGAAAGGCTAAATGCTGTCCTGTTAACATCAGAAACAAAGTAAGGATAGTCTCTGCTACCATTCTATTAATGTTGTACTAGCCAGTGCTATAACAACAAAAAAAAGAAATAATATACATAAGGATTAGAAAAAAGATTATCTTTATTCATAGATGACATAATTATATATTCAAAATATTATTTAAAATCTACCAAAAAGGATACTAGAACTAATTATGTGAAAGTGTTAAGTTTGCAAGGTAGAGTACAAAATCTACTGTTTCTGTAAGCAATAAACAATTGATAATTACAATAAAATAATATTTAAAATATCATAAATAATGAAATTCTTAGGAATAAATTTAACAAAAAAAGACCAAGATGCTGAATATTAAACAATATTTTTATGACAAATTAAACTAAAATATATACTATGCTTATTAACTGGAAGATTCATTATTGTTAAAAAGCTCTTCCTAAAGTGATCTATAAATTTAAGTCCTTCCCAATCAAAATCCAAGCATGCATTTTTATAGATATTGACAAAGCTATTTTTTTAATCTTCAAAATTAACCAAATGTCCCAATTTTTATTTCAATTGTAATTTGAAGACTTTAGAAATAATTATTTTTTTCATAGATACAGTATCATTGAGTAGAAAAACTGGAAGGTGAAGATAAAAAACATTATGTATTGTTGACTAATTATTTGAACTTAGATAATTTAGTTTACCCCCAGGTCTTCAATTTTCTTATCTATTGAATACCTACCCTCTATATCCCACAGCTATTTGCAGTGATCAAATGAGAATAAAATTTGATCACTGAAAATCAAAGATTTTAAACTCTAATTCTTGCAACTGCTAGACAAGTATCATAAATGTTTGAAGTAGGCAGAATACAAACTGCAGAGAGTTGGCACATCATCTGAAGGGGGACAAAATGTGACAGCTACTACCCAGCTGTATTAGTTCATTCTCACACTGCTATAAAGAACTACCTGAGTCTGGATAATTTATAAAGGAAAGAGGTTTAACTGACTCACAGATCTGCAGGCTATACAGGAAGCATCGCTTGGGAGGCCTCGGGAAACTTACAATCATGGTGGAAGGTGAAGGGGAAGAAGGCACATCTTAACCACAGTGACTCAGGTGAGAGACGGCAAAGGGGAAAGTGCTACACACTTTTAAACAACCAGATCTCATAAGAACTCACTATCTCACTATCATGAGAACAGCAAGGAGGAAATCCATCCTCATGAACCAATCACCTCCCACCAGGCTCCTTCTCAACATTGGGAATTACAATTTGACATGAGATTTGAGTGAGGACACAGAGTCAAATCATATTATTCTACCCCCGGTCCCTCCTGAATCTCATTTTCTTCTCACATTTCAAAATACAACTATGCCTTCCCAACAGTCCCTCAAAATCTTAACTCATTATAGCATTAGCTCAAAAGTCCAAATCCAAAGTCTCATCTGAGACAAGGAAAGTCCCTTCTGCCTATGAGCCTATAAAATCAAAATAACTTAGTTATTTTCAAGATACAATGGGGGTACAGGCATTGGGTAAGTGCTCCCATTCCAAACGGGAGAAATTGGCCAAGACAAAGGGACTACAGGTCCCACTCAATTCTAAAACCTAGCAGGGCAGTCAATAAATCTTAAAGCTCCAAAACAAGCTCCTTTGACTCCATGTCTCACATCCAAGTCACACTGGTGCAAAGAGTGGGTTCTCAATGCTGTGGGCACCCCCACTCCTGTGACTCTGCAGCATATAGCCCCATAGCTCTTTTCACAAGCTAGTATTGAGTGCCTTCAGCTTTTTCAGGTGCATGGTGCAAGCTGTCTGTGGAACTATTATTCTGGGGTCTGGAAGATGGTTGTCTTCTTTTCACAGCTCCACTAGGCAGTGCCCCAGTGGAACTCTGTGTGGTGGCTCCAACCCCACATTTTCCCTTCACACTGCCCAAGCAGAGGTTCTCCATGAGGGCTCCAGCCCTTCAGGAGACTTCTGTTTAGACATCCAGGTGTTTCCATACATCCTCTGAAATTTAGGTGGAGGCTCCCAAACCTCAACTCTTGCTTCCTGCACACCCACAGGCCCAACACCACTTGGAAGCTCCCAGGGCTTGGGGCTTGCACTCTTTTAGCCACATCTGGAACTGGAGTGGCTGGGATGCAGGGCACCATGTCCCAAGGCCACACAAAGCAGTGAACACACAAAATCATTTTTCCCTCCAATATCTCTAGGTCTGTGATGGGAGGGACTGCTGTGACAGTCTCTGAAATGCCCTGGAGGCATTTGCCCCATTGTCTTGGCTATTAACATTCAGTTCTCCTTTACTTATGCAAATTTCTGCAGTCTTGAATTCCTCTCCCCAGAAAATGGGTTTTTCTTTTCTACCACATGGTCAGGCTTCAAATTTTCCAAATTTTTATGCTCTACTTCCCTTTTAAATATAAGTTCTAGTTTCAGGTCATTTCTTTTTTTGGGCAAATGAACATAGGCTTTTAGAAGCAGCAGGCTATTTCTTGAGTGCTTTGCTGCTTAGAAATTTCTTCCATCAGATACCTTAAATCATCTCTCTGAAGTTTAAAATTTCACAGATTTCTAGAGCAGGGGCACAATGCCTCTAAGCTCTTTGCTAAAGCATAGCAAGAGTGACGGACCTCTATTCCGGTTCTCAGTAAGTTTCTTACCTTCATCTGAGACCTCCTCAGCCACTTCACTGTCTGTATCACTATCAACATTTTGGTCACAACCATTCAACAAGTCTCTAGGAAGTTTTCAACTTTCCCTCATCTTCCTGTCTTCTTCTGAGCCCTCCAGACTGTTCAGACATCTGCCTGTTACCCAGTTCCAAAGTCGCTTCCACGTTTTCAGGTATCTTTAGCAATGTCCCATGGAAATATCCCACTTCTCTGGTACCTATTTTCTGTGTTAAGTCCATTGTCACACTGCTATAAAGAACTACCCAGGACTAGGTAATATATGAAGAAAAGAAGCTTAATTGACTCATAGTTCTACAAACTATACAGGAAGCATGGCTAGGAGGTCTCAGGATACTTACAATCATGGTGGAAGGTGAAGGGGAAGCAAGCATGTCTTACCATGTAAAGCATGAGAGAACTTCTTTTCTATTATAACTTCTTTTAACTTTCAGACACCTATATACAACCACATCTTATTAATTGTTGTACGTAAGTTTTCTTCAATCGTTTACTGTATTATAATCATTTAGCAAAGGGAGAAGTACTACATGCTTTTAAGAAACCAGATCTTATGAAATCTCACTCTCAATCATGAGAACAGCAAGAGGGAAATCCACACCCACGATCCAATCACCTCCCACCCAGACCCTCCCTAACACTAGGAATTACAATTTGACATGAGATTTGGGTGGGGACACAGAGCCAAACCATATCACCATCTTTGACCAAATATTGTAGTGAAAAAAATTCCCTTAATGATAATGACAACCCTTTGTTGCCAGATTATCCAACTTCTTAAACTTACTAGAAATCTGAATGTTTACATAAATATTATCTTTTCAAAAGGATGGCTATTGATTCAATATGAACAAATGTGATGTGGACCAACAAAACATATCTGCAAGCTGCATTCAGTAAGTGCGACCCAATTGTCTCTGCTGTTTTGAACATTACACAAAGATTGGGTACTGTCAACATTCATAATAATAATAGCTATGCCAAATACACAAATAATCTAAGCAAGCACAGATATATAACTAATGAAACACAATGGGTGTTCACAGAGAGAGCAATAGTTAATGAGTGATTCATATTTGAGCCTGGATTTGAACAGTAGATAGTATTTTAAAGAAAACTATACTAATTTCTAATTGTCAGGATGTTTCCTGATTAGGCTAAAAATATGTGACTATGACTTTCAATTGGTTAAGTAGGTTATAAAGAAAGCAACTGTCATGGGTTGGAGTAAGCGGTCTGCCCTTGCTTGAACAAATTACTTCACTGAAACCGTCACATATGCACCCCTAATTGTATTTGGCTAACTTATTTTATCAAAGGCTAGAAAAATAACTGCTATTAACCATGTTCAAGTCTTTTCTCTTTCATTCTGTTCAGTCCAGATAGTTCAAAATGCATTGTTTCAATCATTGTGCTCATATAACTTCTTTTCTATTAATTTTCAAATATCTATATACAATGCCACCTTATTGATGATTGTATGTAAGTTTTACTGAGTCATCTACAGTACTATAATCACTTAGTGAAATGATTTTCTACTTGCATTTTAGTACTAGAATGTCTTGCATATTATGTTTATAAGCTTACAAAACTTATGTTTAAACTTATTAAACATAAATGTTTAATAAGTAAATGTGATTGACCTAGCATTTATTACGACATTAAGAAAAACTGGTTAAATAAGCAAAATATAGAAATTCATTTATTCAGATAATTAATAATAGGCACTTACCTTGTGTAAAACAATTGATTATAATCTGTTACTATAGCAACCTCGTCATGAATTAAAAGGAGGAAGAGAGTCAGAGAAAGGGCTGAAGCAGAGGGAGAAAGACAGGAGTCAAGTTTTCTCCAATTTTCCAAAAAGTAAAACTTAAAAGTGTCTCTTTAGTGAGTTGTATTTTATCGTAAGCAAGTGGAATATTTGACATTAGAATATAATCTAGCATACAATTTCAGAATGGAAGCTATTATCCTTTGCCGTATTTACCAGACTTGTTGCCTTATTGAAATGAAAACAGAATCACTAGAAGAATACCCATGAACACAGTAACAAACAGAAACTTTCTAGTTCTCCCATACACTGCCAGAAAGTAGTCTTGATTAAATCTGAATAGCTCAAGAACTAAATTTCAAGTCAAGAGCAGTAAGTAATCAGAATGATATCAGCAAGATGACCAACTAGAAGTACATGGCACTTATTCCCCCCTCACAAAAAGGAATAAAAACTAAAAATCAACACCTATATTTTGAGTAGAGAGACTGAGGAAATACACTGGAGAGCACCAGGTAAGTGGTGAAAGCCCTATAGAGCATGGAAGCCTAGCATTGCACCACAGAGAGAGGAGCAACGCATACTGCCTCTGCCACTTTGTCTCCCTGCCAGGATCAATTTGGAGTCAGGGGGTACTTTATCTTATGGGAAAAAGGTAAACTGAAGATGCCTAGTGGTCTTCATTGTGGCCACACACGCCGGAAGTCCTTGTGGCAGGAGAGTTCTCCAGGCCTCACAGGCCATAAATCTAGTTTGGAGAGTAGTGGGGAGTTTGTGCACCTGCCTTGCCTCAGACTAGGAGCCTAAACTATAAAACTACCAGAAGAAAACATTGGAGGAGAACGTCAGGACATTGGTCAAGTAAGCATTTTTTAAATAAGACTCAAAAGCACTGCCAACAAAAGTAAAAATAGACAAATGGCACACCAATCTAGAAAGCTTTCGCACTGCCATACTTACAGACTGAAGAAACACCGACAGAATGGGAGAATATATTTGTAAACTGTACATCTGACAAGGGGTTAATATCCAGAATATATAAAGAACAGCAAAAAAACAAATAACCCAACACAAAAAATGGCCAAAAGACCCTAATAGGCATGTCACAAAATAAGACATACAAATGGCCAACAGGTACATGAAAAAAGGCTCAGCATCACTGATCATCAGGGAAATGCAAATAAAAGCCACAATGACATACTACCTCACTCCAGTTAGAAAAATTATTATCAAGACAAAGAAAATGTTGGAGTTTGCAGAGAAAAGGGAACAATTATAGATTGCTGTGGAATTGTAAATGACTCTTAACTGCAGTTGAGTATGAAGTTCTAAATCTCACACATAAAGAAACAAAGCACTAGCATTACTTACTGTCTTTCTCAGGAGACCGGATTGAGAATCTAAAGAGCTACAGGAAGAGAGATCATACTACTTGGAATTACTATGCATGTGGCATTTCCCCAAACTTCCTCTTGGCAAATATTCAGCAGACAACCTTGCTCTTTGCTGTGTTTCCCTCTTGCCTTTGCAAGACTGGGAATTTCTGAAGGCCAAGCTAGGGGAAATACAAATGAGAAGGAGGAAAGCAGAAGAGGCTAAGAAATTTTTCTTTCAAAGTTAAAATTAAAAACTTTTAGATATCAGCATTCTGAGAAGTGAGAGCAAGAGACTGGAAAAAAGCAAAGAGCCCACCAAAGATTCCCTGAACATTTTACTCTCGAATCAATAAAAAGAGAAGATGCAAACCTTTATCGATTATAGTATCCAATTGTGTCCAGAATTGGTGGGTTCTTGGTCTCGCTGACTTCAGGAATGAAGCCGCAGACTCTCCCGGTGAGTTCTTAAAGATGATGTGTCCGGAGTTTTTTTGTTCTGGTGGGTTCGTGGTCTCCCTGGCTTCAGGAGCGAAGCTACAGACTTTCGCGGTTAGTGTTACAGTTCTTAAAGGCGGCGCCACGTCTGGAGAAGTTTGTTCCTCCTGGCCGGAGTTGTTCGTCCCTCCTGGCGGGTTCGCGATCTCGCTGGCTTCAGGACTGAAGCTGCACACCTTCGCGCTGGCTTCAGGAGCAAAGATGCAGACCTTCGCGGTGAGTGTTACAGCTCACAAACGCCGTGCGGACCCAAACACTGAGCAGCAACAAGATTTAGTGTGAAGAGCAAAAGAACAAAGCTTCCATAGTGTGGAAAGGGACCAGAGAGAGTTGCTACTGGCTAGCTCGGGCAGCCTGCTTTTATTCCGTTATCTGACCCCACCCACATCCTGCTGATTGGTCCATTTTACAGAGAGCGATTGGTCCGTTTTACAGAGAGTTGATTGGTCCTTTTCGACAGGGTGCTGATTGGTGCATTTACAAACCTTGAGCTAGACACAGAGTGCTGGTTGGTGCATTTACCATCCTTTAGCTAGACACAAAAGTTCTCCAAGTCACTAGATTAGCTAGACACAGAGCACTGATTGGTGCGTTTATAAACCTTGAGCTAGACACAGAGTGCTGAATGGTTTATTTACAATCCCTTAGCTAGACATAAAGGTTCTCCAAGTCCCCACCAGATTAGCTAGATACAGAGCGCCAATTGGTGCATTTACAAACCTTGGGGTAGACATAGGGCACTGATTGGTGTGTATACAATCCTCCAGCTAGACATAAAAGTTCTCCAAGTCCCCACTAGACTCAGGAGCCCAGCTGGCTTCACTTAGCGGATCCATCACCAGGCTGCAGGCGGAGCTGCCCCTCAGTCCCACCGTGCCCCCGCACTCCTCAGCACTTGGGCGGTGAATGGGACAGGGGGCGGTACACTTCAGGAAGGCTCAGGCAGTGCAGGAGCCCAGGGCGGGCGCGGGGGAGGCTCGGGCATAGCGGTCTGCAGGTGCCGAGCCCTGCCCCGCCGGGAGGCAGCTGAGGCCTGGCGAGAATTCGAGCGCAGCGCCGGCGGCCGGCGCTGCTGGGGGAACCGGCGCACTCTCTGCAGCTGCTGGCTCAGGTGCTAAGCTCCTCGCTGCCTGGGGCCGGCAGCTCTGGCCGGCCGCTCCAAGTGCGGGGCCCGCCAAGCCCAAACCCACCTGGAACTCGCGCTGGCCCGCAAGCGCCACGCACAGCCCCAGTCGGGGCCTCTCCCTCCACACCTCCCCGCAAGATGACGGAGGTGGCTCCGGCCTCAGCCAGCCCGCAGAGGGGCCCACACAGCGCAGTGGCGGGCTGAAGGGCTCCCCGAGCAGGACCAGAGCGGACGCAGAGGCCGAGGAGGAGCTGAGAGCAAGCGAGGGCCGCCAGCACGTTGTCACCTCTCATAATGACATGAACAAAGTGTCTTATTTCTCAAATCTTTCCAAATGTTTAGAAAATGTTGCAGACACAGAATAAGGGAATGTTATAGTTGGTCTGGAGACGTTTGCCTTTGGAAAGAATCATTTGAAGTTACCTTATCTAAGCTCACTTTTTTTTTTTTTCCTGAGATGGAGTCTGGCTGTGTCGCCCAGGCTGGAGTGCAGTGGCACGATCTTGGCTCACTGCAACCTCTGCCTTCCTGGTCCAAGTGATTCTCCTGCCTCAGCCTCCTGAGTAGCTAAGACTACATGCATGCACCACCACGCTTAGCTACTTTTTTGTATTTTTAGTAGAGATGGGGGACAGGGTTTCACCATGTTGGCCAGGCTGTTCTCCAACTCCTGGCCTCAGGCAATTCATGCACCTTGGCCTCCCAAAGTGCTGGGATTACAGGCGTAAGCCACCATGCCCAGCCAACTCCTCCTCATTTTTTAGGTGTGAAAATTGAGAATCCTTGAAGTAAAGTAAATTGCCCAAGGTTAACACTGGAAATAAGCAGCTGAGCCAAGGCTTCATCTTCTGATGCCCGGGCTTTACTGTGCTCCAATGTCATTGTAATCACAACAGTTAGTGTTTTGTAGCTGTGTGATGATAATATCAAAACAAATTTTTACAGTCAGATAAAAAAATTAGTCTCAAGAAGAACATTAAGGAATTAAGAAAGCATTCATGGTTTTGCTTCTTTTTTTTTTTTTTTTTTTTTTTTTTGATGGAGTCTTGCTCTGCTGTCGCCCAGGCTGGAGTGCAGTGGCACAATCTCTGCTCACTGCAAGCTCCGCCTCCTGGGTTCATGCCATTCTCCTGCCTCAGCCTCCTGAGTAGCTGGGACTGCAGGCGCCCGCCACCATGCCTGGCAAATTATTTTTGTATTTTTAGTAGAGACGGGGTTTCACCGTGTTAGCCAGGATGGTCTTGATCTCCTGACCTCATGATCGCCCACCTCAGCCTCCCAAAGTGCTGGAATTACAGGCGTGAGCCACCGTGCCCGGCCGGTTTTGCTTCTTTAAAGACATTTTATTGAGCTAGATGTGCATGTAGTCCCAGCTACTTGGGAGGCTGAGGCAAGTGGATAACTTGAGCCCAGCAGTTTGAGGCCATAGAGCACAATGATTATTCCTGTGACTAGCCACTGCACTGCAACCTGGACAATATAGCAAAACCCTGTGTCTTAAAAAAAAAAAGACCAAAAGACCAAAACTTAAAAAAAAAAAAAAAGACATTTTAAATTCCAATAGAATCATACAATTAGTAAAACATTTGACCAGTGAACAACGTGAGGATTAGGGACTCCAACCTTCATGCAGTGAAAAATTCTTGTACAACTTTTGATTCCCCCTAAACTTAACTATTAATAGCCTACTGTTGATGAGAAGCAGAAGCCTTACTGATAACATATGCAGTAAATTAACACATATTTTGTGTGCTATAAGTATTATATACCGTATTCTTAAAGTAATAAAGAAAACATAAAATGTTATTAAGAAAATCATCAAGAAAATATATTTACTATTCATTAAGTGGAAGTGGATCTTCATAAAGTTCTTCATCCTCATCATCCTCAGTTTGAGTGGGCCAAGGAGGAGGAGGAAGAGGAAGGGTTGGTCTTACTATCTCAGATGTGGCAGAGTTGGGACAGACGGAGAAGGTAGAAGGTGGGATAGGAGAGGCAAGCACATTTGGTGTAACTTTATAGAAATGCATTGTAAGGCCGGGCGCGGTGGATCATGCCTGTAATCGCAGCACTTTGGGAGGCTGAGGCGGGCGGATCACTAGGTCAGGAGTGCCAGACCATCCTGGCCAACATGGTGGAACCTTGTCTCTACTAAAAATACAAAAATCAGCTGGGTGTGGTGGCGGGCACCTGTACTCGGGAGGCTGAGGCAGGAGAATCACTTGAACCCAGGCGGAGGTTGCAGTGAGCTGAGATCACACCACTGCACTCCAGCCTGGGTGACACAGTGAGACTCTATCTCAAAAAAAGAAAAGAAAAGAGAAAGAAAGAAAGAAGGAAAGAAAGAGAAAGAAGGAAGGAAGGAAGGAAGGCAGGAAGGAAAGAAAGAAAGAAAAGAAAAGAGAGAAAGAAAGAAAGAAAGAAAGAAAGAAAGACATCGTAATTTCTGTCTGACATTTCTCAAAAGGTTTCTGTGCAGTACCAGTTCTTCTTCCACCATTTGCTTTCGTTTTAGTGTCCATATTGTAGAAGAGTTCATGTCGTGAAAGAAGTCAAAAGCAATCTTGAATAAGCGGAACCCTTCTGCCAGATGGTCTAATGTCAATTTGCTTTCTGGCACTGCTTCTTCTATGTCTTCATCCTCATTGTCTGGCACTGGCTCAGAAGCACTCATCTCCATCAAGTCATCTCCTATTAGTTCCTCTAGCATGGTGTCTATTAACTCTTGAATTTTTCTAAGATCCATATCTTGAAACTCTTCCCCCACTACATTTTATGCCATATCCAAATCTCTTTCATGATTTCCTTGATTTGCTCTGTTGTGTATCTTCGGCATTCACGCACACATCTGGACACAGTTTTCTCCAGCAGGAATTTATTGTTTCGGGTTGATGGCTTTCCCAGCTTTTTCTATAGCAATGGTGATATTTTCAGTCCTGCAATCCTTCTAGACTTTCGTTGACAATCTTTTCCATAGGGTGCTGTGTGTAATGAGTCTGAGGGGTCCTTATGAACTCCTGATCTAGACGCTGAGTTAAAGATGCTGTGCTTGGAGATAAGCAGATCACTTTGACACCATGGGGTTCTGGGTGACCAGGGGCATGTCCAATGCAAAAATAATTGTCCAATAGTAAAAGGCAGTCCTTTCCTGGCAAGGTACTTCCTGACTTCGGGGACAAAGCTTCAATGGAAACAACCCAGAAAAGTGGCTGTCATTGTCCAGGTCTTCTTCGTATACAACCAAAAGACTGGCAGCTGATGTTTACCTCTTCCCTTCAAGGCTCAAGCGTTAGTGGCTTTATAGATAAGGCAGTCCTGATCCTAAATCTGATTACATTTGCACAAAACAGTGGAGTTAGCCTATCCCTTCCTGCCTTAAATCCTGATGCTCGCTTCTCTTCCTTAATAATAAATGTTCTTTCTGCCTTGTGGGTTTTTTTTTTTTTTTTTTTTCAGAGCGGCACTTTTGTCTGCATTAAAAATCTGTTCAGGCAGATTCCTTTCTCCTCAATGATTTTCTTAATGGCATCTGGGAAATCATCTACTGCCTCTTGGTTGACAGAAGCTACTTCTCCTGTGATCTTGACATTTTTAAAAGTCACACCTTTTTCTAAAATTATCAAACCATCTTTTGCTGGCACTAAATTCTCCAGCTTTAAGTCCTCCACCTTCTCTTCAAGTTGTTGTCATAGAATGACTTTGCTTTTTCTTGAATCATATTAGAGTCTATAGGTATACCTTTCTTATAGTAATTCTGCACTCACATAAAAGCTGCATTTTCAATACAAGATCTAAAGGTATTTTGCAAAATGTGCAAGATTTTCTTGCCTGTTGGGATAGAGGCAGCAATAGCTTCACAAATTTCCTTTTATTTATTTATTTTACAATAGTCCTTATGCTCGATTCATTTGTCTTGAAATGACCGGCAACTGTAGCTGTAGAACTCAATCTGACATATCAAGCAATTCAGCTTTTCTTTTAATGTCAGACTTTTCCCTGCTTCTTAGGAGCACTTTCAGCATCACAAGTGGCACTTCATATGAGTTCCAGTTTATTATTCAAGGTTTACAGGTATGGCACTAAACATGATGGAAAATACATGAGAACCATGAAAGATCACTTTCTACTGCAACATGAAATTTGCTAGAGAGCCAAAATGTTCATCAGGAGATAATTAGCATCACATGAAATTTTGAGCAGTATTTGCAACACTTGAGCTCAAGGCAATAGTAACAGGAGGTGGCTATAAAATTCATACAGTATGTACTACAGTTAATTGTATGCGGTTATGATTTAATACTTCATCTTTACTTTTGTTCACATTTTACTAAACTGCACCATGTAAGGTCTGTGTTTGTGTGCAGAAATTTTTATAACTTTTAACTTTTTATAATAGATTTTTGTATATTTTATAGTAGTAAATGATGAAGTAAACTAGTAGCTACATACATTTTATACATTACTTACCTTTTTCTTAATTTTATGAATATTTCTAGGCTACTCAGTTTGTCTGAGTGTTTTAAAATTATTTTTCATGTCTTCAAAAAATTTTCAGTGTTTTTTTAAATTTGCATATAGGTGGACTTGCACACTTTAAATTCATGTTGTTCAAAGAATCAACTGCATATGTGCCACAATTCTGAATTAAGGAAAGGGCCTTCTAACATTTTTGTCTTTGCTTTTCACAGTGCAAATGCTGCCTAGTCCTTGTTTGTATTTCTGGAGATAGAAAAGGAATCTGTTGGCTGAGGTTGCCTCCTTTGTTTTGCCTCTAGCTTTTCTTTATTAACTTTTACTTACACTGAACAATGATCCTTCAGTTACAAACTCTCAGAAGTTTATCTTCTGCAAATGAGTTATTCAAGAAAGTAAGGATTTTGCTGAAATGGTGTCACCCGCAATACTTTATGAGGACTCAGCTCCTACTAGCCTTTATTGAGGGCGTAGATGCCAAGCACTGTGTTTGATGCTTTATATACATTAGCACATTTTACTGTCTAAGTCTCTGAATGCATTCCACACATATATTTTGCTGACCTGTAAAGCCATAACCAGGAGTTTTGCCTATTAATAAACGTTCTTAGTTGGTCTTTTTGAGTCTTTTCAATCTCGAGTTCCCAAATTAAGGGAATGTAGCTCTCTTAATTCTTAATTTTGTTTGGCAGGTAGTTTGTTTGAAAAGTCATAAAATGCAGGGAGCTATATTTAAACAAATGGTATAAATAAACAAACACCAATGTTTAAGACTCAGTCCTATATCCTACCAGCTATGTAGCCTTGGGAAAATTGCTTCACTTATTTAGGCCTTACTATTCTCATCTATTTAATTGACCTAACAACTTGTGTTTCGATCTTGTGAGCAGATTGTGAAGCAAATGTGATGGTGGTTATAACCCACTATTCAAAAGCAAAGTGTAATATATTATATGAAGAGAAATAAGTGAACTTAATTATCATCAAGAGTTTATAAATATGTTGTGCATTTTTTATAACTGGTATCATGACTTGAACAATTTTTAGGCCTCACAGTTGACATTGGATCTTATTACTAAATTTCAATTCTTTATTATTAACAATCTTGAAAGTTTACTATATTGTGTAAAAGATCTCAGAATCACCAAGAAAGCATGCTAACCTGCAAAACATGTCATGGGGCAAAGCTTCACACTGAGAGCTGGGCAACCACTCTTGACTTTTTTCCACAACCTTAAAATAATACTCTCAAGAACAAATAATCACATTCTTCTTGCTGATAGAACATTTCTAGTTGAGTACAAGCTCAGGCATGTTGCATTGGGTGTTTTGAGAATACAATACACCATTCTCATACTTAAATGTACATTCTGAAATTTATGTATATAAAACATTTAACCATCATTTTATCACCATTGACCTGTAATGTAATAGAAGCCTCAAAGGTATCTGATAAAATCTGTGGAAAGACATCAATAGGGAATCAATCAAGTTGAATTATTTTTTTTCTGGTTACAAGGATTTCTTCTCATAGACTTTTAGGACTGATCATAATTCTTACCTAAACTTGTTTACTTATCTGGAATATTCACTTTCACTCTGTATTAATTAGGGTAGGCCCACAATGAGTGAAGGCTCAGACACGACAGAAGTTTCTTGTTGCAGTTTTAGAAATTTTTGCTTGTATAAAAGTACTCGTGTGGTAAACACATGGGTGGGGCTGTCCTATTTCACATAGCTATTCAGAGACCCAGGATGACAGAAGCTCTGTCATCGTCAACATATGACTTCCAAGTCCATGCTGGGGTCATCTGCATTCCAGCTAGCTGGAAAGAGGGAATAATATGAATGAGCACATATGTAAGGTTTTTATGGGCTAGATCTTGGAGTTGAACATATCACTTCTACTCACTCACATTTCATTGACTAGAACTCAGCCCTGTGGCCATACATAACTGCAAAGGAGGCTGGGAGATGCAATTTAGCTGGGTGCCCAGGAACAAAAGGACAACAAAGGTTTTAGTAGCAGCTAGCACACTGTGCCACAGTGACATCTCTTGAATATCTACCAGATTTTTTGATAAATAAGCTGATAATACTTTATACTCACCGGTGCCCTACATCAATAAGTATTTACTAAACATCAACTGAATACCTTTATTATTCAGGCAATGATTTTGTGCTCAGATGTGTACTCCAGGCTCAGTGCAGAAGAATCAGGCCCAACAAGTCAAATTCCCACTTAGAGAATTCAGAGTAACAAAAGCTGATGTTTCTACCCCAATTTAACTTGTCCTGACCAAAAATATTTCTCAAAACTCCAGACTTTAAAAAATATAAAAAGAGATCCTCACGGAGTTCTTGCTCTATCAAAAGTTATATAATCCCTTATAATAAAATCTTTATATTCTTTCTTTAAAACTTTTTTTTTAGATTCAGGGGGTACACATGCAGGTTTATTCCATGGGTCTATTGTGTGATGCTGAGGTTTTGGGTATGAACGCTCCTGTCACTCAGGTACTGAGCATAGTACCCAAAAGCTAGTTTTTCAACCCTTTCCTTCCTGTACTAGTTTTTCAGCACTTTCCTTTAGTAGTCCCCAGTGTCTATTGTTGCCATCTTTATGGCCATGAGTACACCATGTTTAGCTCCCACTTCTAATGAGAACATGCAGTATTTGGTTTTCTGTTCCTGTGTTAATTCACTTAGGATAAATGGCCTCCAGCTGCATGCATGTTGCTGCTGCAAAGGACATTACTTCATTCTTTCTTTTTCCATTTTTTTTATTATACTTTAAGTTCTAGGGGGAGGGATAGCATTAGGAAAAATACCTAATGTAAATGATGACTTCATTCTTTTTTATGGTTGTGTTGTATTGCATGGTGTATGTGTAATACATTTTCTATATCCAATCCACTATTAATGGGCACCTAAGTTGATTCCATATCTATGCTATTGCGAGTAGTGCTGCTATGAACATATGAGTGCATGTGTCTTTTCGGTAGAGCAATTCGTTTTCTTTTGGATGTACCCAGTAATGGGATTGTCGAGTCAAATGGTAGTTGTAAGTTCTTTGAGAAATCTCCAAACTGCTTTTCACAGTTGCTGAATGAATTTACACTCCCATCAACAGCGTATAATTGTTCCCTTTTCTCCACAGCCTCACCAGCACCTGTTGCTTATTGACCTTTTAATAATAGCCATTCTGACTGGAGTGAGATGATATTTCACTGCGGTTTTGATCTGCATTTCTCTGACTTATAAAATCTTTTTATTCTTGATCATAGACCCAGTCAGGACACTTTAAAGGAATAAATGATTTTGTGTGAGGGAACAGGAGTTGAGGATGAGACCATCAAGCTTGGTTGATGCAGGATTCCTTTTTTCAGTATGGAATAAAGTGTATATTTCAAATGTACACAGTAACATTATATGTGTATCAATGAAATAAAAGTTTTAAGAAATATTATTTATGAATCACTGATGCTTTCTATTACATTCATGCACTTAAAAAAATACTGGCCACAATTGTTTAACCCGCTAATAGCTTACAACTGGAGATTGAAAAACCCATGGTTTAAGGAACAGAGCAAGAGTTTTGGGTTTGTGTGGACTTATACTCTTGCCCTGAGGCAGGTTAACATCTTTTGAGCTTCATATTTTATTCATAAAATGATCTTGTTCTTTATTGGGTGATAGTATGAGTTGACTGATAGTTAACTTGTAATGTGGCTGGCATGTGAAACACTCAATAAATGTTCATCTCCTGATAAATATAAGGTTTTTCTTATCCTCCCCTCTTTTTAATTTTTTCCTTTGCTTCTGTAGTTTCTTACTGTGCTAGTGACATGGCAAACTAGGGCTGGAAACAAATATTATCATCTAGATCTAAAAACATGATATTATAACTGTGCTTGTCATCAGGATGATTGTGACAGTTCTTATCTCAACAGTCTTGGTAGGTTTTTCCCTTGAACTTAAAGTGTTTCTTTTTTTACTGAGCACTGGAAATCCTAAGTGAAATAGAGAATATGTTAAATATCATAGTAGTTGTTGGTACCATTCACTGATATTTCAGGTTGTCATCCATTCATCAAGTAATGGGGATTGCGCTCCCCATGTCCCTCTTGAAGTGAGATATGAGAAGAGGCGACGTGTCACTTCGCAGTGGGAGTCTTTAAAACCAAACAAAAATTGTCCTTTTCTTTCACATTCCCAGGATGGCAGTAGTGTTTCACATGAGAAGGCCCATCAGTTTGTCTCTGAATGAGAACAACTAGGAACAGGGCCTACTGAACTGAAATTTGCATATAACATGAGCTAGAAATAATTTTTTTAAACACTGATAATTGTCAGTTATTACCAAAGTGCAGCCTAGCATATTTTGACTGATAAAAATGCAATTTTCCTTTATTCATATAAACAATTGTATTAGTTTGCTAAGGCTGCCATAGCAAAGTAACACAGACTGGGTGACTGAACAGAAATTTATGTTCTGATAATTCTGAAGGCTATAATTCCAAGATCAAAGTATTGGCAGGGTTGATTTCTTCTGACGTCTTTCTCCTTGGCTCATAAATAACCATCTTCTTCCTGTATCTTCACAGTCTTCCCTCTGTGGCCATCTGTGTCCTAATTTTCTCTTCTTTACCAGTCATGTTGGATTAGGGCTCACCCTAATGGCCTCATTTTAACTTTAAATACCCTATCCCCAAATACAGTCATGTTTTGAGATATTAGGGGTTAGGACTTCAAAATAAGAATTTGAGGGGACACAAGTCAGCCCATAATATTAATAGTAATGTTTGCTCACTTGATCTAGGGTGCATTATTTTACCTAACTTACCGAACAGAAATATAAGCCTCTATTGTAACCATGATTTTGACCAGAAGCTAGTAATTAGTCTGAGATGATATTGTATAAGTATCTAAACCAACTTAATTCACCTGGCATTTGGGGTCAAAAAAATAGAATCATTTATCATTAGTTTTCGTAGGTCATCAATATCCAACAACTACATCCATGTGGATCCAAAACAACTATAGAAATGTATAGAAATGTGTATAATTGATCAAATAAATAGGATTTTTATTTCATTTAATAAAATATAACCTCTGCAAAAACAAAGACTGCATTTTTTTATTAAAAAAGACTGTGATCGTCAAATAAATACATTGAACAATTCGTGAATGAGAACCAAAAATCCAAAACCTTTCACTGACTGGATTTGCATAGCCTAAGACTATTAAGTATAACTCCTCAGGCCGGGCGCGGTGGCTCACGCCTGTAATCCCAGCACTTTGGGAGGCTGAGGCAGGTGGATCATGAGGTCAGGAGATCGAGACCATCCTGGCTAACACGGTGAAACTCCGTCTCTACTAAAAATACAAAAAATTAACCAGGCATGGTGGCGGGCACCTGTAGTCCCAGCTACTCGGGAGGCTGAGGCAGGAGAATGGCGTGAACCCAAGAGGCAGAGCTTGCAGTGAGCCAAGATTGTGCCACTGCACTCCAGCCTGGGTGACAGAGCGAGACTCCATCTCAAAAAAAAAATATATATATATATATATAACTCCTCGAAGATGGCATTCGTATGTGGGAGATAATGTCTCAGAAAGAAGCATACTTCTAGGATATGAATACACACACCTCCACAATTCTCATCTACTTAGCCTCATCATTACTATCCTACTAGTAATGGGTTGGATAACCAATGTCATTGAAAGAATTGCAAATTAAAAAAAAATTCTCAGTGCCCCAGAAAGCCACTAGAATTTGAGGTATAGGGAGGATGCTAAAGATAAGGGAGTAACAACTGTCACTAGTAGAATGATGGTAATCATTTTACTGTGTGGTAATAATAGCAAAAATACCTGGAAAAATAACATCCTTGGATCATTCCAGAGATCTATGCGATAGTATTGAATTGCAGGCTTTTCTCTGATACTGAGTAGAGGAAGAGTAGCCCTCCCTACTAATGTTACTGTGGGAATGCAAATCATGAAAAAATATATATGGCCTATAAATACTGTGCTCAGGTCATTTAAAAAAAAATTAAAACTCTTCTTCTACAAGTTGTAATTCATGGATGACTTGAATATGGAGGAGGAAATATAGTACAATTTAAGGAAAGAACTGAACTGGAACACATAACACATTCCTTCCCATAACACATTCACTGTGTTATGGTTTTCTGATTCATCTTCATGATAAATTAGCCAAAGGGTCTTGGGTGAGTCACTTAACCTCTCTGGACCCCAGTTTCCTCATTTATAAAGCCAGAAGCCCAACAAAAGAGCTACTGAGACTCTTGTCTGATTGAAGTAAGCAGTTGCAGAGGCAGAGCCTGCCTCTTTTGACCTATTTGCCCCCAGACTTTCTTCTGGCAATGCCAGTGTTCCTTGGGACCCCTCCTTGGAACTCAGGCTTCTCAAACCACTGAACATAGCTCATCTAGAAATAATCTGTTGTCAATCCCATTACTGGATTTATATCCAAAGGGATATAACTCATTCTACTTTAAAGACACATGCATGCATATGTTCATTGCAGCCGTATTCACAACAGCAAAGACATGAAACCAACCTAAATGCCCATCAGTGATAGACTGGATAAAGAAAATGTGGTACATATACACTATGCAACACTATGCAGCCATAAAAGAAGAACAAGATCATGTCCTTGGCAGGAACATGGATGGAGCTTGAGATCATTATCCTCAGCAAACTAACACAGAAACAGAAAACCAAATACTGCATAATTCTCACTTATAAGTGGGAGCTAAATGATGAGAACACATGGACACATAGGGAGCAATGCATACTGGGACATTTTGGAGAGTGGAGGGTGGGAGGAGGGAGAAGATATGTGACCTCTATGACACAAGTTTACCTATATAACAACCTGCACTGTACTCCTGAACTTAAAATAAAAGTTAAATTTAAAAAAGGAAAAATAAAAGCTCTCTGTGGTCCTCTCAGTCACTAAAATTCTGCAACCCATGTGAGATTATCTCATTATTAAGTTCCTAAGTATAAACTGACATTTATAGTTTGTCTGGAGATGCAAATTTGCCTAAATTTTGAGAGGGGCATTCATTAGTCAATGCTTTTCCAAACATTTAGATATCTGCTGTTCCCTCTCCTTGAAATTCATTCTGTTCTTTTATTCTCCCTTCCCATAACACATTCACTATTTCTATTAGAAAAATTCCTGCTCAACATTACAAACCCTATTCAGGGTTTCCTATGTTCTCTATGAAGTGTTCCCTACTACCCCATCTAAACTTCTGCTGGCTTTCAATCCAATTCCTCCATTTTTCTTTCCTTTGACATTATCCAAACTTCTGTGTTTCCATGGACCTCGGTGTCCTGTGATTATTTCTTTATGTAACCACTTGTCTTTTTCTGGCAAAAAAAAAAAAAAAAAGAACCTGTGTCACTCATCTTTACATCTCTGTTTGCCACACCTAACACTGTGCTTAATTGTTATTAGTATGCACTCAAGAGTTTTATTAGACTGACGAGATATTTTGAATATAAAGCAACTCTGTAATAGTAACGCACAGAAGCCAGTTAAGGGGTGAAACTGAGTTCACAGAAGCCCCCATATGGAGCTGAGTTTGTTAATTTAATAACAACCAGACCTGAATTCTTCCTTAATAGATTCAACACTGAGGAAGTGGGATGGGAACAGAGGTGGGCTAAGGAGTGATCTTTAGCATTGCTATATTACAGTATTGAAAATAATATTTTCCCCTTGTAAAACTTTTGCTTTATTCATTTCTCTTTAGTCATTATTATTTTTTCTGGGAAACTGAAGGCTCTTATTTGAAGATTTTTTTTTTTTTCTGGAGTACCCACCCTGGACTTGAGCATGATGTCCTAGAACAAAATATTCCCAGGAGAAACTTGAGTGAGGAGACAAAAACAAGGTCATTTTTAAAACAGCTTCAAAAGTTAGCCTGCCTCCAAGTTTTTTCCCAGAAGCAGAACCCAAACGCTAAAAAAGGATAATCTAGGTTAAACCACTGACTCCCGAAATGTAGTTGCACGTCGTACATGCTCATTGTTCATTATTCAAATGTGGAATACATCGACTTTTCTCTGGGAGTGAGGAGAGATGGGACTATAAAAATATGCTATTAGTGCTAATTACACCTTGCCTTTCACCTTGTTAGCAGAGCAAAGCTAAAATTTAACGTGATCGACAGGCAGTTTGACTGGGTATTCTTTATTTTAGTAGCCTATGATTTTTCAGTTTTAACTAGCAGAGAAAATAATCAATTTGTTGAGGATAAAACATCAAAATGAAATGAAAATATTACAGTTATTATAAGCTAAAGCACATCAGTAGCTGATTTAGCCATCACCTGAAACGCAACAACATCCTGGTAGCAGAATTCAGATTATTTAGTGAGAAAGTCTTACACTGGAAATCCGTGGTGAGTATGATGTAGTGACTTTGCCTAAACAGGAAACTGCAAAGAGGGGAGAGTAGAGGAGGCCTGCTGGTTACTGTGCAAGTAGAGTCACAAGTAAATTGACAATGTTTTGATCTTCTTATTTCTTGGCCAGTGCAGACAAAGGTCTAGGCAAGAAGTCAAAGCCAGATGACTAAAAAATAATTATAAATCTTCCTAAATTCGAAATCTCTATTGTTAGCAGGGAAGCAGCTGACCAGGATGAGGTACAACAATACTCAGAACATCAGGATATGTATTTGGCAATTTGGCTTCACTGTGCCAAGTTTTAAACTTTCTTATTTAAGAAAGAGCCTCTTAATCTGAGCAAATGGGCTCAACTATATGTTATGTCTGTGCCTGTATATTAGTGGTAAAGAATGCCAACCCTCTACTAAGGAACAAACATGGATTATCTGATTTAATCCTTACAACCCTATGGTGCAGGGACTATTACAAGCCCCATTGTGCAGATAAGGTACAACATTGTTCAATAATGTATGCAAGGTCACAGAGCCAGAAAGTGACTTTAAACTCAGGCAACCTGACTCTAAAGCCAACACTTTACTGCTCCTGCAGTAAAAATAGGAAAGATGCAGGCCTTGTAGGAATTTCTAAGGAACAAGTGAAATTAATATCAGAGCAAATCATTTTATTAGTGCTCTTAAAATCTTCAGAGAGGCAATAGCTTAAATATTGGAACCGCCAAGGAATTTGAAATTTACTTTACCAGTGTCTTTCAAATATGCCGAGGCCCAGCCCCTGAAAACGATGGCATTCTTCTCAGAACATCATGAAATAATGATGTAGCCAAAGACATCATTGGAAGTAGGAAAAAACTTTATTCTCAGAAAATATGCTTGCGTTCTGAAACTCTAAATAGGACCAATAATATATATAATATTTGGAGAAATCACATTTGTTTTCAAGTTTTTACTTTCATATTTTTGCCTATTGGTCATTCCTTTTACCCTCTGTTAACAGGAGACAAATGGTAGCAAGTCTCATTTTTCCGCATTTAGGAAAAATCAAAGATGAAATGAATAATATTCTGCATTAATTCATTTTTCTGCAATTTTGGAAAAGAACATGATGTCCTATTGCAAGACAATAAGCTTGTTCATCTTCTGGAACACTCCCAGAGAACGGTCAGGAACCACTGGACAGACCAGAAAATGTCCTAAGCTTTGTTACTTTGAGAATACCTTTGCCATAAAAGCTTTTTTAGTTGTATATTTTGAATATAATTGTATAACTAAAGAATATTTATTGAAAATTTTTGGGAAATAAAGATACTCATAATATGACTTTTCCAATATGCTCTTAATACTTTGGAAGAATTTTCATCAATAAACATGAATCCTGTTTATTCTTCGGCCCTTTATAGAAGAGCTGCCCTGTAGTATGGTCTTAGGGAATTTGAGTTTATGCTGGAGTCTGCCACAAACTCCTTGTGAACTCAAGAAAATATTGCTCTTCCTGGTCTCAGTAGAGGATGAGGAGGAATCTATGTTGCCAACCAATTTCCAGGGCTTTTCGTGTGAATATATTTTATATGATATTAGAGCCTGAGCTTTCTAAATGCCAGTGTTATAACTACTGCCAGGCAACCCCTAGTGTAGATGAAACAGATTTCTATACAGCATAATTTGTGTAGGTCCAACTACTCAACTTCTTTGTAGGTCCAAAAAAAGAGGGAGAGGAAGAGCTCAGTAGGATGCTGGAAATGTTCCAGAGCTGATGGACCCAGAAGTCAATAAGTTAGTAAACATGTGTTCAGCACCAACAGTATAATTATAACAACCATAAACTTAATTGGCACTATTTATTGGACTCTAAGAAAGGAAAAACAGAGAATCCGAATTACCGTCTGACCCCTTTCCTTATACATTTTCCTATATTTATGCCTAGATTACATAACTTAATGTAAGGAGTTGAGGTTCTCCATCCCTCAAAGTCTTGAAACCACACACTTCAGAAAATAAAACCTATATTATATTGGGAGGAGGCTGCTCTTATCAACCCAAATTTAGCAGAGTCTAGGCCTAATAGTATAGCAATATGGCAAGCCCCAGGGCATAATTCTTTAGGTTTACTCATGGCATGGTAAAATAACAATACATAGTTGTTTCTCTGGAAGGCTACTTTTTTTTTTTTTTTTTTTGGTATGGAGTCTTGCTCTGTCGCACAGGCTGGAGTGCAGTGGCTCGATCTCGGCTCACTGCAACCTCCACCTCCCAGGTTCAAGCGATTCTCATGCCTCAGATTCCCGAGTAGCTGGGATTACAGGCACGCATCACCCCACGTAGCTAATTTTTGTATTTTTTTTAGTAGAGACGGGGTTTCACCGTGTTGGCCAGGCTGGTCTCGAACTCTTGACCTCAGGTGATCCACCTGCCCCAGCCACCCAAAGTGCTGGGATTAAGGCTTTCATGAGCGTCCGTGTGAAGAGACCACCAAACAGGCTTTGTGTGAGCAACATGGCTGTTTATTTCAACTGGGTGCAGGTGGGCTGAGTCTGAAAAGAGTCAGTGATGGGAGATAAGGGTGGGGCCATCTTATAGGATTTGGGTAGGTAAAGGAAAATTATAGTCAAAGGGGTTTGTTCTCTGGCGGGCAGGTGTGGGGGTCGCAAGGTGCTCAGTGGGGGTGTTTTTGAGCCAGGATGAGCCAGGAAAAGGACTTTCACAAGGTAATGTCATCAGTTAAGGCAAGGACCGGCCATTTACACTCCTTTTGTGGTGGAATGTCATCAGTTAAGGTGGGGCAGGGCATATTCACTTCTTTTGTGATTCTTCAGTTACTTCAGGTCATCTGGGCATATACATGCAAGTCACAGGGGATGTGATGGCTTGGCTTGGGCTCAGAGGCCTGACATTCCTGCCTTCTTATATTAATAAGAAAAATAAAACAAAATAGTGTTGAAGTATTGGGGCGGCGAAAATTTTTGGGGGGTGGTATGGAGAAAGAATGGGCGATGTTTCTCAGGGCTGCTTCAAGCGGGATTAGGGGCGGCGTGGGAACCTAGAGTGGGAAAGATTAAGCTGAAGGAAGATCTTGTGGTAAGGGGTGATATTGTGGGGATGTTAGAAGAAACATTTGTCGTATAGAATGATTGGTGATGGCCTGGATACGGTTTTGTATGAATTGAAAAACTAAATGGAATAACAGAAGGAGAAAAACAGGTATAAAAGGTTTAAGAATTGGGACGACTCAGGATATCTGATTAGAGAGTGCTTAAGGAGATTCGGCATAGTCCTGCCAGCAAAGATTATTTATTGACTTCAAGAGTTAAAAGTGGAAGTTTGGGGATAGCACCAGGAGATATCAGCTGTGATGGCTTGGAAAAACAGTGTAAACCGGCAGTGTAAACAAGAGCAGGGCATGTATGAGTAGTTGAGAATGGTGAATAGGGGTATGACTAGACAGAAAATAGTAGGGATGACCAGATTTTTTTTTTGGGCGGTGGGGGCACAGTCTAAGTTGGTCTGGTGTCTGGAATGATACTGGGGCCTAATAAAAAGGAGCGTCTATACAGGAGCTTAAATGGGCTGTACCCTATAGCATTCCGAGGACAGGCCTGAATTCTGAGAAGGGAAAGTGGTGAAAGTATTGTCCGGTCCTTTTTAAGTTGGTGGCTGAGCTTGGTGAGGTGTGTTTTTAAAAGACCTTTAGTCCATTCTACTTTTCTTGAAGATGGAGGACCATAAGGGATATAAAGGTTTCACTGAATACTAAGAGCCTGAAAAACTGCTTGGCTGATTTGACTAATAAAGGCTCATCTGTTATCAGACTGTATTGAGGTGGGAAGGCTAAACTGAGGAATTATGCCTGACAGAAGGGAAGAAATGACTGCGGTGGCCTTCTCAGACCCTGTAGGAAAGGCCTTTACTTATTCAGTGAAAGTGTCTATTTAGACTAAGAGGTATTTAGTTTCCTGACTGGGGCATGTTGAGTAAAGCTAATTTGCCAGTCCTAGGTGGGGGCAAATCCTCGAGCTTGATGTGTAGGGAAGGGAGGGGGCCTGAATAATGTGAGGAACAGGAAAGAAGGAAATTTGGGGAAATGGGGTGAATGTCAGGTGGATCAGAGAGATACAGTCATGGGGGTCAGGTGTGGTATCAGGAATAATGTGGGAGGCCGGATTGAAGTCCGGGCCAGGAACAATGGTAATTGTGGGAGACTCCACAAAGAGTGAGTATAGCTGAAGGAGCCGGGAAGCAGAAAGTATATACGTCAGGTATGAGGAAGAAAATAGATTTTGGAACTTATGAGAACTGTAGAGAGTGAGTTGAGCATAGTTTGTGATTTTGAGGGCCTCTAAAAGTATTAAAGCAGCGGCAGCCGCTGCACGCAGACATGAGGGCTAGGCTAAAACAGTAAGGTCAAGTTGTCTGGACAGAAAGGCTACAGGGTGCAGTCCTGGCTCTTGTGTAAGAATTCTGATCGCACTAACTATGCCTAGGAAGGAAAGGAGTTGTTTTGTAAGGGATTGAGGTTTGGGAGATTAATCAGACACGATCAGCAGGGAAAGCACGTAGGTTTTTATGAGAATTATGCCGAGATAGGTAACAGATGAGGATGAAATTTGGGCTTGACTGAAGTAATGGGGGCTGTCTATGAAGCCTTGCAGCAGTACAGCCTTCGTAATTTGCTGAGCCTAATGGGTGTCAGGGTCAGTCTAAGTGAAAGCAAAGAGAGGCTGGGATGAGGGGTGCAGGAGAATAGTGAAAAAAGCATCTTTAAGATCAAGCACGGAATAGTGAGTTGTGGAGGAAGTTATTGAGGACAAAAGAGTGTACGGGGTTGGGCACCACAGGGGGGATAGGCAAAACAATTTGGTTGATGAGGCGCAGATCCTGAACTAACTTGTAAGGCTTGTCTGGTTTTAGGACAGGTAAAATGGGGGAATTGTAAGGAGAGTTTATAGGCTTTAAAAGGCCATGCTGTAGCAGGCGAGTGATAACAGGCTTTAATCTTTTTAAAGCGCGCTGCGGGACGGGATATTGGCGTTGAGTGGGGTAAGGGTGATTAGGTTTTAATGAGATGGTAAGGGGTGCATGATCGGTCGCCAAGGAGGGAGTAGAGGTATCTTATACTTGTGGGTTAAGGTTGGGGGATAGAAGAGGAGGACGCAAAGGAGGCTTTGGATTGGGAAGAAGGGCGGCAATGAGATATAGCTGTAGTCCAGGAATAGTCAGGGAAGCAGATAATTTAAAGTGTCTCAGCCTAATAAGGGAACTGGGCAGGTGGGGATAACTAAAAAGGAGTGCTTAAAAGAGTATTGTCTAAGTTGGCACCAGAGTTGGGGAGTTTTAAGAAGTTTAGAAGCCTGGCCGTCAATACCCACAACAGTTATGGAGGCAAGGGAAACAGGCCCTTGAAAAGAGGGTAATGTGGAGTGGGTAGCCTCCGTATTGATTAAGAAGGGGATGGGCTTACCTTCCACTGTGAGAGTTACCTGAAGCTCGATGTCCGTGATGGTCTAGGGTGCTTCCGAGGCGATCAGGCAGTGTCAGTCTTCAGCTGCTAAGCCGAGAAGATCTGGGAAGGAGTCAGTGAGAGAGCCTTGGGCCAGAGTTCCAGGGGCTCTGGGAGTGGCTGCCAGGTGAGTTGAACAGTCCGATTTTCAGTGGGGTCCCACACAGATGGGATGTGGCTTAGGAGGAATCCCGGGCTGCGGGCATTCCTTGGCCCAGTGGCCAGATTTCCAGCACGTGTAGCAAGCTCCTGTGGGAGGAGGTTCTGGAGGAACGCCTGGCCGCTGCGGTTCAGGCGTTTGGAAGTTCTTGTGTGCTGGAGATGTGGCTGGGGTTTGTCTCACAGTGGAGGCAAGGAATTGCAACTTTTTTCTGTTATTGTACACCTTGAAGGTGAGGTTAATTAAGTCCTGTTGTGGGGTTTGAGGGCCAGATTCTAATTTTTGGAGTTTTATTTAATGTCGGGAGCAGATTGGGTAATAAAATGTATATTGAGAATAAGATGGCCTTTTGACCTTTTAGGGTCTAGGGCTGTAAAACGTCTCAGGGTTGCTGCCAAACGAGCCATGAACTGGGCTGGATTTTTATATTTGATGAAAAAGAGCCTAAACGCTTCTGATTTGGGATAAAGAAAAAGGAGCATTAACCTTGACTATGCCTTTGGCTCCAGCCACCTTTTTAAAAGTAAATTGCTGGGCAGGTGAGGGAGGGCTAGTCACGGAATGAAACTGTAAGCCGGACCAGGTGTGAGGAGGGGAGGTGATAAAAAGATTATAGGGTGGAGGAGCAGAGGCTGAGGAAGAATTGGGACTTAGCTCTGCCTGGCGAGGAGCAGCCTGGGGAGGAAGGAAGAGGTCAGATTTGTCTGTAGAAAAGGAAGATTAGAAAGACTCAGCGACACTTGAGGTTGGTACTGAGGGGACAGGCGGGAGGGAAAGAAGGAAGATTTGGGCTGAGTTGCCCTGAGCACAGAGATTAGGAAGGGACTGATGTGTAAAAGAATGCCTGGACGTCAGGCACCTCAGACCGTTTGCCTATTTTACGACAAGAATTATTTAGATTTTGCAGGATGGAAAAATTCAAAGTGACATTTTCTGGCTATTTGGAACTACTGTCAAGTTTGTATTGGGGTCAAGCGGCATTGCAGAAGAAAATAAGGCATTTAGTTTTTAGGTCAGGTGTGAGTTGAAGAGGTTTTAAGTTTTTGAGAACACAGGCCAAGGGAGTAGAAGGAGGAATGGAGGGTGGAAGGTTGCCCATAGTGAAGGAAGCAAGCCTAGAGAAAAGAGAGAGTAGAGAAACGGAGAGAAGGGGTTTGGGGGTTCTTACCTTCCAGAAAAGTGGGAAAGGGGGTTGGGGCACAGAGATAAGAGGTTGGGGTGTGGAAATAAGGGATTGGGGTGCAGAGATATAAGAGGTTGGGGTGCAGAAATAAGGGATTGGGGCACAGAGGTAAGAGGTCAGGGTGCGGAAATAAGGGATTGGGGCACAGAGATAAGAGGTTGGGGCGTGGAAATAAGGGATTGGGGGTTTTTGCCCCGTAGAAAAGTGGGACTTGCTGCTAAGGGTGAAGGAGAAGGGGTTGAGGGGTAGTTGCCCCTCTCCTAGAAAAGCGGGACTTGCCGCTAAGGGTGAAGGACCAAGGCAGGCATCCCTGCGTGGTCTGACACCCTTGAAACATGAGTGTATAATCAGAGAGGTGTCCCTGCAATGATTAAACACCAAGGGAAGGCTGCCTTCCCAGTCCGTGACCGGCGTCGGAGTTTTGGGTCCACAGATAAAACGTGTCCCCTCTGTCTCTACCAGAAAATGAAAGGAATTGAAATTAAGGGAGAGATTGAAGTGTGGCACCAAGATTGAAAGGAGAAACAGGTTGAGGGATAGTGAGGGAGGTTGGAGAAGAGAGTAAAAAGAGGCCGCTTACCGGATTTGAAATTGGTGAGAAGTTTCTCGGGCTGGTCGGTCTGAGGACCTGAGGTCGTAGGTGGATCTTTCTCACGGAGCAAAGAACAGGAGGACAGGGGATTGATCTCCCAAGGGAGGTCCCCTGATCCGAGTCACAGCACCAAATTTTATGCGCGTCCGTGTGAAGAGACCACCAAACAGGCTTTGTGTGAGCAACATGGCTGTTTATTTCACCTGGGTGCAGGTGGGCTGAGTCCGAAAAGAGTCAGCGAAGGGGGATAAGGATGGGGCTATTTTATACGATTGGGGTAGGTAAAGGAAAATTACAGTCAAAGGGGGTTTGTTCTCTGGCGGGCAGGAGTGGGAGTTGCAAGGTGCTCAGTGGGGGTGCTTTTTGAGCCAGGATGAGCCAGGAAAAGGACTTTCACAAGGTAATGTCATCAGTTAAGGCAAGGACCGACCATTTACACTCCTTTTGTGGTGGAATGTCATCAGTTAAGGTGGGGCAGGGCATATTCACTTCTTTTGTGATTCTTCAGTTACTTCAGGTCATCTGGGCGTATACGTGCAGGTCACAGGGGATGTGATGGCTTGGCTTGGGCTCAGAGGCCTGACAAAGGCTACTTTTTAAAAGGTGTTTTTAAAAGGGCTAGTAATAAAGACTTGAAGGGCACCCTGTAACCAGCACGTTTTGACAGAAAACTGCTACAATACCACTAGCAGCTCCCTTCCTACTCTCCACATATTACTGGCCACAAAGACTATGCTACACTGTGGCTTCAAACTGTATAAGACTCTAAGAGAGCCAACTTCAGCCTGGTGTTTCCTCATGGAGTCTCTCACTAGGTTCCACACATACATTTGGGCAAGTTCCTTAAAGTTGCTATATTACAGTATAAAGTGAGAAGCAGTCAACAAACCTCACAATCTTTGCAAGCCTCACTCTTCAAATAGTCACAGCTGATAACTATTCTCCTGAAGTCTTGTTTTTAAGAGACCATTTACCCCAGGCCACTACAAGCCACAGATTCTGAGTATCTCATTTTGTTTCATCATGGAAGTTGTTTCATGTTCAAGCACAATCTGGTTAATAACAAATCCCAGATTTCTAACTTTGAGGTTTTGTTTCCTAGGATCACTGTTGGTAGGTACCACGTGTTTTTATCTAGACTAGTGAGGAAAATAGAACTCACTTTAGATTTCTGAATAAAAGAGATTGAGTGAAGGGTATTGCTTATAAACGTGCTTAAGGGGATGAAAGAGCGAAAGGAAAAAGAGGTTACTTTAAAATGAGGATATTACTATTGCTTCTGAACCCGAATCTGGCATGAATGTCAACGGTACTGATGTTCTGCTGCTGCAGTTAAAACTGCACAACCTCTTCTGAATAGGAATCCAGCAGCCTATACTATGGCTGAGAAGGCACACTCCCAGGGCTACACAGCTGGTGCCTTAGCATCAGCACAAGCAGAAAAAAACATCTGAGGCATTTTCCCTTCTTCCTATCTTCCATTTTTCCATGAATGCCTCCCATTGCAGGACCCAACTAGAAGCCAGCTTACAAAGCAGTCTTGGGAATGGGATTATGCAGTTTGCAGCTTCCACATCATCCCCCACACCTACTTGCAGGGAATGCAGTTGAAAATTGAGCTGCTCAAACAGAGAAACGACAGCTGAAACAAGAATGCTATTAACATATGTCAGCTCACTTATTTCCACCTCACCATATCCATGATGGCCATGCTATGTAGGTGACTATCTTCAACTTTCTGGCAGTCCTGTTGGCCTAGAGCAAGGCAGGATAGAAGTTACAAGAAGAGCAGAGTTTACCAAGTTGTATGAAAGTGTAAGATTTTCTGTTATATTTCAAGTAATGAAATTTCAACTTATATGTATGTCTACCTATAGCTAGCATACTCTATCAAATAGCATCAGTGCAATGCCTTAGACAGGCATCTTCATTAATGAATATTTTTGGGGTATCCTCTAACATGCTGTTTTGTCAAAGGGAAAAGAAGCAAAATAAGTGCTACAGATTAGCTTCTATAAAGCATACACCTCTGCTTCAAATTCTGGCCATTAAATGTCAGTCTTCCCATATCCTAATTTGTTGGCCACCCACAACATCTAAGAAAATTCGTATCACTTTTATGCACCCAAAGATGAATACTAACTTGAGTAATCACATTACGTACATTTTCCTTTCTTTATAGACATAGAAAATGTGAGGCATGTGCTGTGATTCACAGAGTCAATAATTTTGTAATTGACTGGAAGTCATAGGTGACTGATTCAGGGTTGCCAGAATTTATAATCAGACTCTAGAGATGTAAAAATATGTCTAGTGTACTATATTAAAAACATCTCCTGTTCTGATTAGATGAGATCAAATGGGCAAAAGATCTTTACTCAGACATCAATGGAGTTAAATTTATCGAAAATCTACACAGAATTTGAAAAGCAATTTTTAAAAATAAAAATCCGATATCCAAAGTTTCAAGAGCCTGATTCAAAGACTATTTCTTCCCCTCTCCTATTCTGTGTCAAGCTTTTTATAATATTTCTATTATTTCAACACGAATATTTAAGTGCCTACTATATATCTGGTACAGTTTTAAGTATTTGTACTACCTCATTAAGCAAAGCTAAAGATGCTTCCTGACTTTGTCCTTGTAGAATTTCTATATTAACAGAAAGAGAGAAACAAGTAATGCATAATAAGGAAATTTTATTGTATATTTGAAGGTTACAAAGCAATTAGGAGTATCAAATGTCAAAGTTATGATTTTAACTAGAGAGGGTCAAAGAAAAAGTCTAGAAAAATTTAGAAGGACTTCAACCAAATAAAAATGAAATTACAATTTACCAAAATTTGGGGCATATAGTAAAAGCAGTGCTTAGAGGGAACTTGATAACATTGGATATATACATTAGAAGAAAATATCTAAAAATCAGTCATCTAAGTTTCCACCTTAGGAAACTAGAAAAAGAAGAATAATTTAATCTTAAAGCAGTAGAAGAAAAATTGAAGTAGAAATCTATAAGATTAAAAACAGGAAAACAACAGAGAAAAATCAATAAAACCAAAAGCTGGTTCATTGAAGAAGAAAATCAATAAAAATGATAAATCTCTCAGCAAACTAACCAAGAGAAAAAGAGAGAAGACACAAATTAGCAATGTCAGAAATTAAAGAAGATTCATTACTACTGATTCTATGGACATTTAAAAGTAAAAGAATATTTAATAACTTAGATGAAATGGACTAATTCCTTCAAAGATACAAACTACCAAAACTCAAACAAGGAAGACTAGGTCATCTTAATCTGCCTATATTTGTTACAGAAATTGAATCAATAATTACTATCCTTCCAAAAAAAAAAGAGCATCAGGCCTAGATGTTATCACAGATAAATTCTACCAAACATTTAAGAAAGAAATGATGCTAACTTCCTACAATCTCTTTGGAAGACAGTCTTCCAAAAAATAGAAGCAAAGAGATTTCCTCATTCCATGAGGTTAGCATTATCTTAATAACAACCTATATCGTTATTGACTTAATTTGCCACTCCTCTGAAAAGACTTTTAATTTGAAAACAAAGATTTGAGATCTACTAGTGTGACTGTCACTTTCTGTGGAACCTGGATGCCTTTGAACCACTTAGTCCTGTGACAGAGGTGACTGAACAAAAGGCTGATCGTTGATCCTACAGTCAGGAAAATATGAAAAATCTTAAGTGATCTAGAAAAAAACTGATGCAATTAGTTTCTTGACTTTTCATTTGTTAAAAAAGGTTTGAAAATCCTTGGTACTGCATTCTTGATAACATTAGAGGAATCTATTATTCATTTCAGCAAAGCCAAAACCTAACATTTGCCTAAATAATCTGGCTTTGCTTTGACCTTCAGCCCCTTTGCAAGCTTCACCTCTCTTCCTCAACCTCAGTATTCCAGGAACTTCCTGTGTGTGGTCTGGCCTGTTCCCTCTCCCCATTCCTCCTTTCCTGGTTTCCTCTCCATTCTTGTAGTCCTGGTTCTTCTTTCTCTCTACCTCTGCTGCCACCCACGGTCTTGGCACAGAGAGCAACATCCAGATGTGTTGTCTGCCCCATATCAAACATCCAGATATCTGGATATCATATAATGGACTGAAATTTTAATTTTCCTTCCAAGAGTTTGCCTGTGATTTAGACAGAGTCTTTGTATTGTCTGGTTCAGCTCTGGGAATTGTCAAATTATCTGTAAAGAAGAATAAAACAGACCTAAGGATGAGGGAATCCAGTGAGTTTAAAGAGATCATCCTAAACTTGACCTTTGCTGTCAGTTTTACTGAGATAAGAAACATCTGCAAAATCTGTATCTGCGTACTAAAATGCCTTTTGTTTAGAAACTGAAACTTTGAGGGGGTGAGGTCAGAGAACAGTTGGGAAATTGTTTCTTTTTTGTAATATGCTAAGAACTTCCATCCCAGAGAGGGGTAGGAGGATAAACTTCCTCTTTAAAAGCTATTAACCATATCCCTGGAAAAAGCAGAAGCTTAGACTGAATAAAACAATGCAATAGAATTTCATATTCTTTGATTAAGGAAAGTATTACTTCTCAATATATGCAATGGACCATGTAATTTCCATTTTTGACTTTCCCAAAGATATTGCCACCATATTTGAAAATTGAAAATAATATTTAGAAAAATCAAATCTAGAAATTACAAATAAAATATAATTCACAAATTAAAAATAAATACTCCTAATAAATTTATGTAGGCTTTATGATATAGAACTCTTGATCATTGGGTTAATTCACTTCTTTGAACTTCATAGTGATAAAATAACTAAAAATTTATATCCTTATTTTCCCTCCAAAAATCAATTAACCTACAAGTCTATAAACAAAACAAAATCCATGAAATACTAAAAGAATTCTTAAAATGAAGTTTATAAGGATTTGGCTGTCTGGGATTACAAGAATTATAGCCATTAAAAATCTCTAGAAGGGATTTAATTTTCTGCCTTAGGCGCTTGGCCCTTTTACACATAAAATAAGTATCTAGGTGCAAAGATAAATCTGGTCCTCCTGCTGTATCTATGTAATTTAAATTTTCAGACGTGCTTTAGATACAAAAAAAAATGACAAGTTTCACAATAGTGAAAACTTCACAATTAATGTTTTTGTAAATAAGTAATTAAAACATTCTGTGTTATATCTGTTCTATTTTGCTGATTAATTTGGAAATACCATCTCATACCTTTTAAATTCCATATAAACAGAACTGCTTAAGTAAAATATGATACCAGTACTCTGAATTAGTTTCCAGAGATTCTTGGGAAGATGTTCTATTTTAACTTGAGGGCCAGTTAATTATTTTTTAAAATTATGAAATAATCAAAAATTGCATTTGTAGGAAGATTTTGCTTTGATGTGATTTTTTATCCCTAACATTACAAAAAAAAAAAAAAAAATGACTGCAAACTAAGTCCAAACACTTGACATTTGAATCTACAGTGAGAATAGCTGACATGCATCATTTCAAGTATAAATCATCATAAATAATGATTATTATAACCAGAATTTTCAGGCTACTGCCAAGTCTCTGAACTACATAGGCCTCTCTTTTCTTTTTTTCTTTTATTATTTTTTGTAATAAAAAAGAAAAAAACATAGCATAAATGTGCCCTCTTAACAGCTTTAAGTGTACATTATAGTATTATTAACTATATGTGTGTTGTCATATAACATCTCTCTAGTACTTTCATATGCCATGGCTGACATTCTATATTCAGTGAACAACTCTCCATTTCCCCCTCCCTGCAGCCCCTGACAATCACCTACTTTCTGTTTCAATGAGTTTGATTACTTTAGATACTTTATATAAGTAGACATCAGTCTCCTTTGGGTAATTTTCCATTATGTCATAACAGTAAATATTAATATGTGCTCCTTATGCTATAGTTTTATCATCCCAGCTGTGGTGGATATGGTGGACTGGTTTGCTCAACTATATTTCTTGCTAGTTGTACCTTCTTTCTAGTTGTAGCTTCCTGAACTGTAGACACTGAAAACCAGAATCAGTATCTCCCACACTCACAACTGAGTTCTGGATGTGATTTTGGTTTTGCCAGTTAGATCCATTCATGTAAGATTTGGAAGCAGAAGTAAGACAGAGGTTGAAATCCTTGTGCTTTTGGAAGTTGCTTCTGGCACACAAAAATATGGAGACATAGGTTCTTCCGCAGTGGCGTATCAATGTTCAGTCTCTAGCTTTGTGGGTACTGAAAAGCAGTTGCAGTAGTGTTGGTGGCAACTGGAATCAAATCAGTTTTCTGGCATCCCGGTGCCAACTTTGTTGGTGTCAAGAGGCAGCTGGAGCAGTAAAGGTGGGAGCCTCCCGATCCTGGATTCAACTACAGCAGATTGCTCTTGAACTCATCAATTCTAGCAGCCCTCCCGATCCTCTTTTCTTTTCTTGGGTTTTGTTTGTTTGTTTTAGATGGAGTCTTGCTCTGTCACCCAGGCTGTAGTACAATGGTGCCATCTCAGTTCACTGCAACCTCCACCTCCTGGGTTCAGGCAATTCTCCCGCTTCAGCCTCCCGAGTAGCTGGAATTACAGGCACCAGGGATGATGATCCCCCAACTTTCTAACTGTAATAGAGGGTGGCTGCTTTGTTGGCAGGTCAGCTTAGCCATTTCATTCTACAAGTCTTTCCTAGGGACATAACCTAGTGCCCATTCCTTTCAACCTTTGCAGTGTTTTATTTAAGCATCTAATTCTCTGTAGTAAGCCACTTTTCACTTAAAATTGCCGAAGTGATTCTTATTCCTCCAACTGGCCCTTGGCTGATATAGCAGCTGAGAGAATTATAGCCTGTTTTAACTAGATTCCAGCTTCAATGCCCCTCCCTCTGCCCTCAGTTTATTAGATGCCTTTGGCTTTAATTAATGTCAAAAATGACTCATGATCAGTCATTTTAATGCTAGTCTCTTCAATTGCTCAGATTGGATTACTGCCGCAAAAATAACAAACTAGCATTTTGGTATTTATTCACTATAATTTTGAAATACCACACTAATGCCAATATTTCATTTTTAAAAGTACTCAGGATTCATATTTTTAAAAACCAATGAAATTAAAAATATAATAGATTTTAAACAGAAAAAAACTTAAAAATGTAAATTAATGTAGATATAAATCTTAAACACATTTTCTAATTCTGATATAACCATTAGGTGATAAAAATGGAATAAAGTATCATTGAAAAATACAACCTAAACATATAAAAATAATGTAAAAGTTAAGCATTTTAAGATGAAACATTATTTCGCCTATTTTTAAATATGCAACTTTAAAAGACAAATGCAGCAGCAAGTGTGCATTAAGATATTTTGAACAACATATTTTAAGCTTCAGCTACAAATTCTGATTTTTTTTACTTTTAAATAGAATGTCTAGAAAATAGTGTCATGACAATCCAAACATTATCCTCTAGCTCTTTCATCTTCAAATAATCTTATCTCTTGTCTTATAATTTCAAATAAATATTTTTAGAGACTTTTGTTTAGGGGTAGCGTCAGACACTAAAATCTTCATACTGAGAGTGAAATGTTCTTGTTTTAAGAAAGCATTTCCAGTCTGTCTTCCTCTTCTTTGGTTTCATTGTGTATAGATGGGGAGTCTGATTTAGAATTACCTGTATCTATTTTGATTTCATATTTCCTTGATACTTTGAAAAGTCATCTAACTACAATAAAATCTGTTCTTTCAGTAGAAGCTTTGCAGGACTCTAATAATGGCTGCTTATGAAAGTCATACAGACAAGGATGTGGACTGGGATATCATTTTTGTATTTCAGCCATCTAACTTAATCTCAAGATAAAAATCACTTGGATTTCAGGATTTTTTTAAATTACCAGAAGAACAGTTCATAGGCACAAACAAGGGGTTCTCCAAATACCTCAGACACAGACCTCTCCTCCTTCGCCACATACATTTTTCTGTTCTACATCTCACTCTCCCTCCAACCCACATTTTACCCTTCCTGACTCTCAAAGGATTGCACTCTCTTTCCTTGTTGTAAAATGAGAAGCCTCCTAAGAAAAGCCCTTTCATCATCATTTCTCATCAGTCCAAGCCCTTTTGTCTTTTCTTTCTTTTTTATTTCCTATCCCAAGGGAAGAGGTTCCCTTGCTTTGTGAAATTTGTCAAGATCAAAATAGAGTCACTTGTGTAAAAATGCACACACACTCACACGTAGAACAAAAAACACCCTGGCAGATAGAAACAGGGAAGGCCGTGGAGAAAGGATTCTCACAAATAAATGCCCCATAACAGAAACTATCACAAAAGACTAAAAACTGTGAACTTGCACAAAGGCCATCACAATTTTACACACAAAAAAATACTTCTGCAGGGACATCTGCCCAGCAACTGCCTGTCCAACCTCAAACTGGTGCCACCCTTGTTATTGATCTTTGAGGCCAAGGATAATTATCTCAAAACAATTATGTCATTTTTCCTTTCAAAACTTTTGTCTTCCCTTACCTCCCTAAAACTAGTGCACGTAGGTCACTATGGCACGAATATTACCATTGCAGTGCCCTATTCCCCCCCAAAAATATCATTTTCTTTAGAGAGCCTCTCTGTTATTTAGGTTGATACTTCTCACTTCTAATGCTTTCCCCTCCTGTCTCCTAGAAACCTCATTCCATTAATTCCCCAACCCCTCCCCAAATTTCAATCATATCTAACTTTATTTCCAAATGTCAGTTCTCTTCATATTTTAAAAATTACCCTTGACCGTATTATTTCTTATCTATCATCTTTCACTCTTACAGAAGCAGTGAGATGTGAAGTTCCTGAGTAGGCACCACGGTGACCATTTTCCTGGATTTGCAGCCCAGCTCCACCATCTGTGAGCTACGTGACCTCCAGTAAGTTACTTATCCCTAGATGTAAAATGATATTACTATTATTAGCTTGCCATCTTTTATTTTAAAAATTGACCATATTTTCTCTTTTTTCTTCTAAAACTTCTTTTCTTGGCCAAGCATAGGTTTAAATTTAAAGTCACGTCACAGATAATGTAGAAATGCAACTTCATTTCTCTATATGATTGTAATGTACTCATGAACCCCATTTTTACTCCATAATTGATAATGCTGAAATTAGCCCTCAGAGGAAAAAGAGGAGGGGTTGATTTTAATGGTTGCCTCTGGTGCATTAAAACTCTGTTTAAACTTCCTCCATTTTATGTGTCTCATTACATTTAAAAGAACAGAAGGAAGCTCAAGTCAGCCAACACCCTATTGACAACCTTCTGGTGAAAAAGAGTGCGTAGCAGGTTTAGCCTTAGAATCAGAGAGACAAATCTTTATCCTACAGTTCAATTCAATTTCATTGACAAAAGAAGGCAGTGAGATGTAGCTTGTGAGGGGAGTTATTTGACCAAAGCATTATAGCTAAGAAAGTAATTTTCCTGTGCAACTGCAGTATGTATCTTTCTGAAGGCTGGATGAAAACAGAAAAAGTACTATGAATAGTATTCCATTTATTCTCAATTTTTTTAGTTGGATGACTACTCTATAATATTTTTCATTACATGTTATTTCAATAAACATCTAAGAAAATGCATATATATTTACTAAAACAAAAAGCTTAGAATTTTTTTTTTTAATGTCCTTAGGGCACACTAATGTAAGGAAGTTTGAGTATCAAATGCATTATCCACAGTAGCTGCTAAATTGATCCACACCAAAACAGCAGCAAAACGGTTTTGGAGATTTTATTCCTGACTACATACACTTTTCTTACAATGGAGTGTGAAAGGAACAAAACTCACATTCCCCTGACCCTGCTTTTCTTTACGCATCGTCTTGTCTCTCTCGCTATATTGGAGCACAATTTCAGGGTGAAGTCAGGTTAAATCAAGAAGGGTATCCTGATTAGATGAGACTTCTAACAAAATCAATCAAGTCTAAATGAGATTGGGGTTCTATGATGAAGAGCTGTGAGGGATAATTAGGCAGACTGTGGATGAAAGATTATTTATTTCTGCTCCAAGAAGAAAATGTGCTTTGGGAGTTTCTTCCCTCTTAAAGTCAACCAAAACTCAGTTTCCCTCCCATTTTACTTCTTCCTGTTACTTTCTTTAGAAAACAGTATTCACAAATGACAATTACATAATTAATTATTTGGATAGCCAACTTAACAGTAGCAGGTGCTTAGCTAGTGAGTGCAGTTTATGCAAGAGTGAAGACAACTGGTCCTCTGGGTCACGGTGACATAGGGCTCAGGTGCAGGGACGGGTGCACATCATGACACCAAGGTAAATTGATGGTCAGCCACTAAACTGCAGCCGACAAAAAAAATTATTGTAGAATTGAGTTGTGATTATTGCATTTTCCTTGTAGGCATTTAAAAATAAATGAATTTGAAGTAGTCTACTCAGGAAAGAAGCACAGGAAATAAATGAACAATTCATGTACCGAAAAAACAAATTGCTCCCTTTATTATTGGGGAAAAATATGTGCATTGCACTAAATACGCTTATTTTTCTGATAGTCTGATGAAATAGGTTTAGCAGTATCTTAATATGTGACACAAATTCTAGAACTATACATTAGCCAAGCCCATTTGTTTATCTATAGAAATGCTAAAACATTTTCATTACAAATAAGAAGAGTTCAAGACTATCCCTTCAAGTATGGCTAACACAAAATATCAGAAATTTAGCGTTGTTTATTTTTCTAAGTTTTGCTTTAAGTATAACAGACATACACGTTAGTATGTAAATTTTAATTATGTAGCTCAAAGAATTTTTAGAAGAAAACATCCTTATTCCACTACCACACAGATCAAGGTATGAAGTATTACCAGCATCCTGGGAATCTTTTCTGTGCCGCATCCTAGTAATTACCACCTCAAAGGTAACTGCTTCAACTTCTGTCACCAAAAATTAATTTTGACTGTTTCTGAACTTTAAACTAATGGAATCATTCAAACTGCATTTGCATGGGCACTTAGGTGTCTGCTTTTTTCACTCAATAGGTATCTTTGTGAGATTTACCCATGGTACCACAGCAATTTCCCCCATTGCTTAGCTCCCCTGCAAAATGTATCAAAACTTACTAATGTATTCCATTGATGTGCATTTCAATTGCTTGCTGCTGTTACAAATAGCACCACTGTAAGCATTCCAATACATGTTTTCTGGTGATCATATACTGTGTAAACATTATCTTGGGAATAAGCCCAGGAGTGGATTTGCTGAGTTGAAGATTATGTGTGCTGTCAAACACTTTTCCAAAATGATTTTGCAAATCTGATTTCCTACCAGCAGTATATAAAAGTTTTGGTTGTTCTACATTCTCATCAACTCTTGGCATTGTCAGATTTTTAGTGTTAGCCATTCTGGGAGATGTATAGTATCCTTTCATGTTTTAACTTATGTTTTCCTGTTGATTTAAAAGTTGAGTATCTATTATTTTAAATATTTATAGGCCATTTGGATAAATTCCTTTGGGAAGTTCTGGTCCAAATATTTTGCTATGTATTAATTAGATTATCCTACTTTTTAAAAATTAATTTGTGGGACTTCATTCATCTGTACAATCCTCTATTAGATATATGTTATAAATGTATTCTTCCCATGTTTTGACTTTCATTCTCTTAATAGTAACTTTTAATAAAAAAGAATTTCTAATTTTAATATAATCAAATTCATTCATTAAGCTTTTCTTTTATGGTTATAGCTGGCTGTTTTCTGTTTACTAAATCTTTGTTTAACAAATCTTTGCCTGTGTATTGGCCATAAAGATATTCCCTGTCCCATATTATCTTCTAGAAGTTTTATTGTTTTTATTTTCTTCAATTCTATCTGAATTTTATTTTTTTAATTGTAAACTTTCATGTCTTTACATTTGTCTTATTTAGATACTTGACATATTTATCATATAAACATACATACTTTCCTTTCAGGGGATTATAGCTTGACTTATCTACTATCCATGCATCCAAGTTCCTTGTATATAGGGTAACGTCACATAACTAGAATGGCTCCAGTGTGACCTCTTCTTTCCCTTCTTTCAGTCTTTTATATATATATACTTTAAGTTCTGGGGTACATGTGCAGAACGTGCAGTTTTGTTACATAGGTATACACATGCCATGGTGGTTTGCTGCACCCATCAACCCATCACCTACGTTAGGTATTTCTCCTAATGCTCTCCCTCCCCTAGCCCCTCATCCCCTGACAGGCCCCAGTGTGTGATATTCCCCTCCCTGTGTCCATGTGTTCTCATTGTTCAACTGCCATTTATGAGTGAGAACATGTGATGTTTGGTGTTCTGTTCTTCTGATAGTTTGCTAAGAATGATGGTTTCCAGCATCATCTATGTCCCTGCAAATAACATGAACTCATCCTTTTTTATGGCTGCATAGTATTCCATGATGTATATGTGTCACATTTTCTTTATCCAGTCTATCATTGATGGACATTTGGGTTGGTTCCAAGTCTTTGTTATTGTGAATAGTGCCGGAATAAACATACATGTTCATGTGTCTTTATAGTAGAATAATTTATAATCCTTTGGGTGTATACCCATTAATGGGATTGCTCGGTCAAATGGTATTTCTAGTTCTAGATCCTTGAGGAATTGCCACGCTGTCTTCCACGATGGTTGAACTAATTTACACACCCACCAACAGTGTAAAAGCATTCCTATTTCTCCACATCCTCTCCAGCATCTGTTGTTTCCTGACTTTTTTAATGATCACCATTCTAACTGGCATGAGATGGTATCTCACTGTGGTTTTGATTTGCATTTGTCTAATGACCAGTGATGATGAGCATTTTCTCATATGTTTGTTGGCTCCTTAAATGTCATCTTTTGAGAAGTGTCTGTTCATATCCTTTGCCCACTTTTTGATGGGGTTGTTTGCTTTTTTCCTGTAAATTGGTTTAAGTTCTTTGTAGATTCTGGATGTTAGCCCTTTGTCAGATAGATAGATTGCAAAACTTTTCTCCCATTCTGTAGGTTGCCTGTTCACCCTGATGATAGTTTCTTTTGCTGTGCAGAACCTCTTTAGTTTCATTAGATCCCATTTGTCTATTTTGGCTTTTGTTGCCATTCCTTTTCGTGTTTTAGACATGAAGTCTTTGCCCATGCCTATAACCTGACTGGTATTGCCTAGGTTTTCTTCTAGGATATTTATGGTTTTAGGTATTACATTTAAGTCTTTAATCCACCTTGAGTTAATTTTTGTATTAGGTGTAAGGAAGGGGTCCAGTTTCAGTTTTCTGCATATGGCTAGCCAGTTTTCCCAACAACATTTATTAAATAGAGAACATTTCCGATTGCTCATTTATGTCAGGTTTGTCAAAGATCAGATTGTTGTAGATGTGTGGTGTTATTTCCAAGGCCTCGGTTCATTGTTTCATCTCTGTTTTGGTACCAGTACCATGCTGTTTTGGCTACTGTAGCCTTGTAGCGTAGTTTGAAGTCAGGTAGTGTGATGCTTCCAGCTTTGTCCTTTTCGATTAGGATTGTCTTGGCTATGCAGGCTCTTTTTTTGGTTCCATATGAAATTTAAAGTCGTTTTTTCTAATTCTGTGAAGAAATTCAGTGGTAGCTTGATGGGAATAGCATTGAATCTATAAATTACTTTGGATATTATGGCCATTTTCACAATATTGATTCTTCCTATCCATGAGCATGGAATGAATGTTCTTCCATTTGTTTGTGTCCACTCTTATGTCCTCGAGCAGCGGTTTGTAGTTCTCCTTGAAGAGGTCCTTCACATCCCTTGTAAGTTGTATTCCTAGGTATTTTATTCTCTTTGTAGCAATTGTGAATGGAAGTTCACTCATGATTTGGCCCTCTATTTGTCTGTTGTTGGTGTATAGGAATGCTTGTGATTTTTGCACATTGATTTTGTATCCTGAGACTTTGTTGAAGTTGCTTATCAGCTTAAGGAGATTTTGGGCTGAGATGATGGGGTTTTCTAGATATATAATCATGTCATCTGCAAAGAGCGACACTTGGACTTCCTCTCTTCTTATTTGAATACCTTTTATTTCTTTCTCTTGACCGATTGTCTTGGCCAGACTTCCAATACAATGTTGAATAGGAGTGGTGAGAGGGGCATCCTTGTCTTGTGCTGGTTTTCAAAGGGAATGCTTCCAGTTTTTGCCCATTCAGTATGATATTGGCTGTGGGTTTGTCATAAATAGCTCTTATTATTTTGAGAAACATTCCATCAATACCTAGTTTATTGAGAATTTTTAGCATGAAGGGATGTTGACTTTTGTCAAAAGCCTTTTCTGCATCTATTGAGATAATCATGTGGTTTTTGTCAATGGTTCTCTTTATGTGATGGATTACGTTTATTGATTTATGTATGTTGAAACAGCCTTGCAGCCCAGGTATGAAGCCGACATGGTCGTGGTACATAAGTTTTTGATGTGCTGCTGGATTCAGTTTGCCAGTATTTTAGTGTGAATTTTCACATCGCTGTTTTTCATGGATATTGGCCTGAAATTTTCTTTTTTTATTGTGTCTCTGCCAGGTTTTGGTATCAGGATGATGCTGGCCTCATAAAATGAGTTAGGGAGGATTCCCTCTTTTTCTATTGTTTTAAATAGTTTCAGAAGGTATGGTACCCGCTCCTCTTTATACCTCTGGTAGAATTTAGCTGTGAATCTGTCTGGCCCTGAACTTTTTTTGGTTGGTAGGCTATTAATTACTGCCTCAATTTCAGAACTTGTTATTGTTCTATTCAGGGATTTGACTTCTTCCTGGTTTAGACTTGGGAGGGTGTATATGTCCAGGAATTTATCCATTTCTTCTAGATTTTCTAGTTTATTTGCATAGAGGTGTTTATAGTATTATCTGATGGTAGTTTGTATTTCTGTGGAATAAGTGGTGATATTCCTTATATCATTTTTATTGCATCTATTTGATTCTTCTCTCTTTTCTTCTGTATTAGTCTGGCTAGCCATCTATCTATTTTGTTGATCTTTTCAAAAAACCAGCCCCTGGAATCATTAATTATTTGAAGAGTTTTTCCTGTCTCTATCTCCTTCAGTTCTGCTCTGATCTTAGTTACTTCTTGTCTCCTGCTAGCTTTTGAATTTGTTTGCTGTTGCTTCTCTAGTTCTTTTAATTTTGGTTTTAGGGTGTCAATTTAGATCTTTCCTGCTTTCTCTTGTGGGAATTTAGTGCTACAAATTTCCCTCTACACACTGCTTTAAATGTGTTCCAGAGATTCTGGTACATTGTGTTTTTGTTCTTATTGGTTTCAAAGAACATCTTTATTTCTGCCTTCATTTCGTTATTTACTCAGTAGTCATTCAGGAGCAGGGTGTTCAGTTTCCATGTAGTTGTGCAGTTTTGAGTGAGTTTCTTAATCCTGAGTTCTTATTTGATTGCACTGTGGTCTGAGAGACTGTTTGTTATGATTTCTGTTATTTTGTATTTGCTGAGGAGTGTTTTACTTCCAATTATGTGGTCAATTTTAGAATAAGTGTGATGTCGTGCTGAGAAGAATGTACATTCTGTTGATTTGGGGTGGAGAGTTCTGTAGATGTCTATTAGGTCTGCTTGTTCCAGAGCTGAGTTCAAGTCTTGAATATCCTTGTTAATTTTCTGTCTTGTTGATCTGTCTAATATTGATAGTGGGGTGTTAAAGTCTCCCATTATTATTGTGTGGGAGTCTAAGTCTCTTTGTAGGTCTCTATGAACTTACTTTATGAATCTGGGTGCTCCTGTATTGGGTGCATATATATTTAGGATAGTTAGCTCTTCTTGTTGAATTGATCACTTTACCATTATGTAATGCCCTTCTTTGTCTCTTTTGATCTTTGTTGGTTTAAAGTCTGTTTTATCAGATATTAGGATTACAACTCCTGCTCTTTTTTGCTTTCCATTTGCTTGGTAAATATTCCTCCATCCCTTTATTTTAGCCTGTGTGTGTCTTTGCATGTGAGCTGGGTCTCCTGAATACAGCACACTGATGGGTCTTGACTCTTTATCCAATTTGCCAGTCTGTGTCTTTTAATTGAGGCATTTACTCCATTATATTTAAGGTTAATATTGTTATGTGTGAATTTGATTCTATCATTATGATGTTAGCTGGTTATTTTGCCCGTTAGTTGATGCAGTTTCTTCATAGTGTCAATGGTCTTTACAATTTGGTATGTTTTTGCTGTAGCTGGTACCAGTTGTTCCTTTCCATGTTTAATGCTTCCTTCAGGAGCTCTTGTAAGGCAGGCCTGGAGGTGATGAAATCTCTCAGCATTTGCTTCTCTGTAAAGGATTTTATTTCTCCTTTGCTTATCAAGTTTAGTTTGCCTGGATATGAAATTCTGTGTTAAAAATTCTTTTCTTTAAGAATGTTGAATATTGACTCCAACTCTTTTCTGGCTTATAGGGTTTCTGCAGAGAGATCTGCTGTTAGTCTGATGAGCTTCCCTTTGTGGGTAACACAGCGTTTCTCTCTGGCTGCCCTTAACATTTTTTCCTACATTTCAACCTTTGTGATTTTGACAATTATGTTTCTTGGGGTTGCTCTTCTCACGGAGTATTTTTGTGGTGTTCTCTGTATTTCCTGAATTTGAATGTTGGCCTGTCTTGCTAGGTTGGGGAAGTTCTCCTGCATAATATACTGAAGAGTGTTTTCCAACTTGGTTTCATTCTCCCCATCACTTTCAGGTATACCAATCAAACATAGATTTGGTCTTTTCACATAGTCCCATATTTCTTGAGGCTTTATTCATTCCTTTTCATTCTTTTTTCTCTAATCTTGTCTTCTTACTTTATTTAATTAAGTTGTTCTTCAATCTCTGATATCCTTTCTTCCACTTGATCAATTCAGCTATTGAAACTTGTGTATGCTTCACAAAGTTCTTGTGCTGTGGTTTTCAGCTCCATCAGGTCGTTTATTTTCTTCTCTAAAGTGGTTATTCTAATTAGCAATTCCTCTAACCTTTTTTCAAGGTTCTCAGTTTCCTTGCATTGGGTTAGAACATGCTGCTTTCACTCGGATGAATTTGTTATTACCCACCTTCTGAAGCCTACTTCTGTCAATTCATCAAACTCATTCTCCATCCAATTTTCTTCCCTTCCTGGTGAAGAGTTGTGATCCTTTGGAGGAGAAGAGGCATTCTGGTTTTTGGAATTTTCAGCCTTTTCGCACTGGTTTCTCCCCATCTTTGTGGATTTATCTACCTTTGGTCTTTGATGTTGGTAACATTCGGATGGGGTCTTTGAGTGGACATGCTATTCCTTTCTGTTTGTTAGTTTTTCTTCTAACGGTCAGGCCCCTCTACTGCAGGTCTGCTGGAGTTTGCTGTAGGTCCACTCCAGACCCTGTTTGCATGGGTATCACCAGCGGAGGTTGCAGAACAGCAAAGATTGCTGCCTGTTCTTTTCTCTGGAAGCTTTGTCCCAGAGGGGTACCTGCCAGATGCCAGCCAGAGCTCTCCTGTATGAGATGTCTGTTGGCCCCTAATGGGAGGTGTCTCCTAGTCAGGATACACAAGGGTCAGGGACCCACTTGAGGAGGCAGTCTGACCCTTAGCAGAGCTCAAATGCTGTGCTGGGAGGCCCACTGCTCTCTTCAGAGCTGTTAGGCAGGGACTTTTAAGTCTGCTGAAGCAGCGCCCACAGCCGCACCATCCCCTGGGAGCTCTGTCCCAGGGAGATGGGGGTTTTATCTATAAGTCCCTGACTGGGGCTGCTGCCTTTTTTTCAGAGATGCCCTGCCCAGAGAGGAGAAATCTGGCAGTCTGGCCACAGTGGCCTTGCTGAGCTGTAGTGGGCTCCATCCATTTCGAACTTCCTGGTGGCTTTGTTTACACTGTGAGGGTAAAACCACCTACTCAAGCCTCAGCAATGGCAGAAGCCCCTCCCACAACCAAGCTCCAGCATCTCAGGTCAATCTCAGACTCCTGCTGTGCTGGCAGCAAGAATTTCAAGCCAGTGGATCTTAGTTTGCCAGGCTCTGTGAGGGTGAGACCTGCTGAGCCAAACCACATGGCTCTCTGGCTTAGGTACCCCTTTCCAGGGGAGTGACTGGTTCTGTCTCACTGGTGTTCCAGGTGCCACTGCGGTATGGAAACAAAACAAAACAAAACAAAAAACTCCTGCAGCTAGTTCAGTGTCTGCCCAAACAGTCGCCCAGTTTTGTGCTTGAAACCCAGGGCCCTGGTGGGGTAGGCACCAGAGGAAGTCTCCTGGTCTGTGGGTTGTGAAGACCATGGGAAAAGCACAGTATCTGGGCTGGAGTGCATGATTCCTCAGGCTCAGTCCCTCACAGCTTCCCTTGGGTAGGGGAGTAAATTCCTCGACCCCTTGCACTTCCCGGGTGATATGACACCCCATCCTGCTTCGGCTTGCCCTCCATGGACTGCACCCACTGTCCAGCCAGTCCCAGTGTGATGAACCAGGTACCTCCATTGGAAATGCATAAATCACCTGCCTTCTGCGTCAATCTTAGTGGGAGCTGCAGACCAGAGCTGTTCCTATTCGGCCATCTTCCCTGAATTTCATTTTTATGGCTGATATGAAGTAAAGATCAATGTTCTTCATTTCACAATAGGAATAGCGTGTTGTTCTAGCACTATTATAGACAAGGCCATCTGTTGTGGTAATATTTGGATTATAATTAGGTGACCAAATATGTGTGGATCTGTTGCTGAATTACACATTCTGTTCCATTGACTTATTTGTCTATCCTTATGCCAGTACTATACACTTGATAATTATATATTTAAATGAGACCAGATATCTAGCAATTTAAGTCTTCTAACTTTGTTCTTCAAAGTTACTTTGCCTATTCTCAATTATTTGCCTTTTGATATAAATTTTAATCAGCTTTATATTTCCTCTAAAACAACGACTGTAATTTTCACTGGGATTGCATTATATCTATAGATAAATATAGCAACAAATTATATATTGTAATATTTAACAACTTTATTCATGAATGCAATATATTATTTCATGTATTTAGGACTTCTTTAGTTTCTTTCAGTAATGTTTTCAGGTCTTCTGTGTTCTTGTAGATCTTTCATTAAATTACTTTTATGTCTTTGGTAATTATAATTTTCATATTAAAAACTAATTTTTATAATAAAAAATATAAGCTTTGTCTTAAAGAATTGTTTACCAATATATAGAAATACCTCTGATTTTTGGACATTGACTATATCACAAATGTTTCTAAATCCATTAATTAACTCTAACAGTTTATCTATAGATTCCTTGGGGTTGTCTACATAAATAATCATTACAATTGAAAATGACAACATCTTCATTTCTCTTTGACTTTACCTGATTTTCTTTCTTATTTCTCTCAAGTGGCTGGGACTTGTATTACAGTGTTGAATAGAAGTTGTGTTCAGTCTGTGATTTCACCTGAAAATCTTCCAATATTTTACTATTAAATATAAAGTTAATGTAGATGTTTTGTAGATGCCCTTTATAAGATTAAGGAGAATATTTTCTGTTCTTAATTTTGTGAGATTTTTATTTACAATGAATAAGTACAAACATGATAAAATATTTTAATATATATATTGAGATGACCATATTATCTATCTTATTTATTCTCTTAATGTTGTTAATAGCATTGATTGATTTTCACATATTAAACTAACCTTCATTTGCAGAATAAACCACCTGGACAAGGATGTATTATCTTTCTAGTACATTGTAGATATTATCATTTTCCCTGTCAATCATCTGTATTAGAATATTTTTTCTCTTCTTTCCTTATTTATTGATACATAATACTTGTACCTATTTATAGAGTACATATGATATTTTGATACATGCATACAATGTGTAGTGACCAACTCAGAGTATTTAGCATCTCCATTACCTCAAAAATTTATTATTTGTGATGGAAAAATTTCAAATTTTCTGTTCTATTTTGAAACATACAATAAATTATTGTTAACTATACTCACCTGATTGTACTATCAAACAATAGAACTTATTCCTTCTATACAACTGTATCTTTGTGACCACCGACGAACCTGTCTCTTCATCGCCTCTCTCCCCACAACTACTCAAACCTCTGGTAACTATCATTCTATGCTCTACCTCCATTAGGTCAAGAGTTTTAGTTTCCACATGAGTGAGAACTTGCAATATTTGTTTCTCTCTACCTGGCTTATTTCACTTTACATAATTACCACCAGTTTCACCCATGTCCCAGTAAATGACATTCTTTTCTTTCTTTTTTTTTTTTTTTTTTCTGAGACAGAGTCTTGCTCTGTCCTCCAGGCTGGAATACAGTGGTGCAATCATGGCTCACTGTAGCCTTGACATCCTGAGCTCAAGCAATCCTCCTGCCTCGGTCTCTCAAGTAGCTGGGACTACAGGTGCACACCACCACTCCCAGGTAATTTTGGTATTTTTCTGTAGAGATGGGGTTTTGTTATGTTGCCCAGGCTGGTCTCGAATTTCTGAGCTCAAGTGATCCACCACCTCAGCTTCCCAAAGTGTTGGGATTATAGGTATGAGCCACTGCACACAGTCTAAGATTTCATGTTTTTTTTAGGGCTGAATAGTATTCCATTGTGTATTTATACCTTTTTTATCCATTCATCCATTGATAGACAGGTTGATTTCATATCCTTGTTCTTGTGAATAGTGTAGCAATAAATATGAAGGTGCAGGTATTCGTTTTATATACTTATTTCATTTTTTTGATAGATAAGCACTAGTGAGTTGCTGGATTGTATAGTTCTATTTCTAGTTTTTTGAGAAACCTCCATACTATTTTCCATAATGGCCATACTAATTTAAATTCCCATCCACATCGTATGAGTTCCCTTTTCACATCATCCTTGCCAGCATTTGTTACATTTTGTCTCTGTGATAATAGCCATTCTGACTGGAGTGATATGATACCTCATTATGGTTTTGGTTTGCATTTTCCTGATGATGAGTGATGTTGAGCATTTTTTCATATACCCGTTGGCCATTTGTACGTCTTCTTCTAAGAAATGGCTATTCATATCCTTTACTCACTTTTTAATGGATTTATTAATTTTGTTGTTGACTTGTTTGAATTCCTTGTCTATTCTAAATACAGATGAATAGCTTGCAAATATTTTCTCCCATTCTGCAAGTTGTTCCTACACTCTATTGTTTACTTGACTGTACAGAAGCTCTTCAGTTTAATGTAGTCATGTTTGTCTATTTTTTATTATTGCCTGTGTCTTCAAAATTTTAGCTATAAAAACCTTTGCCTAGACCAATGTCCTTAAGCATTTCCCTATATTTTCTTCTAGTAGTTTTATAGTTTTGGATCTTATATTTAAGTCTTTGGTCCATTTCGAATTTTTTTATATGGTAAGAGTTAGGGGTAGAGTTTCCTTCTTCTGCATGTGGATATTTCCTCAATGTATTTTCTTCACGTCTTTGTCAAAAATAGTTGGTTGTAAGTATATGGATTTATTTCCGGGTTGTTTATTCTTTTCCATTGGTGTATGTGTCTATTTTTATGACAGTATGATGCTGTTCTTGGTACTATATATTTGTATTAGATTAAAGTCAAGTAGTGTAATGCCTTAAATTTTGGGTTTTTGTTTGTTTATGTTTTGCTCAGGACTGCTTTGGCTATTCTGGCTCTATTTGGTTCCATACAAATTTGGGGATATTTTTATTTCTATGAAAAATGTTCTTGGTATTTTGATAGGGATTGCACTGAATCTGCAGATTGCCTTGAGTGATATGGTCATTTTAACAATATTAATTATTCTGATCCGTGAGCAAGTAGTGTCTTTGCATTTGTTTGTGTCTTCTTCAATTTCTTTTCTCACTGTTTTGTAGTTTTTCATTATAGAAGTCTTCACCTCCTTGGTTAAATGCATTCCTAGGTATTTTATTTTTTATAGTTATTATTAATGGAATTGAATTCTTGATTTCTTTTTTAACCTAGTTTGTTATTGTTTTATGGAAGTACTACAGATTTAGTATTCTAATTTTATATCGTGCACTTACTGAATTCATTTATCTATTCTAGGAGATTTTTGGTGGAGTCTTTAGGTTTTTCTATATATAAGATTGTGTTGTGTGCAAAGAGGGACTTCCTTTTTTCCAGTTTGGATTTCTTTATCTTGCCTGATTGTTCTGGATAGGACTTCCAGTACTATGTTGAATAAGAGTGATTAAAGTGGGCATTATACCTGTCTTGTTCCAGTTCTTATAGGAAAAGCTTGCAGCTGTTCACTAGTCAGTATGATGTTAGTTGCAGGTTTGTCATATATAGCCTTTATTATGTTGAGACATATTCCTTCAATTCCTAATTTATTGAGAGTTTTTATCATGAAGAAATGTGGAATTTCTATGTCTATTGAGATGATTATATTGTTTTTGTCCTTCAGTCTCTTAAAGTGATGTATCACATATATTATTTTGTGTGTGTTGAATCATCTTTCCATCTCTAAGAAGAATCCAGCTTAATCATGGTATATCATCTTTTTGATGAATTGTTCAATTTGGCTTGCTAGTGCTTTGTTGAGGATTGTTGCATCTATATTCATCAGGGATACTGGCCTGCAGTTTTTTTGGGGGGATTTTTTGAGATGGAGTCACTTTGTCACCCAGGCTGGAGAGCAGCAGCATGAGCTCAGCTCACTTCAATCTTCCACCTCCCCATCAGCCTCTCAAGTAGCTGGGATTACAGGCACCTGCCACCACACCTGGATTTTTTTTTTTTTTTTTTTTTTTTTTAGTAGAGATGGGGTTTCACCACGTTGGCCAGGCTGGTCTTGAACTCCTGACCTCAGGTGATCTGCCTGCCTCTATCTCCCAAAGAGGTAGTTTTCTTTTTTTATGTCTGTCTGGTTTTTATATCAGGGCAATGCTGTCCTTGTAGAATGTGTTAGAAAAAATTTACTTATCTTCAATTTTTTGGAGTAATTTGAGAATTCTTTATAAAATTCAGCAGTAAAGTCCTCTGGTCCTGGGCTTTTCTTCATTAAGAGACATTTTTATTACTGATTCAATCTCATCACCCATTATTGTTCTACTCAGGTTTTCGATTTCTTTATGATTTAATCTTGGTAGGTTGTATGTGTCCAGGAATGTATCCATTTCCTCTAGGTTTTCCAATTTATTAACATTTTGTTGTTCATAATAGTCTCTAATAATCCTTTGTAGCTCTGTGTTATCAGTTGTAATGTCTTCTTTTTCATTTCTGATTTTATTTATTTGAGTCTTCTCTTTTATTGGTAAGTCTACTTAGGAGTTTATCACTTTGTTTATCTTTTTGAGGAACTTACTTTTGTTTCATTGATTTTTTTGTATTATGTTTGTCTTTATTTCATTCAATTTTACTCTGATCTTTATCATTTGTTTCCTTCTATTAATTTTGAGTTGGGCTTATTCTTGCTTTTTTAGTTCCTTGAGATGTATCATTAAGTTGTTTATATCAAATCTTTCTATTTTTCCATCTGGTTCCAAAAGATTTTTTAATTTCCTTCTTAATTTCTTTATTGAACCAATGGTTGTTTCGGAGAAATTGTTTAATTTCCATGTATTTGTATTTTCTCAAGTTTTTCTTGTTACTAGTTTCTAGTTTATTCCATTGTGATCTGAGAAGGTACTTGATAGGATGTTGATTGTTTTTAATTTTTTGAGACTTGGTTTGTTGCATAACATGTGGTCTATTCTGGTGAATTTTCCATGTGCTGATGAGAAAAGTGTGTGTTCTATAACTGTTGGATTAAATGTCTGTAAATATCTGTTTGGATTATTTGGTCTATTGTGCAGATTAAATCTGATGTTCATTTGTTGATTTTCTGTCTAAATGATCTGCCCACTGCAGAAAGTGGAGTGTTAAAGTCCCCAATTATAATTGTATTTTGTCTCTCTCTTCACCTCTAATGATATTTGTTTTGTAAATGTGGATGCTCTGGTGTTGGGTGCATACATATTTACAATTGCTATATTCTCTTAATGAACTGATCCCTTTATCATTATATAATAATCTTCTTTGTCTCTTTTTATGTTTTTTGACTTACAGGGTTTTTTTGTATAAGTATAGATACTTCTGCATGTCTTTAGTTTCCATTTGCATGTCTTTAGTTTCCATTTGCATGTAAGTTTTTCATCCCTTCACTCTTAGTCTATGCATGTCTTTCCAAGTGAAATAAGTTTCTTGTAGACAGCATATAATTGGGTTATAATTTTTTATTCCATTTAACAGTCTATATCTTTTAGTTGAGGAATTTAAATCATTTACATTCAATTTTGTTATTGATAGGTGAGAACTTCTGTCATTTGTTAATTGTTTTCTGATTGTCTTGTATGTCATTTATCTTTTCCTTTTGATTGTTCACCTTTATGATTCAGTGCTTTTTTTTTTTTTGGTAGTATTGACATTTGACTCCTTTCTCTTTCTCATTTGTGTATCTTCTCTACCAATGAAGCTTTGTGCTTCTGTGTATTTTCATGATAGTAGACATTTTCCTTTTACTTCCAGATGTAGAACTTACATAAACATTTCTTATAGGGCTAATCTGATGGTGGTGAATTCCCTCAGTTTTGCTTATCCAAGAAGATTTATTTATCTTTCATTTTTGAAGGATTGCTTTGCTGGGTATAATATTCTTGGTGTACAGTAATTGTTTTTCTTTTTCTTTTTGCACTTTAAATACGTCATCTCATTCTCTCCTGACCTGTAAGGTTTATGCTTAGAAATCCACTATTGGTCTGTTGGGAATTGTCTCATATATCACCTGATAACTTTCTCTTGCTTTTTTTAGAATTCTTTATATCTTTGTCTTTTAATAGTTTCATTATAATGTGCCCTGGAGAACTTTTGGGGTGAGTCTATTCAGAAACTGTTGAACTTACTGTATCTGGATGTCTATATGTCTTGCAAGACTAGGGAAGTTTTTTGCTATCATTTTGTTAAGTAAGTTGTCTCTGCCTTTATTTCCAAATTCAGTGTTTTTTATCTGTATTACAGAGTTTGCCTTGTAATTTTATTTTCTGATAATTTTCTTGTCAGATGTTTGTATAAAAATTGTGCTGGAATCATTTTTTAAGAGCTGAAAAAAGTTTCACCTTTTTCTGTTTATGGAAATATTGGTACAAGATTAGTGTTATTTCAGTCTTAAATATTTGAAATAATTACCACCAAAGCTTTCTGGCCTGAAAATTTTATTTCTGGAGGGCTTTTAATTATAAATTTGCTTTTCATAATAAATTTTAAATTATTCAACCTTTAATATTTTTCTTACATTAACTTTTCTATATTGTGTTTTGCAAGAAATTTGTCCATTTTATTTAAATTGACAAATTTATTGCCATGATGTTGTCCAAAATATTTTCTATTGTTAAAATTTCTCTAGGATTCAGTAATTTACCCTTTTTATTGCTGATATTGGTAATTTATAGATTGTCTCTTTTATTTCTGAACTATTTTTCTAAGGTTTATATTTTCAACTCTTAGAACTGTGTCGAGACTTGTTTTATGGGCACTTGAAAACAATGCATATTCTATAGTTTTATGAACAATATTTCATATATGTCACTTAAGACAAATTTTAATTTTTGTTTGTTTGTATCTCTTACAGTACCTGATATATACATATAAAAATGTTTAAAACATATATATATATATATATATATATATATATATATAAAATCACATGCACACCCATCGACTGAGAGAGAGACACAGGAGAGGGAGAGAGAGAGAGATACAGAAGCAGGAAATATTGCTTGGATACAAATGAATGTTTATTATATCTTCTTGATGAATTAACACTTTATCATTATCAAATGTTTCCATTGTCCTGAGTAATAGTCATTTTTCTTCAATATCTGTTGCATCTGACATTTAGTCTAACCAAGTCAAACCCATTTTTATTATATTTGCATAGTATATTTTCCATTATTTTCTGCTTTCAACATTTCGGTGTCCTTATTTTAAATTGTTTCTTAAAAGGAGTCAAGAGTAAGGTATGCTATATTTGAATTTAAGTATTATATTTCACTATTTGTTTTCTACTTGACTCACGTGTTTTACGTTTTCTGTTATCAAAATTTTCTTGCTTTTTTGGATTAGTGGAATTTATTAGACTTTTCAATTGTCATTAACTTTGCAATTATATATATATATATGTACATGTATTTTAACTTTTATTTTAAGTTCAGGGGTACAAGTACAGGTTTGTTATAAAGGTAAACTTGTGTCATAGGGTTTGTTTTACAGATTATTTCATCACCCAGGTATTAGGCCTAGTACTCATCAGTTATTTTTCCTGATTTTCTGCCTCCTCCCACTCTCCACCCTCTGATAGGCCCCAATGTGTGTTATTCCCCTTTATGTGTCCATGTGTTCTCATCATTTGGCTGTCATGTATAAATGAGAGCATGCAATTTGGTTTTCTGTCTTCATTAGTTTGCTAAGGATAATGGCCTTTAGCTCCATCCATGTCCCTGCAAAGGACATGATCTCATTTTTTATGGCTGCATAGTATTCCATGGTGTATGTGTACCACGTTTTCTTTATCCAGTCTACCATTGATGTGCATTTAGGTTGATTTCATGTCTTTGTTATTGTGAATAGTGCTGCAATGAACATATGTGTGTATGTGTCTTTATAAAATAATAATCTATGTTTCGTTGGTTATGTACCCAGTAATGAGATTGCAGGGTTGAATGGTATTTCTGCTTTTAGGTCTTTGATGAATGACCACACTGTCTTCCACAATGATTGAACTAATTTACACTCCCATCAACAGTGTATAAGCATTTTTCTTCACTACCTCACCAGGATGTTATTGTTTAACTTTTTAATAATAGCCAAAACCTACAGAATATACATTCTTCTCATCACCACATGGCACATACTCTACAACCTGATTTTCTACAAACCTGACAAAAACAAATCTGACTGGTGTGACATGATATCTCGTGGTTTTGATTTGCATTTCTCTAATGATCAGTGTTGAGCTTTTTCTCATATAATCGTTGGCCACATATATGTCTTCTTTTGAAAAGTGTCAGTTCATATCCTTTGCCCACTTTTTACTGGGGTTATTTGTTTTTTCTTGTAAATTTGTTTAAGCTTCTTATAAATGCTGGATATTAGACCTTTGTTGGATGCATAGTTTGCAAATATTTTCTCCCATTCTGTAAGTTGTCTGTTCACTCTGTTTATAGTTTCCTTTGCTGTGCAAAAGCACTTTAGTTTAATTAGATCCCATTTGTCAATTTTTGTTCTTGTTGCAATAGCTTTTGGTGTCTTTGCCATGAAAGCTTTGCCCATTTCTATGTCCAGAATCATATTGCCTAGACTGTCTTCCATGGTTTTTATGGTTTGGGTTTTACAGCGAGGTCTTTAATCTATCTTGAGTTTATTTTTGTATGTGGTGTAAGAAAGGAGTCCAGTTCCAATCTTCTGCATTTGGCTAGCCAGTTCTCCCAGCACCATTTATTAAGTGGAGAATCCTTTCCTCATTGCTTGTTTTTGTCAAGTTTGTTGAATATCAGATAGTTGCAGAGTATGTGCTGTGTGGCGATGAGAAGAATGTATATTCTGTTGTTTTGGGTTAGAGCTTTCTGTAGATATCTTACCAGGTCCATTTGATCCAGTGCTGAGCTCAGGTCTTAAACAGCTTTGTTCATTCTCTGTCCAAATGATTTGTCTAATACTGTCAGGGGGGTGTTAAAAATCTCCCACTATTATTGTGTGTGAGTCTAAGTCACTTTAAAGACCTGTAGGAACTTGCTTTATGAATCTGGGTGCTGCTGTGTTGGGTGCATATATATTTAGAATAGTTAGACCTTCTTGTTGAATTGAACTCTTTCCATTATATAATGCCCTTCCTTGTCTTTTTTTTATTTTTGTTGGTTTTAAGTCTGTTTTGTCAGAAACTGGAATTGCAACCCCTGGTTTTTTCTGTTTTCCATTTGCTTGGTAGATTTTTCTCCATCCCTTTGTTTCCAGCCCATATATGTCATTACATGTGAGATGAATCTCTAGAAGACTGCATAGCAATGAGTCTTGTCCTTTATCCAGCTTGCCACTTTGTGTCTTTTGATTGGGGCATTTAGCCAATTTACATTTAAGGTTAGTATGAATATGAGTAGATTTGTTCCTGTTATCATTACATTAGCTGGTTATTTTGCAGACTTGTTTATGTGGTTTCTTCATGATGTCACTGGTCTGTGTACTTCAGTGTGTTTTTGTAGTGCTGGTAATGATCCTTCATTTCCATATTTAATGCTTCCTTCAGGAGCTCCTGTAAGGCAGGTCTGGTGGTAACAAATTCCCTCAGCATTTTTTTTTTTTTTTTCTGAAAAGGACCTTATTTCTCCTTCCTTATGAAGCTTAATTTGGCCCAATATGAAACTCTGGGTTCGAATTTCTTTTATTTAAGAATGTTGAATATTGGCCCCCAATCTCTTCTGGCTTATAGGGTTTCTACTGAGAGGTCTGCTGTTGTCTGATGGGCTGCCCTTTGTATGTGACCTGATCCTTCACTCTAGTTACCTATAACAATTTTTTCTTTCATTTTTACCTTGGAGAATCTGATGATTATGTGTCTTGGGAATGATCTTCTTGTGAAGTATCTTACTGGGGTTTTCTGCATTTCCTGAATTTGAACGTTGGCCTCTATAGCTAGGTTGGGGAATTTCTCATGGATGATATCCTGATATGTTTTCCAAGTTGGTTCCATTCTCCCCGTCTCCTTCAGGGACACTAATGAATCATAAATTTGGGCTCTTTACATAATCCCATATTTCTCAGAGGTTTTGTTAATTCCTTTTCATTCTTTTTCCTCTGTTCTTGTCTGGCTGTTTTATTTCAAAAAGCCAGTCTTCAGGCTCTAAGATTCTTTCCTCCACTTGTTCTATTCTGCTATTAAATTATTGTGATTGCATTATGAAATTCTTGTAGTGTGTTTTTCAGCTCTATCTGGTCTGTTATGTTCTTTTCTATAGTGACTATTTTGTATGTCAGCTCCTGCATTGTTTTATCATGATTTTTAGCTTCTTTGGATTGAGTTTCAATGTACTCCTGTAGCTCAATTATCTTTATTCCTATGGATATTCCAAATTCTGTTTCTGTCATTTCAACCATCTCAACCCAGTTAACTCCTGCTGGAGAGCTTTGGAAGTTGTCTGGAGGAAAAAAGGCACTCTATCTTCTTGAGTTTTTGGGGAATGGGAGCAGATCTTGCAATGATTCTTTCTCATTTTTGTGGGTTTATATACTTTCAATCTTTGAGGTTGCTGACCTTTGAATTTTTTTTCCTTTTATCCTATTTGATGACCTTGAGGGTTTGATTGTAGTGTAAGCTGATTTCAGCTGACTGGCTTCAATTCTGGAAGATTTTAGTGGCCAACACTCAGCTCCCAATTCCTGGAGTGGGTGCTCTAACACAAGGGGACTTGTATTGGGCCCCAACTTTGTTCTCTGGCTCCTGGAGGTTAGGAATCTGTTGCAGTGGGGGATGCCAAGGTGCAGAGACTGTGGCAGAGTGCTGTCAGGGGTTGGAATGCCGGCTTCTTTGCCAGCATTCACCACAGTAGTGATGGCAGCACAGCTAGGTATGGGTGGGAGGCCTGCTGGTGACTGGTGTGCCAGGTCATGCTGGAGGTAGTGTGTTGACTGGGGGTTGGTGGGGGCTACTGGCAGGCACAGGTCTGGATGCCTTTTCTGTGCCCCACAAACAGTAGTAATTGCTCAGGGCGGGGGAGGATCCACTGTTCTCTGCACAGTGTTAGCACAAGTGTAGGGCACTGGTGGGGGCAGGGTTGTCTGGCTCTGTGCCCACCAAGGCTCCATCTGCAAGGATGGTTAGCACAGGGGTGGAGGGGAGACAGACTGCATTCCCACACTCAGGAGGTGCAGGAAAGCAAAACCCATCCATGCAGACATACACCAGAAAAGTGATATGTGGAGTTGCCATGGGCCCTTGGGAAGCTACAATATGAAGAAGGGGCGAGCAAAATGGTGTGTGGCCATAGGGGTTGCCCCACTGGAGCTCTCTGCTGCTCAAGCATGGTGGTGCACCAGTGCAGAAGCTATGCTCCCAGGACACCCAAGACTGCCCTGCAACCAGGAGTGACCAGGGTAGGGCTCTGGGAGAGCCCAGCAGTCCAAGGGGTGCTCAGGTTGGACCAGCTCCATCTGATGGGCAAGACTACCCTACAGAGGTCAGAACCAAAATCTCCTATGGGAGCAAGTTGAGCCTAGGGAAATGGCTATCCCTGGCTGTGCTCCACTACAGATGCTCCTGCACCAAACCCTCTACCACTACAGATGCTCCCACACCAAACCCTCTAGGCTCCATATCATCTTGCTTACTGCCACTACTACCTCTCTAAGCAGCTGTCCTTGCAAACTTCAGTGTCCTTGGTGATTGATCTCCTCCTGCTGGGATTTCAGAGGCTCATGGTAAGAGCAGGTTGTTTCTTGCCAGTTCAACTCACCCATTCCTCCAGAACCACTGTGGGCCAGGAACAGGTCCTGGTGTGTGGTAGCCCTATGTAGGGTTCCCAGCTTTCTTCCACTTCAGCCCAACTTTAGTGTCTTTCCTCCATCCACTCTCAGTGCCTTCCCTCGGGAGATCTGTTAGGAGCACACCAGCAGTCTTGGTCCCTTGGTGGGAGCTGTTCCACCTGGTTGCATCTAGTCTGCCATCTTGCCCTCCTCTTCGTTATATTATTCTTTAGTGTTTATCTTAGAGATGCAGCAGGCATCCTTTGCTTTGTAGAGTCTATCTTAAATTCTTACTTTCACTACTTTCTTAGTTTCATATGCCCTATTCTCAAATTTGTGTTATGATTTTTATATATTTAGATTCTACATATATTTGAAATGCCATAGGACCATTTTAATTGTTTTTAAAAGTCAGATTTGTATAGCTTTACCCATATTTACACTCTTCATTTTTCTTTTTTTCCTTGATTTTCATGATTTAAACTGGAATTCTTTTCCTTCTAATGAAAAACTTGCTCTATATTTTCTTTAGCCTATGCCAGCGGATGACGTATCCTTCCAGGGTTCTTTGTTGTTGCTTATTTCACTTGCATTTTTGAAGAATGTATTTTTGAGTTGGTAGTCATTTTTTAAGACTTTAAAAATTATTTTCTTTGTCTTCAAGTTTTAATTATTTTTGCTGAAACCTCATCTTTAGTCTTAATGTGTTCCTTTAACAATGTATCTTTCTTTTCTTTGTATTGGATACTTTAAGAATTTATTTTTTAAAAAGCAGCTGTACTATGATTTGCCTAAGTGTGCTTTTCTTTGATTTTATTCTGTATGGAATCTAGAGACTCTTGAATCTCTCTTGACATTTAGAACCAGGTTTAGAATATTCTTAGCCAGTATATTTTCAAATTTGTTTATATCTCATTCTTTACTGTTTTATGGGACTCTGATTACCTTTCTGTTAGATCTTTAGGCCTTTTCCCACATTGCATTTGTCTTAGTTTTTTTCTGGATGCTTTTATATATGTGTGTATATGTGTATGTGTGTGTGTATCCTATGAGCCTATTCTCCAGTTCATCAATCATTTCTTCCGCTCTGTCTAATCTGCTGTTAAGTCCACCTACTAAATTTTTAATTTCAGTTATTAAAATTTTAAGTTCTAAAATTTTTAATTGATCTTTTTAATATTTTCTAGCTTTCTTGCTGTAGTTTTAATATTTCCCCTGTTTTATGAACATATTAATTATCATTTTTAAAGACTATCTGGTAATTTTAATATCTGGATCATCTATGGGTATGTTTCTACTGTCTTTTTTCTCTTGACTTTCATTCGTTTGGCCCTGTTTTCTTACATGTGTATTAATTTTGGATGCTGACATTTTATGTAAGAAACTTCAGAAGCTATAGATTATGTTACTTTCTCCAGAGAGAATTTAATTTTCTTCCGATAATTGGATAGATTATGAGTAAGTGATTTTGATCCCATCACAGATTGAGATGATTCCAAGCGGTATTTTAGATGTTGTGAATGCTATTCTATTTACTGTTTTCCTTATCCAGAGTGTAGCTCTTCAGACATCTCAACTGAACACATGATGTGTTTACTAGGCTCTGCCTTCTTGAGCATCCTTGAATTTAAGTTGACCCCTCAACACCATAAAATGTCAATAATAAAAAACAAGCAAACAAAACTCTGCTTGGATATTTAGTCCCATGGCAGTACTTTTGCTTGTTTTTTGATCCCTCACCTCTCATACAGAACTTAAGAATTGGTAAATTTCTTGAACGGAGATTTTGTGCAGAATATTCAACTTGATTGATCAAGTTAGTATTCATCTTCGGGTGCACAAAAGTGATATGAATTTTCTTAGATATTGTGGATGGCCAACAAATTAGGATATGGGAAGACTGACATTTAATGGCCAGAATTTAAAGCAGAGGTATATGCTTTATGGAAGCTAATCAGTAGCACTTATTTTGCTTCTTTTCCCTTTGACAAAACAGCATGTTAGAGGATACCCCAAAAATATTCATTAATGAAGATGCCTATCTAAGGCATTGCACTGATGCTATTTGACAGAGTATGCTAGCTATATGTAGACATACATATAAGTTGAAATTTCATTACTTGAAATATAACAGAAAATCTTACACTTTCATACAACTTGGTAAACTCTGCTCTTCTTGTAACTTCTATCCTGCCTTGCTCCAGGCCAATAGGACTGCCAGAAAGTTGAAGACGGACACCTACATAGCATGGCCATCCTGGATGGTGAAGGGGAAAGAAGTGAGCTGACATATGTTAATAGCATTCTTGTTTCAGCTGTCGATTCTCTCTGAACAGCTCCATTTTCAACTGCATTCCCTGCAAGTAGGTGTGGGGGATGATGTGGAAGCTGCACGCTGCATAATTGCATTCCCAAGACTCCTTTGTAAGCTGGCTTCTAGTTGTGTCCTGCAACGGGAGGCCTTCATGGAAAAATGGAAGATAGGAAGAAGGGAAAATGCCTCAGATGTTTTTTTCTGCTTGTGCTGATGCTAAGGCACCAGCTGTGTAGCCCTGGGAGTGTGCCTTCTCAGCCGTAGTATAGGCTGCTGGATTCCTATTCAGAAGAGGTTGTGCAGTTTTAACTGCAGCAGCAGAACATCAGTACCGTTGACATTCATGCCAGATTCGGGTTCAGAAGCAATAGTAATATCCTCATTTTAAAGTAACCTCTTTTTCCTTTCGCTCTTTCATCCCCTTAAGCACGTTTATAAGCAATTCCCTTCATTCAATCTCTTTTATTCAAAAATCTAAAGTGAGTTCTATTTTCCTCACTAGTCTAGATAAAAACACGTGGTACCTACCAACAGTGATCCTAGGAAACAAAACCTCAAAGTTAGAAATCTGGGATTTGTTATTAACCAGATTGTGCTTGAACATGAAACAACTTCCATGATGAAACAAAATGAGATACTCAGAATCTGTGGCTTGTAGTGGCCTGGGATAAATGGTCTCTTAAAAACAAGACTTCAGGAGAATAGTTATCAGCTGTGACTATTTGAAGAGTGAGGCTTGCAAAGATTGTGAGGTTTGTTGAGTGCGTCTCACTTTATACTGTAATATAGCAACTTTAAGGAACTTGCCCAAATGTATGTGTGGAACCTAGTGAGAGACTCCATGAGGAAACACCAGGCTGAAGTTGGCTCTCTTAGAGTCTTATACAGAGTTTGAAGCCACAGTGTAGCATAGTCTTTGTGGCCAGTAATATGTGGAGAGTAGGAAGGCAGCTGCTGGTGGTATTGCAGCAGTTTTCTATCAAAATGTCAAAATGTACAGGGTGCCCTTCAAGCCATTGTTACTAGCCCTTTTTAAAACACCTTTTAAGAAGTAGCCTTAATCTGAGCACTTTGGGAGGCCAAGGCAGGTGGATCACCTGAGGTCAGGAGTTCAAGACCAGCCTGGCCAACACGGTGAAACCCCCATCTCTACTTAAAAAAATACAAAAATTAGCTGGGTGGGGTGATGCACGCCTATAATCCCAGCTACTCGGGAATCTGAGGCACGAGAATCACTTGAACCCAGGAGGTGGAGGTTGCAGTGTGCCAAGATCAAGCCACTGCACTCCAGACTGTGTGACAGAGCAAGACTCCATATAAAAAAAAAAAAAGAAAAAAAAGGTAACCTTCTAGAGAAACAACCATGTATTGTTATTTTACCATGCCATGAGTAAACCTAAAGAATTATCCCCTGGGGCTTGCCACATTCCTATACTATTAGGCCTAGACTCTGCTAAATTTGGGTTGATAAGAGCAGCCTCCTTCCAATATAATATAGGTTTTATTTTCTGAAGTGTGTGGTTTCAAGACTTTGATGGGTGGAGAACCTCAACTCCTTACATTAAGTTATGTAATCTAGGAATAAATATAGGAAATGTATAATATATAGGAAATATATATATATATAGGAAATATATAATATATATTAGGAATATATTAAGGCACCAGCTGTGTAGCCCTTAGAGTGTGGCTTCTCAGCCATAGTATAGGCTGCTTGATTCCTATTCAGAATATATTAGGAATTATATTAGGAATATAATATATATCAGGAAATATAAAATATATAATATATATTAGGAAATATATAATATATATTTCCTAAATGTAGGAAAATGTATAAGGAAAGGGTGTCAGACAGTAATTCAGATTCTCTGTTTTTCCTTTTCTTACAGTCCAATAAATAGTGCCAATTAAGTTTATGGTTGTTATAATTATACTGTTGGTGCTGAACACATGTTTACTAACTTATTGACTTCTGGGTCCATCAGCTCTGGAACATTTCCAGTATCCTACTGAGTTCTTCCTCTCTCTCTTTTTTTGGACCTACATAGAAGTTGGGTAGTTGGACCTACACAAATTATGCTGTATAGAAATCTGTTTCATCTACACTAGGAGTTGCCTGGCACTAGTTATAACACTGGCATTTAGAAAGCTCAGGCTCTAATATAAAATGTATTCACACGAAAAGCCCTGGAAATTGGTTGGCAACATAGATTCCTCCTCATCCTCTACTGAGACCAGGAAGAGCAATATTTTCTTGAGTTCACAAGGAGTTTGTGGCAGACTCCAGCATAAACTCAAATTCTCTAAGACCATACTCCAGGCTATCTCCTCTATAAAGGGCCAAAGAATAAACAGGATTTATATTTATTGATGAAAATTCTTCCAAAGTATTAAGAGCATATTGGAAAAGTCATATTATGAGTATCTTTATTTCCCAAAAATTTTCAATAAATATTCCTTAGTTATACAATTATTTTCAAAATATACAACTAAAAAAGCTTTTATGGCAAAGGTATTCTCAAAGTAACAAAGCTTAGGACATTTTCTGGTCTGTCCAGTGGTTCCTGACCGTTCTCTGGGAGTGTTCCAGAAGATGAACAAGCTTATTGTCTTGCAATAGGACATCATGTTCTTTTCCAAAATTATAGAAAGATGAAATAATACAGAATATTATTTATTTCATCTTTGATTTTTTCCTAAATGCGGAAAAATGAGACTTGCTACAATTTGTCTCCTGTTAACAGAGGGTAAAAGGAATGACCAATAGGCAAAAATATGAAAGTAAAAACCTGATAACAAACATGATTTCTCCAAATGTTACATATATTAGTGGTCCTATTTAGAGGTTCAGAACGCAAGCATATTTTCTGAGAGTAAAGTTTTTTCCTACTTCCAATGATGTTCTTGGCTACATCATTATTTCATGATGTTCTGAAAAGAATGCCATCGTTTTCAGGGGCTGGGCCTCCTCAACGTATTTGAAAGACACTGGTAAAGTAAATTTCAAATTCCTTGGTGGTTCCAGTCATTTAAGTTATTGCCTCTTTTAGGATTGTAAGAGCACTAATAAAATGTATTTGCTCTGATATTAATTTCACTTGTTCCTTAGAAATTCCTACAAGGCCTGCATCTTCCCCATTTTTACTGCGGAGGCAGTAAAGTGCTGGCTTTAGGGTCAGGTTGCTTCCTTCAGGAGCTCTTGTAAGGCAGGCCTGGTGGTGACAAAATCTCTCAGCATTTGCTTGTCTGTAAAGGACTTTATTTTTCCTTTGCTTATGAAGTTAGTTCGCCTGGATATGAAATTCTGGGTTGAAAATTCTTTTCTTTAAGAATGTTGAATATTGGCCCCCATTCACTTCTGTCTTGTAAGGCTTCTGTAGAGAGATCCACTGTTAGTCTGATGGGCTTCCCTTTGTGGGTAACCCAACCTTTCTCTCTGGCTGCCCTTAACATTTTTTCCTTCATTTCAATCTTGGTGATTCTGACAATTATGTTTCTTGGGGTTGCTCTTCTCAAGGAGTGTCTTTGTGGTGTTCTCTGTATTTCCTGAATTTGAATGTTGGCCTGTCTTGCTAGGTTGGGTAAGTTCTCTTTTTATAAATCCTGGTTGCCTTGGGAGCCTGGAGCTCCAATGTTTATCTTCCCAGCCTAACCAGGTTGTCGCCACTGCAAGGCTACCATTTTCTGCTCAGGCTCTATATCCCTCAGTGCAAATGGGCAGATACTCTGATGGGAGTTCTGTATTGCTTACTTTTATATGTTTTCCTTATTTCTAAAATCTTGACCCTACAAGTTCTCTCTGTTTACTTGTTCTATAATACATTTAAACAGCTGGAGCTTTGTTTATGATTTTGTTTTCCTCTCTTAAATTATTTCTAGCTCTTATAATTCTTCATGGTGGGACATTTGGTCTGATTCAACGTACTCTCCATAGCCAAAACCTATGATTAATTCAATATGCTCTCTCTTCCAAAGCACCATTAATAATGATATTTGTTGCGAAATAAATTCTATATTTACTTTGAAAAGAATGCATCTTATTAGTATATACGAAAACCCCAATATTGCTCAAATAATCTACGTAGTTGCTTTTTTATTGGATCACACAGCAGAGATGAAATGTCAATAGGTCTGAAATGAGAGGTTTTAATTTTGATACGTATTTAAGTTATCATTTTCTGTGTATGCTGTTAACTGTGTTAAACAGAAACAGATAAAGTCTTAGAATTAAAATACAGTTTGGTTAAGTATTTTCTTGGTGTGGAAATTATAAAAGCAAATCAATTGGTAGGTCAAAAAATTCTGCCCTAAATTTTCTATAACTTTCTTCAGGTGATAGTGGGGGCTGTACATAGGAAAAAAATAAATGAAATCTTCTGTTACTTATAATTTTCAGGGTAAAGAAAAAAGCAACATTTTCCCATGAAATAATTAAGCAAATCATAAGAGGAACATATAATGCAGTAGAAATTAACATACTGTAAGAGGAATACAAACATAGCTAAGAAGACTGAGTAATAATTAACATATTTATAGCTTATAAATCACTTTCACCTACACTATATCATTTGATCCTGGAAACACCACTTGCAGTAATGTATTATCTTCAGTGCTATTATTGAAACTTCTATTGGCAGAATCAACAAAAATGGGAACCTGAGCTCAAATGCCAGGCTTCTGAGACATTCACAAAATCTTCTAATAAGTAATGACTACTTACAAATGACGGGCATTATCTGTGATAGGAACAATAATACAAGAATAAAACCAGTGATTACTGTTGTTTTAGAACTTACAAATCATGAAAGAATCAGAAAATCCTCAAATAATCACAATATACAGTGATAAAGTCTTTGATGAGGGAAGTGTGGAGTTGTAGAACAAGTAAGCAGGGTCAAAATCAGATTTGGAAGAGAGATAGAGGGTCAGGGAAGTCTTTCTAGAGAAGGAGAACTCTAACACAGATGAAATAAAATCAAGAGATGGAAAAGTACAGTCTGAGGAATCAAAGGGGGTCATCATGGGCAGAATATAGAATGCAGGGGCCCAGCAGCTATGGATGAGATGGAGTAGTTCCAAGTCTGCATTGTCACACTCTATGGTTGAATTAATAAAGAATACTGCAAATTATTATGTGTTCAAGAGCTTTATTGGAATGCTAGTAAGTATATTAGATTATATTAAGGACTGTAGTTCTAATGTACTTCTTAGATTTAGAAAGTATAACAAATAAAATTCTGAAGCTATGATTTCAGATCCTAGGGTTGTTTTAAAGCAGATTTACCGAATTTCTAATTATAAGCTTATTTGATAAAAATTTTAAAAGGACTGTTTTACTCAGATGTTTTGGATGCCTTGCAGAGGTTAGCCGAGATCTAGTGGGTTCTTGATATATATCTGTGGTGTTAAATCTCCAGAGATTTTAAATGAGTGCCAGAAGTAGGAGATGGAACATAGGGCACATCCTGGTAGGACCAGATAACTTCCAGAATTAGAACCATAGGCAAGGCTGCAGTGTGTAGCACATTTCTGGAGCACTGTCCCCACCAGTCAAGAGAAAGTTAACCAAGCAAGAATCAGAACTCAAGTTTCAGGAAGCAAGACTGAAGACTGAAAAATTAAGAACAGACCATTATACTTGGACCACACAGGAAGGCAGATGTTGAAACAAGGAAAACTCTCAGGCTTTCTTCCTCCTTAGAGTGAAGCTGCACAGTCCCCAAAGCACCTGGGGAAGACTCTTTGAGAGATGGTTTAGAGTTCAAGGAGGACTCTGGCATCTTTCAGTGAAGGGCTTGTACTTAGCATGTAGATCCTATTTCTAAGCCACAAAATAGAGAAAGGCTTTTGTAGACATTTTTCAGTCATGTTGCCAGACAGGAGAACTCTTCTGGGAAAAGTGTGTTCCTGGAAGCAGAAAAGTGGTTCCTTCATTGGGCAGCTGTTGAAATGCATAATGTTGGATTAGATGGGCCACTTTAACCAGAGTCTCATCAAGGTCAAAAACTTAGAGTGTGCAAGCAGTGCCTTGTGGAAGAAAGGCAGAGTAAGCAGAATATCTTCCAAGCCTATATTATAAATGCTGTTCACTTACCTTGCCTCGTAATCTATTATCTCTTTCCATTGCTGAGTAGTGCTCACTGTGATGCTTCAGGTACCTTACAGGAAATCTGTACCAAACCTCTTCTATCATCATCCTGCCAGCTTCCCAGCATGGTTGAAAATGTCACTATCATTATTTATTTCTTTCCATTCTAAAGACTTATTTTATAGGTTACTTTTGGAATTTATTGTGAACTAATGTACTTTTTAGATTTAGAAACTATAACAAATAAAATTCTGGAGCTATAATTTTAGATCCTAAGGGTCTTTTTAATAAGTTTAGATAATAATTGTTTTCCACAATTTTAATTCAGACTTGATAAATCTCTCGTAGTTATGCAATATATGCTTACCTCTTCAAAGAAATCAGGATGGCTCTGAAAAGAATAATAAGGAAATGCTACTGCTAAGATATTGAAGGTTTGGCATCACCTTTTAATTCTCTCTGTATTTGCATTCACACTGGGGAGGTTGTAACTAAGTGATGCTTAAACTACCTTTCAAATCAGTTAATATCATGAACCTAAATTGGTAAACACTGGTGAGCTGACCTCTATAACAATCAGTTAATTGACCAATTGTCCAATTTTCAAACCTCATAAAAACTCTTTTAGTGCCTTTGTGGAGGTACTGAGTGGAGGTGCATGGGCAGATTCCTTTGCCCCCGACATAGGTGGTATAACATGAAGGCCACTGACAGGTAACTTGAGTTAAATTCCCCAAAAGTGCGGACATAGTTAGTTCTTTCTGTCTCCCCTATCAGATTATTCTAGTGTGGAAGCTGCGAGGAGTCAATCAGATCAGATCTGAACCCTGGTTCTCACACTTAATAGCTATATGACCTTGGTAAATGACTTCACCTCTATGAATCTCTGTGACTTCATCTATAAAATAATAGTGATGATGATAGCTACTTTATAAAATGCTAGGTGGATTAAATGAGATATTTGTGAATGCCCCAACAAGGAGTTTGGTATGTAATAGAGAGACAACACCTGATTATTGTTTTTCTGTAATGCCTGGAATCTATATCCTAAGCTTGTTTTTCAGTGTTTTCTCTACCTTCTTTATCTTAAATAAAAACAAACTCTCCCCAAAGCTATCATTCAAATGGTTATTCCTGTTGTGTTTTTCTTTTTCATATGGCCAGGTAAGTTTTTCCCCTACTTATCAGCTCTTCTAGATCTTATTCTTCTACCCTCCCTTCAAGAGCTTTCTTTCAATAACTTGATTCTCTTCCTCTCCGTGATTTTACCTGTGAACATATTTAAGCATTTCTTATCTTAGAAGAAAAACTAAATTAAGCAAACAAAATAAACATTCCCCTTAATTCTATGCCCTTCATTACTTTAACAATCTCCTTCTTAGGCCATTATCTTAAGCGAATTAATGCAGAAACAGAAAACCAAATACCTCATGCTCTCACTTAAAAGTGGGAGCTAAACCTTGGGTACACACAGACAAAAAGATGAGAGCAGTAGACAGTGGGGTTCCAGAAATGGGAAGGGAGGAAGGGGGACAAGGATTGAAAAACTACGGACACAAAGATGAGAGCAGTAGACAGTGGGGTTCCAGAAATGGGAAGGGAGGAAGGGGGACAAGGATTGAAAAACTACGGACACAAAGATGAGAGCAGTAGACAGTGGGGTTCCAGAAATAGGAAGGGAGGAAGGGGGACAAGGATTGAAAAACTACGGACACAAAGATGAGAGCAGTAGACAGTGGGGTTTCAGAAATGGGAAGGGAGGAAGGGGGACAAGGATTGAAAAACTACTTATGGGGTACTATGTTCACTACTTAGGTGACAAGATCAATAGAAGTCCAAACCTCAGCATCACGCAAAATACACATGTAACGAACCAGCACATGTACCCCCTGAGTCTAAAATTTAAAATAATAGAACAATCTCCTTTTTGACTTGAAAGACAAGTTTATGTCTTCCTCTAAGCCCTTTGGTAAGAATTGTAAATCAAATGAATAAGTCAGGATTCTTACCCAGAAGTTGGTCATTGGTCATGGTATTTGAAAAAATATACGGGTTGAGTATCCCTTGTTTGAAATGCTTGGGACCAGAAGTGTTCAAGATATCGAATATTTGTTTTTGGATTTTGGAATATTTGCATATATGTAATGAGATATCTTAAATATGAGACCCAAGTTTAAACAAAAAATTCATTTGTTTCATATACACTTTCTATACATAGCCTGAAGGTAATTTTATACAATATTTTAAAATAATTTTGTGCATAAAACAAAGTTTGTGTACAGTGAACCAGCAGAAAGCAAAGATGTTGCTATCTCAGCCACCCATGTGGACAAACTGTGGTTGTTTGGCATCACCATTATTCCTAACTCTAAATATATTTGCTACCAATAAGCAACCACTTTCTTGTACTTACTCATACATAAATTCTTAACAGTAAATTATATGTCAAATCATTAACACAGTGAAGAAAATATGCATCCAGGGTAACTAAGGAGCACAGTAGCATCCCCAAAATACCTGTATCAACTGTTAAACAGCAACAACAAACAATGGCAATCTCCACCTATGATGCTGTGTTTTAATTAAAAGTGTACTATACACTGTATTTTATTTTATTTTTTCAGTTGAGAAGAAACATCAGAAGCAGTTGATGAATCAGAAAGTGAGTCTTCTAGGGATAAGGAGACACTCTGCTAAATGGCTTTTTAAAATGTTTCCTCCAGAGTCATCTGCCTCATTAATGGCAGTTTTTTCTCAGAAGTCTCTATTTGATTTTATAAACTGACATGATTTCTTGTTTTGTTACGATTGCAGACTGAGCTAGTCCTTCCATAAGCCCATCACACATCTTCATCATGTTGTTTTTAGGCACATTTTCAGCAGGGTTATCAATGTTATCTTCATTGTCATTATTATCACAATCACCTTGATTTACAGCCATTTTGGCTGTTTCACTGTTGGTAATGAACAACTGGAGCCTCATTATTGATATTCACTTCTTCCAGCTTACTGATGGACTCTGAACGTATAATTTTTGCATATTGAAGGTATAATTTTGCATATTTCAGGAGGTCAAATATCATTTTTTCTCAACTGGTGTGCAGAATCCTCCAAAATCACACTTGCTCATCATCACTGAACATAATTCTTCATGCTGAACTCCTTTTGAAAACCTTCTACCCCCACGCCTCTGTTCATTGCTGCTAGCATGCTGTTCAAGAAATTGTTTTTATATTTATGCTTCATTGGTCTAAGGATACCCTGGTCACATGGCTGAATTAATGAGGTCACTTGTAGGGGAAAGTACATAGCATAAATTATTTTTGGTGAGAATTGCAGCTGAAGGATGAGCAGAACAGATGTCAAGGAATAACAAAATCTTGCAGTCATCATCTAGTCCAGTTCCCTGCAGTGAGCACAAACCCCTGGTACAAAATGTTTGTGAAACCAATCAGAAAAGATGTCCCCAGTGATCTATGCCTTTTTGTGTGCATAATAATGGACTGGTGAGAATTCATTCCTTGAAAAAAACAAAAACACAAGCTTTTGCCTATTACAGCAAGTTTACACTTAAGTGTGCCTGTTGCATTAGCACATCCCAGCACAGTTATTCTGTCCTTGGCAGCCTTAATTCCCATAGGTTCTGTCTCATCAACTGTAGTCAGTGTCTTTCTGAGGCAATAACCCCAAAACAGTGATGTCTTATCAGTATTGTAGATTTGTTTTGACATGAGGCTATCGTTAGTAATGACGCTGGCAAATTTGTTAATGAATCTTCCCTTGAGAACACTGAATAAATATTTTATCCATCTGCATTTTGACTGTGACCAATTACACGGAGTCGGGTGTAGGATTTTTTACTTGTGGCATCATGTTGGTCTTAAAAGTTTTGGATATTGGAGCATTTCAGATTTCAGATTAGAGATGCTCAACCTGTATCATATTCATTATCATATTTAGTACATTGTATTATGATGCTGTTTCCTCACTTGTGAACAGGAGATAATAAATATTTTGTGGCTCTGGTTGGCTTCCATGGATTCCATGGCAGAAGTAGATAGAACTTCAGGGTCTTATGGGATATTTTGAAAGACATGGTCTCTTACTACTTTACATCACTACACACACATACAGTGGACCAGAACTCAGTCACATGGCTCCAACCTAATGACAAGTACAAAGAAGGCTGAAATACAGACTTTATGTGTACCCAGGAAAAGAAAACTACAGAGAACATGCAACATTATCTCCACTAAATATTATTATTAATATCATCTTTTTAATTACTATTTTTTCACTAGCATGTAAACTCCTAAAGTACAGTTTTCAACTTTTTTCATCTGTTTTGTTTCTCTAGTTCTTTACACAATACGAAGCACATGGCAAGCACTCTATAAATGTTTATTAAGTGACGGACTAACTCATTGACTGGATGAATGAGTGACTCACTGGCTCACCGAATAAATGGTTGATTGTCTGAAGTGTACTATCAGGTTGATGCAAAAGTAATTGCCATGACTTAAATGGCAAAACCCGCTCTTTTGCGCCAACCTATAACAATGCTAAGCCTTGAATGTAACGTCGCTGCCAAACAAATACTTCCACTGGGGGACAATTCTTCATGGATTTCTCACATTTCTACACATCTTGCAAGTAAGTCACCAGCTGCCCTTTGTTCTGGACTATTAGTTCAAGTGTACTCACATAGCAAACAGCCTTGGAATATAATGTCTCCCTCCAGGCCTAAGAGACAGTTTGCTTATGGCCTTGTAAGATAAATGTAATATTCTGAAGCAAAGGGCAGGTATAATTACTATTCAGCATAATAAAGGTAATGTCTCACTTGAGAGCAAAATGAAAGTATACTTACTACCCTTTATAAAAAATTCAGGCACCCAAAGCTCAGAATTCCTTCCCTATAATACAATGCTCTGTATGTACTGATATCATTTGGCTCTCTTTGCATCACCCTGTGAGAATGAAGACTCAGAGAATCAGCACAAAGTGCAGATACTCTGGCTACTGCTATTGAGGTGAATAATAAATTGCCCTTCAAATCTGACTCAGGAGTCTCATGTCTTCTGCCAGCATCCATGAAACTTGTTAACTTGTAAATAGAGTAAAATCTGAGACCTTTCACAGCTCTTAACACCTCCTTTCACTAGAAATGTACATCGTTTGTATAATGTTCATTTTGCTTTTAGTTTGATTTGATTTGCATGATCTTGTACAAAAAGCTAAAATCCAGCTCCAAAAAAAGTTTTGCACATCTCTGCTTGTTTTAATATTTGTTTTTCAAATAAATGTAAAAGCATCTTCCTGTAGTTATTTACCCCCCAAAACTCATTTTGTTATTGATGTAAAAGAATTATCATGTTGATGACAATTATATATGTTTTAGATCTCATGAAAGCTGTTGATGTCATTTCTTCCCGTCACTAAAATTACAAAGGTTCCTGTTCACAAAAGGCATTAGCAGACATTCCAATTAGAATGATCTAACATACAAGAGGATTTGTTAATACGTGGCATGTTCCAAGCAGTTTGGAATGTTTCAGAATGACTTTGTGCCTCCCTTTTGTTCCGGTGAACAAAATCTTTGCTAGAGTGCAGGTGTGTTCCTGAGATGGTCATCCTTGAAGGAAACAAGCACTGTGCCAGGAGCCAGTGGAAGCATTTTTTTTTTCAATTTCCCATGGGGAAAATCTAATGGAATGGTAAGTCACTTGTAAAGCCAGATCAAAGCAATGCATTAATGCATGGATTTGTACCATTCCTTGTCCTCTTAGACGCCCACTAGTTTGTCTTTTGCTACAAGCTACCTGCTGGAGCAGAAGAGTCAAAATTTAAAAGTACGTATTTCTGAAGGGTCAAATGAGTTTTCCATTGACTGACACTAAGGAATTCTCAGTCTACAAGGAGTTCTTCAACACTGATTTTTCACAGGATCTTTGTAATATTACAATTATACCTTTGTAATTTTAGTGAGGGGAAGAAATGACATCAACAGCTTTCACGAGATCTAAAACATATATAATTGTCATCAACATGATAATTTTTTTACATCAATAACAAAATGAGTTTTGGGGGGTAAATAACTACAGGAAGATGCTTTTACATTTATTTGAAAAACAAATATTAAAACAAGGAAGCCTTTCTCTGTGGTCTTAATAGAGATGGAAATATTCAAGCTGCTGCCTGTGAGAGTAGCTTGAATAGAAGAGGAATGGTGTTGTCTTCCCTGTGCCACTGGTAGGCAAGACTAAAAGCACAGTGATTTTTCTGGTAGTTACTACAGTGACTTTACGGTAGTTTGTAATAGAGAAACAATTTCCCTCCAATTAATGGAAGAATTTTAATGGATTCATCTATTTGTTAATTTTCAGCAATGGCGATGTTGTTTTCCTAAAGGAAATTAAATCAAAGCAACCATAAAACCCTAGTATTTTGAGCATTCTGGAAAACTTTTTTCTCTTTTCATTCAAATAAGAATCATGCATCTATGATATCCAAAAAGGCTCAGAAAGGAACAGCCAGTTTAATTTTCCACATATTAGGTTTCCTAGCTGGCATAAAAAAACATGTTTTCATCAACATCTTTTGTTGCTTCAAGGCACCATAAAATGGAAAAAAAAACAAAAATAGTAAAGACAAACTATAGTGCCTTATCTCTGAATTTGCTTTTAAAACTAATATACATATAATATACATGCATACATAATATGCATGCATTTATATAAATGCATGTGTGTGTGTGTGTGTATATATATATATATATAGTACACATAAGCATATTGATCTTCAACAGCAGGAGCCATTCACAAGCTGAAATACTATCTCCTTCACTTTCTGTGTGGTTTAAACCAGGCTGCTAGCAAGCATACCTAATTCCTTACCAAGTACTAGAAGACAATGATATTTTGATGTCACTCAAGGATAATGCCTAGTAAACCACTGTAAAATTGTATTAAGAGGTCTAAACAAAATCCCTCATTTAGAATCGAAGTGAGATTACTGAACTGTCTTTTTTTACATGTCTTTCTCCATTTGCACAAATGTGCTCTTTGAAAGCTGATTGGGAGCAATGTGTCTGTGTACCTGGCAAGGGAGGCAAAGGACATGATAAGGAAAATGAGATCTCAGATCGTCTTCTAAAGCCTACATACCAGACAATTGCTCACAGCTTTATTTTTCTTTATAGCTACCACTCAATACAAGTTATTTTGGGGGGATCTTCATTTATTTACTTATGTAAGTAATATATATTTACTGTAGAAGAGCTAGAATACATAGAAAAGTAAAAATACTACCCCCCCAAAAATTTGATTATCTTACCACCAGAGATAGCCATTGCTACGTGGTGGCATAATAAGAGTTATCAAATTTTTAAGTAGTTACAGAGTGGCTGCAGCTGCATACTCTAGAAAATTCAAGGCCTCACCTGCAAACACACCTCCCTATTGATTCACTCCTTGATTTTCCTTTCCCTTTTTTGTTTCCTCAACCCTTCCCCCACTCCTGCTACCTCCTGATATCAGAAAAATGTTGTCCCTCTGAGTATGCAGCAATAGCCATTCTCACTGTAGGCCCATTGGCTCAAAGGTCTGCTCTTCATCATAGATCCAGCCTGGTGATGAGAGAACCAGGCCCTTCCTATGGGGCTAAGTGAATGGACATTCTCTTGTCATCTTTACAAATCCATGACTTTCCTCTGTTCAGAGATTTGGTAGAATGGCAACCCGCTTTATATGGGTGACTGACATTCAAGAATTTGCTTTCTGCTTCCAATTCCCTCTTAGTAACCCGAGACAGATAGGTACACATCAACACATATACCAACTACTGTGTCCCACAGCAACTTTGGCTCAAAGCAGATGGTGGTGCCAGACAGAAGAGATGAGTAGGTCAAACTCAACCCCTCTGGTTTTGGAGTTGTGTTCAAGTGAGGCTTGTCTTCCCATCGTGTAGTCATCCTGTGCCAGGCATATGGGCTGCTTCTAAACTGTCAGTGTTGTGAGCCCCACTGTTGCTACCTTTTCCCTCCAACTTCATGTCTCACCCCCTCCTCCATCAGGGGATATGTCTTCAGTTTGAATAACTGAGCCAGGAGTTTCTCTTTAGCATCCAAAGCTAGGAAATCAATGGTTCAGGACAAGCTGAACTGGAGTCAACACCACCTTATATTGCTATGCTGTGGCTCTGCATTTTCCATTAAGGCACACATAACAACAGATTTGCCTGTTTAACAACAACAACAAAAATGCTTCCTGGCCAGGCAGCCCAACATTCAGCTTCAACTTTTCCCTGGTCAAGGTGACTTGTCTCAATTTATCCTTACATATCATGGCTAGCAAAGGCAATGCCATGCCCTGCTTAACCCCACTATAAGCTCTGCTTTGGAGCAGTTCCCATTATACTGGCAAAGTTACTATGCCAGGAAAGCAGCAGACAGGAGGAAGCTGGTCAGAGCCCTGGACTGGGCCATCTGTCATTTTGGTGCCAGAGTCACTGCACAGGCAACACGCTGATCTCTCCTAACTAACCTTTGAAAGCAAGGTGATCACACCCTAAGTACCTAGTAACTTAGGTACTATTCTATAAAAAATTCGTTCCAACCTAAAACTCTACCTATAGAACATGATCTTGTCTTTAGAAAATGTACGATCTGTTTTTGTTGATGTTTCTAATGAATGTATCACCAACATTACTACCATAGATCTTAATTAGATACCTTTGTACTTTACCGCTCTAAAGACAATAATTGAAATGGATGAAATATGCAGGGAGTTTATACAGGACTCCAAAGTGTCACTGTTGTCCATGAATATTGAAGCAGATCTGGAAACAGATAAGCCCAGGCACAGATATCAGCTCTGTCACCTAGCAGTTCTTGGACATTGATTAAGGTTCAGATTCAATTTCCACATCTGTGTCACCTACTAGTTCTTGGATATTGGTCAAGGTTCAAATTCAGTTTCCACATCTATAAAATAAGGATAATAATAACCATAAGCAACAAGCAATGAGTTCTTGCTGTGTCCCAAACACTGTGCTAATTGTTTTATACCCACCTTGTCATTCAATTCTCACAGCAAGCTTACAAGTTAGACACTGTTGTAATACTCATTTTTACAAAGGAGGATACTGAGGTTCAGAGAGGTTGTTTCCTCACAAGAATCAATGTGAAGATTAAATGAACTAAAACAGTGAAGTGTTTCACACACTGTTTGGCAACAGTTATTACTGCTGCTGTTGTCATCATCTATATTAATCACCTTCCCCAAATTGGCTTTTAATACTTTAGTCCAGTTGCATACTCATGTCACACTCTCTTCTTTCCTCTCTCCCATACATCACTTTATAAGTTTTTCCCTTCCCTTTCTCTATCAAACCTCCCTTTAACTCACTGGGAATGAGATGATCAGTATCTGTGAAACAGAAAATGTAACTCGCGTGTTTCAGCTTCACGTTCTTAAGATAAGACACCTTTTCTCTTAATTAAATATGGTAAATACTTAAACTCTTAAGCTGATGTATTTTCTGTTTTTTGTTTGTTTGTTTGTTGGTGTTTTGTTTTGTTTTGAAACAGAGTTTCACTCTTTTTGCCAAGGCTGGAGTGCAGTGGCGCAATCTCAGCTCACTGCAACCTCCACCTCCCAGGTGCGAGCGATTCTCCTGCCTCGGCCTCCCGAGTAGCTGGGATTACAGGTGCCCACCACTACGGCAGGCTAATTTTGTATTTTTAGCAGACACAGGGTTTCACCATGTTGGCCAGGCTGGTCTCAAACTCCTAACCTTAAGTGATCCGCCCTCCTTGGCCTTCCAAAGTGCTGGGATTACAGGCGTGATCCACCGCGCCTGGCCGTATTTTGTTTCTTAATTTATGGATCTATCAGACAAGCCTTTACTTAGGCAAAGTTGACAGTCCTCCTGAGTTTTAGTATTTATTTTTCTGATTACTCAATTTATACAAAATTCAAACATGACTGAAGTAATTAACTTTGAAAAGGAAAATTTTCCACCAAAAAATCCATCTTCTAGAGATAACCACTGATAATAGAATGTAACATATCCCTTCATCTTTTTTTATGTATATGCTTATCTATTATTATTGCTATTATTTATTTTTACACAAACATACATGTATAGCTGGGAGCGGTGGCTCATACCTGTAATCCCAGCACTTTGGGAGGCCGAGGTGGGCGGATCACCTGAGGTCAGGAGTTCTAGACCAGCCTCAACATGGAGAAACCCCCTCTCTACTAAAAATACAAAAAATTAGCCAGGCATGGTCGTGCATGCCTGTAATCCCAGCTACTCAGGAGGCTGAAGCAGGAGAATTGCTTGAACCTGGGAGGCTGAGGTTGTGGTGAGTCGAGATCGTGCCATTGCACTCCAGCCTGGGCAACAAGAGTGAAACTCCATCTCAAAAAAAAAAAAAAAAATACATGTATAAATGTACCTTATTCTTTGTAATGACTGTATAGAATTCTATTGTGGGACTATACATAATAATACATGTAATTCTTATTTACCTGTTAGGAAATCAAGCATCTCTGAAGCACTAACATACACACAGTATACACACATACACACTCTCTCAGATGAAATAGCCCCCATGTGCTTGTTATTATTGCCAGGAAACTATTATTATCTTTTCACTATTAAAATACTTTATTTGTGGATGTGTTCTGTTCAAATGCAGGTAGCTTCAGTCAGTAACTCGATAAGTGACTAATACTAAAGCTTGGTATCTGGATGAATTGAAGAAAGAAGGCAGAAAAGGGAAATGGAGGGAACAAAACAGATACCTTGGCCATTATAATTGTCTTCTGAGCAGTTGTTTACATTAGTATTATGTTTTTTATGTTTTCATCTCTAGGGCACCAGGTGGCTCTTTCTACAGTCATCTAAGTGCATCACTCAGTAGTTGATGCCACCCCCCAGGCTACTTTAAGGAAATTTTTCTTAGGCATCACAGTGAGCTGGTAATTCTAGTGAAAATGTGCTATCTTTAGATATAAAGGAGATGCTACCTGTATACCTACAACACAGACTGGATGTCCATACATCAGGGAGCAGTTGTGAAAGGTACTCAAGGAATAAACCCATTGCCTTGATCTCCAGGGCTCTGCTCTCTATGTAAATGAGCTGCTTTGCCTGAGCTCTTTAAATGAAGTCCCACTCTGGCATCCTATACCTTTTATTTTAGCAAGTTGAGAAAATGGTGGTGTCTATTAAGTACAGAAGATAAATGGACAGTCCAATGCTGGGGTGCTCAAGATTTGCCAGACCTAAGAATCACCTAGAATGCTTTTCAAATTGGATTTCTACCTTTCCCTTCAAATACTGGACTAGGGCCTAGGAATCTGCATTCAATAGATTCCTCAGGAAATAATAATGCAGGTGATTTGTAGACCACACTTTGAAACACACTAAAGGGTCCTGTGTGCAAAGGGGAAGAACAGCAGTATCCTTCATTAAAAAGTTTTGTGTTAATTTCTGATTCCCACCATGATGAATAACTAGAATTAAAATCACCCTTTTCATGTAGACACCTGAAAAATTGGACAAAATCTGTTATACAACATTAATTTGTACAATGGATAGTGCAGGACTAAGTTCCATGATAAGAGAAGACAGCAGGGTGAGTGCTATGATTACTCTAGTGTTCTGCCTGGAGGCAGTTTCTGGATGTAGTGCAAGGAGGGGGATCTCACAGGGGAAATTATTATTATTGTTAACTATAATCATTATAACTTAAATGTGTCATGGCTGTGCTAAGAAATCAACAAGACTTTCATTTCATTCTAATTTTTTAAAAGCTCCTAGGAAATAAAAATCATACTTGATGACTATATCTCAGTGTGGAATTCATATTTTCAAGTAAAGCATTTTCTTTCAAGCATTCACGTTATAAACATAGTTGAAATGACCTCTATTCCTACCATTCTTGAAGAGCAGAAAAATAAAATACAAATCAATAGAAAAAGTATCAATATTTCTATCATGTTATTAACATTAAATATACTGGTATTATTAGCTAACTGGTCATTCAGTGTAGCGCAGACAGACATTGAGTGTGTAATCTGTGAACTATTCAGGTTTTTATCCTCTTCTTTCCTCGCTCCCTTACTTCCTTCCCTCCTTTCTCTTCTCTTTCTCTCTTTCGTTCTCTCTGGATCCCCTCCATTCCCATCCCTCCCTCTTATGTGATGAAATAGATCAGGAGATATAAAACATGTGAAGATAACACCAGACATCCATCAACATGTTGGTAGTCCTTATAAGGACTTACTTGATAGACAAAGGACATAAGATGAGTTTTTTTGTTTGTGTGTTCCCATTATCCAATATGTCTTTCCATTAACAAAGCTGACTTTTTAAATTTGCAATGAATGACACTGGTGTCAAAAGGTAAGAAAAGTATATTGTAGCATAACAAATCAGTTTAAAAATGTAGTGGTTTGTCTAAAAAAATCTTTTCTACATTTTAATTCTGAAATTAAGACAAAAAGATACTGTTATTGAACAAAGCTAACCTGGGCAACTTTTATAATGTGATTGAAAAATGATAGGTATCGGTCAGATTAGTTAGAGTTACTAATGACATTTTTTTAAAAACCATATATTTAAAGTAATTAAGGGATATATAAATATAATTTATTATATTTGTATGTTTAGTATGCAAAGTGATTCCTATGTAGTTATACATGACTAGCAATCCTACTCATAGATATTTACAAAAGAAAGATGAAAACTTACATTCATACAAAAACCTGTATGTGAATGTCTATAGTAGTTTTATTCACAGTCAGCAAAAATTGAAAACAACTAAAATGTCTTTCAGCACGGGCAGAAAGACGAATGGATAAACAAACAGAGTTACATTCACACAATGAAATACTGCTCAGCAAATAAAATGAACAAATTGCTAATATGCCCAACAACGTGGTGAATCACAAATGCATGATGCTAAATAAAGCCAGATTCAAAAGGCTACAGACCGCACGGCTCCGTTTACATAACAAAAATATAGTCACAGAAACAGATCAGGGTTACCTCAGATTAGGAGTTCAGAGAGGTTAATTATAAAGAGGCAAGAAGAAATTTGGTGGGAGCAGGGAGGGTGGTGATAGAAGGATAGAATTGTTCTCTAGGTTGTGGTAGTGATTAAACGACTGTATGCTTTGTCAAACTTATAGAACTGTCACTAAAACTTAGTAAATTTTACTTCACGTGAATTATACTCAATAAACCTGATGAAAAAAACAATAAGATGAAAAGTAAGACAAGTTTATTTCCTATATTAATTATTTATCATTTTCAGAATTAAATTTCAATTTTAAAACAAATATTAGAAGAATATTATTTGTTTAATCTCTGGTTTTGACTAATAAACTCCTGGAATTTCTAGATTATTCCAACTGGTATACAACTTTAGATATGGTTTATTTAACTAAATTCTTGGAATAAAATGAAAAATATCAATTACAATAAGCATATATTATTGGTTTGAGTCTTCAACCAAAGACAATTGTTGGTTCCTCTCTTTGTGTTTTGGCATAACCATCCCCTCAGTGGGGCAAGAGTTCTATCAGTTCTCTGGACCCACACACAAGTGGTAGAAACTCACCCCTATAAGGAGCTCCCCAAAGACAGAATTTAATGAAAAGGAAAAAAGAGGAACATACTTCAGAACTGCAAGTTGCTGGTGCTTTCACCATGGCAAGCATTTTCTGAATTAATAATCCTAGCCACAATTGTATACCTTCAGGAAAAATACTATCACAGTCATTTGATACAATTACTTTGACTTCCAGTTTGATCTTCCGGTCCCAATTGCTAAAAAAAGTGAAAGTAATTACATTTACTAGTATGACAGGATTCATCTGTTTAAGTCATAGGGGCCCAGTATAAGACCCATTTAAGGCTCGCAATTTCACACTATTGGATGGCTTTGGTGTCTAAACATGGCAGAGCCATGGTATCTTCTCCCTGCTGTTTCTTTAGCATCTTATTACTTTTATTGGATAGTCCTAGTTGGTTGCACTGAGAAAAGATGAAGGGCTTTGACATGTTGTGGGTTGTAAATTTCTTCTAACACCTCTAGGAAAAGAATTTCTAAATAAAGGAATTTGTTTCTTAAGAAAAATACACAAAGCCATGATTTTAAAAAATGTTTTCATTCAGTAGATATATGTGCCTTATTACCACATTTAAATTGTGATGCATGACCAAGCATTAGTTGTTTTTCTTCAATAAGACTGTGCTAATGAAGGAAGAAGAATCACTAAAATCAAATGTCTTTTATACATGACACCAAAGTCAACCTCATAAGTGAATTGAACTAAATGTCACTTAAATATTGAACAATACTTACAGACTGATGGGCATATGGCAGCAGGAAAATGCCACCTGGCTCATAGAAGGCACCCAGAGGATAAATGGTTATTATTAATTGATCAGGTAGGAACTAGGGCAATAGCCACTAATATTACTACAGTAGTAAGTGCTAATATTAATAGATATTAATGGCTTCAGCTGAAAATATTCACAGTGCTTCATGAGTACCTAAATGGATGTCTAACAATATAAAATATTGTCCTTCAACCATGTTCAATAAGATACTTCATTAAAAATAGTTTATCTGAGATCATTTTAACTCTCAGGTTTGGAGCCTAGAGTTCATGGCTTTGCATGTTGATTTACCGTGAGACCTAGAAAATCAGAGTTTTACTATCCTAAACTGCTCTTATGAACTGTAAGATATACGTCTAGAATCTTAGTACTATATTTTCTCAGCCTCATAATGTGTGAGGTAATAAGTTAGGTCAGTTTTTATTCACTGTTTCAACTTACTGAAGGAGAATTTCTTTATGATGACAATGAAAAAATACAAACGAAAGAAAACTTTTGCATTTCACATACCTCATTTTTTTAAAATGATTCAAAAAAAATTCTACAGAAAACTCAAGATGCTTGTTGCAATGCCACAAAGTTAAAATGGCAAAAGTTATCACAAATAACCAGTAATTTGACTGAAAAGGCAATCAAGACTTTTTAAAGAAGATGTAGCTAGTTTAGTAATGCATTGGTTAAGAAATTTTGGTAATTCAGAATATACAGACTGGGCCTTTTTCTTATTCAGCTACTTCATAAACATAGCTAATGATGATACAGCTAACATTAAACAAAAAGAGAGCTAGCAAAGATAATGGTGGGGTAATCTGGGAGAGCAATAAAGCATTTGATTGGTGATCTGCGTAAGAGCTTGCATGATTTATAGTGTTAAAAAATTAAAATGAAACAAGCTTTTCCAAACTCTATTTAAAGTCATGTTTTCAGAGTTAGACTTCTGTCATCCTAGGACTTCCCATCAAGTTCTAGTAGATTATTCAAAATATAATACAGAAGCCTGAGGAGTAAAATTTGTCCACTATGAAATGATTGGAATACCCACATCTTGTTGAGTAAGGTATATTTTCTTGTGGTCTTGGCAACCTTCAACCACAATCAAAGCAAAGAATGCTCCCTTAGGAGTACATTTGGATGCAACAGCATTCTCCTCTGGATAGCAAGAGGAGATACCACAATGTGGTATCTAAAATGATGAACAAAGGAGAAACTTATTCTTGTGAACTTGGCTTAGGACAGTGCTCCAGCTTAAGTTCTGGAGGCAGAAGCACTGAAAATAAAATAGAAATACTGCATGGGGCTGGAGGCTTGGGCAGTTGGAAAGGAGATTGGCAATACTTTGCAAGACAGAGAATAATAAAGGGTGCCAATAATGAAGTCTGGATCAGTCTCACTATGACAGTAACTGACGGGTAAGATTCAGTAGATGGCATTTATTCTGAGTCAAAACTAATTTGTGATTCTATTTAGCATATAATAAAAGACATTATCGTAAAATTAAAAAAGACATAGACTTTGTAAGCAGAAGACTTGGATTCAAATTCTGGGTCTGCTACCTATTAGCTATGGCAAAACTGCTGGGTATTCACCAAAACCTATCTTCTCTTTTTCCTGGGTACCCAGCTGGGCTCCATTTCCCAGTTTCCATTACAGTTACTCATAGCTACAGGTGACTGAATTATAGCTAAGCAAATGACAGCAGAAGTGATATGAATGTGACTGGCAAAGATGCTGAAGCATTGTCTCAGTGGGGCAATTAGATGTTTGCCACATGATCTATTTATTTAGGGCAACAGCTATGCATATATTCAAAAACTTTAAATGGAACAACTCTCCAAGCTCTCCTGAACTCTGTATTTTTAATTCAAGAACAAACTGAGGACATGCTGCTAGTTCCCCTTCCCACCATTAATTACCACAAAGGAGAGAAAATATATTTTTATAATGTACAAATATGTAACATTCCAGAGAAAAAAGGATTTGTACCTTTTTTTATTCATTGAATGCACTTCATCTTCTTTGACACATGGAGTAGAGTTAAAGAAGACTGCAGTTTTCAAATTCTCATAGATGATGAAGACTAAAGGAATGGCCAGGTTTAATCACTTTCTGGGTGATTAATTTGGGCACTTCAGTAGAAATAGCCCAGCAGTTTTACTCTTCATCATCATATCCACACATGGGCAAAGGAGCAGGCCACAGAGGTATCTCCCTCAAGTAGGAACCAAGATTGTGGGTAGAGACTTCAGAAAGGCAGAATGGTCTCCTTGGTATCTGGTGGCACTCGCCAAGGTCAGGTCAGAAGATCACAGTGCTGAAAGTTTCTCACTGAGGCCACAGCAGTTAAATGCCAATGACACAACTATAATAAAATAGCCTAAACAAATTATTACAAATGAAGTCACCACTGTATTCTTCAGGAAAACTAAAAATGAATTTCATTAACTGATAAAAGGTCTCTACAAAATATCTAAAGTAAACATCACAGTGTTTGATGAAAATTAGAAACAAGCCAGCTGCTATGGCTCACGCCTTTAATTCCAGCACTTTGGGAGTCCAAGGTGGGCAGATCACTTGAGCTCAGGAGTTTGAGACCATGTTTGGGCAACATGGCAAAACCCTGCCTCTGCAAAAAATAGAAAAGAAATGTAGCCAGGCATGGTGGCGTCCATCTGTGGTCCCAGATGCTTGGGAAACTGAGGTGGGAGGATGGCTTGACTCCAGGAAATGAAGGTTGCAGGGAGCTGAGATCCCGCCACTGCACTCCAGCCTGAGCAACAGAGCAAGACTGTATCTCCAAAAAAAAAAAAAAAAAAAAAAAAAAAAAAAAATCAGAAACAGGGGAAACAATTTTTTCTTTGTTATCACTTCTTAATTAAAACACTGTAATGGAGTGCTAAGACAATAAATAAAAGTATTTTTAAAACCTTCTGAAGTAGTTATAAATTAGCTAAAAGTATTGAGGCTTTTATAAAAAAACATAAAATTATCAATAATAACAGAAATGACATTCTGAATAACTGGAGAAATTTATTATTATAATTCTCCAAAAACTAGTCATAAATTTAGTATCATCCAAATCCAAATTCCAACAGGATTTCTGAAGGTGTTTGACAGGCTTATTCAAAAATTCATGTAGGAGGTCTTCACCATAAGAATATAAAAGACATTTTTAAAAAGAAGAACAAAGACAAGGGATTATCAAAATATATCTAAACATAGTAACAACATAAGAATTCAAAATTGGCTAGTATTAAAACAAGAATAGAATAGGATATCAATAAATCGGAATACAGACTTCAGAAACAGACTAACATAATTCAAACTACTTTTCAAGCTACTGAGGAGATGATATGGTATTCAAAAAATGGGGTTGGGGTAATTGAATGTTAACTTTGATAATAAAAAGTGAAGTCCCTACCTCACAGAAATAATAAAAACAAGTTTTAAATTGAAGATACAAATATAAAGCAATGTTTAAGGTAATTATGAAAAAAAAATCTACAAACATGGAATAAATGAGGTTATCTTCAACAAGATACAAAAAATAAAATATTAAAAGAATAATTTGCTTACATAAAAATTATGACCTATTTATGTTAAAAGACGCCATTAATAGATTATTAAACCCAACAATAAAAAGGAGAAATATATTTGAAATGTATATAATAAGCAAAAAGTTAGTATACAGCATGTGAAAATAACTCCTACAAATTAATATTTTAAAGACCTACAAAAATGGGACAGAATGTAAATACACAATTCCAAGAGAGAAGACCTAAATAACCAGTAAGCATGAGAAGATATGCAGCCTCATTAGTCAGGAAAAAAATGAAAATTACAATGAGAATGAGATAGCTTTTTTAAACACAATTTGATTAGGAAAATGTAAAAAAGCATTGTAATATCCAATGCTGTTGCGCCTAAGGAAGACAAGAAACTCCCCAAAATAGCTAGTGGCAGATTGGTGTAGCTACTTCAGAGAGACATTTTGTGGCATTTGTTAAATTATTTAAAATATGTATCCTAGGCCTCATCACTTCCAGTCCTATATGGCATTTGTTAAATTATTTAAAACATGTATCCTAGGCCTCATCACTTCCAGTCCTGGAGATTTTCTCTAAAGGACTACTCAGACAAGTCTGCAAAGAGGCATATGTAATATATTGCAGCATGAATTAAAAGTGCTTGTTTTTAAAAAATAAGAAAAACATCAACAGAGAAATGGAAATTAATAGTATATTCATTCTATGAACTTCCAATATATCGTGAGAAAAAAGTTGCTTGAACATAAAAATGTACAGCATCTCATTTATACTTTCAAAAATCAATTCTATGTACCATTTTTTAATAGCAATATATATGCAAATATGTAAAAAGTCCTAGTAGCATACAAGTTGCTCATTGATAATAATGGTTACTTGAGGGAAGGGACTGGAAATTAAATGTGGTGGTAATCAAGTAAAACTTGATTTTATCATAATATTTGCATATTTTACAGTGAGAATTCATTCATATATTTATTATTAATTATGTAGTAAAAATAAAACTGAAAAACATCTTGGCATGTTCAGACTCAGCTGGAATGGGATTAAGAAGATATCTATATCCAGCAGTTTAGCTAGTGTGAGAGACAGAATAATGGTCCCTCAAAGATGTCTATGCCCTAATCCTTAGAACATGTAAATATGTTAATTTACGGGGCAAAAGGGACTTTGCAGATGTGTAAAATTCAGAATCTTGAGATGAGGAGAGTTATCTGAGTGAGTCAAATGTAATCATAAGGGGTTCATATATGAGGGAAGCGGTAGTGTCAGAAAAGGCAATATGACAACGGAAGCAGAGATAGAGATTGGAAGAGGTTACACTGCTGGCTTTCAAGAGTCAAGGAATACAAGCACCCTCTAGAAGCTGGAAAAGACAAGGAGCCAGATTCTCCCCTAGCACCTCCAGGAAGTATTCAGCCCTGATATCCGTATCCAACTTTTGACCTTCAGCATTGTAATAGAATATATTTGTGTCTGTTTTGAGCCTTTAAGTTTGTGCTAGTTTTTGCAACAGTAATAGGAAACCAATACAACCAGTTAAGATAATTTATGAGTCAGTAAATATGCAGACATCAACAAATAAAAGAGAATCTACTTTAACTTTTTAAATAGCTTCTATTCTATCTCATAAACAAAGGTATTAATTTCAGGATACATGTAAAATTTTCTAAACAAAGACAGTACATTGAAATATGGATTAAGAGTAAATCCAGATTATTAACACCAGGAACAATTTTCGTCAAAGATAGTTGTCTATAACATTTTTCTTCCTGCCAGGTAAGTTTCCAGTGATGTTATCTTGCTTCTGGTCAAGTTGTAGAGACACTTTTTAGTATTAGCTATAAATAAGCCCTCCTTCATTCTAAGATATTCTATCTTACTTGCCAGCCTGTTCATCTTTTTATCAGATATTGCTCTGAACTGAGATTTAGAACAAACATTGTACCATTTTTCCCCCAAAATTCTTCCATGGAAAGGTATTTCAGCCCCCTGGACAGGTGACAGATATACAAGGTTACACAGGACATCTGTTTCTCAGGGGAAAGGAAGTCCTCAGCACACATTGCAGGTCACCCTCAGCAATTTTGTCTTCTTAATTAACAACAGAAAAAATATATATATAGATTTTTAAAATATTAATTAAAGTATCTTTAAATACGTGTTTGATTTTAGCTTCTGTTAAAATCAGATTGAGCAACTAAATTCACTACTTTTTTTTTACTGACAATATTTTTCCATATTAATGTCTCCTATTAGTAATTTATTTTCCATCATGAAAAAGCACTTAAAATACCAATGGCCTACTTCAGAGCAAGTTCATGGATGAAAGCCCCTGATTGGCTACTAATGGATCAGGTTCATAACCTATCTTTTATTTATTGATTTTTAAGCACTGTCTTCAAGTCTGAGTTTCAAAAAGACTATTTTTTTATAGAATACTTAGGAAAGTCTGGAGTGAGGGATGCTATTTTTGTGAGAAAAATGGGATGGGGAAAGGAGAGGTTTAAGGTAAACTTTTCCATCAATAGGATCAGTCTATTATCATGAAATTAAACATAAGACAAATTGCCCTCTTTCCCACTTCTATTAAAGTCATCTTCTCGGTGTACAGTGTCTTCTGGTTTTTGAGGAAACTGCTCTTCTGACAGTGTCTCAGGCAGAAATTGCACAAAGCACAGAGAGAAAGTGAGGAGGTTATGAGAACCATAAAAGACAGCGTAGTGGTCTGTATAGGTCAAGACTTATAAAAGAAGGATGATTTTTAATTAAAACAAGTCATTCTCTTTTATATTTCCAGGTCAATTCTATTTATTTTGTTGAGTTGTTCTTTCAGAGTAGACAGGTTTTGTTCTCTCTCAGTAATAGCATAAACAGAAATGCATAGAGGTCAGGAAGACAAAATTTGGAGTCAAGAGCATCAGATTGTAAATTCCAGCTCTGCCAGGTCCCAGACCTTGGCCATGGACAAGTTTCATACCATTCTTTGAGCCTTGGCTCCTCATCTGTTAGATGTGAATGGGAGTTCACATTTGAATTCCTTCATGTGGCTGTCACGAGTATTACGTGAGATATAAGCCTCTTCCCACCATGTCTGGCACATGCTGAGGACTCGTTAGGAAACAACTGTTACTGTGCAGTTTGCAGTTTTTAAATCACTATGATAATCAGGAAAGCTTGCTGTAGTTAATAAAATTCTTTCACTCAGTTTAAGCCCATTTATTCTTGCTTAAATCTCTATAATCCTAGCCTAAATACATACCATGACACCTACCTAAGTAGGCAAAAGGTAGTTTAATCCATAAGGCCAGTCACATCTGTTTATTGTTGGACTTTACCAAAACAAAAAGATATTTTGAATTAGATGATAAATCTGAAGAAGATATATCTTATATGTCATATGTTCCAATAATGAAACACTCAAACTGAATTTCTATCAAGACTACAGGTTGAGAAGCTAGCACTAAATTCTGTTACTTAAGCTACCCTCTGTCCACTGAGGCATTTATCCTCAAAGCAAGGAATGAACCAAAAGGTCCATAGTATGGTGGCAGGCTCCAGCAAAAGTATGGGTCTGTGAGTAATTAGTCTCTTTTATTATTCATTCATCTAATTAATAGTTATACTCTGGATATTCGCTACTTGCCAGGCATAGTTCTAAGGGTTAGGAATAGAGCAGAAAATGAAATATCCTCTTCCTTAAATACTACAGACATTGTTTTAAACATTTTAAACACTAGAGACAGTAGTACATATTACAATATATTACCTGTCAGGCTATAAACAAATAAGTAATAAATATACAGCATGTCCTCAAATTGTATCACTTCGTTCAATGTCATTTGATTATAAGGTTGATGAGAAAAGAACTGGATTCCCGGAGGAGGACACTGCCTGTGCAGTTTGTACATTCTCCCCACATTTGTGTGGGTTTTCTCCGGGTACTCCGGTTTCCTCCCACATCCCGAAGCTGTGCCCGTTAGGTGAATCAGTGTTCCTGCATGGTCCCAGTGAGAGTGTGTCGGTGTGTGTGAGTGCACCCTACAGTGGAATGGCAGCCTGTCCAAGGCTGGTTCCTGTCTTGCATCTGAGCTACTGGAATGGACTCCAGCCACCTGCAACCCTGAACTGGAGTTAAGTGTGACAGAAAATGAGTACAAATTATTGTCGAAAAATAAATTTTCATGTCTAAGATAAACATACTAATGCATGACAATAAATGAGGCAGGCCCTTAGTGAGCCTGCCTATATGCAATTGTTTGTTTTTGAACTACCTGGTGTTAGGAGGTTCTCCTTCCAATTTTCACTTCACAGACATTTATTTCTTGGTTTAACCCACCACCATTATGACCGCCATCAATCACTGATTCACCAAACTTCAGTAAATAATTACCTTGATTGTTTTGATTAAATTTTCTTAAATGTATGAACAGCTCATGTTTATTTCAATATTTAATATTAGAAGTGTTTTGGTCCTTATTAAGAAGTTCAATGGTGTTTTTGTGACAAGAAATATGCCATAGCAACTTAGCTCTTGTTTATATCAATTAGCTGATGGTAACACTGGTTTTGTTATAGGTGGTTTGGCTTAAAGTCACAGTTTACAAGAACCTGTCAACAATGTTAAGTGAGGAACTACTGTATAGGTCATTTTTTGAATATGAACTATTGTCAAAAACTATGCAAAGTGAGGTTTATAAGGAGTGCCAGCTTGGAAGTTGGGTGGAGTAAGGATAAGGAAAGGCTTTAATGAAAAGATGATAAATGAGCAGAGATCCAAAGGAATGTGCCATGAAGGCAACTAAGGATAGAGTGTTCCAAGCTAGGATCCTTGGGCTGACCACAAAGATTATATTTAGTGATTAATGACAGTGATTCAGCATTCACCAAACATCTTCCAGAAAAAGTAAAACAAGATTCTGAATTTACATAATTTATGGCTTTAAAAAGTATTTCTAACTTTATAATCAATGACAGCACAAAATCACCAGGAATGAGATCTTTGATATGTACAATTTTCCAGTACTTCATGGTAAAACCAATCTGCACTGGAGAATGTAAAGAATCACCTATAGGGCAATGTCCAATGAGCTGTTTAACTGTGGACAAAAAGAAGTGATTCACAACTGGAAAACAGAAAAAAACTTTACATGGCATGTGGATAGATTATAAATTGCAATAGTGACAGGGCATTTTGTGGCAGCCTGGAGGAATGGCATTGTTCCATATCTTGAGGCCAACCAACAAGCAAAAATCTTAAATATCCTCAACAGCTTTAAACAGGAACACAATCAATCATCAAAAAATTGACGTAACATACATTCAATAAGAAAAGCCACAGCTGCACAAACAAGCAAGAGTATCTTCTCAAAAGACAATTACACAACAAAAGACGCAATCAACAGAGTGAAAAGGCAACCTACTTGTATTAGTTCATGCTCACACTGCTATAAAGAAATACCTGAGACTAGGTAATTTATAAAGAAAAGAGGTTTAATTGGCTCAGGGTTCCACAGGAAACTTACAAACATGGCAGATGGCAAAGGAGAAACAAGCTCATCTTACATGGCCAGAGCAGGAGGAAGACAGAGAAGGGGGGAGGTGCCACACATTTTTAAAAAACCACATCATGAGAACTCACTATCACAACAACAGCACAAATGAAGATCGTGTTAATCATGAGAAACTGCACCCATGATCCAATCACCTCTCACCAGGCCCCACCTCTAGTATTAGGGATTACATTTCAACCTGAGATTTGGGTGGGGACACAGATACAAACCATATCATTCCACTCCTGGCCCCTCCCAAATCTCATGTCCTTCTCACATTTCAAAGTGCAATGAACAGTACCCCAAAGTCTTAACTAATTCAGTATTAATTCAAAAGTCCATAGTCCAAAGTCTCATCTGAAATAAGGCTAGTTTCTTCTGCCTATGAGCCTGTAAAACCAAAAACAAGTTAGTTACTTCCAAGGTACAATGGGAGTTCAAGTATGGGGTAATTTTCCCCTTTCCAAAAGGGAGAAATCAGACAGAGGAAAGGGGCTACAGGCCCCATGCAAGTCTGAAATCCCGCAGGACAGTCATTAAATCTTAAAGCTCCAAAATGATCTCTTTTGACTCCATGTCCCACATCCAGGGCACACTGGTTAAAGGGGTGGACTCCCAAAGCCTTGGGCAGCTCCATCCCTGTGGCTTTGCAGAGTCCATCCCCTGCAGCTGCTCTCAGGGGCTGGTATTAAGTGCCTGTGGCTTTTCTAGGTGCATGGTGCAAGCTGTTGGTGGATCTGCTATTCTGGGGTCTGAAGGATGGGAGCCCTCTTGTCACAGTTCCACTAGGCAGTGCCTCAGTGGGGACTCTCTGTGGGGGCTCCAACCCATATTTCCCCTCCACACTGCCCTAGTAGACATTCATGAGGGCTCTGCCCCTGCATCAGGCTTCTGCCTGAACATTCAGGCTTTTCCATACATCTTCTGAAATCTAGGCAGAGGCTCCCAAGCCTCTCCTTTTGCATTCTGTGCACCCACAGGCTTAACACAATATGAAAGTCACCAAGGCTTATAGCTTGCAGCCCCTGAAGCAGGAGACCAAGCTGCACCTGGGCCCCTATTAGCCACAGCTGATGCTGGAGCAGCTGTGATGCAAGGAGCAGTGTCCCAAGGCTGCTCAGAGCAGCAGGGCCCTGGGCCTGGCCCACAAAACCACTCTTCCCTCCTAGGCCTCTGGGCCTGTGATGGGAGGAACTGCCAGAAGGTCTCTAAAATGCCTTCCAGGCTTTTTCCCCATTGTCTTGGCTATCAGCACTTGCATTTCTTTTAGTTATGTGAATTTATGCAGCCTGTTTGAATTTCTCCACAGAAAGAAAAGGTTTTTCTTTCCTACCACATGCCCAGGCTGCAAATTTTCCACTTTTATGCTGTGCTTCCCCTTTAAATATAAGTTCAAGTTTCAGGTTATTTCTTTGCTCATGTGTATTAGTGTGGCTGTTAGAAACAGCCAGGTCACATCTTGAACACTTTGCTGCTGAGAAATTTCTTCCACCAGATACCCTAAATCATCATTCTCAATTTCAAAGTTTTACAAATCCTTAGGGCAGGGGCACAATGCCTCCAGACTCTTTGCTAAAAGCACAGCAACAGTAACCTTTACTGCAGTTTCCAATAAATTCTTCTTTTCCATGTGAGACCTCCTCAGCCTGGACTTCATTGTCCATATCACTATCAGAATTTTGGTCACAACAATTTAACAAATCTCTATGAAGTTCCCAATTTTCCCTCATCCTCTTTTCTTCTTCTGAGTCCCCCATACTTTTCCACCCTCTGCCCATTACCCAGTTCGAAAGTCGCTTCCACATTTTTAGGTGTGTTTATAGCAATGCCCACTCCTTAGTACCAATTTTCTGTATTAGTCCATTCTCACACTGCTATAAAGAAATACCTGAGACTGGGTAATTTATAAAGAAAAGAAGCTTATTTGGCTCACAATGCTACAGGCTATACAGGAAGCATGATACTGGCCATCTGCTCAGCTTCTGGGGAGATCTCAGGAAATTAAATTATGGTGGAAGGGGAAGAGGAAGAAGGCTCATCTTATGTGGCTAAAGCAGAAAGAAGTGAGTGGGGGCATGTGCCACATATTTTTAAACAACCAGATCTCATGAGAGTTCGCTCTCATGATAACAGCACAAATGGGGATGATGTTAACCATGATATACTGTAGGCATGATGCAAACACCTCGCATCCAGCCCACCTCCACCATTGAAGATTAGATTTCAACCTGAGATTTGTATGGGGACACAGATCCAAACCATATCACTACCAAATGGGAGAAAATATTTGCAAACCATATACTGACAAAGGGTTAATACCTAAAATATATTCAAAGTTTCTATAACTTAACAACAACAATAAAATCTGATTTTTACAAATGGGCAAATGACTTGAATATCATTTCTCCAAAAAATACAGACAAATAGTCAAAAGGCATATGAAAAGACACTGAACATCACTAGTCACCAGGAAAATTTTAATCAAAACTGCAATGATATAACACCTTACACTCGTTAAGATGGGCACTCTCAAAAATTAAAAATAAATAAGAAACAGAAAATAACAAGTGTTGGTTATAACACTTATGCTATACAAAATAACAAGTGTTGTTTATGACACTTGTTATATCCTTGTGCACTGTTTTTAGGAATGTAAGGTGATGTAGCTGCTATTAAAAACAGCATAGAAGTTCCCCCAGAAACTTAAAAATAGAATTACCATATGATCCAACAATCCCACTTCTGGGGACATATCTAAAAGAATTGTAAATAAGATCTCAAAGCAATATTTGCCCACCTATGTTCATTGCAGTATTATTCACAATAGCTAAAAAGTGCAAGCAACCTAGCAACCTAAATGTCCATCAACAATGAATGCATGAATAAACAAAATGTGATATACACCTACAATGAAATATTACTCAGCTTAGAAAGGAAGAAAATTCTATGACATGCTACAGCATGGATGAACCTAAAGGACATTACCTTAAGTGAAATAAGCCAGTCACACACTACCTGATTTAACTTATATGAGATATCTAAAGCAGTCAAATTCTTAGAAAGAGGAAGTAGAATAGTGATTGCCAAGGGCTGGGAAGAAGGAGGACAAAGGAAGTTGCTATTTAATGTGTACAGTTTTAGTTTTGCAAGATGAGAAAGTTCTAGAGATCTGTTACACAAGGTACATATAGTTACTACTGTACTGTCCACTTAAAATTGGTTAAAAGTCAATTTTATGTTCTGTGTTTTTTACCACATAAGAAAAGGACAATAATAATACAAAATGCATTTTCAAAATGCCAAAAAAAACCCTACAAATGTATTCCATTACATATATCTTCACCATGTACATGATAGGCATTTCAATTCTCAGTACTATAAGATTGTATGACATAACAGTATATGAATATTTTTATTTAAATGCAAGTAACTATTTAGCCGTAATCATCATGCAGTTTTATAATGGTGAGTCTTGCTTTGAATTATCAAAACCTCATCTTCATGTTTTCTACCATAATTTAGTTCGAGAAGACCCCTATGTCAGTTTAGCCTTGGGCTTAGATCTAGTATTTTTTATTGGTTATGTTTTCAAAAGACTGCTGTTGGCTACCAAGCTATCTGACACAGGCTGATCAGGTAAACTACACTTTGAACAACCTGCGAATGCAAAATTTAATAGTATGATTGTGAAACTTGCACATGTTCATACTAGAGAAGTTTTTATTGTGTGTTTCTGTATTTTTTTCCCCAAGAACAACAAAATGTTTCGTTTCCCTCTTAAGAGTTTCTTGCTATTCATTTCCAAAGAATCATGGACTTCTTGGGAAGGGTGCCTGAGCTCATTCAAAACAGACAAGCAATGTCAGGTGTTTTGTGTTGGGTAGATTGTCAGCTACTCAGAATGGTGCCACACTGCATAAGGCAGACGTCAGGAGACAATTTACACATAACAAGACATATATTAAATTCAAAAAGCTGCACCCAGTGAGCAAGGCCCAGAGCTAGGTAAAAAACAAAGAGGGGGTAAAGGAAAATTCCTAAACTTAAATTATGTTGACTTAAACAGTTTAATACATTTTGGCTTGTCAGCAGTATGACAAATGTAAGGCTAGAAAATCATATTACAAAATCTGGGTCATTTTTCAGTTTAGAATAGAACAAGGATTCTTGAAAATTGAAATTGGATCGAACTGAAAGTGAAGGAAAAGATCAACAGAATATGGGACCTAGATCACATAATATGCAAATATGAGATGATCACCAATTTCAGATTGCATTCCTCTATTAAATTTCACAGCCATTAAATGATGAAGAAAAATTATCACTATAACAATCTTCAACAAATGCAATTTATCTTAATATTGTGTTTGAAAGTACTGAGATCCTACAAATTGTTTTAGTTATTGCAAAGTCCTGGAATTGATAGAGAAATGATAGAAAGGTAGGGTATAGAACAAATGATCAACTATTTCATCACCTTGAAGGACCTGAGACAACCAAATACATTTGTGTTCTTAAAATACTAAGATTTCCATTCAAACTTGGAGAACCCGAGCTTCTGAAACCAAAGGATGGGGCATGTTCGATGACCAATTACAGAAAACCTTAGGTTGTTGAAGTCAAGACATTGCACCTGCAGAATTCATTGACTATACAGACATGTCTGGTCAACTTATTTCAAAATGGGTTTTATTTCACCCTGTTGGGAGCAAGCCCCCAAAAGTCTGGCCATAAACTGGCCCCAAAACTGGCCATAAATAAAGTCTCTGCAGCAATGTAACATGTCCATAATGGCCATAACGCCCAAGCTGGAAGGTTGTGGGTTTACGGGAATGAGGGCAAGGAACACCTGGCCCTCCCAGGGGAGAAAACCGCTTAAAGGCATTCTTAAGCCACAAACAAAAGCCTGAGCCATCTGTGTCTTAAGGGTGTGTTCCTGCTGCAATTAATTCGGCCCATCCCTTCGTTTCCCTTAAGGGATACTTTTAGTTAATTTAATATCTATAGAAACAATGCTAAGGACTGGTTTGCTGTTAATAAATATGTGGGTAAATCTCTGTTCGAGGCTGTCAGCTCTGAAGGCTGTGAGACCACTGATTTCCCACTTCACACCTCTATATTTGTGTGTGTGTGTCTTTAATTCCTCTAGCGCCACTGGGTTAGGGTCTCCCCGACCGAGCTGGTCTTGGCACACCCACTGAGGTTCTCAGTATTATAAAAGTAATTAGATAAAATCCAGTGTGGATAAGTCCTATAGGATAGAATTATAAGTAAATGTGAAACTTGAGGAAACATACTTCTAAATTAGCTCTTATTGGCAAAAGAGGGAAAGTAAATTTTAAAAATATAAATACACACACATATCCCACACTGTCCTTTATTTTTATTGATTGAATTCCTTAGCTTGAATCATATTTCTTTATTTCAAATATGCTAGTCTATATTTAAAGGGACTTCATGACCAGACAGCATTAGAGCACTTCATGACCAGATAGCATTAGAGCCATACCAGATTACTATGCTGCATGTTTTATCTGAAGAGCATCTTATTTAATCCTCACAATAACCATATGAGACATTAACCTACCAATCCGGACAGACAGGTTGTTCAGTGGAAATATGCTTGACTTAAACAGCATGATTACTGATGAGTGTGGCAGGGCATGTTAGACTGAGCAGATGGCTTCTTGTATCCAGCAAGGAGCCCCTATGAGATCATGACATAGCTCTTATTTTTACAGTTCACAACTTGGCAAGGGTGGCATGTTCCAACAGTCAGTTATTTTCAAAACATTAAATTTAAAACAAAGAAAATCCAGCAGTGTGAACAGAGAATATAAATTCTGTGAAGGCAAGAAGTTACTGATGTCTTCCAAATGTTTAGAACACTACCTGGTTCACACATAGTAAGTGCTCAATAAACATCTGCTTAATGGCAGAATAAATCACAATTTGGATTCAATGATTTTGTCCAACGTTTCATATTGTATATGCATATGTTGGGGCAAGGGTCCATATTTTTCATCGGATTCTCAAAATTATCTGTGAAATGAGTTATGATCCACAACTGGAAGGAATGAAGGATTCCTACATTGCACAGTAAGTGAGATTAGATGGCCTCTAAGCAGTCTTCAACTCTAACATTTGATCTCAAAATACTTATATCTTTTATAATGTCAGTATGTTTACACCTCACAGTGCATCAGGCCTTAAAGCCTGACTTCTTACCATGAGATTGAAGAGTCTCTTTCCATAAAGAAATTATAAATTGTAATGAAGCAGTGCGGAGTCCACTGGAATTCTAGAAACCTATCATAGAGGGGAACTCCTGTTCCACTAATATAGGATGCCCTACCCTCCTGTCTTTTTATATCAAGCCAAGTGTATTATTGACCAGAGTTCTCCAAAGGGATAGAACCGATAGGATATAAGTATGTATAGGAATAAAAAGGAGTTTATTAGGGAGAATTGGCTCACACGATTACAAGGAAAAATCTCACAGCAGACTGTCTGCAAACTGGAAAAGAGAGAAGCCAATAGTAGCTCAGTCCCTGTCCAAAAGGCTCAAAACCAGGAAAACCAACAGTGTAGCCTTCAGTCTGTGGCTGAAGGCCTGAGAGCCCCCAAGTCCCAGAGTTTAAGGACTGAAATCTGATATCTAAAGGCAGGAGGAACAGAAGCAAGCCTCCAGCACACGAAGAGAAATAGGACAAGAAAACTCAGCAAACAAACTTATCCCACCTTCTCCTGCCTGGTTTGTCCCAGCAGACTGGCAGCAGATTGGATGGTGCCCACCCACATTGAGAGTGGGTCTTCCTCTTCCAGTCCACCAACCCATCTGTCAGTGTCCTCTGGCAATACCCTCACAGACACACCTAGAAGCAATACCTTACCAGCCATCTAGGCATTCCTCAATTTAATCAAGTTGACACCTATTAACCATCACACCAAGCCACCAGAACAACCTCAGCAGCAATTCATGTGTTGTGAATTTCCATGAGTGGAAGTGGATTTAATGTGCTGGAACCACGCTTTCTAGTCTACTGTCTCACGTGACCAATTACATTGTTATATACATTTTCTAAATAGCTAATTAATGCCTACAGTCTACAAATATTTTTCTGACTTGTGTTTATATAAAAAGCCTCACACTGAAATAAAAATAAAATCAAATATAGTTGTATATTTAACAAATTCTCTTTATTTAAAAGAAGGATGGCTTTGGGGAGATCAATTCTAAATGCCAAATTTGAGACACAAGACCCAAAAGAATAGTAATCTCAATTTAAAAATTCCTTACGCTAAAGGATTTTCAAAAGTCTAAAAAGGAAACCTCATTAAATTACGCCATTAGAATTTGTTTGTGGGATATGGTTCACAGGTGACAAGGAGAAATTGCAGATTTCTTTTTTACATAGGTATAAATTTTCTTTGTGCGCCTGATCTGATCCTGATTCCAATCTTCTATAAAGGCTAAAAAAGAGGGAAGAGAAGGAAGTCAGGAAATGGAGATTCCTTTGAAGTTTAGATTGAAAAAAACCAGAACAAAGAGCAGGACAGGAGGAAGGTCTGGGACTTGGGGGTGGTTTCACTGGATAAGAATTTCTCTGAATCCTCCAGCTCTGTTTAAGTTGAGTGCCTCCCTCATGACTTGCTCTGGTCTCTGCTGTCTGCTGATTGATTTCCTTCCCTCCTTCTCCTTCTCCACTTCTTCCTTAAGGAATGTGTTCTAGCCTAGTGTAAAGCTCTCTATTCACAGTGAAACCTCAGTGTATGTTGTTCAACTAAACAAAGTTGATACTGTTTTAATCCTAGTATTATGGGGTCCTAGGCTAAAGTTATTACAAAGCTCCTCTTATTCCCGTAGTGTGAGAGCAGTGTTATCCTTGAACTTGGAGCTGTCAAAGGAAATCGTGTGAAACTATTATGTCTCTGCAAGTGCCTCATTATCTCAGCCATGGAAAGGAATGTTTTCTGATTATTCTCTACTGTTCTCCTGCATGAGGTCTGCATTTCATATGTATTGACATTTTATAGTTGACCTTCAAGCTGGTTGACACATTTCAACAGTGATGTTTAACAATGAGAAATAAATCACTCTCCCTACCAACACTGTGCTGTTGATAGTTCCTTCTCCTCACTTTCTTAGCTCTATTATTTATTATCCTCTCCTACTATAAATAAAGAACTAAAAGTGGATTAATATAACATTGGCCTATGAACTATGCTAGAAAAAGGACAGCTTACCCAATATCATCAGAAATATAGAACAAGCAAGGGGCTAAAGATAAGAAATTGCTTCTCTAATAATTTTTAAATCAAATGCTTGTGATACTATAGTTTAGGTTTACAGATGCTGGCAGATATGGATCAATGTTTATCAACAGAGGTATTTTTTGCGGCAATAGATTTTAACATTTTTAAGAAAGCACAAATATAGAAAATAGGCTAAATCTTACTTTTCTTTTTATAATATCTAGGTTCTTTTGCTATCATGTTCTGCCTGTATACACCAAATATAAAATGTGTATAAACATGTAAATGTGAATAATTCTAAACTGCCTGTGTATATCTAGTGTTTATATAAATTTTAAGCATATAATTTTAGGATATTTGTTATTTTAAAAGATTTATAAAAATGTGAGTGCTTTTAACAGTTTAAAACTATATTGAAAATGATCAACATGTTACTTAAATAGCTGAGCTGAAAGAAGTAGGTTGTGAGAGCAGCAAAATGCTGAGGCTATTTCAGTTGTACATTATTTTGTGTGCATACTCATGAATTCAAGACCTTCTCTGTGACCAGCATATCCTGTTTATAAATTTACTCATACGAAAGGTAAAATAACCTAAGTTGCATTTATGTACATTTTATAATGGGAAATTATATTACATTAAAATAATGTATTAAAATGCTTGACAAAAACATGGACTGGGACTTCTGTGTATTTTGCCAGAAGGAAGCAGAAAGCTGAGGAAAATGTCTGATTTGAAAAGTCATTCAAAATGATCTAAATGTGAAAAAAGGAGATATGAGAGTGAGAGACTTGAATCTCATGAAATTTAAGAGTAACTAGATCTATTATAGGTTTTAACTATATACTTGGAGTAAAAAATTCAATCAGTTTGTTTTGTCTACCCGATGTCAGTGATGACATATATGAAAGCACTTTGAAAAATCTATGTGAATGTCCAAACAAAACTTTGCTGATTGTAAAAATTTTTAGACCTTAGAACAGCTCAGCAAGATAAAAACAGTGGAATTTCTTTCTCTGTATACTTTTTAAACCAGAATAAAGAGCTGTCTGGACCCCTTCCTGAACAGAGAGTATTATTCTGCACAACTTTTGAGGCTCTTTTTCATTCTGCCTTTGTATAAGACTACAAGATTAATATTGGTTTCTGCAAGTTGTCTTGACTTTGGACTCCTATTTCCATTTTCTTTAGCAAGTCAGAATACAATCTAGGCAGTACATGATGGCTTGAGGACTTTTGTACTTCAAGAATTTTTTCCTTACTTTTTTTTACTGCATGTAGTAAGATATGTGGCAATGCCTCACAGAAGGAAGCTCTGAGCTTTACCTTGTATACAAATGAACCTTGCACGCCGTCCTTGGTACTCTGTTGATTATTGCCCACAGCTCAAATGATGCTTCATGAGAGCAAAACCTCGCAGTGGATATATAACCTTTGTAAATTCAGTATGACTATGATGGACAACCATGTAACCCAAATGTTCATGGGTTCCCTGACCAGGATGTGGGAAAGCCTAGCCATTGTGCCCTCCGTAGAGACATGATCCGTGGATGTGCTCTTACTAGGTTAATCAACGCAAAGCAGTTTTCACACACTTACCGTCACTTCAATTTGTGTGAGAAAAATGCAGAGAATAATGAGCTGTGGCTGTATATTTGACCAGTCCCCTTAGACCACAATAACTATATAGTCTACTGTCCAAGCTAGGACCCTTTTGAGAATAAAAGGGAGGGACAGGGGAATGTCTTCAGTAATAACCTTGAGACCATGCAGATATAGACCAAGACTATCCCAGAAAAACTGGCTGCCCTATTTTGAGCCCAAGCCCTGCTGCAATAGCAGACAAGAATGGCTGCTGATGGAGCCATGATGTTGGCGATGTTTATCAGTCCTAGTCATTTACTGAAAAGGAAAAAACTAAGTGGGAAGACAGAACAAATGCATCCACCATTTTTCTTATGCCCTCTAACCTCCCTCTATTTAAACATGAAATATAGTATTCTTAAATTTTAATTTCAATAATGCATTTTTTTTTTACAATTAGTGCATTTGCTTTTATTTGAAAGGCTTTCATCTGGGTGAGTCTAATTCTGACATCCTGCATAACAAACCACTGCAAACCTAGAAACATAAAACAGCAGCAATCATTTCTCATCTCTTCCAGTTCTAGCAGTTGACTGGGCAGAGCTAAGCAATTCTTACTCCATAGATGTTCCTGAAGTTACAACCAGATGATGTCCAGCACTGTTGTCATTGCAAGACCTTCCTTCCTCACATTACCTCAGTAGTTACCTGTGTCTCAGTTAGGATCTCAGCAGGGCCTATCAGCCAGAGCCATGTATACAAGGCCTCCACATGTAGCCTGGACTTCCTCACAGCATGAGGTTTGGGTTCCAAGAGCAAGTGTCCCAAGAAAAAGAGCCAGAAGGAAGCTATTTCTCCTTTTATTGTCTAGTCTTAGAAGTCACATAGCAACACATCTACACGGGATAATGATAGGCACATGGATTCACTCGGTTTTCAAGAAGAAACGACACAGGCACTACCTCCTGCTAGGAAATGAAAAAGTCACATTGTAAGAAAAGGATATGAGTTGGAAGATATTTTCTGGGTAATTGCTAGAAAGTACACTATGTCCAGAGGATATCCAAAAGGTGCAAGAAGATAAAAAATAATTTTGAAAGGCAAACATTTCTGAAATAGACTGAAAGATGACTTGCATATTTTCTTTGAAACAAACTCACATCTTGTAACTTTCTCATTCTTTCTGAGTTGAGACTAACATTAATTTTTAACCTAAGCAATGAAGATCTTAAAAAAGGTGTACAACATTGCATTAGCCCAAATTGCTATCCAAAATCTATGTTTCCAGTACACTTCACTGAATTCTAGCCCTCCTCCTTCTACTCTAAATCCCCACCATTGTCTCCTGTTACCTTTACTTTCAGTCTTCTCTCTCTGCAGTTTTTTTGACAATGGCTGACTTTGCCTATGTATCCCAAAACACAGAAAATTCAAGTCAGAAAATGGTTTACTTTAAATACCAAGATAATGAAAGCTAAATTATTTAGGTTACTGTTTAGCCAAAAGATTGACTAGAGGTGAATGTTTTACTTTCCTTTAAGAGATATTAAACCAAAACAAGTTAAACTTGACTCACGAGCTTTTTCAATGTGCTTGTAACAACTTTTATCTTCACACCTTAGAGTGTGAAGATCCATTCAAGTTTTCCCATGCATCCAAACCATTAGGTTTAATGACACATCCAAAGCCAGGACCTGAGGAAGATATCTAGACAGATTACATGAATTATCATGTCACTGTGCTTTAAAGAAGAGAGAGATATTCCTGAAGGTGGTATAGTTCACCTTGCTTAGGCAAGATCACAGAAACACCAATAATGTATTAGAATCAGAACACATTTTGAATTGCTTTAGGGCAAACTTCGATTCTGACGACTAATTATAAGCCTTGCAAGAATTTATGTAACTATCAATTTAGCTGTAACTATCAATTTAGCAACTTAAAATTTATTAGAATTGATCTATTTCTCAGTAATTGGTGTTACTTGAACTGTACTTGAAATCAGCAGAGTTTAATTTTTGAAGAGTAGCCACCTAAAATTGTGATCCTTCAAAAGTATTTTGGGACGACCTCTTATTCCAAATTTAGCATTCAAAGTCAAGTTCAGAACTCAGAGTGACAGGTGGCTGGGTGGAAGTCACAATTGATGGGGTGGTGCGGATGGTGACAAAACTCTGGGGAAATGGCTTGGGACATCACATTGAAACAACTGACTTAATGCCTGGAGTCAGAGAAGACTCTAGAACAGAGAGAGCAGGTTAGAAACATGGCTGAGTGAGAAAATGTTGGCTGGAAAAGCCCCATCTGTAAACCCTTAGTAATTCTCCCCCAATCTTTGAGGATATATGAAAATAATTTGAAATTTTTTGTCTTAAAGCCAATTGTTCTGCTTCCTAAATGCTGTCTAATTTGATGCAAATTGTTAACTCGTGATAAATTTTCCAATGTATCATTCTCACTCAATATCTTGGAAGGAAAATATTTGGAAATTAAGTCATCATGCATTTTTCTCTACTTATTTTATAATAAGGGGAAGATTGTCATCTAAATGTAAATACCTGGTCAACAATCTTTCCAGTTTACCAGTATTAATTTAAATAAATGTCTGTAAAACTTGTTTGCTCTTTGCACTACTGTTTTTAACATAACAGTATGGTATTTTTAATTATGTTTCTGGAAGAAATCATTAACATTTTGGTTATAAGCAGTATAGAACTGAGAAAAAAACGCATGGCTTAAAATTCTGAACCTACAACTCACTAGATATCTTACATTGGATAAGTTATTTAAGCTTTCTGAGTTTCAATTTTCTCATCTGCAAAATCAGAGTAGTACAGCATGTAGTGGTACTCAAAATTGCTAACTCTTAATATCAGATATTAGTGTGGTATTCCATCACAGAAGTATCAAAAGCAACCATATTGTACCCATAAAATCTGAAGACGTTTGTTCTTATAATGATAAGCAGGAGTCGCTGAAGTTTTTTTGTTATTATTCTATTCCATGAATATATGCACATTCAGATGTTTTGTTTTATTTTGTTTGAGATGGGATCTCAGTATATTCCCCAGGCTGGTCTCAAACTCCTCCTGGGCTCGAGCAATCCTTCCACTTCAGCCTCCTGAGTAGCTGGAAATACAGGCATGTGCCACAGCATCCAACCAGATGTTTTTGAAACCAAACATCTAACTCCTGAACTCCAGTAACTCAAAATGTTATTGGAAAATAACTAGCTCTTTATTGTAAAGATAATCTTCCTTTTAAGGAGTGGAAGAAAAAAGATTTAAATATAAAAAGAAGGGGCTTCATTTGCAAAGGTCTGTTTAATACATGACAATTATAATTCTTGGGCCTTCCAAAAGGAAAAAATTAATCCATGTTTTGAGTAGCTCTGTGCTATTCAAGAGGTGCTGGAGCATATGAACAAGTTGGCTGATTCTGTTTCAGGGTAAGTGGATTCTTGTTATTCTTGAGTTATAGAAGCTCTGCTCTTTCAGCTTGGAACAATGACTGATGAGAACTTTACATTTAACATTACAGCTGGGAGTCACGAATCAATTCTGAGTAATCTGAGGAAATGACCTTTATAATTAGAGGATTACTTTTTTCAAGTATTTTAGGACTCGGTTTCTGGAATGTATTTAGCCTGTGGCAAAGAATGATCAGATCATGATTTGTTTGGACTAACGCAATTCAAGATCTGAGATAGGATATATAAGGTACCAGAGTGTTCCTTATCCTTCTTCCAAAAAATCCATTTGGAGCAGTAGAAAGTAAGGGAGTATCTAAGAAGAAAGGAGGATAAAAACTGGGAAAAAATGATGACTAGACAATATTTTTAAATGTTGGAAATAAGGAATTTGCAATGGAATATATCTACATTTGACTTTCACTTCTTCAAGGAACATCCCTCCACTACCTTTCCTTAACTGAGCCTGGATCCTTCAAGGGTATTGCTTTTTGTACAACCCTCTCAATGTGAAGCTCTCACTCTCTTATGTCCCATGAACTGCAGGGTCCAAATGCCTGATAAGCACTCTTCTAGCCACCCCCACCCCCACCCCCATTACTCCTTTCATTTCATTTTATTTTAACCTTCGTTTAACACTCTCCTCCCTCCTTAGATGGTCATACCATTTGATATACTAAAAACCAGTTGTATCTGTGCTGGTCATGCTCCACCTGACCATGAGGCCTCGAGGAAAGGCTCACATTCTCCTGGCTCCTAGTTGTGGCTTCTAGGCCTTTGACAACTATCTTCATGCAAGAAGAGCTCCTTCTTTGAACCTCCTGCTTCCAACTGATAGCAACTTAGCTTCATTTTCTACTTTTGTAGGACAGTTTCCTGTATTTATTGAGGATTTCAGCAGCTAGATTGCTGTTTTACTCTCTAGCTTGGCTTTTTCTAAAATCTAAGGAGACTTAACTATGATTCAAGTCTCTAATCTCAAAGCTCCTTCAACCACTCTACTATAATAATGATAGTTATAAATGATAAATCAATTTTACCTAGATTTTAGCCGAATATGAATCCTTGCTAGCATCTTGTAAATAGATATTACCCCATTTATAGATGAGAAAACTGAGATAGAAAGTTTTCTTTTAAATTTTCACTTTGCACAGGTGCTAAGCAAAGGAGCTGAGATATATACCAGTCTGTCTGATTTCAAAAGCTGAATTTTTGACAACTAAGGTATGCTACCTCCTAATAATCTCAATTAGAATTTGTTTCCTCATTTATAGGTCATTGTATCATAAACTTCATCGTTGTCTAATTTGACTCACTTTTGAAATATTGAACTGTGAAATTTCTAGCTCTAACTACCAACATTTTTCCTTCCATCTGTCAATCTGACTAAACCTCCCTTTCAAGATCACCACACTTTTTAATTTCTTCACAAGTCACTATTTTCTCAATTTGTCTTCAATTCCCTTCTTTCACTCCTTGAATCTCACTAATGAAATAATACAACTACTGATATGGTTTGGCTGTGTTCCCACCCAGATCTCATCTTGAATTCCCACATGTTATGGGAGAGACGTGGTGGGTGGTAATTGAATCATGGGGGCAGGCCTTTCCCATGCTCTTCTCATGGTAGTGAATAAGTCTCATGAGATCTGATGGCTTTAAAAAGAGGAGTTCCTCTGTACAAGCTCTCTCTCATTGCCTGCTGCCATCCATGTAAGACATGACTTGCTCCTCCTTCCTTCCATTATGATTATGAGGCTTCCCCAGCCACATGGAACTGTAAGTCCAATTAAACCTTTTTCCTTTGTAAATCACTCAGTCTCAGATATGTCTTTATCAACAGCATGAAAATGAACTAATACAGAAAAATTGATACCAGTAGAGTGGTGCATTGCTGAAATGATACACGAAAATGTGGAAGCAACTTTGGAAATGGGTAACAGGCAGAGGTTGGAACAGTTTGGAGGGCTCAGAAGAAGACAGGAAAATATGGGAAAGTGTGGAACTTCCTAGAGACTTGTTGAATGGCTTGGACAAAAATGCTGAAAATGATATGAGCAATAAGATCCAGGCTGAGGTGGTCTCTGATGCAGATGAGGAACTTGATGGGAATTGGAGCAAAGGTGACTCTTGTTATGTTTTAGCAAAGAGGCTGGTGGCATTTTGCCCCTGCCCTAGAGATCTGTGGAACTTTGAACTTGAGAGAGATGATTTAGAGTACTGGTGGAAGAAATTTCTAAGTAGCAAAGCATTTGAGAGGTGACTTGGGTGCTGTTAAAGGCATTAGGTTTTTAAAGGGAAACAGAGTATAAAAGTGTGGGAAATTTGCAGCCTGACAATGAGATAGAAAAGAAAATCCTATTTTCTGAGGAGAACTTAAAGCTGGCTGAAGAAATTTGCATAAGTAAGGAGGAGCCAAATATTAATCCCTAAGACAATGGGGAAAATGTCTCCAGAGTATGTCAGAGGTCTTCATGGCAGCCCTTCCCATCACAGGCCTGGAAGCCTAGGAGGAAAAATGGTTTCATGGGCCAGGCCCAGGTTCCCCATGCTGTGTGCAGTCTAGGGACTTGTTGCCCTGTGTCTCAGCTGCTCCAGCTTGACTAAAAGGGGCTGAGGTACAGCTCCAGCTATGGCTTCAGAGGGTGCAAGCCCCAAGCCTTGGCAGTTTCCACATGGTGTTGAGCCTGCAGGTGCACAGAAGGCAAGAACTGAGGTTTGAGAACCTCCACCTACATTTCAGAGGATGTATGGAAATGCCTGGATGGCCATGCAGAAGTTTGCTGCAAGGGTGGGACTCTCATGGAGAATCTCACTAGGGCAGTGTGGAAGAGAAATGTGGGGTTTGAGCCCCCACACAGAGTCCCTAGTGGAGCTGTGAGAAGAGAGCTACCATTCTCCAGACCCCAGAATGGTAGATCCACTGACAGCTTGCATTGTGAACCTGGAACAGCCTCAGATACTCAATGCCAGTCTGTGAAAGCAGCCAGGAGAGAGGCTGTACCCTGCAAAGCCACAGAGGCAGAGCTGCCCAAGACCATGGGAACCCACCTCTTGCATCAGTGTGACCTGGATGTGAGACATGAAGTCAAAGGAGATCATTTTGGAACTTTAAGATTTGACTGCCCTGCTGGATTTCGGACTTGCATGGGGCCTGTAGCCCCTTTGTTTTGGCCAATTTCTCCCATTTGGAATGGCTGTATTTATCCAACGCCTATATCCCCATTGTATTAATATCTAGGAAGTAACTAACTTGCTTTTGATTTTACAGGCTCATAGGCAGAAGGGACTTTCCTTGTCTCAGATGAGACATTGGACTAGACATTTTAGCTAATGCTGAAATGAGTTAAGACTTTGGGGGACTGTTGGGAAGGCATGATTGATTTTGAAATGTGAGGACCTGAGATTTGAGAGGGGCTGGGGTGGAATGATATGGCTTGGCTGTGTCCCCACCCAAATCTCATCTTGAATTCCCATGTGTTGTGGAAGGGACCTGGTGGGAGGTAACTGAATTACGGAGGCAGGTCTTTCCCTTGCTGTTCTTGTGGTAGTGAATAAGTTTCATGAGATCTGATGGTTTTATAAAGAGGAGTTCCCCTGAAAATCTCTCTCTCTTTGCCTGCTGCCATCCATGTAAGATGTGAGTTGCTCCTCCTTGTCTTCCACCATGATTATGAGGCTTCCCCAGCCACATGGAACTGCAAGTTCAATTAAACCTCTTTCCTTTGTACATTGCCCAGTCTTGGGTATGTCTCTATCAGCAGCATGAAAACAGGCTAATACAACTACATTTCCAGTTGTTTTACCCCTTGATTTGCTACAACCAGTTTGCTCATTTGTCATTCTCAATTTAACTGTCTTTTATCTCCACTCCAATCCCAGGCAGCAATTTTTGCTGAAAGAGGTATTAATTAAGTTAGTACATTTTAAATTAAATAAATGTTAAACATTTATTTAGTAGCTGCTATGCAGTAGTTAATATGTTAGGATGAGGATATACAACCCCAATCTCAAGAACATGCAGCTGATGAAAAACAAAGTGCATGCAATTAGTTAAGTACACAAAGTGTTATTTAAACAGTTTGCATTCAGTGAAGGTAGATAAAGGGTTGTTTAAGTTCAAGAGGTCAAGAAAATATAAACTATATGAACTATAATATGATCATCTATGTGAACAATAAAATCTCCTACAAGGCTGGCAGAAATTTGGATGGAGGAGGAAAAATCTGAGTCCTTTGTCAGAGTGCTATATTATTACATTGGTGAATGAAAAGGGGACAGACAGCAAGGAGGTATAAATATGAAATTAACAAGGTCAAAATTACAATTGAAATATTGCCGAGAATAATAAGGAGAACAATCATTTTTCTCTTTCTTTTGGCAACAACACTGATTTTCCTTTGGAAATTCACCTTTCCACCCCCGTGCCCAAAGCTGGAACAAATACAGTGGATAAGAGAACTTTTTGCAAAGAGCTACCTAAAAAGAGACACTTTCCAAACCCTTGTAGAGTTTGCAGTCTTTCTCATCTCTGGTGTTAGAGGAATCAGCTGGTTTTCACAATGAGAGTATCTTACTTTTTTATAAGCAGGACTGGACTGTTTCCCTGGTTAGCTATGGTGTCACCTTTCAGTCAATTCGTGGTGGAGAAGAGAAGGGTTTATGCATGCACCTGTACACGTGTCTCTGTGTGTGTGTGTGTGTGTGTGTGTGTGTGTGTGTGTGTGTGTAGTATGTGCTGAAGCATTCTTTGCTGAATAATGGACATACTATGTTCATTGCTAATTCCAAATCTCATTTCACGTGTCTAGGTATGAAAGAGGGAGAAAAAATATATCCACCTAGCCTTCCAGTGATGCATAGGCACTATTAAAATTTATAATGTGATTGAAATATTTGAAGGAGGGTTGTGCCTAAAATATTCAAAGATATTCTCTGACTGTATTTGAACATTAGCATGAATCACTCAAGATTTTAAAATTAATGAACTGCATTCACAAACATTCCAACCTATGCATACAAAGAGTTCATGGTGGAAATATTTTCTAATGGTAAAAAACTGAAAGCAATGAAGCTGTTTACCAATGATGGAATGGTGACATTAATTATGGCACAACAAGTATATTTTAGTGTTGTTTAAATATGTTGCAAATATAAATTAATTTCATAAAGTGTTTTTAATTTTGTAAAATTATGTAAATACTGTAACATAGTAAGGTGGCTATGCATGCACTTATATGAAAAGATACTTATGATTTAATATTTTTAAATTTTAAAAAGCTAGAAATCATCTATGTAGTAGAATCCCATTTCTTTGATAAATGTTTAAAATTCTACTATTACATGTTATTTCTGCATCCAAAAAGAGGATTCTACAAGGACACATACCAAAGTATTATCAGTGGTTCCCTCAGGATTGGTTATTGGAGGCTGTAAAAAAAGGACTGTTATGTTTTCATATAAATGTTCTGTATTTCATGGAATTTTAATAATTACATATTTTTCTTTACTATAAAACAAAACAATAAAGTAGAACTAATTAGAAGGATATGTAAATAATTGCCTTATTTTCAAACTGTAATTTAAATCACATGAAGAGTCAATTTTCAAGGTAATGTGACTTGAACTGTCATTAGCTCAGTGATTGTTTCTATGAGTAAAAAAGTGAAATGAAACACTGACATAGAGGTTATAAGGTATAAGGTATATGTAAGATTCAGAGAAATATGATAGCATAAACCAAATAATGGAGAATCTGAATTTATGCTTATTCTGCAGTCCAAAGTATTTTCTGAATCTTTCTTACAATCTCAATACCCTTAGAAATGAACTAGAATAATCATATGGCAGCCCACTGCTCTCCTTCCCATTCAATCACTCTTTGTAAAAAACTAATCTACTTTCTTGCTTTGGGCAAATAAATAAGGACAAAAATTTAAAATTCTGTCTATAACCAAAAAGTCAAAGTTTGCATACATGAATTCTCTAATAAGTTATTATTACTTTTAGGCTTAAAAAAACAACGAAATTTTAAGAGGCCATTTTCTCCTGTTAAAATCCAAATGATTTTTTTGCACTATTTATCAAATCTAGTAGTAGTTATTGGTATTCTTCCAGCAATAATTATGGGATGAATTAATATTGATATAATCTATATATTCATATTAAATCAGTACAGGAAGTCTAAATGATTATGGTAGCACTATAAAGAAAAAATTAAATTAATTTCTCTTTCCATTTGCAGCTTTTGCCAAGGATCTATTTGACTGCCAGAATACAGCTTTTTTTTTCCAACTCTTATTCTTGAAAGCTTAAAATTGAATATGCATGATATATAAACTGGAAATTTATACAAATATTATAAACAAAATAAAAATGTTGCCAATTATTTTATTTTCCCTTTCTCTAGGGTGAATTTATCAGAAATACTTTCTTTAAGAAGAATTATGAAGTAAGTTTTGTTCTGAGCCACTAACATTTTGTGCGCTTTAAAATTACCTTTTTTGGTAGAAGGATCAGAGAGCTTTATAAATACTCTTAGCCAGAAGGTAAAGCTGAGACAATAAAATGCAGGCAGTGAATGTCACATAGTGAGCCTTTTACAACACAGATTTGTTGATTTATTTATGTTGCATTTACAAGTTCTCTGAATGTGTTTATACATTTGTATATAGGTTGAATAGGCTACAACAATGAAACTTCTTTCTCAGGATTAGGAATGAAAGCTCCATTTATTATTGAGAAATGAAGTTTATGTGAGAAATAAAAGGTGAATCCATTTTAAAAATAAAAGCATATACTCAAAATATCACCTCAATCTAGTAGAACAAGTAAATGGTAGTAACACATCTTTGGGAGAAAAAACACTGGTTAAAAGGCTGAGTGTTGATTGAATGCCAGAGAGCACTTTTCCCCTTCCACACAGTTGTCATGCTGTGACTATATATAAAAATGTCAGAAGTGTGTGTAGTGAATATTAGTCGTTTTGTTCCTTGATCAATAAAGAATGTATTCTTATGTTTTGAGAACTTTCCATCATATGAATCTTTGTTTTTCCCTGGATATAGAAATTATGAAGATCCTAGGGTTCCCGGGTGTAACAAATAAAAATACAGGGTACCAAGTTAAAGTTGAATTGTATAGAAACAGCAAATGATTTGTTAGTGTATGTCCCAAATAAGTGTGTCCCAAACAAGTATGTCAAATTTTACAAACATCGGGGCTCCTATTTTTTATTCTGCAATACTAGAAGACAAGATATTGGCTTTCCAGCCTCCTGTGAAAACAGAATGTGACATGTGATGGGCATGTGACCTAGGATGACCGACCAATTAGATGCACTGCTTCAAACTTGGAATTTTTTTTTTTTTTTGAGACAAAGTCTCGCTCTGTTGCCCAGGCTGGAGTGCAGTGGCACGATCTCGGCTCACTGCAACCTCCGTCTCCCGGGTTCAAGCAATTCTCGTGCCTCTGCCTCCCGAGTAGCTAGGATTACAGGCACCCGCCACCACACCAGGCTAATTTTTGTATTTTTAGTAGAGACATGGTTTCACCATGTTGGCCAGGCTGGTCTCAAATGCCTGACCTCAGGTGATTGACCTGCCTCGGCCTCCCAAAATGCTGGGATTACAGCCATGAGCCACCACGGCTGGCCCAAACTTGGAATCCTAAGAAGCAAGAACAGTGGAGACCCCATGTAGTCAGTAGTAGCAGCAGCAGCAGCAGCAGCAGGTGTCCATGGCAACAATGACGATTCCGTCCCAGTAGTAACAACAATGAAAGCTGTTTAATCCCAGGTCCAGTAGCAGTAGAAGCAGCTGCAGGGACTTCACCACATTATTCTGTAGTATGATTTTGATTCTTGGTCTCTTTTCTTCCTGCCCCATTTCCATGTTCAATCCTTCAAAATTCTTGTTGGTTCTTTCACCTAGCCAACATCCCTTAAACAAATTCCTTTTCTGTTTAAATTGCCCAGAATTATGTTTTCATTAACGAATAATATTTGTACATATGTATGAGGTACATGTGATATTTTATTGCATGCACAGAATGTGTAATGATCAGGCCAGAGTGCCTATCGCCTCCAGTGTTTTCATTTCTATCTTTTGGGAAGATGTCAAGTCCTCTCTTTTAGCTACTTTGAAATATATAATACGATGTTGTTAGCTATAGTCACCTTACTCTGTTATCAAATATTAGAACTTATTCCTTCTATCTAACTGTATGTTTGTACTCACTAACCAACCTTTCTTCATCCCTCCTGCCCCTAACCACAAACCTTTCTCAGCCCCTGGTATCAATCGTTCTACTCTCTACCTCCATGAGATCAACTTTTTTTAGCCAGGCATCCTCTTGAGGAGAATAGAATCTTCTCTTGTTTCTAAGAGCAGCAGAGCACGATATTAAGAGTATGGACTTTAGAGACATGTTCCCTGGATTCACAGCCCAGCTATACCACTTACTACCCAATGACGTTAAACAAATTACGTACTTTTTATGCACATCAATAAAGCTTCTATTTCCATGTCTGTAAAATGAGCAGAGTAACAGTGTCTATCTGATAGGATTGCTTTGCATTTCAAGTTACTAAATATTTAGAGCAGAGACTGACAGATAGTAAGCACTATATATATGTTTTGAAAAACACAAAAACTAAAACTAAAAATCATCATTCACAAACCCAAGTTGTATGCAGAGGAAAAACCAACCATTTTTAATCAGACCATATTGATTATTTCCTTAAGGTGCTAGAAAAGGGTTTCAGAGGAGGCTTTAATGTGTAATAAGCCATTCCATTACTAATACAGGTTAGAGCAAGCAAAACACTCATATTAGTACTCAGACCTCTAGTATTACAATATTTTTCTGCCAGAACCCTATTAAGGTAGTGAACTTCGTTAACCTCATTTGAAAGTGAAGTAAATGAGATTTGGAAGGGACTACAAAACTTGTATACCACAAAACATCACCCCACCAGTTTGTATGGTCTTATAGATTTAGTTATTATTGGACTGAGCAGGAAAGAGTGGAGGTGGAGTAATCAGATAGCTAAAATATCATTTGCAATTTCATAAAGGGGAGTTTATTTGACTAATTAATTTGTATTACAGGTCCAGGAGTAACATCATACTGGATTTGGAAGTTTTAGTGGGGTCAATGATGAGACGCAAGGTGATGACAAACCTTGATGAAAAGAGAGCAAAGCATGAAGTGTGAGGTCAAGAGCAGAACACAATAGACTGAGATGTCGGGAGCCTGAATGGGAAGAGGAAAGAGGGTATGATACCTCCAACTGACAAATTATTTTTAATTGTCTCATTTATGAAATACTTATTGTCTCCTCTATACCATATATAAATTTATCTAGGACCTGTTCTATGGCAAAAAATAATTCAGATTTATAATACATACCAGTAATGAAATAAATGTAAGCCTTGCCCTAGTGCTGATCCTGCTTATGTTTCCTTTAATCAACGTGCCACAAAAGCAGTAGACTCCAAAAACCCTTTGGCTTACACTAGAATCAAAAACATTCTTCTCTTAGCAATTCATTTTGGAATTCTTTGAAGAAAGCCCAGTGGTATCTTTAGAAAATATGTTGATAAGCAGCTTTGCATGAGGGTGAGACCCCAAAAGGCATACTGGAGGGAGTGGAAACATAGATATTAAATTCTGTGTATGTCTCTATTAAGCTTAGGACAGTGCCCAGGACACAAAAGAAGCAAATTATTCCACTGAGAATTTCGTAAACCGATTTTGCTCAAAGCTCTTTATTCTGTCAGTGGTTGAATTTCAGTAGGGAATAAAGACGATTTATTTATAGTTTTTCAAGTACACTCTTTGGGGGAGAAAGGGTCTATAGTTGTATAGATTTATGCTGTGCTGTTATATTTTCTAGGAATAGTTTCGTTTATCTTCAAATTATTTGGGTTAGTTGGTACCCCTACTATGAGACTTCTACCAAAGAGTAAATAAAGCAATTTATTTACTTAAGATTAGTGGTTCAATATACCTCTTTAATGCAGAAGTTGATAAGTAATATGTCATTGAGGAAGGTAGTCATGAAGAGACCTCTTATCAGCTTTCACATTTTCAGAGAAAAAAAAAAACTATCTTAGTGAGACTAAAAGTTTGAAGATGAATTTGGATTCCAGAAACGAAGGAATTTTTGTGTCAGATCAAACTCGACAAGGATTATTTTGGTACCTATCACGTGCCAAACACAGTTTTAGAGTTTTTCAAGTGAGGTACTTTAATTTTCACAAAAATAGTGTGTGTTGCTTCCATTTCACAAAAGAAGAAGCAGGTTATAAAAATATATTCTTTGGGTGAACAAAAGTTCCATGAAGCTAGAATAGTCTTCTAATTTTAGAGATGTGGGTACCAAAATACAGAGAAGTTTTTGCTTAAAATCACTCATCAAATTCAAATACGAAGTTGATTTCCACTCCATTTCTGTTCCTATTTCACCATATGACTTGCATTCCAAGCCAGAACTTGTTTATTGTGATTATATTAGCACACTACATTTCAGAAGGAAATCTCTCTTTAATCTGTAACATCGATTTAATTATGTGACATGTAGAGGTCACAAAATTAAAGGTAGGAACTTTAAGATATGTGTATCATGAGACAGTGATTTTGTTCTTATCATTGAGTAAACAAAGAAACACATTTCAATGTGGGCCAAAGGTGTAATTGTCAAGGTACATTGTAAAGTCAATATCCTTCCTAACTAATCTAGTCTCAATCTCTCTAGATAGATAGGCCATACACAAAATTCTATACATATATAGGTATATGTGAGCACATATACATACCTATATAGGTCTACACACATATATGTATATACACAAATATATACATACCTATATATGAATATCTGTGTACATACACATACCCATATATATATACAGACACACACATCTGTGGGTGTGTGTATGACATACACAAAATGTATGTCCATGACATTATTGTCATGGTTTTTGTTTTGGGTTGGTTTTGTTATTTTCATATAATAGTTCTCAAAGAACATTCAATAAGCTTCTCCTGTATGAAAAGCACAGGGCTAGGTATTTTACACATAATTTTCTCATTTATAGTCCACAGCAACTCTACATGGTAAAGATTATCTTGCAAATTTTGGACTCAGTAAGGTTAAGTGCTTTATTCAAGATCACAGGGTCATAAAATAAAGAGCTGATGTTAGAAGTTGGGTGTTTCTCACTCCAAAGCCCATGTTCTTTTTATCATATGATAAAACACTTCAAATGCGCAATTTTAACTTATTTTGGTATTTTGTGTTTTGTTTGGTATAGGTATTTTAAACATATTTTAAATATTTGGGACTTGGTATTTTATATTTTAACATATTTTGACTTATTGGTAGCTTATTCACCAATAATTTTATACAAGTAAGCCATACTGCACATTCATACATAGCAAAGGTATTCACCAAAGGTCTATGAGGTACCAGATTCTGTTCTAAGTGCTGCTGATGGAGCAGTGCACAAGAAAGACAAATTTCTGTTTTTGTGCTCCTACATTCTAGTGGAAAGAGACAGAAAATGAACAGGTGGTGAACAGAATAAAGATAATACAACAAGTGGTAATACGTTTCATTAAAAAAATAAAGCAGAGTAAGGGACGGACAGTGACTGAAAAGGGTGCCGTTTATTTAATGTAGTCATACATGCCATTCCGCTAAAATGGTATTTGAGCAGAGACCTGAAGAAATCAAAAGAGTAAGCCAAGTAGGGGCACGTGGGGAAAGAGCGTTCCCAGCAGAAGAAACAGGAAGTATTAGTTTCCTAGGGCTGCCACAACAAAGTGCCATAAACTCACTGGCTTAAAATAATAGGTATTTATTCTCTCACAGTTTGGGAGGCAAGAAGTTCAAAATTAAGGTGTCAGCAGAGCCATGCCCTCTCTGAAGTCTGTAGGGGAAAATTCTTCCTTGCCTCTTCTGGCTTCTAGTGACTCTTGGAAGCATAGCCCCTATTTCTGCCTCTATCTTCGCATGGTTTTCTTTTTTCTAGTGTCTCTCTGTTTCCTTTCCTTGTCTCATAAGGATACACTCATAGAATTTAGGGCCCACTCAAAATCCAGGATGACTTCTACTCAAGATTGTTAATCAATTACACCTCCAAAGACCCTATTCCCAATGTGATCCTATGCTACAAAGTATAAAATCCCTGAGGTGGAAGCACATTGGAGGGGCAGCAAGGAGGCTTGTGTAGCCAGAGAAGAGTTTGGGGGTGGGTGGAGGAAGTGGTAGTTTATGAGGTCAGACAAGTCCTCTGGGTTAGTGGGCAGGTAGATGGTGGAAGCCTGGCATGCTCTGTAAGAGCCTCGAACTTTAATCTAAGTAAGCTGAGTAGTCTGTAGACAGGGAATTTTAGGACAGAGGAGTAACAGGAGTAATGAAATCCATAAAGGATCCTTGCTCTGGCTGATTCTTAGAGAATGGAGTGGTTGGGAGAGGGAAGAAGCAGCAGAACCAAATAATAGGCTTCTATGTTAAATTCAGTAAAAGGTAACCATAATGTGGTCAGAGTAGTGGTAGCGGAGCTGGTGACAGTTAGTCACATTCTGGGTCTACTTTGAGAATATGGCTGACAAGACCTGCTCCTGGATTAGATATGGAGTGTAAGATAATGAGAGATTCAAGGATGAAGCCAAGAGCTTTACCTGAGATTCTTCAGAATGGAGCTGGTTTTACTGAGATGGGAAGTTGTAGAGGAGGACCACATTTGGCCTTGGGGCCAAGAGTCTAAAGCATGTTTTGAAATGTTAAATTTGAGATGCTGATTGTGCATTTAAATACAGAAAAAGCATAGGGAGTAAAGGAATATTGAGGGCTAAGTTTCTGGACCAATAATTCTGCTTGGAAAAAACTTTAAAATATTATAAAAGATGGATACTTTAAAAATCTTAAGAGTATTAAAAAGCTAACAAGATGCTAAACAATTAAAGTTGAAAATATAAATGAAAGCAGAAACCAGAAAGGAATTCAGAGAACTGAAGCTGCTTTTGTTGTCAAAGTTTTTACCAAACCAGAGGAATTTGAGCTTTGGCTGTGACAGCTGGCTTTTGATAGCTTCACAAGAAGTAATGCCCAATTGAGGTAGAAAATTTGATAGGAGATCTACCCCTTTAAGGCTGGTAGCCTAAGGGCTACACTAGGAAGGTGCACATAAACCTCATCTACACCTCACCTCCAGTGAACTGCAAGGAGAGTTATCCTGGCACTCAACAGAGCAGGGGTTGGGGAGCAGATGGAGAGAAGTTATCACTAGTGAGTTGTAACCACAAATCTACCTTGCCCAGATTGGTGCCCAAATCCACATCATTTAGGTTATTTTTTTAAAATTCAAGTTATTATTTCAGATTTAAGTGGTTCAGATAGGTAGTCAACTAGCCTCTTACCAGAAGTAAATGCAAATAATCTCTTTAGTAAATATGTCTTTATTAAGGTCTCTAAGAATGCTCATAAACATTTTATCAAATAAATGAGCACCACAAAGTTAATACTAACCGTCCAGGCACGGTGGCTTATGCCTGTAATCTCAACACTTTGGGAGGCCAAGATGGGTGGATCACGAGGTCAGGAAATCAAGACCAGACTGGCCAATATGGTGAAACTCCGTCTCTACCAAAAATAAAAAAATTAGCCGGGGTAGTGGCATGTACCTGTAATCCCAGCTACTCAGGAGGCTGAGGCAGGAGAATCGCTTGAACCCGGGAAGTGGAGGATGCAGTGAGCCGAGATTGCACCACTGCACTCCAGCCTGGCAACAGAGTGAGACTCTGAAAAAAAAAAAAAAAATAGTTAAAACTAACCACGCACCACGTGTGTGTGTGTGTGTGTGTGTGTGTGTGTGTGTGTGTGTGTGTAAACTATATCAAAGCATAATGGGTCAGAACTAACAGAAGCATCAGACAACAGAAACAGGCCCAGAAAGACTTCTGAAATTAGAATTATCAAACACAGATTGTAAAACAATATGTTCTCACTTTATATAAAGAAATTAATAAAAAGCTCGAAAATATGAGCAAAAATGGGAAAATACTTTTAATTAAAACTATGTTAAAGCTTAGATTTGAAGAAACAAATAGAAATTCTAGAAATACAAAAATACACTAACTGAAATTACAATTTAATAGAAAGAATGGCAACATGAAGAGGTCTGGTGATTCATCCTGAAAAAATTAATAAACATTGGACAAAAGCATAAAAACAAATGTAGAAACTTGAACTGAAAGAATGCCTCTGAATCAAGGAAGAACTACAAGTTGATGGTTTTCCTGCTTGGAGACATTTCCCTGAACGCCCAAACCAGCTAACACTGCAGTCTTACAGATTTGAGGGGGCAGATGATAGAGTTCAGGGGCATTAAGGAGAGGGTATTTTTGCTATTCACAGCAAGGTTATGATGATGTGAATGAATGGTTGAAGTGGCATGGAGTACAAATTCATTGAGGATGAAGAGGTCAAGGAATCAAGATCCTAAAGTATCAGAAAATCATCTACATACACATTGACATCATCAAAAATTGTAACAGAAGTATTACTGGAAAGAAAAACATGGTGCCATTATCTAAAATTTTCAAGAAATAAAGGAAAATTCCAAAATAATTCAATAAATGTATAAAATAAGAATTGGGAATGTTTGGTGTCATCTACTGGCATAAGCTTCAAAAGAGCTGGACATTTTTAAAGAAATGGTGATATTTATTCACCTCCCTGCCTCATGGCATAAGTGACTAGGGAGACAAGGCAGGTCTTGCCTGCAGCAAAGCTCAATGGATCCCTACAAAAATGGTGTCAAGACCAACATGGTGTTGCAAACCATGACAAAGTAGATCATGTCACCATTGCTTAAATGGCTTTCCAGCACAATCATTAGCAGTACCTCTGACTTTGTCACCAATAAAAGGTCACAAATATTTTTTTGTTTCACATTACATTTGTTGTAGAAACTTTGAAATTTCATTTATGCTAATCACAATTTCAAATGTACAGTAGTTATTAGATACATCTCTAGATATTGTTGAAAAATTCCATGTATTACTGTATCACAAATTTGATTTTCTAGTATTTTAATAATTGTGTTTTAATATAATTGGCTTCCTCTAGAATATTATATATGTTATTTTATGGCCTTAAAAACATCACTTTGAGGAGTTTCATCATACTGTCAAACTGAGCCATCGCACAAAAAATGATTAATAACCACTGATTATGCTTGGGACATAATTGTAAACAAGACATTCAAGCTTCCATTTGAAAGGATACAGACAAAGGTGACTTTTAAACATTTAAACAGACAAACAATTACAAAATAAAATACAAAATTACAGAAATAAATACAGGATGAAGATAAAGACTGGGGAGGAGAAATTAAATTACCTATGGTGATCAAAGAAGGTGTATCTGGAAAAATAACTTTTAATCTAACATCTAACTATGGAAATCTAAGATGTAAGGAGCTAGCCAAAGGGATAGTTGGGGAATAGTGTCTGAAACAGAAGAAGGAGCAAGTGAAAAGGTGTGGAAGAGACCAAGGAGTGCTAAAATCTAATTTATAATGGGTGCAAACAATATCCTTCTCCTTGATTCCCCCCTTCCTATACACTTCTCCCTCTGGAAATTTGCTACATTCAAAACAACCCATAATATAAAATTAGGAGATTGAAGCATTTGGAGCAAAAAGATTAGGATTCATTTAGTTATAGCTTGCAGGCCAAAGCTGATTCACTATCTCTTTTTGTATGGCCCACGTGCCAAGAATTTTTTTTTTTTTACATTTGTATTTGACTGGAAAAAAATTAGAAAGAAAAATATTTTGTGACATCTGATAATTATAAAACACTCAAATTTCAGTGTTAATAAATAAAGTTTTATTTCAAAGAACAAACCATAATAGTCTCTCTGTGAGGACAACTTTCTACCTCTCCTACTAAATAACTTATTTAAGATTCAGTTAAAATGTTTTATCCTCTCCCAAACCTTCATTTATATTCCTGGGAATTTAATTATTTCTCCGCTATGCCCCTATTAGTAGTATATATTTTTTTCCTTTGTTTGTTAGTATATTTATTATTATATTTTTATTTTTTGAATTTTTTTTAATTATTAGTTTACTTGTTGTGATGGTTTATTTTACATGTCAATTTGACGGAGAAACTTAGATAGCTGGTAAAACATTATTTCTGGATGCAACTATGAGAATGTTTCTGGAAGAGATCACCTTCACCAATGTGATGGGTACCATCAAATCTCTTGACAGTCTGAATAAAACAAAAGGCAGAGGAAGGGTGAATTTTCCTTTGTTTAAGGAAAATTCCATATTCTGTCATTGGACATGGCATTCATGGTTCTTGGACCTTCAGACTCGGGCTATGACTTATGCCATTGATTCCACTGACTCTCAGGCCTTCTGACTCAGACCGAATTATGCCACTGGCTTTCCTGGTTCTCCAGCTTGCAGATGGCGGTTTGTGGAACTTCTCAGCCTCCATAATCACATGAGCCAATTCCTATTTGTGCATAATTCTAAGAGTTTTAGCTTCTAAAAAGTTGAAAACACTTAGGTGTGGACGAAAAGATATTTGAGACAGAAGTCAAACAAATGGTCTATATAATGGAGTTCAGAATTTGAGCCTGAGATGAGCCCTTAAGATGACTCTATTTTTCTATTCAATCAAACAGTATTTATTGAACACCTATTTTATGTACAGCTCTATGTCAGGCACTGTAAGGAATATAGAGATAAATGATATAGTCACTATAGGATAAGGCATAAAGGTACAGAACTATATGAAAGGAAAGCAATTGATTACCACAACAATAAAGAACAGATTGCTGCCAAATAAGGTTGTAAGACACGGCATCTAAGTTAATGATAAACCAGAAAGATATTATTAAAAATGGACCTTTCAAGCACATGGACAGTATGAGCAAAGGCATGGAAGCAGAAAAGGATGGTGTTCATTCATTAATTCATTCATTTATTCACCAACAAGTTATAAGGCAGATACAGTATGAGGTACTGTGGACACAGAGATGAACAAAGCACAGTCTCTGTAAAGGACTTCATCATCAATTGAGAAAATACAAGGAAACAAATAAATGTTACAAATTTTTAAAGACATGATGAAAAGAAGAATAGTAAGGGCAGTAGGTGGGAATATTTGATTAATTCTGAGACACACTTAAAGAGAAGTTTCAAAGAAGACCTTACAGGGAAAGTGTGCTGATCAGTGGGCAGTGGATTGTGGTAAAGAAAAGGAAATTATCCCTTATCATAGGAATAAGAAGAATGCGGTTTATTTTTCCAAAGAACATCTGCTAATTCTTAGTGGTTGAGATTATAAAACCACAAAAGAGTATCTGCTAATTCTCGATGGCTTGAGACTATAAAACCACACAAACATAGGGGTCTGACTTGGTAGAAATTAAAATAAGACTCCCTGTGTAAAGCTGGTATGCTCAAAGGTATTCCACACTCAGTGAAAGATTCAGGTAAAATGCATTCCAAAGAAGATGATTTACTGATCTCTAATTTGGCTCCGGGTGCACTGGGAGAAAAGGCAATCTTTCTGTAGCATCATAAGCCATTAGTTGGCGCTTATGTACCAAATTTTATTAGTGTGGACTAAAAAACTGCAAATCAAAAGTTTATTCTGTAGTAGATTCAGTTTGATAATCCTCCCAGGTTATTAGATCATTAAAATTCCAATATATAAAGATAGAACAAACAGATTACAATTTGGAAATTCACTAAACACCTGAGAAGGCACCATGAGCAAGAATCTGCAGAAATTCAAAATGCAGGGTCAGACAAACAAATATCATAGTAGAATTATCAAATATAGAATATAAAGTAAATATATTTGATATAATTAAAGAAAGAAAAAAGATTTTGAATATGATTAAATTTAAAAGGATATTAAAATTAACCAAGCAAATATCAAAAAGAGTACTTCTATAAATAAATAATACTGTAATTGAAAATATTCAAAATTCAATGCATATGTTAAATAGAAGACTAAACAAAGCCAAAGAGAAAATTAATAAACTGGAAAATAAATCTGAAGATATTACCAAAAAATGCAGCATAGGGAGATAAAATAATACATGAAAAAGAGATTGAGGGAAATGAAGCCTAGAGGAAGAAAAGCCAATGTAAATCTAATCAGTGCTCTGAGCAGAAGAAAAGAATAAGGGAAAGGCAATATATGAAGAAGGAATGTCTGTGGTTATTGTCAGAATAAAAGCTTCAGCATTTAGATTTAGGCACCTGGATGAATTCAAGCAGAGTAAATAAAAAGAAACTTTTAAATAAGTTATCTGTATTAAAAATGCAGAAAATCAAAGACAGAGAAAATCTTAAAAGTAGTAGAAAGAAAAGATAAATTCTGAGGGCTGCCATGTACATTTGTGCAAGCTGTACACCACCAGAGATGGTACTAGTCATTTATAGTCTATGTGAATGGTGTCCTTGGGAATTGAGCAATGCTATTTCTGAGAAGCTTTGTGCAGCATCCCAGTGGCTAAAAAAAAGTGATGAATAGCTTGACAGCTGACAGCTGACTTTCCATTGGCAGCAATGAAAGCCGGATATATATATAAAAAATAGTATATTCAAATGCTAAGATAAAGTAACTTTCAACGTAGAAATTTATATTCATAGACACTGTGTTCCAATAACATTTCAAATGAAGACATTTTCAAAAAGTAAGTAAATAAAAACTGAGAAAAAGTACTGAAAAAAAAATGCTTCCAAAAGAATCTTCAAGGATAAAAGAGTGAAGGAAAATGATCCTAGAAGTAAGGTCAAACATTCCATGAATAATATGAGTAGAAAAAAAAAAGGAAAAAGAGGTGTTAAACTTACGTAAGCTTAACAAGTTGACTATATAAAACAGTTACCAAAATGTTTAATATGCAAGACAAAAGTTATGGACAAGAAGAGTACAAATTTAGAGAAGTACATTTTGGTGTACAAAGATCTAAGGTCTTTTTATTTATTGAAAGGATGGTTAAAATATTAATTAACTTTAGAACTTGTTAACTACATTAGTAGGGTAAATACTACAAGAACAGAAATAGAAAAGTGTAACAACCAAATTAGTTAAACAAATTAAAATAAGGAAAAAAAAGAATTTTAACATATGGGAAGGGACTCTGAGATATAAAAATAACCAAAGTGTTTTTCCTACTATCACTCACCACTCAGCATAGCTGTCCTGACACAAGATATTGGAAGGGGGTTCACCACACACCAAGCAACTCCCTGGCAGACACCAGCTGGGTGCCTTCCAATCAATTCAATTCTGACACTGTCTACCTGGAGGTATCATCAGATCACATAGGTTAAGGCTGAGTTTCACAAGGCTGCTCCCTACTTCCAATCACAAGTCTCAGGTTGTGACTTGTACTTCTGACTGACCAGCTATAAATTGGAGTTCCCATAACTCTCTCCTCAGGTTTGATTAATTTGCTACAGTGGCTCACATAACTGAGGGAAACACTTTACTTTTATTTACCAGTTTATTAACAAAGACTATAACAAAGAATAGAGATGAACAACGAGATGAAGAGATACATAAGGCAAGGTCTGGAAGGGTCCCGAGTATAGGAGCTTGTGTCCTCATGGAGTTAGGACGCACCACTCTTCCACCCCATGAATGTGTTTCCCAACGTGAATGCTCCCTAAACTTCAGAGTTTAGGGATTTATTGAAGGCTTCATCACATAGGCATGATTGATACTTAATTTTATTTCCAGCCCTCCCCCGTCTCCAGAGAATGGGATTTGAGGCAGAAAGCTCCAAGCTTATAATCATGGCTGGGTCTTTCTAGTGACCAGCCCCCATCCAGGAGCTCACCAAAGTCACCTCATTAGACCAAAAGATACTCCTATCACATATCACACAGAAAATTCCAGAAATTTAGGAGCTTGCATCAGATGTTCCTATTACTCATGCACACATGTTTATTGCAGCACTATTCACAATAGCAAAGACTTGGAACCAACCCTAATGTCCAACAATGATAGACTGGATTAAGAAAATGTGGCACATATATGCCATGGAATACTAGGCAGCCATAAAAAAGGATGATATCATGTCCTTGCAGGTACATGGATGAAGCTGGAAACCATCATTCTCAGCAAACTATCACAAGAACAGAAAACCAAACACTGCATGTTCTCACTCATAAGTGGGAGTTGTAAAGGAGAACACATGGACACAGGGAGGGGAACATCACACACTGGGCCCTGTCAGGGGGTGGGGGGCTAGGAAAGGGATAGCATTAGGAGAAATACCTAATGTAGGTGACAGGTTGATGAGTGCAGCAAACCACCATGGCATGTGTATATCTATGTAACAAAACTGCACGTCTGCACATGTACCCTAGAACTTAAAGTATATATATATAAAAAAAAAGACAAGCAAAAAGATTCAACCTGCTCATAATTGGAGTTCCCAAAGAAGAGAAAACACAAACAATAAAGCAAAAAATAAATTTAAAAAAAGTTCAAATAATATTTCATAAACACCCCACTTAGAGAAGAGATATAAAAGAGTGGAGGCAGCCAGTAAACATATACATCACCCAAGGACCTCCACTAACAACAATAGCCTAAGCCACTGAGGAACTCACAGAGACCACTGATACTGATAACAGCTGAAGAAATTATACGAAGTCTATACTACTGTGCCCACCCAGAAATCAAAGCAAAAATACTCTACCCAACCAACACTGTAGGTAGACCTATAGGAAAAAGTCTTCCTTTAAGGGAGCCAATCCATATAATTAAAAGAAATGATTGCTATACTAGATGTACAGATACCAACATAAGAATCCAAGAAATATGAGAAAGCAAAGAAACATAACACTTCCAAAAGAACACAATAATTCTGCAGCAACAGATACTAAAGAAAAGGAAATCCATAATCTTCCTTAAACAGAATTCAAAATAATGATATTAAAGAAATGTTGTGAGACACAGAAGAACACAAATGAATAATACAAAGAAATCAGGAAAACAATTTATGATCTGAATTAGAAATTTAATGAAAAGATAGATATCATTTTAAAAAAATAAACAAAATCTTGGAACTGAATAATTCAATGAATGAAATAGTAAATACGATTGAGAGCTTCAACAGCAGACTAGGTTAAGCAGAAGAAAGAAAATTTGAACTTGAAAAAATATATTTTGAAATATCCCAGTCAGACAAGAAAAAGGAATAAAAAAAGAATGAGGAAAGCCTGTATGACATATGGGACATCAAAAATCAACCAAATATTCAAATTTGGGGACTTCCAGAAGGAGAAGATCTGAGAAATGGAATAGAACACCTGTCTGAAAAACAATAGTTGAATGCTTCTCAAATGTCCCAAAAGATATAGCTGTCCAGGTATAGGAAGCTCAAAGATTCCCAAATAGATTAAACTCAAAAAGGTCTCCTCCAAGGAACATTATAGTCAAATAGTCAAAATTCAAAGACAAAGATAATTTTTAAAACAACAATATAAAAGCATCAAGTCACATATAAGAAAATTCTCATCAGACAAAAACTGGTTTCTCAACCAAAATCTTGCAAGCCAGGAGATAAGAAGATGACATATTCAAAGTGTAGAAAGAAGAAAAAAAGTCATAACAGGAATATTATATCCAGCAAAGCTATCCTTCAAAAATGAAAGAGAAATGAAATCTTTCCCAGACAAGCAAAAACTGAGAGAATTAATTACCATGACACCGGACCTACAAGAGTTGCTTAGAGGAGTTCTACACCTGGAAGCAAAAGGATAATATCTGCCATCATAAAAACACACAAAAGCATAAAAGTCACTGGTAGAAAAGATACTGAGAGAAAGAAGTCAAAGTTATCACTACCGAAAAACCCACCAAAGTATAAAGGTGAACAATAAAAGGAGAAAAGAAGCAAAGGATATACAAAGCAATCAGAAAAAAATTAACAAAATGGCAGGAGTAAGTCTTCACTTACAATAATAACCTTGAGTGTAAATGGTTTAAATTCTGCAATTAAAAAATATATATACTAGCTGAATAGATTAAAAATACAAGACACAATATATACTGCCTTCAAGAAACTCAATTCCCCTGGAAAGACACATAGACTAAATGTGAAATGATAGAAAAGATATTCCACGCAAACAGAAACCAAAAGCATGCGGGAGTGTGTGTTTATACCAAACAAAACAGACTTTAAGTCAAAAAAATATAAAAGAGAGAAGAAGGTCATTATATAATAATAAATGAAGCAATTCAGCAAGAGGATATAACAACTATAAATACGTACACACCCAGCACTTAAGTACCCAGATATATAAAGCAAATATTACTAGAGTTAATGAAAGGGGTAGACCCCAATAAAATAATGGTTGAGAATTTTAACATTCCACTTTCCACATTGGATAGATAATCTATACAGAAAATACACAAAGGAACATTGCACTTAATCTGTACTATAGACCAAATGGACCTAACAGATATTTACAGAACATTTCATCCAACAGCTACATACTATACATTCTTCTCATCAACACAGAACATTCTCCAGAATAGACTGTAAAATAGGCCACAAAACAAGTGTCAACAAATTTTTAAAACTCAAGGTCATATCAAGTATCTTTTCAGGCAACAATGGAATAAAAGTAGAAATCAATAACAAGAGGAACTTTGGAAACTAACTGTACGAATACACAGAAATTAAACAACATGCTCCAGAATGACCGTTGGATCAATGAAGAAATTAAGAATAAAATCAAAAAGTTTCTTGAAAAAAAAAAGTGAAAACAATATATCAAAACCTACAGGATACAGCAAAAATATTGCTAAGAGGTAAGTTCATAGCAATAAGTGTCTACTTAAAAAAGTAGATTAAAAAGATTTCAAATTCAATTTCAAATTCGATGCACCTTAAGGAACTAGAAAAGCAAAAACAAAGCAAACCCAAAAGTAGCAGAAGGAATAAATAATAAAGATTATACCAGAAACAAACAAAATAGAGACTTAAAAAACAATGCAAAAAATCAATAAAACAAATAGATGGTTTTTAAAAAAGTAAACAGAATTGATAAACAGCTAGACTAACCAAGAAAAAAAGAGAAGATCCAAATAAATAAAATCAACAATGAAAAAGGAGACATTGAAACTGATACTACAGAAATAAAAGGATTATTAAAGCTTATTATAAACAATTACACACTAACAAATTGAGAAACCTAGAGGAAATGCATAAATTCCTTAACATATACAACCTATCAAGATTGAACCAGAGGGAATATAAAACTTGAACAGACCAGTAATGAGTAATGAGCTTGAATCAATAATAAAATTCTCCTCTAAGAACTGGAACAAGGCAAAGATGACCACTTTCACTACTCTTACACAACGTAAGAGTGGAAGTCCTAGCCAGAGAAATCAGACAAGAGAAAGAAATTTTAAAAATCCAAACTGAAAGAGAGAAAGTCAATTTGTCCCTCTTTGCAGATGACATGATCTTACATATAGAAAAGCCTAAAGACGCCACCAAAACACTCTTAGAACCATTAAACAAATTCAGTAACGTTGCAGGATATAAAGTCAACATATAAAAACCATCGGTATATCTATAAACCAATAACAAACTAGCTGAAAAATAAATCAAGAAAACAATTCCATTTATAATAGCTATAAAAATAAATAAATAAAATACCTGGGAATAAATTTAGCTCAGAAGGTGAAAGATCTCCACATCGAAAACTACAAAACACTGATGAACGAAATTGAAGAAGGCACAAACAAATGGAAAGCCATCTCGTGCTCGTGGATCAGAAAAAATATTATTAAAATGACCACATGACTCAAAGCAACCAATATATTCAGGAAATTGGTATATAAAAAATCAATGACATTGTTCGTAGAAAATTTTTAAAGACCTAAAATTATCACAAAAGATGCCAAATAGCCAAAGCAATCCTGAGCAAAAAGAACAAAGCTCATGGCATCAGACTATCTGACTTCAAAATATGCTACAAAGCTATAAAAACCAAAACAATATGGTATTGGTATAAAAATAGACACAGAAATTAATGGTACAGAATAGAGAAACCAGAAATAAATCCATGTATTTACAACTAATTGGTGTTTGACAAAAGTACCAAGAACACACATTGGGGAAAGGATACTCTCTTCAACGAATGATAAGAGGAAAACTAAATATACAAAAACCAACTCTCAATGGATTAAAGACTTAAATGTAAGGGCCAAAACTATAAAACTACAAGAATAAAATAGGGGAAATGCTACAGGACATTATCTAGGCAAAGATTTTATGACTACCACTTCATAGGCACAAGAACCAAAAAAAATTGACAAATGAGACTCTACTTAACTAAATATCTTCTTCAAAGCAAAGGAAACAATCAACCGAGTGAAGAGACAACCTGCAGGATGGGAAAAATATATTTGTAAATGATTCATCTGACAAGGGGCTGATATGCAAAATACACAAGGACATCAAACAACTCAATAGTAATAATAATAATGCCTTTAAAAAGTGGGCAAAGGATATGAGTAGGCAGTTCTCAAAAGAAGACATACAAATGGTCAACTGGTATATAAACAATTCTCAACATTGCTAATCATCAGGGAAATGTGAATTAAAACTACAGTGAGATATCATAAGTACAAAAAATAGCAAATGATGATGAGGATGCAAAGAAAAGAGAACTCCTTTACACTGTTGTGGAAATGTAATTTAATACAGCCATTACAGAGAATAATATGGAAGTTTCTCAGAAAACTAAAAATAGAATTATCAGATGATCCAGCCATCTCTCTACTGGGTATTTGTCCAAAGGAAAGGAAATTTGTATATCACAGAAATATTTGAACCCTCCTGTTTATTGCAATACTATTCACAATAGTGAAGATATGGATCCAATCTAAGTGTCCACCAACAAATGAATGGATACAGAAAATGTAGTATGTATGCAATGGAATACTATTCAGCCATAAAAAAGAATAAAATCCTGTAATCTGCAGAAACATGAATGAAATTGGAGAACATTACGTTAAATGAAATAAGCCAGGCACAGGAAGACAAATACTGCATGTTCTCACTCATATGTGGGAGCTAAAAAAGTAGATCTCTTGGAGGTAGATGATAAAGCAATAGGTGCCAGAGGCTGGGAAAACAGGGAGGATGAAGAGAGGTTGGTTAATGGAGATAAACATAGAGATAAATGAAAGAATAAGTTATAATATGTGATAGCCCAGTTAAGGTGAGCCTAAACAATAATTTATCGTATGTTTCACAATATGTAGAAGAGAAGATTGGAAATGTCCCAACACAAAGAAGTGATAAATGTTGAAGATGATGAATATCCCAATTTTCCTGATTTGATCATTACAAAATATATGCTTTATCAAAATATAGCATGTACAATTGTAATCAAATGTTACATGTACATATATAATATTACATGTACATATATAACATTATCATGTTAATGAGATACATGTACAATTATAATGTATCAATAAAAAAATTTAAGGGCCAGGCACAGTGGCTCATGCCTGTAATCCCAGCACTTTGGGAGGCCGAGGTGGGCGGATCACTTGAGGTCAGGGGTTCAAGACCAGCCCCGTCTACACTAAAAATACAAAAATTAGCTGGGTATGGTGACACATGCCTGTAATCCCAGCTACTTGGGAGGCTGAGGTAGGAGCATTGCTTGAATCCAGGAGGCGGAGGCTGCAGTGAGCCAAGATTGTGCCACTGCACTCCACGAAGCATACTGAAAAGCCCAAGAGAAAAGTCTAGAAAAGATACTGGAAAAAAGTGAACTACTTAACATTTTTAGTAGAAACTTCATGGTTGAGGAGGGGGAAGAAGCCCTGATTTAGGCAGGCCAGAAGATGATGGGTGAAATATATAATTAGGTATTTGGTGTGAAATCTACTCTGTTTCCAACTCGTTTAAGGTTGAAGATATCAATTTGTCAGTCATGGTAATAACTTTTATTTGTGTATATGTAATTATATGCCAGAAACAGTATATTTTAAGCTGTACATGAGTTTCTTATTTCATTCTCACAAAGGCACTATGGTGGTAGGTATTTATTATTATCCTGATATCACAAATGAATAAAGATTAAGTAATTTTTCCGAGATTTCTTCTTATCTTTAAGAAATGGACTCACAGTTTGAACCTACAGATTCTGACTCCATAGGCTCAGTGTTTAATTGTTAACAAGGTGGTACTTTCCCATTGGAACAGTCCATCATAATGTCCCCTCTAATGGTATCTTACTTTCTTTCCTTACCTTAGTTATTTTAAATATATAGAAGTAAAAGATTAAAAATGAAACGTAGTAGAAAGGTTCTAGTATATGCTACTTTTATTAAGCAGTATTTTGTCAATAAGTTTAGCAATATATATTCTTTCATGAGTCTAGCATAAAGATGATAATGAATCTACTTGTCTTTATTTAATTCTCTTATTCTAATGTATTTAGAGCTCTTTAAAGGGATATGTAATTAAATTACCAAGAATTATTGTCTATTTCCACTGACAAGAATGAACTTTGATGATTTTTTTCCTTTGGCCACAGTAACCTAGTTAGAAATCAGACTTTCACTTGAAAAAGCAAAAACAACCCCATATTCCTAGCACCAAACTCAAACAAATACCATTTCTATAATAGGCATATACAAGAAGTTTTCAGATGCCTTGAGTTAATAGCCTTTCACAATAAATTATTTTTTAATATTTAATTATTATGGCTACATAATAGTTACATGTATTTATGTGGCACATGTAATAATATTTTGATACAAGCATGCAATGTATAATGGTCAAATCAGGGTAACTGGGATATCCATCACCTCAAGCATTTATCATTTCTTTTAGTTAGGAACAGTTTGATTTCATGTTTTTAGTTATTTTGAAATTTGTAATAAATTATTGTTAACTATAGTTACCCTGTAGTTAACACTAGATCTAGCTCCTAGTCCAAACACTAGATCTTATTCCTTTCACCTAACTGTATTTTTTTTTTTTTTGCTTTTTCAAATATTATCTAATTTTGTACATCTTTTGACAGTGGCATTGTGATATTAAAAGCAGGACTCTGTAGACTTACTAGAAAAATAGCTCAATGCTACAAGGTTATGCTTTGTCATTCTAGAGTTCAGCTTCTTTGATGACTGGGATCATATTGTATTCATATCTATATTCTGAGAAGTTGCACAATTATGTACAAAGGAGATATTCAAAAAAATACCTATAATAAATTAATAAATTGATTAAATATTTAAAAAGAAATCACAATTTTATGAAACTCTTTTTTTGAACTCCAATATTTAAAAACTCATGTATTCAAATACTGCAGAAGTCCAGCAGGAAAATGTTAGCAATGCCTCTGTTTATTCCTCCATCTGCTAGCATGAATCATAATTCACCTCTTCCCCTTTCCTCACTGGTGAAATCTATATGAAGACATACTTATCTAGAGTATATAAACCCTTCTTTTCTGCCTAGTCATTGCAAAGTTAGAATCATACGCACCATGTGTGAGAAATCCCCCATCAATTAACAGACCCATGAAAACTACTCTGTACCCACTGTACTTTTGACTTAGGGGTTCTCCACCAGAGGTGATTCTGCTCCCTAAAGTGTTACCTGGCAATGTCTTGAGACTGTTCCATCTTCACAGCTTGGAGTGCTACTGGCATCTAGTGGGTGGAGACCAAGGATGCTGCTGAACCTCCTACAATGCACAGGACAACCCCAACGACAAGAATTATTCAACCCAAAATGTCAATAGTGCGGAAGTTGAGAAACCTCAAAACTGGTTCCCAGATTCTATTATTCACAGGAAGTTGTTTTCTTACCAAGGAATTAAACTCAAATCCAGGGACAGAATAGGAGTCAGATGCTAAGCTAGACTTAGAATTAAAAGCCAGATCAGATGTTGTGGCATAATATCTCGCATATAAATAGATTTGTAAATGTTAATTTTTTGCATTTATAACGTATTTACACCAGAGTGCAGACTCAGGAACCAGATTCCCTCAGATTAAATCCAAGTTCTGCCACTTACTAGCACGGTAATATTGGGCAACTCAATTTCTATGCATCAGTTTCTGTGTCTGTAAAATGAGAATAACAATATATACCTCTCCTGGTAGTTGTGAGAATGATATTAGTTAATATTTGCAAAGCACTTAAAACAGTATCAAGCGTATGTTAAATACTGGTATGTGTCAGCTGATAGCACTTTTATAACTTATCTTTCTAATGACTGTAAAATGCAAGTCTACAATGCAGGACCACCTTCCTGGCATCAAAGTTTGAAAGAAAAGAAATCAGATTCCTTGGTATGTAGAATAAATTATATAGATATAAGCAAAATTCTATCTGGAATAGCCTGATATACTGTTGTTGTTGTTGTTTTACTTTCCATAGGTCATCATTTTTAAGGCACATTTTTTCAAATTTGAGAATTCTTAAAATTGGCATATTTCATCATTTTTAAGGCACACTTTTTCAAATTTGAGGATTCCTAAAATTGGTATCTTACCAACATGTGCTTTCTCACACATCACTCTCAGCCAAATTGCAATCGTGATCCAGTTATTATTAACTATCCACCCACAAACATGGTTGTTGGTCCTTGCAATATGACTGAATAACTGCAATCTTGATGCTTCAGCTGATAAATCACTTAAGGGCCATTTGAGGAAGGTGTGTCCTTCCTGATTGACATCTAAAAACCTTCTTTCGGCACTTCCTGGTCAGATCAAGAAAGCTTCATCACCAATACTTTCTGCAGCAGCTTGTAAGAAAATCTTACTGACAGTAGTGAAGTCTTGATGGAGATACTGATCTTAATGATTTTGAGACCAAAAAAAAAACTGTAAAAATAAACTGTAAAGGTGAAGAGGTTTTAGGAATGCCTTAAGCAATTATTTCACTTACATTTTTCTCTGTACAAGAGTAATTAATATGTAATAAAAGTTTATGTTTAAATAAGTTTAAAAAATATCTTTTGTGAGTATAAAAGTGAACGCTATTTGAAAAAGCATTTATTTGCAGGTTTTTTTCTTAGTGCAACTTAGCAAACATTAGCACACCTTACAGATGATAGCATCTTAGGGTTGATGAAATTTGGTGGTCAGAGCCACAATCCTTAGCAACTGGAGTACATGTGCCCACCAAGTTCAATGGCCTCCTCAATGGTCAGTGACAGATGATCTAAGATAAAATTTGTTCCTACTATCTATTAAAATGAGTTACTAAAAATATAACTACCATATTTAATAGAAAGTGACAATATAATTAAGAATATTGCATTTTTCACAAGATTTCAGTTTAGAACTACTCATCTTTACACATGCTTGCAATATTATTCTCTTTTTGCTTAGTTATGAGAACTAAAAATACTATCCTAAGCCCCCCAATTGACTAAATGGACCTCCTCTTGGCCAAGGGGACCTCAGAGAAACCATAAAAAACTGAGTTCCAGGCCATGATGGGATGGGAGGTCAGACATGCCTCATTACACTCCCACCCTCTTGCAGTTTAGACACAACTGACCAGCATTAACGTTAAAATAGAGATCATAAGACTGACAGAATGGACTCTTGTGGCAATAATTTACCAAATTATAAACAGGACCAAGGCCATGCCAGACAATGGTTAAGTGATGCATCCCTAAACTTAAAGAATAAACTATGGGCCGGGTACAGTGGCTCACGCCTGTAATCCCAGCACTTTGGGAGGCCGAGGCGGGCAGATCACCAGAGGTCAGGAGTTTGAGACCAGCCTGGCCAACATGGTGAAACCCCCCCAGGCGTGGGGGCATGTGCCTGTAATCCCAGCTACTCCAGAGGCTGGGACAGGAGAATTGCTTGAACCCAGGAGGCAGAGGTTGCAGTGAGCTGAGATTATACCACTGCACTCCAGCCGGGGTGACAGAGCAACACTCCATCTCAAAAAAAAAATTAAAAAAGAAAGAAAGAAAGAATAAACTATGCTCTAGTTGCCATGAGTTTTCTTCTTCTTCTTCTTCTTCTTCTTCTTCTTCTTCTTCTTCTTCTTCTTCTTCTTCTTCTTCTTCTTCTTCTTCTTCTTCTTCTTCTTCTTATCACCTAAATAAGCACTGGCCTAGAAATGAGCAATACTGAAGCAAGTGGATTTCACCACTACCAGACACTGACTAACTGACCTCCCTCTTCCACAAGCCATAACTGCAGCTTTGACTGGACAAGACATTAATTTTAATAACTTTATCCTGATAAGAAGACCACTGATTATAGACTGGTTCTGGCCAATTTACAAAGGCTGCCCACTTGAGTGTCTTCATGTTCCTGCTTCACATTTTGATGTATAGGCCTAATTGTAATACATTTAAATGTTGTCTCCACTTCAAAGTGAACATGGGTTGCATGCAAATGCATGTTTATTTCAGTACGCATTCATTAGGACCCGCTTCATTTATAGCTCCTCCCATAACCTGTTGAGTATGTATACTTAGCAAACCCATCAGCATAAATCCCTCTTCCACCTTCTCCTCCCACAAAGTGCCTGCTAACTGCTTCTGCCAGAGGCTATGCTTCCTAGCCTCTCAGGATGGGCACCTTGCAGGCCGTAACCCTTTATTTAAAAAAAAAAAAAAATCTCCTTTCCAAATTTATAGACTGTGTGATTTTTAAATTAATAGTTAACTGTTACTTGTCCTTCATATCTCAGCTTTGATGGCAGCTTCTCTTAGCTATCTATTCTGATTCCCTAGACCTGGGCGAGGTGCCCATCAATGGTTCCCAGAGCACCTTGGGAATGAATCCCGTTATTCTTCTATTACCTATTGATTATACTTGCCTGCAGTCCTTGAAGGGACTCAGTCTTGATCCCTGCTGTTGTGCCGGCACCTATTATGGTGTCTAGCATAAACACAAAGTGCTCAAATTTTATTTGTTTAACTGAATACCCCATGGTCTTTTAGTGGAGACTTGGGAAAAAAACACACACATTCTACATTATTAGTAAAAGAATAACATTCATTCCATCCACAAATATTTATTATTCTGAGCACCAAGATTGCTAAAATGGACAAGGCGAGCAAACTCCATGCCATCTCAGAACTTTCCGACATCAAACAAATACATGAATATAGAGTACATTATGTGAGATGGTGATGAGTGCTAGCTATGGAGAAAAACCAAGCAGGCTAAGGGAGCAGGCTGGAATGGTGTGGTAGTTCCTTTACATAGGACGGTCACACTCCCTGATGAGTGCCATCTGAACAGAGACCCGAAGGGAGTCAGGGGACTAGCCAAGCAGGTATCTGAATGAGGAGCAATCTAGGCAGAGAGAAAGTCATGTGCAAAGATCTTCATGCAAGAGAGGACTTTGTAGGCTTCCTCACTGTGTGGCTGGAGGAGAACATGCATAGGAACAAAATGGTAGGAAATTAGGTTAAAGAAGTGGCCCAGTCACGTGATGGCTTTAGGCCACTGGGTGTTATTCAGAGTTTGATAGAAATCATTAGAGAAGAATTTCCCTTTGGTGAATCAATTCTACTGAAGTTTTTCTCATCCATCAAATATTTTGTCACCTTAATAAAGCCCTGCGGATTTTGTTGCCAGGCCCTGAGGATCATGTTGTGTGGATGCTTTGGCTCTACCCCAAGCACAGAGCCACTGAAAATTTATTATGCAATTAAAAAGACTTAGGGAATGAATGAGTGATTGGGTGTAGCCCAACATATGAGGCCTGGGTCAATCCTATTCTATTCATGAACAATACTGGCAATTAGAAGCAAGCCTGATGAGCTGTGTTCATTGTGCCATTGTTCCTTCACTCCAGAATGTACTTTCCACATCTGTGTCCCTTTCTCCTACCACTGGAGTCAGAAGTAATTAATTGTACGCAGTGATCCTTCTGTCCTTTGGGTCATGAAAAGAGCACTGCAGTTGAAGTCAGAATACCTGAAATTGTATTTTTCTTTTCTTTTTTGTGACAGAGTTTCACTCTTGTTGCCCAGGCTGGAGTGCAGTAGCACCATCTCAGCTCACTGCAACCTCCGCCTCCCAGGTTCAAGCGAGTCTCCTACCTCAGCCTCCCGTGTAGCTGGGATTACAGGTGCACGCCACCACGCCTGGCTATTTTTTTGTATTTTTAGTAGAGATGGGGTTTCGCCATGTTGGCCAGGCTGGTCTCAAACTCCTGACCTCAGGTGATGCACCCGCCTCAGCCTCCCAAAGTGCAGGGATTACAGGCAGAAGCCACCGCGCCCAGCCTGAAATTGTGTTTTTCAAAGCATGAGTTTTTAAATCAGACAGACCTCAGTTTGTGACAAGTCAGTCAATATTACTTTTCTAAGTTGTAAAATTGAGATGATAATATCTACCTTTAGGAGTTTTGTGAGAATTATGATTGTTAGATTAAGAATTTATCATGATATCCAGCAAACAGTAAATATATAATAGGATTTTTAATTTATAAATTTACATTTATTCTATGTGCTCAAGCATTTGAGGAAATAATTTCAGACTCAACAGATATTATGTTCTGTAAGGAAATTTCCATGGTTGGATGTGCATGATGGTTATTTGTGCCTGTGTCTATTCTTACTCAAGAGTGTGTATTCTTTGAGATTAGAATTACAAGCAGGTAATTTTTCTGATGGTCCGTGTCTGAAAAGGTAGATGCTCAATAAATGTGTAGAATGTGAGCAACTGGGTCTCACAGATGTCTGTGGGTTTTTTCGGAGCCAGATAAACTCACATGATCCTTCTCCATCCTTCCCTTAACTTGTCAAGGCAAAGAGGGACATGGTGGCCTGCTTCATCCTCTCCATCCCACCAGGGTATCTCTAGGTTAGATTTCCCAAGGAAGTCAGTCTCCAAGATGGTTCACCCTCAAACAAACCTGTGTGTCTTCCTGTCTAGAATGTTTTAGATATTCCCAGTGCCATTGCATATTCTTCCATGTAATTAATTAAGTCTCCATTGGAACCAGCCTGGCAGCCTGAGAAACATAACAAGAACTGCCCCCAACCCCATCTCCAGAAAGAAAGAAAACTTGAACCACTTCTAAGCAGCCTTTCATTTACAGGGTTTTTTGGGTCACATGCGAATGTAATGGATTCCAGTAATTTGAATATAATAGGCCCTCAGTAAGTTTTATTTGTTGCTTGAGTCCATCTCTCCTCAGTTAAGCCTACCATTTTGTTTTTGTTCCTGGTAAGTCATGCGTTCGACAACTGATTATAGCATATGACTGGGGCAGTGCACCTCCGGGAACCAAATCAGCTGGTTAATGCCAGGTTTAAGGGGAATAATAGTCAAGCAGTTTGCTAAAGTCTTCTTGAGTTTGTACTTGTATTACTCACTAGCTTTGGGCATACATGTGCACGCACACTCTAACACAATCAAAGCGAGAAGCTACAATGTTTTCTGAATTTGGTATCAGAATATCAAGATGATAATTTTCTACTTTTCAATTTTTTGGAAGTACTACGTTAATCTTTATGAAAGTTTACAGTAAATAATTAAAATACTTAGAGATATGTAAGAAAACACAATGAATTCCTCAGGCATAGTGTGATATTCCATTTTATAAAGCTCAATTTAGGGAGAAAATTTGAAATGAAAAATCTTACGTGAGTAAGTAGTGCCACAGTGTGGTTATAATTGATAATTTATTTCAGTTCCTGTGCTTTGAATAACCGATAATCCAAGCTAAGACTTCTGTAATCTAAAAAACTCCCTTCTCTACCAATGTCAATGATCCTGACTTCACAGGTCTACAGAATCAGTTATATTGCACACATATATTTTCAATAGACCACTTTAATAGCTCACAAAGTACTTCATAGCTATCTTGTCAATTACAAGGGACAGATATTAAAACCTTCATTTTTTAAACAAGAAAAACTGAAACTCAAAATATCTGGCTGTTAATGTTTATAAGGCACTTCAATGACAGAGATGAGACTAAACCTTCAGCTTCTGGGTCCTTGTGAGTACATCTTGATGAATACAAGAACATGTGGGATTAGGGGTCAGAAGTCCAGGGCTGCCAACTAAGCTCTGTCACATGATTAATTGTGTGCTGTTAAGCAAGTCACTTAAATCCGTAAGTTCTAGTTCTTTTTCATAAATAGAAAAAGGAAATGGTATTTGCCGTGCCTATCTTTGGAGACTGTTGTATCAATCAAATGAAATATAGTCCATAACAGATCTTTTTACAGACTGTGAAGCACTATAAACATTAGTGTTTTTATTACTTCCTTGCTACCACCACAATATGAAAATGCTTCCACAATAGACTAAGACTTACTAGGAGTAAAGAAAATCCAATAAACACTGTAACTGTAACCTAAGCTGAAATGCCTGCTTAAATTATTCATTCAAAATTGGAATTTTTATGTCAGCCTGAAAAATACTGATGATCAATTTCTTATTGGTATGCACTCACTTAAGGATGCAAATTATATTCTTGGTCTAGTGAAGACCCTTCACCATATATAATATATGTATTTTACATGCATTAAAACAGAATCTGTGTTATAGGAGGTTTTTCCTTATCCTCAACTTTTACTTTAAATGTGGGGCTACATGTGCAGGTTTGTTATATGGGTATATTGCACTCACATAGTGAGCACAGTGCCCAATAGGTGGTTTTTGACCCATGCCCTCCTCCCTCCCCTTCTAGTAGTTTTCAGTGTCTATTGTTCCCACGTTTATGTGCATGGGCGCTCAGTGTTTACCTCCCACGTATAAGTGAGAACATGAGGTATTTGCTGTTCCGTTCCTGCATTAATTTGCTTAGAATTATGGCGTCCGGCTCCATCCATGTTGCTGCAAAGGATATGATGTCATTTTTTATGGCTGTTTAGTACTCCATGATGTATACGTACCACATTTTTTTTACCTAATCCACCATTGATGGGCACCTAGCTTGATCCCACGTCTTTGCTATTGTGATGCATGGGGATGAATATACAGAAGTACGTGTCTTTATGCTAGAATGATTTATATTCCTTTGAATATATATTCAATAACGGAATTGTGGGTCAAATGGTAGCTCTGTTTCAAGTTCTTTGGGAAATCCCCATACTGCTTTCCACGTGGCTGAACTAATTTACATTCCCAAATAGGTAGCTTTTAAATACAATTTTATAGTAATTACTGATATTAGATAAATCTTCATAAAAACCTTCAAATGTTGTACACAAAGGAAATCAAGATAGCTCACAGGACTTAGCATTATAACAAGCTTAGATTAGTTAGCTTTTTAAAATTGGCTAGAAGAAAAGAAAACTACCTCTTGCGAAGTAGGTGAAAATTCTAACTTCATAAGATGTTCTTAAAAGCATCATCAAGGTCCTGGCGCAGTGGCTCATGCCTGTAATCCCAGCACTTTGGGAGGCCGAGGTAGGCAGATCACGAGGTCAGGAGATCGAGACCATCCTGGCTAACTCGGTGAAACCCTGTCTCTACTAAAAATACAAAAATTAGCCTGGCGTGGTGGCAGGTGCCTGTAGTCCCAGCTACTCAGGAGGCTGAGGAAGGAGAATTGCTTGAACCTGGGAAGTGGAGGTTGCAGTGAGCCAAGATCGCACCATTGCACTCCAGCCTGGGCGACACAGCAAGAGCGAGACTCTGTCTCAAAAAAAAAAAAAAAAAGGATCATCAAGATGGTATATTTCATGCACTTTTCAGATGCTCTTCAATTTCCATAACTCACCATATTTGGTTTTGCTTATGCCATTAGTTTTTAACCATAAAATAGGTTCTAGAAAGTTCTTAGATAAGATTGTCTACATATTTTATATTACATTATTGTCATAAAGTTAGCATAATGACTTTAAACTTAAAAACGTTTTCCACATTCACAAAAACAATGTAATTAACTTAGGAAGTTTAAAACTTTGTCTTTAAGCGTTGTTTTAACACTTGCATCTGGGTGGGTGTGGACAACATTGGAAAAGTGTGGAGAGGATGAAGAAGACAGCTTTTTTTTGATACATTTTGGACCAGTCAGACAATATCTTAGTCCAATGGGTAGCAGTGTTTATACATATTCAGGTAAGATTAAGGTTCATTCAGCAAACTGCTGTTGTTTCCCTGTATGTAACAGGCACCTCTGCCAGGCTAAAGACCCCATTCCCTGTGCTCAGAAGTGCCCAGAGAGATTGGGAGACAGACACATGAATAAACTATTGGACAATGGGCTCGTGCTGTACTGGAGATGGGCACACAGGGTGCAGAGATGTAGGGAAGAATCACAGAGGAGATGGTCTTCTCTGCCCTTAGGATAAAGGGGAAGTGGAAGACCTGACCAAGAAGGTAACCTGGGAAACAGGACCTCAAGAAATTCCAAGCCCAAGGATAACAAGTAAAGGTGTGGTTGAAAACAATGTTAGAAACCGGGAGGTGATTCTCTCTAGTGTGTTTGGTAGGTCATTTCTAGGTCTCCATTACGTCTTTTCCATTACTCTATTTTGTTATCGTGTATCTTTAAAGTGTTTTGCAGCAGAAAATAAAACAAGGAAAAGAATGGTTGAATCACTTTTTAAAAATCATTCATTACATTATTGTGATCCAGGGATATCCTATTATGTGTTTATTCCTAAGTGTAAGACGTGTCTTCAAGCTATTGCATTGGAGAGGTACTGTGTTTGCATTAGAAGACAAACTGCCTAAAAAAGGTGCACAATTTTTGGGAGAATGCTTCCATCTAGTGGTCAAATTGAGAAATTCACTTACATGTATTCATTATATTTCTTAAAAATATTTGTTAATCTGTTATATACCAAATCAATATGTTTCTGTTCATTAATAGTTAATAATTTCTCATTTACTTTTAACTATTGGAGGATATAACAATTTAATTTTATTTGGCCTGTTGGTTCTCAAGGAGGTAGTTTCTCTAAAGAAAAATAAGATCCTCAAAAGAAGGCCATATTTGTTAAAGCTTTCATACACCTAGTCTCATTCAATATTCAGAGCCACATTGTAAAAAAATAAAAACTTTTACCATTATTCCATTTTATACATAAAGAAATGGAAACATAACAGGGTCAGTAATTTCACCTAACACCACCATGCAAAGAATTAACTTGTCAGGATGACTTCAGTTCTGGTGTTCTTTTCTCTTGATGCATTAAAGATGATTATTTTATCATTAACTCTGTTGATAAAGTTATAAGTTCTTTATGTGATGTGAGTAACATCTGTTTTGTACGTTTGGAATGTGAAATGCATAAGGTCTTCATAATGTAGATGAATTAGTCAGTACAGGCTACTTAATGCTGGAGTAACAAACCCAACTCTTAAATCTCAGTAGTTTAACATGATGGAAGTGTGTTTCGCACTTTGGTTCAGCAATAAACTCACATCTTCCAATTGTCTAGCTGAAGGGAAATGTAAAATAAAAGGTAGCAAATTGAAGGTTTGGGGAGGATTATGCTCTGCTGCAGAGATGGATTCCATTTTTCTCAAATATTAAGTATATTAAAGTATATAAATATTTTTTCAAATATTAAGTATAAAGTATACAAAGTATAAATATTTTGGATTGTGTGGGCTAGCAAAACATTTATGTGCTTTTGCTTTTTTTTTCCTTTCAGACATCTTCTCGCTCTGTTGCCCAGGCTGGAGGGCGGTGGCATAATCATAGCTCACTGTAACCTCAAACTCCTAGGCTCAAGCTAGCCTCCTGCCTCAGCCTCCTGAATAGCTGGGACTACTGCTGCTACTGCACAATGACACTCAGCTAATTTTTAAATCTTTTTGTAGAGACAGAGGTCTCACTCTGTTGTGCAGGCTGGTCTTGAGCTCCTAGCCTCTAGAGATCCTCCTGCCTTGGCCTCCCAAAGTGCTGGGACTACAGGCATGAGCGCTGCATCTGGCCTGCTTTTGCTTTTATTTGTATTTTTTTTCTCTGAGGGACCTCAAGATCACAGAATTGTATTAATCTTAATCCTTGGCTCATGGCACACTTATTGATGGTTTCTGCATATCTCTCCTCCATTAATTATGCATGTACGTATGTGTGTATTTTAATAATGTAACAAGCACCTGTGGACCTAACAGCCAATATGGAAGCTGAAACTTTGGCAATCAGTCACATCTAGCTGTGTGGTCCCCATCCCTTCTATCTGCTACCCCTTTCCCAAGGTAACTACCATCCTAAATATGGTGTGCATTTTCCTTCTCTCTCTTTTTAACATGGTCTTATCTGATCTATCTGTTTTTTAAAGGCATATATTTTTATTTTAGTTATTTATCTCAATATTATGTTAGGATTCCTCTGTGTTGCTGCACGTCTTCACAGTTCATTTACTGAGTGTCGCATTATAGTATTTTGTGTGACTATAACAGATCATTCATCTACTGTCTTTGAGGATGTGAATTTGGGATTTTCTCCAATTTTTGCTGTTGTAAACAATGTCAGACAAGAGCTCCATGTACCTTTGGGGATTCATCTCCTAATAATATTTTCTTTCTGGCCAAGCTTACATCCTCACCTGTCTCTTAAAAATGCCATTGTATTTCCTGATCCTGCACTTTGCTCCTATTTTCTCTGTCCCTCTACACTTCTTTCTGCACATCAATTCTACACATTATCCAAAGCCAGCATGAAATTTCACCCTTTCTATGAAATTTCCGATTACCACTATAATTTGTAGGATTGGTTTTTGCCTCTGAATGCTTGGGATAAAACATGTTTTATCCCAAACACACTATTTGGTAAATATTATAACAATCATTCATTAACCACCTACAACATGCCAGACATGAATCCAAGAACTGGCCCTAGATCATTTTATTTCTTTCTCAATACAACAATATAATGTGGGGATTATCATTATTACTATTTTTCAGTCCAGTAATTACACATTAATCATTCTAAGGGTCTGATTGCTGAAAGGACTCAAGGCTCCGTTTATCATCACCAGGCAAGAGATACCTATGGCAATGGCAGAAGAAGGACATGCATTCAAAAGGGTCCCAAAATGTTAGGCACAGGTTTCCTTGTCCTCTTTCCACTGGGTAGGGTCATACCACCTTCACTTAGTCTCTAGATCTCAAACCACCATCAGCATCTGGAAGTCAAAAGTCTGTTATTGGTAAGGAATCTCTCACCATAACCTGGTCACTAGGCACATCTCAGCTATGTGACCAGCCTTAACTGTTGAAACATCACCCCCTGCTCCCAACGTCTACTGAAACCAGATGCAAATCATAAATCCAGTTATTTCTAAATAATGATGACAAACTGATACATCCTGCTCCAGAACAACTCGCAGACCAATACGGAATAGCATTTGTCTTTAGTTAATAAGTACTATAGCATTAGCCAAGGGTCAGTAGCTCCCTGCATAAGAGCATGAGCAATCCAGACCAGTTGAGATTAACCCCAACTGTGCACACAGGCAAGGAAACCAAGGCTTAGAGAAGGGAAGTACTATCTTCCCCGAGGTCATCCCTCAAGAGTGATGGAGTTGTTCAGGGAAACTCCAAGGCCTGTGCCCTTTGGCAAGCTCTGAGCTATTCTGACTCTTAATGCAGTTAGTTGTGGCTTGCCCCATCCACAAGATAGCAGGTATTATGAAGAAAAGTTGTTTGTCTGCGTCTTTGTATTTCTCCCAGCATCTAGCATAGTCCTACATGTAAGTAATATGCACCAATAAACAGCAAGGCAGAATGACTAGCACACTTTCTCCTACCTAGTGGGTAAGTTATCTCATGGCTCCCAGATGAGCAAAGCTCTGTTTTATCTCTGTACCTCTGTTCATGTGATTACTCTGACTTAGACTGTCTTCCAACTCTGCTGTCATGCATGAATCCACCCCTAAATTTTCAAGCCCATACTCATCTTCCCCTTTTCTAAACTTATATCATCATTAGCATATAATTCAGAAATTCTGAAAGTATTTTATATTTGTTTTTTACTCCAAAATAACATCATAAATTTCTTAATGACAAAGGGCTTTTATTTTATACATGTTCTTTAAAAGAATATGTGTACTGTTAGCCTTCCATGTATTATCCCCCTGCCAACAATATTGTGGATCAGCTATAGCACTTTCAGAATCAGTGTACCTATTCCTAAAAATGTGTTTTCACAGTCCAAGTGGTCACCAGATGAAATATATAGTATAATTACTTCCTTAATGTGGCCTTTGAACATCTCTAATCATTAAGGAAATGCAACTTAAAACTATAATGAGATACCACCTTGCACTCATTAGGATGGCTATGATATAAAAAAAAAAAACGAAAATAGCAAGTGTTCTGGAGGATGTGGAGAAATTAGAACACTTGTCTATTGTTGGTGGAAGTGGTACAGCTACTGTGGAAAATAGTATGGTGGTTCCTCAAAGATTAAAATTATAATTACTGTAAGATCTAGTAATTTCACTTCTGGGCATATACCCCAAATAGTGGAGAGCAGGGTATTAAATAAATATTTGTACACCTAGGTTCATAATACATTATATACAATAGCCAAAAGGTGGAAGCAACCCAAGCGTCCATCAACAGATGCATAGGTAAACAAAATGTGTTATATCACCCAAGGGCATATTACTCAGCCTTAAAAAGGAAACAAATTTTGATGTATGCTACGATAGGAATGACCCTTGAAGATATTATGCTGAGTGAAATAAGCCAGTCAGAAAAGGACACATACTGTATGTTTCCTCTTACAGGAGGTACCCAGAGTAGTCAAATTCAGAGAGACAGGAAATAGAATGATGATTGCCGGGGGCTGAGAGGAGGGGAAATGGGGAGTTGTTTAATGGATACAGAGTTTCACTTTTGCAAGATGAAAAGAGTTCTGGAGATTGGTTGCACAACAATCTGAATGTACTTAACACACTTAACACTACTGAACTGTACATTTAAAAGTGGTTAAGGTGATATATTTATATTATGTGTATTTTACCCTATTAAAAAATTTTTATTGTAACCTAGGTTTCTCATTGACTACCGATGTCATGAAGAAAGAAATCCAGGGGGCAGGTTACAGCTATAGGGCTAGAGGATTTAAGCTCCCTCTTACTGGTATTTCTGGGGCTCCTATTCCGTGAGCACTAGGCGGTTATAAGATCTGGCTGGTGCTTATTTGGATATGTGTATGTAGCAAATGGAGAAATACTTAACTCCCTCTTTCTCTATCATTCTCCAAGGGACACACACTGCATTGCATTTCAACTTCTCTGCAAAAAATTACAGCTCTTTCTTACCTAAGATCATAGTAAGAGACGTTTTATCATAGTAATACTAGATTTTCAACCAAATTTAGATGACTGAACACTCAGAAGATGTCCTTACTCAATTAGGCACAGAGGTTACTCTGGTTAAGAACAGTACCAAATTCTCTAGGGGCCAGACTGGGAAGGCATTAGTGTGGTACTCATCTTGTTGGCCGAGAATATCTGACTCCCTTCCTGTAGAAGAGAGGCTAGCTGGGCTAGATGGGGTTGGGGGTTGCTTCATGGATGATGCAGGAAAACCTAATAGTCATCTTTAGCAAATGACGCTCAAGGGCAAACATCAAGACTATGTCTAAGTAATAATACTATAATCGAAGTGGAATCATATGTTCAAAGCCATATGCACCTGAGATCCATTTCTGCCTCCTGAAATGCATGTCAGACCCTGAAAACATGAAAGTGATATTAACTAAGGACTAGTGAATCACTAATGTACATCTGCAAGTATTCTGAAATGGGGAGGGAAACTCCACAGGGAAGCTTGTATGAAATCTGATTCAAATGTTTATGTGTGCACAGAAGAGCTATAGAACTGACTTAAGCTAAACAAAATGAAGAAACCTATTTATTCTCAACATTCGTCTATGTTGAGGTAAATTTCCCATTCATTCCAGGTCATCTGTGATTATAAATGATGGGTTATTCATTAATTCATTTGATCATTTATTCAGAAAACATTATATTGAATTCCGCCTATGTGCCAGGCACTGTGCAAGTGTTACTGGTGGAGGGTCTTGACTACCAATCTAACTACAAGTCCAGATTCTTGGTGTTTTGAACAAAGGCACAAAAAATGCAACAGAAGGACAAAGTAATGAAAGAATCAACAAAAACGTAGACTTATTGAAGTGAAAGTACATTCCACAGAGAGGGAACTGGCTCGAGCAAGTGGCTCAAGAACCTCAGCTGCAAGGTTCCAAGATGGCCGAAGAGGAACAGCTCCAGTCTACAGCTCCCAGCATGAGCAATGCAGAAGATGGGTGATTTCTGCATTTCAAACTGAAGTACCTGGTTCATATCACTGGGGCTTGTTGGACAGTGGGTGCAGCCCATGGAGTGTGAGTCGAAGCAGGGCGGGGCATTGCCTTTCCTGGGAAGCATAAGGGGTCAGGGAATTCCCTTTCCTAGCCAAGGGAAGCTGTGACAGACAGTACCTGGAAAATCAGGACACTCCCACCCTAATACTGTGCTTTTCCAATGGTCTTAGCAAACGGCACTCCAGGAGATTATATCCTACAACTGGCTTGGAGAATCCTATACCCACGGAGCCTCGCTGACTGCTAGCACAGCCTTCTGAGGTCAAACGGCAAGGTGGCAGCAAGGCTTGAAGAGGGGCGTCCACCATTGCTGAGGCTTGAGTAGGCAAACAAAGTGGCCGGGAAGCTTGAACTGGGTGGAGCCCACCACAGCTCAAGGAGGCCTGCTTGCCTCTGTAGACTCCACCTCTGGGGACAGGGCATAGCTGAATAAAAGGCAGCAGAAACTTCTGCAGACTTCAACGTCCCTGTCTGACAGCTTTGCAGAGAGTAGTGGTACTCCCAGCATGGAGTTTGAGATCTGAGAAGAGACAGACTGCCTCTTCAAGTGGGTCCCTGACCCCCGAGTAGCCTAACTGGGAGGCACTTCCCAGTAGGGGCCGACTGACACCTCATACAGCTCGGTACCCCTCTGAGACGAGGCTTCCAGAGGAAGAATCAGGCACCAACATTTACTGTTCTGCAATATTTGCTGTTCTGCAGCCTTGGCTGGTTATACCCAGGCAAACAGGGTCTGGAGTGGACCTCCAGCAAACTCCAACAGACCTGCAGCAGAAGGTCCTGAGTATTAGAAGGAAAACTAACAAACAGAAAGGACATCCACACCAAAACCCCATCTGTAGGTCACCATCATCAAAAACCAAAGATAGATAAAACCACAAAGATGGGGAGAAACCAGAGCAGAAAAGCTGAAAATTCTAAAAATCAGAGTGCCTCTTCTCCTCCAAAGGAACGCAGCTCCTCGCCAGCAACAGAACAAAACTGGAAGGAGAATGATTTTGACGAGTTGACTGAAGTAGGCTTCAGACGATCAGTAATGACAAACTTCTCCGAGCCAAAGGAGGATGGTCGAACCCTTCACAAAGGAACTAAAAACCTTGAAAAAAGATTAGATGAATGGCTGACCAGAATAAGCAGTGTAGAGAAGACCTTACATGACCTGATGGAGCTGAAAACCATGGCAAGAGAAATACGTGACACATGCACAAGCTTCAGTAACCGATTCAATCAAGTGGAAGAAAGGGTATCAGTGATTGTATATCAAATGAATGAAATGAAGCAAGAAGAGAAGTTTAGAGAAAAAAGAGTAAAAAGAAATGAACCAAGTCTCCAAGAAATATGGGACTATGTGAAAAGACCAAATCTACATCTGATTGGTGTACCTGAAAGTGATGGGGGGAATGGAACCAAGTTGGCAAACACTCTTCAGGATATTAACCAGGAGAACTTCCCCAACCTAGCAAGGCAGGCCAACATTCAAATTCAGGAAATACAGTGAATGCCACAAAGATACTCCTCGAGAAGAACAACTCCAAGACACATAGTTGTCAGATTCACCAAAGTTGAAATGAAGGGGAAAATGTTAAGGGCAGCCAGAGAGAAACGTCGGGTAAACCACAATGGGAAGCCCATCAGACTAACAGCGGCTCTCTTGGCAGAAACTCTACAAGCCAGAAGAGAGTGGGGGCCAATATTCAACATTCTTAAAGAAAGAATTTTCAACCCAGAATTTCACATCCAGCCAAACTAAGCTCATAAGTGAAGGAGAAATAAAAGCCTTTACAGACAAGCAAATGCTGAGAGATTTTGTCACCACCAGGCCTGCCTTACAAGAGCTCCTGAAGGAAGCACTAAACATGGAAAGGAAAAACCACTTCCAGCCACTGCAAAACCATGCCAAATTGTAAAGACCATCGAGGCTAGGAAGAAACTGCATCAACTAATGAGCAAAATAACCAGCTAACATCATAATGACAGGATCAAATTCACACATAACAATATCAACCTTAAATGTAAATGGGCTAAATGCTCCAATTAAAAGACACAGACTGGCAAATTGGATAAAGAGTCAAGACCCATCAGTGTGCTATATTCAAGAGACCCAGCCCACGTGCAGAGACACACATAGGCTCAAAATAAAGGGATGGAGGAAGATTTACCAAGCAAATGGAAAGCAAAAAGAGCAGAGGTTGCAATCCTAGTCTCTGATAAAACAGACTTTAAACCAACAAAGATCAAAAGAGACAAAGAAGGCTATTACATAATAGTAAAGGGATCAATTCAACAAGAAGAGCTAACTATCCTAAATATATATGCACCCAATACAGAAGCACCCAGATTCATAAAGCAAGTCCTTAGACACCTACAAAGAGACTTAGACTCCCATACAGTAATCATGGGAGACTTTAACACCCCACTGTCAACATTAGACAGATCAACGAGACAGAAAATTAAAAAGGCTATCCAGGAATTGAACTCAGCTCTGTACCAAGTGGACCTAAGGGACACCTACAGAACTCTCCACCCCAAATCAACAGAATATACATTCTTCTCAGCACCACATCACCCTTATTCCAAAATTGACCACATAGTTGAAAGTAAAGCTCTCCTCAGCAAATGTAAAAGAACGGAAATTATAACAAACTGTCTCTCAGACCACAGTGCAATCAAACTAGAACTCAGGATTAAGAAACTCACTCAAAACCGCTGAACTACATGGAAACTGAACAACCTGCTCCAGAATGACTACTGGGTACATAACGAAATGAAGGCAGAAATAAAGATGTTCTTTGAAACCAGTGAGAACAAACACACAACATACCAGAATCTCGGGGACACATTTTAAGCAGTGTGTAGAGGGAAAATTATAGCACTAAATGCCCACAAGAGAAAGCAGGAAAGATCTAAAATTGACACCCTAACATCACAATTAAAAGAACTAGAGCAGCAAGAGAAAACACAAAAGCTAGCAGAAAGCAAGGAATAACTAAGATCAGAGCAGAACTGAAGAAGACAGAGACACAAAAAAACCCCTTCAAAAAAATCAATGAATCCAGGAGCTGGTTTTTTTTGAAAAGATCTACAAAATTGATAGACCACTAGCAAGACTAATATAGAAGAAAAGCGAGAACAATTAAATAGATGCAATAAAAAATGATAAAGGGGATATCACCACCAATCCCATAGAAATACAAACTACCATCAGAGAATACTATAAACACCTCTATGCAAATGAACTTGAAAATCTAGAAGAAATGGATAAATTCCTGGACACATACACCCTCCCAAGACTAAACCAGGAAGAAGTTGAATCCCTGAATAGATCAATAACAGGCTCTGAAATTGAGGCAATAATTAATAGACTACCAACCAAAAAAAGTCCAGTACCAGACGGATTCACAGCAGAATTCTACCAGAGGCACAAGGAGGAACTGGTACCATTCCTTCTGAAACTATTCTAATCAATAGAAAAAGAGGGAATCCTCCCTAACTCATTTTATGAGGCCAGCATCATCCTGATACCAAAGCCTGGCAGAGATACAACAAAAAAAGAGAACTTTAGACCAATATTCCTGATGAACATCGATGCAAAAATCCTCAGTAAAATACTGGCAACCCAAATCCAGCAGCACATCAAAAAGCTTATCCACCATGATCAAGTGGGCTTCATCCCTGGGATGCAAGGCTGGTTCAACATATGCAAATCAATAAATGTAATCCATCGTACAAGCAGAACCAAAGACAAAAACCACATGATTATCTCAATAGATGCAGAAAAGGCCTTCAACAAAGTTCAACAGCCCTTCATGCTAAAAACTCTCAATAAATTAGGTATTGATGGGATGTATCTCAAAATAATAAGAGCTATTTATGACAAACCCACAGCCAATATCATACTGAATGGGCGAAAACTGGAAGCATTCCCTTTGAAAACTGGCACAAGACAGGGATGCCCTCTCTCACCACTCCTATTCAACATAGTGTTGGAAGTTCTGGCCAGGGCAATCAGTCAGGAGAAAGAAATAAAGGATATTCAATCAGGAAAAGAGGAAGTCAAATTGTCCCTGTTTGCAGATGTATGTTTAGAAAACCCCATCGTCTCAGCCCAAAATCTCCTTAAGCTGATAAGCACCTTCAGCAAAGTCTCAAGATACAAAATCAATGTACAAAAATCACAAGCATTCCTATACACCAATAACAGACAAACAGAGAGCCAAATCATGAGTGAACTCCCATTCACAATTGCTTCAAAGAGAATAAAATACCTAGGAATCCAACTTACAAGAGATGTGAAGGACCTCTTCAAGGAGAACTACAAACCACTGCCTAACAAAATAAAGGAGGACACAAACAAATGGAAGAACATTCCATGCTCATGGATAGGAAGAATCAATATCATGAAAATGGCCATACTGCCCAAGGTAATTATAGATACAATGCCATCCCCATCAAGCTACCAATGACTTTCTTCACAGAATTGGAAAAAACTACTTTAAAGTTTATATGCAACCAAAAAAGAGCCTGTATTGCCAAGACAATCCTAAGCCAAAAGAACAAAGCTGGAGGCATTACTCCCTGATGTCAAACTGTACCTCAAGGCTACAGTAACCAAAACAGCATGGTACTGGTACCAAAACAGAGATATAGATCAACGGAACAGAACAGAGCCCTCAGAAATAACACCATACATCTACAACCATCTGATCTTTGGCAAACCTGACAAAAGTAAGAAATGGGGAAAGGATTCCCTATTTAATAAATGGCACTGAGAAAACTGGCTAGCCATATGTAGAAAGCTGAAACTGGATCCCTTCCTTACACCTTATACAAAAATTAATTCGAGATGGATTAAAGACTTAAATGTTAGACCTAAAACAATAAAAACCCTAGAAGAAAACCTAGGCAATACCATTCAGGACATAGGCATGGGAAAGGACTTCATGACTAAAACACCAAAAGCAATGGCAACAAAAGCCAAAATTGACAAATGGGATCTAATTAAACTCAAGAGCTTCTGCATGGCAAAAGAAACTACCATCAGAGTGAACAGGCAACCTGCAGAATGGGAGAAAATTTTTGCAATCCACCCATCTGACAAAGGGCTAATACCCAGAATCTACAAAGAACTTAAACAAATTTACAAGAAAAAATCAAACAACCCCATCAAAAAGTGGACGAAGGATATGAACAGACACTTCTCAAAAGAAGACATTTATCCAGCCAACAGACACATGAAAAAATGCTCATCATCACTGGCCATCAGAAAAATGCAAATCAAAACCACAGTGAGATACCATCTCACACCAGTTAGAATGGCAATCATTAAAAAGTCAGGAAACAACAGGTGCTGGAGAGGATGTGGAGAAATAGGAACACTTTTACACTGTTGATGGGACTGTAAACTAGTTCAACCATTGTGGAAGACAGTGTGTTGATTCCTCAACAATCTAGAACTAGAAATACCGTTTGACCCAGCCATCCCATTACTGGGTATATACCCAAAGGATTATAAATCATGCTGCTATAAAGACACATGCAAATGTATGTTTATTGCGGCACTATTCACAATAGCAAAGACTTGGAACCAACCCAAATGTCCATCAATGATAGACTGGATTAAGAAAATATGGCACATATACACCGTGGAATACTATGCAGCCATAAAAAATGATGAGTTCATGTCCTTTGTAGGGACATGGGTGAAGCTGGAAACCATCATTCTGAGCAAACTATTGCAAGGACAGAAAACCAAACATGTCATGTTCTCACTCTTGGTGGGAATTGAACAATGAGAACACTTGGACACAGGGTGGGAAATATCACACACCGGGGCCTGTCTTGGGGTAGGGGTAGCGGGGAGCATTAGGAGATATACCTAATGTAAATGATGAGTTAACTAGTGCAGCACACCAGCATGGCACATGTATACATATGCAACAAACCTGCACGCTATGCACATGTACCCTAGAACTTACAGTATAATTATAAAAAATAAATAACTAAATAATTTTTAAAAAGCACCTAAGAAAAAACTTTTAAAAATGAACACAGCCTCAATGACCTGTAGTACAATATAAATGTTTGAATATACATATAATTACCATCCCAGAAAATGAAATGGAGGAGGTAGAAAAAATATTTGAAGAAATGATGGCCAAAACTGTTTACCTTTGATAAAAACTACAAACCAACAAATTCAAGAAGCTCAGTTAACTCCAAACAGTATAAACCAATGGAAATGATGCTAAAGTATGTCATAATCACATGCTTAAAATCAATGATAAAGAGGATATCTTAAAGATAGAGAATTAGTGACACATTACATATAAAATAAAGACAACAGCAAGACTGAAGACAAAGGAGCAGTATCTTAAAGTACTAAAAGAAACATAATATGCCCTAATCCATGAACAATCGTTTTCCATTCCTGTGGCAGAGATAACTAAATGTTACCAAATACGTGTGATTCCCATCAATGTAGATTCATTGCTGAAAAACAACTGCCCAGCCAGGTTCTTGTGTATTTCTCCTTTTTTCCCTGTCTCTTAATCTTTAAGTCAAACCCTGACACCTTGAAATATCTAGCAGAGGCAAATATAAAACTTAATTAATCAGTAAACCCAGACAAAAACGTATGCTGACAATTTTGAAGACATTTCTATTTTTATTTCACCAATAATTTTAAAGCCAGCTTATTTGTTAAAGATTACTGAATTCACATGAACTTTGTGAAAAGCATTTGGACTGAATTTATGAGTACTCATTTACTTATAAGCCAGTTTGGTAGCATGTTAGACACAACACATAACATAATACATGTACAGGCACAAATATATTTAAACATGTATACACACACAAACAAAAATCCAAGAGGCTTTACCTCAGAACTCTAGCTATGAGACAGCATTACAAACTCATTGTTTTATAAAAGACAGCTGGGTCCAAATTATTTCTGATACAATTGGGACCTGCTCACATGGTTATACTTTGTTTGCACTGTTAGGTAATCCAATGAAATCTGTAGAGCAAAATTTTGGGTAAAGCAGTTTCTATAGAAATTCTATCTTAAAAAACATCCTTACCCTTCTTTCCCCTTCAGTTTCATTTAGTTTTTAATGTTTACATTTTGGCAAGAACTGGTTGAACTTTATAAAAAACCAAAGTTTCCAAGTGGCCTTAAACTGGCAATACCATAAACTGTGAGTTTTATGTAAATACCATAGTTTAATAATAAGAGGTTCAAAGCAGGTACAAAGGAAATAGAGAAATAGATGACAGTTTTAGAAGACTTTACATAACTCTATAGTTACAGGTCAACCATTTGAGCTCTAAGGTTTTCTTGTTATAATTTGTCCATCAATTTTAAAATGTGCACAGGAATGGGCCAAAATATGTAACCGCCTGAAGTCATAGAAAACCTGGGATGCTTTTGAACTTCTGCAGGAGTTTCTACCCTTTTTCTTGATCTAATTATTTATCAGTAGCTAGCCTTATTGCAACAACAGTGTGCTTGCTACCCTCATGGTACTTTAATATCTTCACTTCTTCCAATATGTGCTGAGTCCCTGCCAGGTTTTTCTGAGCATCCCTATAGTCATGTGGCGTTCCGCAAAGGCTGAGCAGTCAGGCAACTCCACCCTACGTGCATGTTGCCAACAACCTTGGGATTCCTCCCACAGATACCTCTTCCTGACTCCTTATTTGGTCTCTTGGATCCTGTTCATTATGCCAATTGTTATAAGAAAAGCTTGGGACTGTAACATCCCCCCACAAACTGGGAAAAAACTGAGACACCAAAGAATCATTTGGGCAAATCCAGCATGATGAATAGATGCGTTTATTAGAACTTAATATATAGGACATTCCTGGTTGGTGGCAGGACAGCCCTAGAAACCTGTGCCACCTCCCTTCTCTAAACTGCTTTTAAGCTAGTTTTCTGGCTCTCTGTCTGTGGTGTTTGAATGATGAGACTGTTTTTCTTGGTAGATTTTCAGATACTCTCCAGGATGTTTGGGTTCTCAGGGACATCTGCTCCTTGGCTGGGCACCATGGCCTTGGCTCAGTGCCCAGACTTCAAGATTTAGGCGGTGGAAATACAACCTTAAGTAACCTGGTGGAGGACCTATCACAGAACAATATTTCTTTAAAGAAAGATATGGTTTGGACATATGTGAAAGCATAAGAAGGGAGATCATCTTTTTACTCTTTTATCCCATCTGTATACACTGCTGACACAACTAATATGATTAAGTACATAGTATGTAATTCTAAAACAGAACCTGACATGAAGCCATCATTTCTGAAGTCCATACATTACACATTGGAGAATAACTTAACTTTATAAAAATCCAACATTCTATTTTTTTTAATACTAAAGCTCCTCCAAATGTTCAATTTATTTATTTTAAAGGTGTTGGCTTAATGTGGTGACACAACTTTACTGTCAGAGGTGATATAATGTCATTGCATTACAGAGTCAAGAGACCATTTCTGTATGCAGATGTGTGTATGCATGCATGCACATGTGTGTGTAATATACATATGAGGAAGATAAGTAGCTCATGTGTTGCTTATTGTGATTAGAGGCTTATTGTGTTTACTCTAAGAAATCAATAAACAGCTTCCAGATTTATAATGAATTGTGCAATTGTGCTACTGACGTGCATTTCAAGCAAAATTTGCTATGTGTTTCTGATTTGCTTAAACTTAATTCATGAAAACATTGTTTCATAAGAGCTATTTCAACTCTCAAGCTACTTTTAAGTTCTCTTTGGGGCTTTTCTCTCAAATATTAAATCATGTTTTTGTAAAAGCAAAGAAAATTCAGAGTATTCAAATTAAAGTATGAAATGTGGTAGCTATGAAGCTCTTGGCAGTTCTTAATTTCAAACTAATTCGTTTACCTCACCATGAAATATGAGTTTTTTAAGCATTCCATTTCATTGTAAAAGGCCTCTTTTTTCTTACTTAGGAGCTGTGTGCTTGGCTACCACAAGAGTTTGATTAGATATTTGTGTTGCACTATTGATAAGAATACCGAGTACTCCACTATACCAAAAAAGAGAGGTATCAGTTGGATAACCCAATTACTCAGATTTGATCATTAAGTATCCTGGGTTAGCTATGACTTGAAATTGGCCTCTAATTCAAAAGAAAGCCCATTAAAGAAAGAAATTTCTGACTGAGATAAATATTTGCCTCAAGACCAATTTTCCTTGCTTAGAACCTCAAATCCATTTTCTTTCTTCCCTTGCTTTGATTCTTTTGTTTCTGTGGTGCTCTTAGCTTCTGATTCTGAACTTTTGAACACTTATTTTCCTGGCTTTCAGTAACTCTGAATGTCCCTGTGTTTCACTACTGTATCACTAGTACTTTGACTTTCAAATTCTGTGAGTCTGTGCACCAGGGACTTGAACAACCTTACCCCTGGAGGTCAGTTTCTCCTTGTCCATTTGCATGAGACAATACTTCCTTCATCTACCGACACATAGGCTGATAGAAAGAAATGGCTTTGGCCATTCCATCCTCATAGGATAATCTAAATAAGTTAGAAGAAGTAAAGAGAATTAAAAAATTAGGTGTTTCACAGTTTTCATACCTCCCACTCTGTCATGGGAAATTCAGCACGCTTGCTTACCTCTGTCAGGGAAGAAAAGAAGCTGACCTCTCAGTGCCTTGAATGAGAAAGGGTACATTGCCAGTGGAGTAATGACTATCAATTATTTTGCATTTTTCAGATACTGGATTTTTGAAAGGAGAGAAAGAATGGCCAAATGGCCAGAATGCGCCTACAGAGCTTGATCATGAATGAACATCTTTTTGGCCTAAGGTAAGGAGAGATTTGCTTTCTAGTTCTGCCCTGACTACTAACAAGTTAAAAGAAAAACACCTCATCAGTGGAAGGCATAAAAACAATGTGGCTATTATAAGGTTATTCCTAATATTATATTAAATAAAACATAAAGAGACTTTGTTGAGCTTTCTGACTAATGCCCATCTCTTAGAATTCTACATCTTTTATTCATTGTCCTTTAAAAATAACTGATGAATTTGATCACTGTTAGGGAAAAAGATGTCTCATCTTCTCTCTGGCCAGCAAATCCTGTTAAATATTGACAACTTCTGAATTATAAAAGTAAATTTTCTCATTTGTTTCTAACCTAGAGTATTCCCAGATTACCCAAGCTTGTCTACATTGCTAATTATGAACCAACACTTACTTGTCCTCTCAAAATGGTATTTAATGAATACAGAAATCAAGAATAGAAGGATGCCTAAGGAATGTAGAATATAAAATTTGATATTATAATTTAAATAACATTTAAGTTCCATTTCCACATAGGATGTAAAGAACCACAAGATAATGTTGCTCCCACTCTAACAATGAGAAAAAGCTGAGTAATATTTTTCTATAGAGTCCATCATAGAGCTGAGTCCACAAAGCAACTAGGTAAGCTAAAGTTGAAGGCATGAAAAGCCGTATGAAGAGAGAAGGTGACCCATATACAGTTTCACGTATGCTAGAGCAGGAAAGGATAAGGTGGTTGTTCTAAGAGACACCTTAAAGCAAGGAAAAAGAAAGCAATTGAAATGTTTAAAAACTCTTAAAGGCTGAGTGTAGGCAAATGTGATAATTTACAGTTACTAGGAGCTCCAGAAATAACCAGCTCACAAGTTCTTTTGCACAGGCCTCAAATGGATGATTATAATAAATTCTGGGGGCAAAAGAGAAGGTGGAGGAAAGTACTTCTTGTTGATGTCCCGTGGGAAGTTCAGGAAACCCTCCCTTTTCCCCCATAACCCGGAGAAAGGTCTACTGATTCTGAAGGAAGCAAAAGCTTTTGCCCTGCAAGGGAGCAGGAAATCCCTGAGGCTCAGACCTTGCAGTTACAAAGTGAAAATCTATTAATGCTGGCAGGAATAGTGAGAAGAAGGAGGTTGCGAAACTCTGTACTGCTCACAACCTTTCACAGAAACATAGCAGAGTTGGGTACTGTAACAAGGAAGTGGTAGGAATACTAAGAAACCTCCACCCGCGAAGTTCAAGAGTACAGGGCTAGCCTATGACTGAGGCTGAATCAGGGCAACTGATAATTCATTCCCTTCACCATAATCCCACAAAAAACAGCAGCCAATTGCTGGAGGAGGGGCAAGTGCATAGATAATGGTTATCTCTGTGTACTGGCAGGCAGGGACTGCAAGTCACACTATCTGGGGTTCCTGGCTATGCCACTGTTGCTTGCATCAAGAGCTAGCAAAAGCCCAAGATACAGTGAAATCCTGGAAAAAACTGTACTCAGCAGGCAACCCTCACAAGAGAAATTGCATTAGCTGAGAAGTGCAGAAAAGATGAGCTCTCCAGGAACTCGCCCTTTCCTCCTGCCCTCTATTGACAAAAATCTTAATGTTATAACATTTGGCAAAAATATGTATATTAATGGCCCAGATCTATTTTCATAAATAATGCAATAAAATATAAATTTAGAGTGGAGAGGCAATAGCTTGATAAATGACAGTATAGTATGTCTTTTTTCATTTTAAAATCTTTTTCTTGTCTTCTTATTTTTATTTAAGGCAGGTTTCTTACAGACAGCAAATAGTTGGGTTTTAATTTTTTGTGTATAATCTGACAATCTCTGCCTTTTAATTGGGATATTTAGGCCACTTACAGTTAATATAATATTGATAGGATTAGATTTAACCCTACTATTTTTCTAGTTGTTTTCCAGCAAATTGTTTCTTATTAACTAGTTATTTTATTTTTTTGTTCCTTTTTTTTTTTTTTTACTTTTTTCGGGTCGATTAAACATTTTATATGATTTAGTTGTGTCCATTTAAACATAAGAACTGGGTGACTGCTGAAGTATTCTGCACCAATTTAGTCAATGAAATGGTTGCAATATTCTCACACTTTACTATCCTAAGAGTGAAAAGTCATGGAGCTGGAGACATGTTTCTCTCTTGCACTAAAAATCACCATTCCAAACAAATGATCAGACAAAGGTTTGGGGAGTTAATTATCTATCAGTTTGACCCATCTAGATATATTTCTTATGAACAAGATTTGGAGCTGACTAATAACCAGTCTTGGGAGAAACCTTGGGACTTTTCTCCAGAGAATGAAGATTGTATTTCTGGTGTTCTACAAGCTCTACCTAAAGATTCTACCTGCGTAACATTGATAAAAAAGGAGACACAGCACTGCTAATGATTTCATTTTCCGGTAATCAATTACAGCTATTTACTCCATTCACCGTTTCCAGACCACACTTACCACCTGGTTATTTTTAGATGGCATGAAAAAATTACTCCAATAAATGGGATATGGGAGATGATGCTGAGCAGCAGAGCGTTTGCACTATATGTGACCATAAATCAAGATGATATGTTACTAAAACAGCTGTCTGGATATGATGGAAAGCAGATTGTGGCCACCTGCCCAGAAGTTGGCTGTGGCTAGAAACCAGTTTGGAAAGACAGCAAATCTCTAATTGAATAGTTAACTGAATAATGACCCTAACGGAGTACCATTCCCTTCAATAATGCTGGTAATGAGTTTCTTATTCCCTCACCCCGGAGAAAAACTATTGGATATTTTAATCACTATAACATCTTCTGTTTTTAAAGGTCAGTGGCCAGGTTTGGTAGAAATCAAGATAAAGAAATTAATTTGTGTGTAAACTATGATAAACACTAGTGATGGCAGCACATTATTGGACAGTGAGACCTTTAGTAATGTTCTCTAATGACCCAAGTGCCAAAGATAGGAAGGGAATTTATCATCTCTTGAGGTGCAAAATGTTGGGGCAGGACAGATAAAAAATCATTGTGACGTCTCTATTTTGTCATCTCTATGTTACATAATGATGCCTGGAAGCTCATGTATGTCAAACCTTTACTACAATATCTGAGATATAGTTCTGTTCACAAACCAGATGTAATCCAGAATTCACTGAACCATGGTGGCCTCTCATTACCATCCAGATCACTAGGATGTGTGATACATGAGAAAGGCCATTTGTATTGAGAATGAATGGAGAATTACAGTGCAACTTAGATTGTTTGATGTGTCAATTATTTGTTTAATCTCTGCCACAGCTATATGGTGAACAAAATATTTTTATCTTATTGATAGAATAAAGTGAATATGTTACTCATGTAAACAATGATCCCTGTGATGAGAAAATATTAAATAGATTGAAATCTCCCACTTACTAACACTCAGTAAATTTGGAGAAAGTTTCATTTTCTTATCTGTAAAATGGCTCTTCAATGGCTTTTAGAAACCTCAAAAACAGCATCATTATCTATCATATTACAATAAAAAAATTTATATTGAGTCTGAGCAATTTAGTCAACCAAAAAAGAATAATTAGGAGGTAATGAGTGGAGAAATGTTTGAAGTAATAGTCTTCTCTATACCTAAAGGTTTTCAAATAATGGTTCTGATAAAATAGAATAAAGATTTCATGAAAACTTTGATAGTCAAATTCTATTTAGCATTGATATATTTATTCTTTCAAGTAGGCTAGCACATTGGTAGATATGTTAAGAAAATCTTATTTATTTTATTCACTTTTTCTATTCATCATATGAACTCAGTCTGAGACTTAAAGAAAAAATATTTCTGACAGAAAAAAGAAGCAACCATAGCTTCAAATTACAGTGATATTATTTCCTATCTAAACCATAGACTTAAGAAGTGCTTTCTCAAAATTTCATGTACAACACAACTGTACAGATTTCTTGGTTCACATATATTCTGATAAATTAGGTATAATAAGGAAGTACGTATTTTGTTATTATTTGTTTTTTTAAGTAGCCCTCACCACAAAAAGCCTTTAGCAAACATATTTTAAAAAGTAACACCTCTGAAATAATGAAATTTGTTAATGTTTTTTCCAAGAATGTGACAGTAAAACTAATGCCCTCTTAAGTGATAAACAGGGAATCTTATCAGTTACAGGAGTAATGTTTCTGTATTTGGTGTTTTTATAGGGTAAAACTAGATCATAGAGGAAAAGGTTACAATTTGAACACTGGAATTATTCAGATTCTTTCCCCTTTTTCTCAAACCTATTGATGATAGGATTTGGGTTTATAGTTTTGTTTTCAAAGCACTTCTATATATTATAATGATTTACTGACTTTTAATGAAAACTCAGTATATATAAATTAATGGTTTTGAAAGGCTGTTGCTTATTACTAGTATAAGATTTATTAAAGTAATGTATTAAATATATGAATTGACATACTCATTAAAGAGATTTTTCCAAAACAGAAATGTCATTGTAGCCAAAATAGTCTTCATCTTAGTTCTTCCTATGCTTTCTACAACAGTTGGCACTTAATTTTGTGTAAATAGGAACCAAATATTTATAGTTGGTTATGTTCAAGGTTTTAAACACTATGAGCCTCTTTAATCTACTGTGCCTTATTACAATAAACCAACACACATTTTTGATATAATGTAGCACAGAATAAGAAATAAATGAGGAAACAACCTGATTCCAGAGAGTTTTATCTGAACAAAGTGAGAGAATTATATTACTTCTTTTCTATTTATGGTGACAATGTGGAAAATAATTCTGCCTAAGAAATTGATTGAAGGTAAATACAAACTTTTACTTCAAAGCTTCTACCAGTTATTTGCCTAAAGATGGCAATAGCTCTGTTCTTTGGAAAGGTACAATCATGGACCTCATCCATTACTCATTTGCAGCCACTGAGCTAGATCAACAGACTTTTTCTCTAAAAGGCCAAATAGTATTTTATGCTTTCATGAGCCATATGGTCTCTGTAGTAACTACCCACCTTTGCCATTTAGTGCAAAAACTGCCATAAACAAATTGGTGTGGCTATATTCCAATACAACTTTATGTTCCCATAAAACTCTCCTTACGAAAAAGAGGGGTGCGTCAGCATTTGGCCCGTGGGCCATAGTTTGCTAACTTCTGGTCCAGAAACAAGAATATAAAGAAGGGAGAATTGAAACAGATCTACCTAATAATTTAAAATTCTATCTCCATGGAAAATCTGAGCAGATAATATTTTCATTATTATAAGTATTATCACTGAAAATATTTTGTTTCACCTTAGGAGGTGTGTGTGTGTGTATGTGTGTGTGTGTGTGTGTGAGAGAGAGTAGTAATTAACTACAGACAGTTAAATAAAGGCACTGTTCAGAGATGTGTGGGGAGATTTGAGAGGACCATCAAGTGATGGTGAAGTACATAAGATCTGGGAATAACAGGAAACTCTTTTCCCTTTATTAGGGAAGGACATGGTCTGCAGGAGCCTGGTCAGAGCTAGATTTCCAAGAGGGGTACCTTACATGATATGTGGCCATAGAAGCACACAGGCACTTCCAGAACTATGTAGAAACATGGAATGATAAATGCTCTGACCACTATGCCCCCACCCATGTGTGCTTCATTCTCTTGCTGGTACCTGCCATTGGCTGACACAAATTGGAAACCAGAGAGCAAGGGATTCCAGGTGTTGCAGTCTATAACAGTCTCCCACGGCACATAGAAGGGAAGAAAAAGGCAGGGAATAAATTGCGGAGTGCAAGGGTGACTCAATATTATTTCCAGGAATGATCACTGATGATTAAAAGAGCATAATAAGATGTATGAAGAAGTGTTGTTTTTTAATTTTATTGAAGCATAATTAAAATGCACTTACGCAAAGTAAACAATTTTATAAGTTTTGGCATACATATATATCCATAAACTATCACCACAATCAAGATAATGAACATATCTATCACTGGAAAATTTCCTAATGTCCCTTTGTAACTTCCCTCCCATACTTTACAACTCTCATCCCCACAAAACCACTGATCTACCTGTTTTCTATGACTAAAGGCTAGTTTACATTTTTTAGAATTTTATTTAAGTAGAGTCAACAGTACAGTACGTTTTCCTTTTTGTCTGCCTTCTTATACTTAGCATAATTATTTTGAGATTCATACAGGTTCTTGTGTGTAGAGATAGTTCATTTTATTTTGTTGCTGAGAAATATTTCATTATAAGGAATGGAAGTTATTTATTCACTCCCCTGATGATAAACAGTTGGGTTTTATCAGGTTTTGGCTATTGCAGATAAAGTTGCTATGAATATTTTTGCGAAAGTTTTTGTAGGAACGTAGGTATAGTGGGGTGAATGAATATTGTTCCCCAAAAAGATATATCGAAGTATTAGCCTCCAAACAAATGTGAATGTGACCTTATTTGGAAATTGGATTTTTGCAGATGTAATTAAGTTAGGGATCTTGAGAAGAGATCATCCTGGATTTAGGGTGGGCCATAAATCCAAAGACTGATATTCTTATAAGAGAGAAGAGAGGAAGATTTGAAAGACACAGTCTGAGTGAGCAGAAGGCCATGTGAAAATAAGAGTCAGAGTTTGGAGTGAGGCATCTATAAGCCAAGAAATGCTGCAGCCACCAAAAGCTAGGAGAGATGCACAGAACAGTGCATCACAGCCCTCAGAAGAAGCTCACCCTGTTGACACCTTTAACTTGATTTTCTAGTCTCTGAACTGTGAAAGAATAAATGTTTGTTGCTTTAAGCCACCAGGTTTGTGGTGATTTGATATGGAAGCTATAGGAGACTAATACAATATGCTTTCATTACTTTGGGGTAAATATCTAGGAGTAAAATGAATGAATAATATGCCAGATATATGTTTGACTATTTAAGAAACAGCCCAACTCCTTTTTTACAAAGTTGTACCATTTTATACTCTCATCAGCACTGTTCTAGTTATTCTACATCCTTGCCAACTCTTGGGATGTCAGACTTTTCAACTTTAGCCAGTAGATTAGGAACGTCGAGAGATAACTGACTCTAGTTTTACTTTGCATTTTTAAGCAATTAACAGTGTTGAGCATCTTTACATGTGCTTACTTTGCCTTCGATATACTTTCTTCACTGAAGTGTCCATTCACATCTTTTGTCCAGGTTTAATTTTTTTGTTTTGTTGTTTTATTATTGACTTCAGGGGTTCTTTATACATTCTGAATACAAGTCCGTTTCCGCTATGTGATTTGCAATGTGTTCTTTTGATTGGTAGCTAGCCTTTTCTTTCTCTTAAAAGTTGATTTCAAAATTCAGATGTTTTTAATTTTGATTAAGGCCAATTTATCAACTTCTTTTTTTATGGTGTATTAAAAAAAGCTTGGCCTACATGAAGGTCACAAAATTTTCCTGTTATGTTCTCTTCAAAAAATTTTACATTTTTAGATTACATTTAGGTCTATGGTCAATTTTGAATAATTTTTATTAGTGCAAATAGATTAAAGCTATTTTTGTTATGTGTAAATATCAAACTGTTTTAGCATAATTAGTTTTAAAAAATGACCTTTTTTCTACTTAAAACTTGCACCTGGCACCTTGCAACTTGCATCTTTGTAAAAATCTATGGGTCTATTTCCGGACTCTTCTGTCCCATTGGTTGAATGGTCTATCTTCACAAGAATATCACACATTTTTATGTTCACATTTTTAAAAACTAAGTCTTGAAATGAGGTAGTGTTAGTCCCCTACTTTGTTTTATCTTTTTGAAGTATTTTTTTGGCTTTTCTAGAACTTTTGCATATCCACATTAATGTTAGAATCAGCTTATCTATATATATGAAGAAGTGTGCTAGGATTTTTTTTCGGATTGCATTGAATCTACACATCAATTTCAGGAGAATTAATATATTGAGAAGGATTGGTATATCTAGCCATTTATTTAGGTCCCCTATAATTTCTTTTGGCAGTGTTTTATAACTATCAGTACAAGTTTTTTTATTGATACAAAATATTTTACATAGTTATGGGGTACATGTGATATTTTGTTGCATGCCTAAAATGTGTAATGATCCATTCAGGGTATTTGGGGTATCCATCACCTTGAGTATGTATCATTTCTATTTTGGGAACATTTCAAGTTCTCTCTTCAAGCTACTTTGAAATATAAAATACATTGTTGATAACTACAGTCACCCTACTTTGCTATTGAACATTAGAGCTTATACCTTCTATCTAACTACGTATTTGTACCCATTGTTCAACCTCTCTTTATCCCTGCTCCCACCCACACACCCTTCACAGCCTTTGGTATTTGGTATTTATTGTTTTGCTCTCTAGCTCCATAAGGTCAATTTTTTAAACTCCCATGTCTGAGTGAGAACATGTAATATTTGTCTTTCTGTGCCTACCTTATTTCATTTAACAAAATGACTTTCAGTGCCATTCATGTTGCTGTAAATGACAAGATTTCATTCTTTTCATGGTTGAATAGCATTCCATTGTGTATGTATACCACATTTTCTTTATCTGTTCATTCATTGACAGGTACTTAGGGTGATTCCATACCATGGCTATTGTGAATAGTGCTGCAATAAACATGAAGGTTCAGATATTCCTTTGATATACTGATTTATTTTCCTTTGAATAAATTCCCAGTAGTGGGATTACTCGATTGTATGGTAGTTCTACTTTCAGTTTTTTTAGACATCTCTGTACTGTTTTATATAGTGCCTGTATTAATTTATGTACCACTAACAGTGTATAAGAGTTCCCTTTTCTATGCATCCTGGCCAGTATCTTTTTTTTTTTTTTGTCTTTTTAATAATAGTCATTCTAACTTGGATAAGATGATATTTCATTGTGGTTTCGATTTGCATTTCCCTGATGATTAGTGAAATTTAGCATTTTTTCATAAACCTGTTGGACATTTGTATGTCTTCTTTTGAAAACTGTCTATCCATGTCCTTTGCCCACTTTTTAATGGGATTATTTGTTACTTTTACTGTTGAGTTGTTTGAGTTCCTTGTGTATTCTGGATATCCGTCCTTTGGTGGATGAATAGTTTGCAAATATTTTCTCCAACTCAACATGTTGTCTCTTCATTCTGCTGATTGTTTCATTTGCAGAAACTTTTCAGTTTAATATAGTCGTATTTATCAATTTTTTTGTTGTTGCTTTTGAGATTTTAGCCATAATATCTTTGCCAAGGCCAACATCCTGAAGTGTTTTCCCTATGTTTTCTGTTAGTAATTTTATAGTTTCAGGTCTTATGTTTAAGTCTTTAATCCATGATAAGTTTATTTTTATATATGGTGAGAGTTAGGGGTCTAGGTTTATGCAGATATCCAATTATTCCAGCACCTTTTATTGAAGAGGTTGACTTTTTACCCCCAATGTATATTCTTGGTGCCTTTGTCAAAAATCAGCTGTCTATAAATATATGGGTTTATTTCTGGATTCTCTATTCTGGATTCTCTATTCTCTATCCATTGGTCAATGTGTCTGTTTTTATACCAATATCATGCTTTTTTGGTTTCTATAGCCTTGTAATATATTTTTAAGTCAGGTGGTGTGATGCTTCCAGCTTTGCCCTCCTTTTAATTTTTTTCTTTTTGAGACAGAGTCTTGTTCTGTCACCCAGGCTGGAGTGTAGTGGTGCCATCTCAGCTCACTGCAACCTCTGGCCTCTGGGTTTAAGCAATTCTGCCTCACCCTCCGGAGTAGCTGGGATTACGGGCACATGCCATGATGCCTGGCTAATTTTTGTGTTTTTAGTAGAGACAGGGTTTTACCATGTTAGTCAGGCTGGTCTGAAACTGCTGACCTCATGATCTGCCTGCCTCAGACTCCAAAAGTGCTGGGATTACAAGCGTGAGCCACCACACCTGGCCCTGCCCTCTTTACTTAAGATTACTTAAATAAAGCTATTTCAGTTCTATTTTGGTTTTATACAATATTTAGGATAGTTTTTTTCTATTTTTGTGAAAAATGTCATTGGTATTTTGATAGAGATTGCACTGAATTTGAGGATTGCTTAAGGCAGTATGGTGATTTCAATGATATTAATTCTTGTAATCCATGCACGTAGAATGTATTTCCATTTGTTTGTTCCCTTTTAAATTTCATTCATCAGTGTCTTGTAGTTTTCCTTGCTGAAATCTTTCATCTTCTTGGTTAAATTTATTCCTAGGTACGTTTTTTTGTTTTGTGTTTGTTTGTTGTTTTTTGTTTTGTTTTGTTTTGGGTAGCACTTGTAAATGAGATTGTTCTCTGGATTCCTTTTTCAGCTAGTTTGTTACTAGTATATACAAACACTACTGATATTCTTACATTGATTTTGTATCCTGCAACTATACTGAATTTATTTATTTATTTAATTTTTTGAGACACTGTTTTTACTCTTGTTGCCCAGGCTGGAGTGCAATGGCGTGATCTCAGCTCACTCCAACCACCACCTTCTGGGTTCAAGCGATTCTCCTGCCTCAGCCTCCTGAGTAGTTGGGATTACAGGAGCCCTCCACCATGCCTGGCTAATTTTTTGTATTTTTAGTAGAAATGGGGTTCACCGTGTTAGCCAGGCTGGTCTTGAACTCCTGACCTTGTGATGTGCCCGCCTCGGGCAGATCCCAAAGTGCTGGGATTACAGGCATGAACCATCATGCCCGGCCTATACTGAATTTATTTATGAGATCAAAGTATTTTGGTTTAGTTTTTAGGTTTTTCTGGATATAATATGGTATCAGCAAAGAGGGACAATCTGACTTTCTCTTTTCCAATTTGGATGCCTTTTATTTCTTTCTCTTGTCTGATTGGTCTGGCTAAGACATCCAGTACAATGTTAAATAAGAGTGATAAAAGTGGACACCCTTGCCTTGTTATATGTCTTACAGGAAAGGCTTTCATCTTTTCCCGATTCAGTATAATATTGGCTGTGGGTTTGTCATATATGGCATTTATTACATTGAGATATATTCCTTCTATGCCTAGTCTGTTGAGGGTTTTTATTATGAATAGATGTTGAATTCTATACAACATCTGATGCTTTTTCAGCATCAGTGGAGATGATCATATGGTTTTTGCCCTTCATTCTGTTGATGTGATGTATTATATTTATTGAATTGCATATGTGGAACCACCCTTCTATTCTTGGGATATATTGGATTCAATTTGCTATTATTTTGTTGAGGATTTTCACATCTACGTTCATCAGGGATATTGGTCTGTGGGTTCCTTTTTTTTATCTGGTTTTGCTATCAGAGTAATGCTGGCTTCATAGAATGACTTAGGGAGAAGTCACATTTCTTCAATTTTTGGAATAGAAAAGAACTGGTGTTAGCTCTTCTTTGGATGTTTGATAGAATTTGGCAGTAAAGCCATTCATTCATGGACTTTCATTTTTGGGAGAGTTTTTATTACTGACTCTATTTCATTACTCTTTATTGATCTGTTCAGGTTTTCTAATTATTCCTGATTCAATCTTGGTAGGTTGTATGTGTCCAGGAATTTATCCCTTCTCCCTAAATTTTCATGTTTGTTAATGTATACTTGTTCCTAATGATATTCAATAAAATTTTTTATTTTTGTGGGATCAATTTTAATGTCTCCCTTTTCATTTTAATTTTGTTTATTTGGATCTTTTCTCTTTTTTCTTGGTTAATCTATTAAGTAGTTTATCAATTTTATTTCTCTTTTAAAACATCAACTTTTCATTTTGCTGATCCCTTCTATTATTTTTTAGTCTCTTTCATTTAATTCTTCTTTTCTTTATTATTTATTTTCTTCTACTAGTATTCGGTTTCATTTGTTCTTGCTTTTCTAGTTCCTTGAGGTGCATTGTTAGATTGTTTATTTGAAATATTTCTAGTTTTTTTATGTAGGTGTTTATTGCTATAGAGTTCCCTCTTAGCACTGCTTTTGCTGTATGCCATACATTTTAGTATGTTGTGTTTCCATTTTCATTTGTCTCATAAAATTTTTGCTTTTATTCTTAACTTCTTCCTTGGCCCAGTGGTTATCCAGGAGTATGTTGTTTAATTTGTATGTATTTGTACAGTTTCCCTAGTTCCTCTTGTTATTGATTTCTAGTTTTATTTTATTGTGGTCTGAGAAGAAACAATATGATTTCAATTTTTTTAATTTGTTGAGACTTGCTTTGTGTCCTAACATATGCTCTCTTCTGGAGAATGTTTCATGTGCTGATGAGAAGAATGTTTGTTCTGTAACTGTCAGATGAAATGTTCTGTAAATATCTGTTAGGTCCATTTGGTCCTATGTGCAGTTTAAACACAGTGTTCCTCTGTTAATATTCTAGATCAACTGTCTAATGCTTAGAGTATTGAATTTCCCACCAATTATTGTATTGGAATCTCTCTCTCCCATTAAATCTAATAATATTTGCTTTATACATCTGGGTGCTCTAGTGTTAGGTGCATATATGTTTAGAATTTTTATGTTCTCTTGCAGAATTAATTTCTTTATCATTATATAATGACCTTTTTTGTCTGTTTTTACTGTTTTTGATTTAAAGCCTTTCTTCTATTCTGACATAAGTATAGCTACTCCTGCTCACTTTTGATTTCCATTTTCATGGAATGTCTTTTTTCATCCCTTTTCTTTCAGTCTATGTGTCTTTATAGGTGAGATTAGTTTATTCTATGTTGAGCCTTTTTTCCCTTGTCCACTCACAGTCTATATCTTTTAAGCTGTAAGTTTATATTCAATGTTATTGTTGATATGTGAGGACTTATTTTTATCATTTTATTAATTGATTTCTGGTTGTTTTGCATATCTTTTGCTCCTTTCTTTCTCTCTTACTCCTTATCATTGCAGTTTGGTGGTTTTCTGTAGTGGTAACATTTGAGTCTTTTCCTTATTTAAGTATTTGCTGAATCAGTGGTTTTTATTTTTTTGTGTGTTTTCATGAGAGTAGATATCATTTTTTGGTTCCCAGCATAGGACTCCCTTAAGCATTTCTTGTAAGACTGGTCTAGTGGTGATGAATTCTTTCAGTTTTTGCTTGTGTGGAAAATACTTTTTTTCTTCTTTATTTATGAAACATAACTTTGCTAGATATAATATCCTTGGCTGACTTTCTTTTTCCTTCAGCTCTTTGAATATATTATCCCATTCTCTCCTGGCCTATGAGGTTTCTGCTGAGAAAATCTCTGTTAGTCTGATTGGTGTTCCTTTATAAATGACTAGATACTTTTCTCTTGTTGGTTTTAGAATTCTTTGTCTTTGACTTTTCACAGTTGGACTATAATATGCCTTGGAGAAGATCTTTTTTTAAATTAAATCTATTTGGAGATCCGAAGTTCCTGTATCTGGATGTCTGAACCTGTTGCTGGACTTGGGAAGTTTTCATTTGTTATTTTGTTAAATAGGTTTTCTAACCCTTTGTCTCCTCTTCACCTTCTGGGAGGGACATTGAAAATTCAAAAACGTGGTCACTTTATGGTGTCCCATATGTCATATAGGCTTGCCCATTCTTTTCACTTTATTTTTGTCTCACTGGGTTATTTCAAAAGACCTTCAAGTTCAAAGATTCTTCCTTCAGCTGCATCTAGTCTATTGCTGAATATTTCAAATATATTTTGTATTTCATTCAATAAATTCTTCAGTTCTAGTTCCAGAATTTCCATTTGGTTCTTTTTAATGGTTACTTTCTCATTCATATCCATAATTGTGTTTCTGATTTTTTTGGTATCTCTTTTCGTATTCTCTTCTATCTCACTGGAGCTTCTTTAATATCAATATTTTGAGTCATTTTACCAGGATTTCAAAAATTTTTTTTGATTGGGATCTGTTGCTGAAGAATTAATGTGTTCCTTTGGAGGTGTCATATTTGCTTTTTTTCATGTTTCGTATGTCTTTATGTTAATATCTATGCCTCTGGTGGTAACAGTTGCTTCTTCTATTTCTTTTTTTTTTTTTTTTTTTTTGAGATGGAGTCTCACTCTGTTGCCCAGGCTGGAGTGCTGGGACTATAGGCACCCGCCACCATGCCCAGCTAATTTTTTTGTATTTTCAGTAGAGACAGGGTTTCACTGTGTTAGCCAGGATGGTCTTGATCTCCTGACCTCGTGATCCGCCCGCCTGGGCCTCCCAAAGTGCTGGGATTATAGGCGTGAGCCACCATGCCCGGCCTGAATTTGCTTTTATAGGGGAGAATTTTTTCCTAAAGGTGTACCTATGGTATTGGATGGGTAGGGCACTTTGGCTTTGATATTCTGGATGTGTGCAGTATTGCAATCTCTGCATGATTTCTTTGGCTATAAATAGTGTCAGTGGTGTCTGTGATTTCCTTGGTGGCTCAGGATGGTGTTGTTAACGGAGGCTATGGCAAAGTTTTGGGATGCCACGATGTCTAGTCTTCAGGCACCAGTGGCGGCATCAGTGAGCTGAGTATGCCTGTCCTTCTGTCCCAGGTTGGCATACACTGACACTGGTTTTAGCAGATCTAGGCAGGTCAATTTTGGGGCCTCCAGATAGCCTGTGTGAGTTCCAGAAATGGCAGCAATGGGGTGGGCAGGTGGGTAGATTCTTGAGCCCTCAGTAGTAGGCATGGTGTGAGTGATGGCAGTTGCAGTAGTGGAACAATGCTCTGGGACCCAAGCTGTCAGTGCTGTTGTTGTCAGTGGCTGCAATAGGCTGGGCGGGTCAATTCCCAGGCCTGCAGGTGACACATGTGGGTGGGTGCAAGCTGTGGTTGTAGTGGTAGTTTGGGTGGGCCTGACCTCAGACCCTGGAAAAATGTTCAGCTGCCAACAGTGTTGGACTGGGCTGAGCAATTCTCAGAGGCCTAAATGGCATGCCCTTGTACTGTGTGTAGGGGAGTGGCAGAGGTGGGCTGAGTGGGCCCATCCTTAGGCCCCCTGGTGAGGTGGGCATGCACTGGCTGTGGTAGGCAGAGGTGGGGTGATTCCCTGGCCTTCAGAAGAATGCTCTGGTGGGAGCAGCAATGGGTGTGCTGCAGCCTTGCTACTGAGGAGAGGTGCATTGTTTTCAGTGGGAGCAGCTATAGGCAGGCAGCTGGCAGGGCATGCTTTGCTCATATTTCGGCCCCTCTGTAGCCTGTAGTGGCAGCTGCTGCAGGCAGTGGAGTTTGTCCTCAGGGCACATGAAAATGCATGGCTGCCCTTTGGCTGGGGAGTCAGGATAACAGCCAGTGGCTCCCGCCTAAGCCCTGGTGGCAGCAGTTGCAGGAAGGGAATATCACTGTGGCTCCAGGGTTATGAAGATGCAGGGGTTTGGGGCCCTAGGTTAGAACGTAGCTTGATGAGAGCTGGGCTCTCAAAAAGGCACCGTGCTGCAGCTGCTCAGGACTCAGGGATTTGTGGGACTCAGCCTGGGCTCTCTCTTTGAATTGTCATTTGCAGCCTCCAGGAAGCTCCCTATGTTAATCTCAGGGCCTGCAAGGGTAGAGGGACTCTCCAGTGGCAAGGATTGTAGGAGTCTGTGAAAGGAATCTGGACCACTAAGGGCTCTCTCTTACCCTTTCCCCATTTTAGGGAGCTCACCAGGATCCCAGCCAATCCCAGCTAAGCAGGCTACCTGGCTGACCTCTCCTTCCATGCTTTCAGTGCTTCCCAGCACTTCTCTGTAGAATGCCAGTGTTCTCTCTTAAATAATCTATTTGAGTTATGATTATCTATTTGCTATTTCGTTTCTCCTCCATAGAAGAGACAAGTACCAGATGCATCTAGTCAGCCATCTTGAAGCCCCTCTACCAACACAAGTTTTTCCCATCTTTTCTCAAATACCAATACATTCTAGTAGCTTTACTCACCTATACATTCTAGTAGCTTTTTAATAGATTCCTTTAGGTTTTCTACATAAGTGGTTGTGCTTTTCTAAGCAAAGAAAATTTTATTTCTTTCTCTTCATTCTGGGAGCCTTTTGTATGTTTTCCTTGCATTATTATACTGACTAAAACTACCAGTGCAATGTTGAGTAGAAGTGGTGAGGAAAGACAATCGTTGCTTTGTTCCTGACCTTTGGAGGAGAGCAGTTAATCTTTTACCATTAATATGATAACAGCTGGGTTTTCATAGATGTCCTTTATCTAGTTAAGGGTGTTTCCTCATATTCATAGTTTACTGAGGGTTAATATCAGGAAAAGATACTGGATTTTTAATGAATTTTTTGTTTTTTTTTTTTGAGACAGGTTTTTGCTCTTTCACCCAGGCTGGAGTACAGTGGCACAGCTCACTGCACCCGCAACTTTATGGACTCAAGCACTCCTCCTGCCTCAGCCTCTTGAGAAGCTGGGACTGAAAGCATGCACCACCATGGCCAGCTAATTTTTTCTACTTTTTGTGGAGGCAGAATTTCACTAAGTTGCCTAGGGTGGTCTTGAACTCCTGGGATCAAGCAATCGTCCTGCCTCAGCTTCCCAAAGTGCTGGGATTAAAGGCATGAGCCACTGTTCCTGGCCCATGCTGGATTTTTTTCAAATTCTTTTTATGTGTTATAAACAATGACTTTAATTTTTAATTTCTTAATATGGTGTATTACATTGATTTATTTTTAAATTAAGCCAGTCTTGCATTCCTGGGATATACCTCACTTGGTCATGGATATATTATTCTTTTTGTGTGTGTTAGATTCATTTTGCTAATATTTTGCTAAGCATTTATGTGTCTACTTTCATGAATAATATTGGTTTTTAATTTATTTATAATGTCTCTTTGTGATCTTCACATCAGAGTAATACTGACCACCGAGGATGACTTAGAAATTCTTCCCTATTTTTAAGTTTTATGGAAGAGTTTTATAGAAGGAATACAATGTTTTCCTTTAAATATTAGTAGACTTCACCAGTGAAGTCTTCTATGCCTGCAGTTTTCTTTTGGGATGGTTTTAAACTACAAATTCTTTTTTAGAAATAGAGCTATTTAGGTTATTTGTTTCTTTTTGAATTTTTGTAGTGTATATCTTTCAAGGAATTTGGCCATTTCATCTAAGTTGTCCAATGTATTGGCATAAAGTTGTTCATAACATTTAATATTTTTCTTTAATATTTGTATAATCAGTAGTGATGTCACCACCCTTATTCCTGAGATTGGTCATTTGTACCCTCTCTCTTTTTTCCTAATCAGGCTGGCTAGAAGTCTATCAATTTAATTGATCTCAAAGAACCAGGTTTTTGGGTTTTTTTTCCTGTTTTCTATTTCACTGGTTTCAACTTAGATTTTTGTCATTTTCTTTCTGCTGCTTCCTTTGGGTTTACTTGGCTCTTGTTTTTCTGTTCTCTAAAGGTTTCCCCAGAGGGAATTTATTTTAGAATTTTCTTCTTTTCGGAGATGAGTTCAATGCTAAATATTTCTTCTAAGTTTTACTTTAGTAGCATCTCATACATTTTTGATAGCTATACATTTTTGTGTTGTTTCAAAACACTTTCAAACACTTTACACTTCCCTATAATCTATACATTATTTGAACTATGTTATGCAATTTCTAAGTATCTGAGGATATTCCAGATATTTTTCTAATATAATTGCATTGTGGTCAGACACCATAATTTATATGTCTTGAATCCTTTTACATTTATTTAGACTTGTCTTATGACTCAAAATGGGATCTATCTTGGAAATTGTTCCGTGAGCACGTGAAAAGAATATGCATTCTGTTGTTGGGTGGAATCTTCTGTAAACGTCAAAAGTAACATCTAGTATTATTTGCGTTGTTTTACTCTTCTATATCTTCACTAATTTTTTATCTATTTGTTCAATTAATTATTGTGAGAGGGATATTGAAACATCTGACTATAATTGTGGATTTGTCTTTTTCTCCTTGCAGTTCTACTAGTTTTTTTCTCTGTATTTTTAAGTTTTCAGTTATCAAAGGGATAAATGTTTAAGATTGTTATGTTTCCTGAAAGATATGATTCCTTTCTCATTTATAAAATGACCTTTTTTTATCTCTGATCATATTTTTTGCTTTGACATTTATTTTCTTTGATATTAAGATATCTATTCAGGCTTCCTTTGATGTGTGTTAGAATGGCTCATTTTGTTCTGTTCTTTTACTTTAAATTCATTTGTGACTTTATATTTAAAGGTTTCCCTTTCTTAATTTTTTCATTTTTATTTATTTATTTTTTTGAGATGGAGTTTCACTGTTGTCGTCCAGGCTGGAGTACAATGGCGTAATCTTGGCTTACTGCAACCTCTGCCTCTTGGGTTCAAGTGATTCTCCTGCCTCAGCCTCCCAAGTAGCTGGGATTACAGGCATGCACCACCATGCCCAGCTAATGTTTGTATTATTAGTAGAGACAGGGTTTCGCCATGTTGGCCAGGCTGCTCTTGAACTCCTGACCTCAGGTGATCCATCCACCTCAACCTCCCAAAGTGCTGGGATTACAGGTGTGAGCCACTGCGCCTGGCCAGGTTCTCTTTTAGGTAGTTGATATCTTTTGGATATTCGTTCCCTTCAAATCTCATGTTGAAATGTGATTCCCCAATCTTTGAGGTGGGGCCTAGTGGGAGATGTTTGGGTCATAGGGACAGATCCCACATGAATGGCTTGTTGCTGTTTTCTCCATAATGAGTGAATTCACAAGATCTGATTGTTAAAAAGAGCCTGGCACCTCCTTTGCTCTCTGTTGCTCCCTCTCTCACCATGTGCCACATCTGCTTCCCCTTTGTTTTGTGCCATGAATAAAAGCTTCCTGAGGCCTCACCAGAAGCTGAACAGATGCTGGTGCCATACTTGTACAGCCTGCAGAATCATGAGCCAAATAAAACTTTTTTCTTCATAAATTACCCAGTCTCAGGTATTCCTTTATAGCAATGCAAAATGAATGAATACAGCAGTATATACTTAGGTCTTGCCTTTTCATCCAGTCTGCAAAACTTTGCCTTTTAATTGTGTTGACACGATTTAAATTTAGTGTAATTATTGATATGGATGGGTTTACATCTATCATTCTGCTCATTGTTTTCTTTGCTGCTCATGTTCTTTGTTCTGAGTTTCCTCTTTTTTTGGCTTCTTTTGGATTATTTTTATTATTCCATTTTTATTAAACCATTTTGATGGTTTAGAAAAATGAAGACCTCTCTAATAAGGTGATACTTGAACAGAGACCTGCAAGAAGTGAAGCAGCAAGCCCTTTGGTTTTCTCAAGGAAAAGCTTTATAGATAGAAGGAAGAGCAAGTGCAAGGTCCTGAAGCAGAAGTATATTTGACATTATGGAATAATAACAGGTGACTGGTGTGCCCAGAATGGAGTAGAGAGGTAGGAATAAACATAGGGAGGAGAGAGTAGAGAGGGATTGGGAGTTTGTGGGTGAGTTAGAAGCTCATTTCTGGGCACGTAGAAGTCTTTGGAAGAATAGAGTTTTCTGAACTTCCATTGCTTCAAGCAAAGGTGCCTGCCGCCATCCCCCTACTCCCACAAAGTAAAATGAAGCTTTTTTCGAATCACCACCACGATCTGCCTAATATAACCTCTGGACTAATCTGTTTATGCCTATTTGCCCATTTTATAATGGTCTGCACAAAAGTCCAGTACCCAGGTCATCACTCATTCATCATTCTCTTTCCTTCCCCAAAACATGAGCTTTCCAATGTGCCCTTTGAAATTCATGATTCATTATCACAAAAATCCCCTTTATCCTCATACTCTTTTTCTGAATGTTGCGGGTACAGAGTGGAAGCCGGCACTTCCCTGTGGACGCTAATTCTTTACTTCTCTCTCAAATGTTTTCTTTCCAATGAGCTTTATAACATTGTCCTGGAAGATAGATAGCACACTGGCCTTTCACTGTTACTTCCAAATAATTGTCTTTCCCACCTGTCCCAAATCCACACCTTTTGGTGACTGTGTTATCAGACTAGAAATGTATATTCATATGTTTAGGTTTGATAGACGAGATCCAGCAAACCTTCTAGTCTTCTTCCTATTTGCCAACGTCTGCCTTTAAATATTGACAGTTCTGTGGCAGAAAGTTTTCCCTATTTTTGTTCCCAATCTCAAGCCTGTGGTTTTAAGGGCTCTTTTGCAGAGTATATCATTAGAGTCATACCCAAAATAGGCTGGGGGTGGTGGCTCACGCCTGTAATCCTAGCACTTTGGGAGGCCGAGGTGGATGGATCACTTGAGGTCAGGAGTTCAAGACCAGCCTGGCCAATATGGTGAAATCCCATCTCTACTAAAAATACAAAAGTTAGCCAGGCGTGGTGGCAGGCACCTGTAATCCCAGCTACTTGGGAGGCTGAGGCAGGAGAATTTCTTGAACCCAGGGGACAGAGGTTGTAGTGAGCCGAGATCATACCACTGCACTCCAGCCTGGGCAACAGAGTGAGACGCTGTCTCAAAATAATAATAATAATAATAATAATAATAATAATAATAAGTATATCTAAATATAGAGTGGGTTAGAAGATAACAATAATAGCAGCAACAACGAACACTGGGCAAATTACTGATCCTCCTTGTGGCTCAGTTTCTTTATCTTTACTTGATGCCTAGATATCTTCCTCATTTACTCAAAGATGTTACTCTAATAATTATCTTCTGCCTCTCTTGAATGGTCAGATTTTTGCTACCTACTGATTGCTTTTCATCAACGTGGTTATTTTTTTTTTAAAACATCTTTACAAAACATTCTCTTGGCCTTACTTCCTTAGCTTGCTACTGTCTGTTTCTTAGCTCTTCTTTATAGCAAAACCCCACCAATTATGCTTTTTCTCCCACTTCTGCACTAGAACTGCCCTTACTTCCACCACACTATTTTTCTTCATGTCACTAAATCCAAAGTCAATTCTTAGTTCTTATCTTACTTGTCCTGTGATCTCATAGGACCCCATGCTCCCTTGGTTTTCCTCCCATCTGGCTGAAACTCCTTTCTAGTTTCCTTCACTGGAACTCCTCCCCAGTCTCTTAATATTGGATAGTCAAGGGCTCCATTCTGATTTCTATTTTTGTCTCATTCTACACTCACCTCCTTATGATTTTAGGCAGTCTCATGGCTCTAACAGCCATCTATATACTACTCATTCCCAAAGTTTTATTTCAGTAAAAATAAGAGAATTTTTAGCTTAGTTCTCTTTCTGAAACTTCTAGGTCCTTTATACAACAGCTTACTCAACACCTTACTTGGATATCTAATACAACGCTACTTTAAGTGTGGTTACTACTTTTAGTGTACTACTTTTAGTATAACCACACTTCAAGTAAATGCTACTTTAAGTGTGCTACTTAAGTGATAATAAACGCTACTTTAAGTGTGGCCACTTAAGTGTGGTTCATGAATTGATGCCCATCCACAAACTGTGAATAGTCTGCAATTAAATAAGCACAAAAATGAGACTAAGAGGTTGGAAACTTTTTTTTTTTTTTTTTCTGAGATGGACTCTCGCCTTGTCACCCAGGCTGGAGTGCAGTGCTGCAATCCCAGCTCACTGCAACCTCCATCTCCCAGGCTCAAGTGATTCTCCTGCCTCAGCCTCCCGAGTACTTGGGATTACAGGAGCGTGCCATCACGCCTGGCTAATTTTTGTGTTTTTAGTAGAGACAAGGTTTCACCATGTGGCTAGGCTGGTCTCGAACTCCTGACCTCAGGTGATCCGCACACTTCGGCATCCCAAGTGCTGGGATTATAGGTGTGAGCCACAGTGCCCGCCCGAGCTTTATATATATAAAGGGGAGTTTACCCATCACAGAACTAATGGAATATACATATATATATATTCCATATATATAATATATATTTATAAATACATATATTATAAAACATATATATATTCCATTAGTTCTGTCCCTCTAGAGAGTCCTGACTAAATCACCCCATAAATTGGAAATTGAACTAGTTCTTACCTGAGATAGTTTGACAAGGACTGGTCGAGTAGACATCACAAATTCAATATAGTCACTAAAGAAGGTAATATTATTTAAATAATGTTTTATTTACTTTGTATTGCCTAAGTATTAAAATAACATAAACTTTAAAAAGCTGTCATGGGGACAACCTTGAATGTATCTACTCTATTTATTTACACATTCATACATACATACGGGTAGTACATGAAAGAAAACTCACTGTAAACAATTAAACAATATGAAAGACCATAGGGGTAAAAGGTTCTATCCGTTCACCACTGCTACCTTCTCCTCACTGATTCTAATGATCTGTCTAGAGGTTATGTTTCTTCGTAGTTTAATATGTATTTTTTATATAGAAATATAAGTGGATATACACATGATTTTAGTTTTTCCATTATTTAAATGAATGAGATTGTACTCATAATGTATTATTCTGTAATGTGATTATTTTCCCCACTAAATCATATACTTGGAGACCATTTCTGGTCAGTTCACATGAATTTGCCCCCAAAATAGTAATAGCTTCCAAAAGAATTTTAAAAATTATTCCCTTATTGTTGAACATTCTGATTCTATGTTTTTGCTATTATAACACTACTACCATGAATATGCACTTACTTCTTTGCATGTACCTTTGCCAATTGAGCAAAATGTGTGTAGGATATACTCTTAGAAGAAAAGTGCTGGGTCTAGGGTATTTACATTTAAAATGCTGATATTCTTGAGGTGCCCTCCAGAAACTCTGTACCCATTCATAATTTAATCAGCAATGCATGAGTATGATCATTTCACACTCTCACTGTCCTTGAATTTTATCAAACCTCTCTTAATTTTTGCTAATCTCATGAGTAAAAATACATTTTTTTCTGTTTTATTCATTTATTTATGTATTTATGTATTTATTTTGAGATGGAGTCTCGTTCTGTCGTCCCAGCTGGAGTGCAGTGGTGCGATCTCAGCTCACTGCAACCTCCGCCTCCCAGATTCAAGCGATTCTCCTGCCTCAGCCTCCCCAGTAGCTGGGACTACAGGCGTGCACCACCACGCCTGGCTAATTTTTGTATTTTTAGCAGAGACGGGGTTTCACCATATTGGCCAGGCTGCTCGCGAACCCCTGACCTCGTGATCCACCCACTTCGGCCTCCTGAAGTGCTGGGATTACAGGTGTGAGCCACTACACCCAGCTTTCTGTTGTTTTAATAAGCATTTTAGTGTTTTTATCAATTGGCTGTTGATATTCTTCCCATATTTTTCATTACTTGTTTTCTCAATTTATTTGTAGAATAATATATACATATATGATCAGATATTATATATTTTCAATCATTTGATATATGTTGCAAATATCTTTTCTCATTCTGCTATTTGTTTTTGTTAATGGTGTTCCAATTTATTCTTAAAAATTAAGTCACACCCTAACTTTAAGTTTTATGAGCAAGAAATGCCTCAGATATCTCTATATTGTTCTGGACATATCAAGAAGTCATGACCATTTGCCTTATAAAATACTGAGAACTTTTCCTTCTCTTGAAGAGATGTTCTCCTAATTTTTAAGTACAGTATAATAAAATGAACACGGTTTCATTTATTTCAGGAAAAATAAGAAGCCTTTCACAAATATATATATATTTAAATTTATAAGGCCTTATTCTAACTCCAACTTGCCTCTTGGATTCAAAAGCTGTTAGCAACTATTCTTTCATATTCTTCCAAGGTTTGGACCTAAGGAAAATTAAATGGCCCTTTTACCACTTAAATCTTCGCTGCAAATTTTAAAGCAAAGTTTCAGATCCTGATAGAACCAGATATTTATGTGTTAGGGCAAAGGCAGTTAACATTGTTTAAAGCAAGCTTGTCCAACCTGCAGCCCCATGGGTCGCATGCAGCCCAGGAAAGCTTTGAATGTGGCCCAACACAAATTCATAAACTTTCTTTCTTTCTTTCTTTTTTTCAGCTCATCAGTTATCGTTAGTGTTAGTGTATTTTATGTGTGGCCAAAGGCAATTCATCTTCCAATGTGGCCCAGGAAAGCCAAAAGATTGGACACCCTGGTTTAGATTCCTAGTTGCTGCTGCTTTAATCTGAACTGTTACTCATCTTCCCTGTCTAAAGTGAAGATAATGAGGTACAATGCAGTGGTAAGGACGGTGAACAGTGGCCTTGAATTCAAGCTGCTTGCGTTGAAATTCCTGCCATCCCACTTGCTACCTATGTAATTTTGAGCAAGTTTTCTGATCATTTTCATTCCCAAATTTCCTTTTTTAAAAATAATTATAACATTAGTTGTGACGAAGAAAGATGACAAAATATCTAAACCACCGGGTATATGATAAACGCAAATTAGCTATTATTAATCTTATCATCAACTGGGAGAAATAATACTTATCTTACATCCATATGTACTATTAACATCTTTCAAGTCGAATCTAGATAGAGCATATCACAACATTGGTATGCTTGCCAGAGGCTATTTTTTATTTTTTTGGTAAAAATTATGACAATGAGAATAAAAACTTAACATCAGATACATTATCAGTTTGAATTATTATGATACAACTATGACAAAACAATTCATGTTAAGAATTTAGTACCACAAACTAATGACTTCTGAAAATAACGCACTATCTTTGTTAGTCTTTGTTAGCAGGGCATCAGGTATTATAGTATTCCGATTTAAAAAATATTTTAATAGCCACTAAGGTTTTGGGTTTGAATAGATACCGTTTAAAGCAAAAACAAATAAATAAACAAGCGCATAAAATTGTGTGTTTTCTGCGTGTGTCTAACATTAGTTGAGTGCTTACTATATTCCAGAAATAGGTTGCTGGGCATTACACAGTCTAGGGGTTTTTGTCCTTTGGTTTCCTTCCTGCTTAACAAACAAAAACAAAAAACAAAACAAAAAAACTGCTTGGGAGATTGGGGATTAAATTGAAGAGGGTAAAGTAAGCAGTTTTCTGGGGTAAATGCTGTAAGGTTTTAAAATCTCCAAATGTTCCCTGCATTTGCACTGTCTACATTTAGGCATCAACTTTTACCACCTCTAGGATTAGTTTTTCCTTTCCCAATCCATGTTGACAAAGTGGGTCATAAAGATCTGTAGATCGTTTGCCCAGATCTGCCCTCAATCTGCGAATCAGCTTCCTCGTTTTAGAAAATCTGAAATGTAAAAGGGAAAGGGGCTGGGATCGCGTGGGGAGGAGGAAAGAAATGGAATCCCGCGTGGGCAGGCGGCTGGCCAGGAGCACTTTCCCCTAGCCTCCCTATGCGCCAGCCCCGCGGCGTTGGGAAGCTCCTCCCTGACCTTTCCTTCCTCCTCCTCCTCCTTCTAGGCGGCAGTGGCGGGCGAAGCGTGAGCGCTGCGGTATTTTGTCCCGAACGGTGACCCCTCCTCCCAGGCAGGCTGCGGCGGCGTCGGTGGCAGCGGAGCACGGAGAAGAGGCCCGGGCGGCCCGGCGGCCTGGAGGCCGCGAAAGGTGGAGGCCGGGCCGCCCTTGTGCACCGCAGGATTGACCCGGGAAGGGGCAGAAGCTAGCGAGCCCCGCCCGGCCGCCGGGAAGGTGGGGGAAGCCCCGTGCACCCCCCGCCCTCCGGCCGCCGCCGCCCCACTGGCCCTGCAGCCGTCGCCGCCGCCTCGGGCTACGGCCCCGGGCTCGGCGGTCCCGGCTGGGGAAGGAGGGCGGCGAGCGCGTCCGGAGCCGCCGGAGATGGCGGGAGGGCACTGCGGCAGCTTCCCCGCGGCGGCGGCCGGCAGCGGCGAGATCGTCCAACTGAACGTAGGGGGGACCAGGTGAGTCGGCGGGTAGCGGGCTTGCAGCGGGGATGCCGTGGCGGCCTCCTCCTCCTTTGGTGTCGACGGGGACCGAGAGTCGCAGGAACGAGGGCGAGCGTGGGAGGCCAAGCCTGGAGGGGGGAACGTGGGGGCCTCCAGGCGGCAAGAACGTCGGGCGGATTTTGGAGCTGGTGAAGCATCTGCTCTGGGAAGGGAGAGGCAGAAGGGACGCTTGGAATTACCGAGGACCAGGCCCATGTGGCAGAGTAGCTGCTGTCCTAGAATGCCAACCTTTGCCCCTCCCAACAGGCAAGGAGAACCATTACACAGCCTTCCTTACCTCATCTCAGATTAGAGTGTATTTGAGGACTTTATTTAGTAGAAACCTGGCTTTGTGGTTTGGATGTTGGAGATGAACTTGCCTTCCTTTCTCTTTGGTCAACGAGGTGTCGGTTTTCTTAGGGAAGAGTGCGGTGTTCTTTTCCGCGCCTAATTAGGGGATTTGTAATTTGAAAGATTTCTGTGATGGGAGTGCAGTAGGTTTGCAGTACCTAGTTATTTATTTTCAGAATTTCTTGGTGCATGGGCCTGAAGGATCTGTTCAACTTTTAGGACAGTGTGTCCAGAAACTGCAGTTTGAACATTTGCTTTTAGGAAGCTCTGGATATTGGCACGGTCTGACGCCCTTGGAGTAAACAGACTGAATGCTCTTCTCTGTCTGTTCTCTTTCTGGCCTTCCGCCCCCCCCCCCCCCGCCCCTTCTGTGCCTGTTATTAAGTTTGTTGGGGGAAAAAATCGTAGTTTTTGTGGATTTCCTATAACTTATGAGTCACTCCTCTCAGAAAAGGGAGTTTGCCAGCTGTTTGAAAGAAGGATTAGTTGAGTTTTAGGCTTGGTAGGAGATAAACAAGGAAATGCTCTGGAATACAGTTAATTTTTCTGTGCTTGAGAATATGATTTTCAACCAGCATTTTAAAAGTATTTTAGTGTCTTAGAACCATAGTGATAAAAAATGTCTACTGTAGAGCTTTAATCCTAAACATTTGATAGCTTTCTAGAATTTAACACAGAAAACCATGGTACTTCGTTCTTAGGGTTTTTCCTCTTCCCCCAAATCAAAACTTAGATAATTTACAACGTTATTGCAGTTGTATAGAAACCAGTCTTATGGAGATTTATGTCTCCTAATGTAAGAAATGGAGTTTTTCCTAAAATCACGTTAAAATATTGGAAGTTTGGTAACTTGTGGAATACCCCTAAAGAGGAGGCCTGCAATGTGTGTTGATTATACTGAAGAGTAGCAGTATAATCATTTACAATCCCTACACTGGTTTCTACTTGCTATTGATAGTTAATGTATTTCTTTTCTTTAATTTTCTTTTTTCTTTTTTTTTTTTTTTGAGACGGAGTCTTGCTCTGTCGCCTGGCTGGAATGCAGTGGCGCGATCTCGGCTCACTGCAGCCTCTGCCTCCCGGTTTCAAGCGATTCTCCTGCCTCAGCATCCCGAGTAGCTGGGTCACAGGCGCGCGCCACCACGCCCGGGTAATTTTTGCATTTTTAGTAGAGATGAGGTTTAACTACGTTGACCAGGATGGTCTTGATCTCCTGACCTCGTGATGCTCCCGCCTCGGCTTCCCAAAGTGCTGGAATTACAGACGTGAGCCACCGCGCCTGGCCGATAGTTAATATATTTCTATTCAGACATTCACAAGGACATACAGTATTATTGTAAAAATTAAGCAGTATTGTTATTTACTATGTGGATGGCTTAATACTGAGTGAACTCTTATTAGAGACTGCAGAATTCATTTAAAAGTTTTAACTCATAAGGCGGTTATCTTGGCACTGTAACTTTTTTTTTTTTTTTTTTTTTTTTTGAGACAGAGTCTCGCTCTGTCATCCAGGCTGGAGTGCAGTGGTGCGATCTCGGCTAACTGCAAGCTCCGCCTCCCAGGTTCGCGCCATTCTCCTGTCTCAGCCTGGCACTGTGACATTTTATCTTGTGTTTACATTATTTATGGAACTTGAGCTTATCAGGTTCTAATTTTTTCTAAGTGATATTAGCAAAGATACAAAATGGTACATATATTACTGGTTTGAACAGTTTACAAGACATGAAATTGTTAGTGGGAATGGAAACATTAAAAAAATTCAGAGAATTGTTAAGATAAAATGGCTTATAAAATAAGTAGTAATGGTATGGCCCGTAGAAAACAACATCCGACTCCATATTCTAAGAATATTTTCTAGATTTGCTTTGAATCATACACTCGTGCAGCATTTTAGAGCTAGATGAGATCTAGAAGTCACCTGTATCTTGTACAAAACACAGTGTAACATAGTCACTTAAGCCACTGTAAGAGAAAAATCCTGATATGATTGCCACTGAAGTTCAGGAACTGCTGTGGCATAGAATTGAAGTTCTGAAGTGATAGAGTAAAACTCAAAAGGAGAGTTTGTTGGGAGCAGAGAAGCATATGCTATCGGTAAGGTCTTTTTTTTTTTTTTCCTCAGGAGAATAGACATGAAAATGGATATACTCAAAGGAATTATAGAAATGACTAATTTTTATGGTTTAATACTTTGTGGGTGATTCAGAAAGTAGAGTAGATGAAGTTTCATTTAGAATTGTTAGTATTTGTTATTTACAAAAAGTAATGAAGTGAATTCACTATGACTGAATTTATGATTAATTCTGTTATGGGCAAGTGTGATTTTGGGCCTCATGCAAGAGGGCTGGGACTAGCCATTGAGGACTCCTGGACAAAGAGCTTTTGAGTCAGGTATATGTTTTCAATTCCCAGGCTTTATCTCTAACTAGCCTAGCAACCTTGGACAAATATTTTGATACTTAGTCTATTAAAATGTAAAGTGACAGACAGTAGTACCAATCTTATCAGATTGTTATAGGAATTTGAAGTAATAAATGTGAAATGCAAGGGTTAGTGGCATTATCAGTACTTACAGTGCAGAATAAATAACTAATTAGATTGCTTCCAAGTTAATTTAGTAGGAGGCAAGTTGCATGAAGTATAACTGTGGGTATGCAAATTTCTTTAGTAATTCCTTTGCTGAAACCAGATTGTACATGACTCTGTTCTTGGGACACTATGGGTATGGGATAAAAAACAAATCAAAACAGAAAAGGCTTTCAAATGATTATGCTCATCATGTGTAATTTTAAGTGTGTTAGTTTTCATGAAGTTATATTCGAGACTGGTTTTGGGGCCAGAAGTTTAAAAAAAAATTGGTGGGGATGAGGGTCTAATTCCTTTGCCCAGAAATTCCAGGTTACTAACCTTTCCCCAAAATGCTGATTAAAATTGAAACTGATAATATGATTTTAAGCAGACCTTTGTGATTTTCTAAGTAGCACATAATTTTAATTATTTGAAATTCAATTGGTGAATAAGTGGTGAATATAAAAGATTGCAAGTTATAAGCTGTCCTCATTTGGAATGAATTTGATGGCCTCCAAAACAGTGAATCTGCAATGTATGAATCCTTGGATCCTTCAATTTACCATTGAGTGGATTTGCTTTGATTTTGGACCAAGTCAGTTTTCTGTGACTGGGGTAATCTGTGTATTTTTTATTTTTCTTAAGAGTCTATTAAGAAACGCATTTAGGAGTATTTGCAGTGTTTTCTTAAAGTGACTCATTTGTTAATCAGATAAATGGGCGTAGGAACTGCTTATAAACACCTAGACTGTCCATAACCTGTGAAATTAGTTAGTAGTCAACTTCTATGTGTTCCCTTACTGTAGTTTACATTTAAATGTCTTTAATAAATGAATGTAGTAAGTAAACCCCTTACTGTAGTTTACATTTAAATGTCTTTAATAAATGAATTGTTTTACTGTCTTTCCTTCAGTTAGCCAATGAAAGAATACTTTTCCTTACAAATTGTAAAGTTGTAAGTGGGAAGAAGTGGAGATAAACTTTTTTTTTTTTTCCGAGACGGAGTCTCGCTTTGTCGCCCATGCTGGAGTGCAGTGGCGCGATCTCGGCTCACTGCCAGCTCCACCTCCTGAGTTCACGCCGTTGTCCTGCCTCAGCCTCCTGAGTAAGCTGGGACTACAGGTGCCCGCCACCACGCCTGGCTAATTTTTCGTAGTTTTAGTAGAGACGGGGTTTCACCGTGTTAGCCAGGATGATCTCCATCTGCTGACCTCGTGATCTGCCCGCCTCGGCCTCCCAAAGTGCTGGGATTACAGGCGTGAGCCACCGCGCCCAGCCGAGATAAACTTTTAATTGTGATTGGAAAGCATGTTTTGATAATGATAGAAAATTTATTTTGGAGACTAAGGCACCTTTTATGGAACAGTGCATACACGGCTTCTGCTGTTACTGACACTGAGACTGATACTGCTAAATGATTTAAGTGGGCAGTTTAGTGACATCTGTGTGTCAACACCAGTGTATTCTGAAAGTGCTCTGTTGTAACCATAAAATGCCTGCAGATCGTACAGAAGAATCAAGTCTCCGTTTTGTACAGAACATTTAACTGAGTTTTAGAGTGTGATTCTGTTTATCACACATCAGTTTCAATAAACATTTACTGGGTGTGTGCTAGGTGCTAAGAACAATGCTTTTAGGTGGTCCTCTCTGGCTTTAAGAAAAAACAACATCTACTTTTTTAATATAAAATCCATTTCTGAAACTGAGTTTGAAAAGTGAATTTACAGATAATCCATTTATCAAGATATGTAAAATATTATGAGCCATTGTTGCCTCAGGTGCCTGGATGGACTTGCAAAGTTGAGAGATCCGTGAGACTTCTGACACTACTCTGTATAAGCCTTGGTAGTCACAGTCACCCTGGCCTGCAATCCAGTGCTATTTAATAGCCCACTTAGAAGATGGGAATGGGAAGTAGGATGTATTTTGAGGTTTGTTATGCTGCAGTGAGCATAATAAAAAAAAGTAAGCAACTTCCACGTTTTTGATAATTCCAGGCTGCTAATTTAGGTAATGGCAGACAATAGATGGATGATACAGTATATACATGCACAGCCTGGGAAACATCCCTTAGCCATTTTGGCTGGGGTTTGGCCTGTGTTTCCTGGTGATAGTGCATGGTAACTAGTGCCACTATTCAGTCACCTTGTTTAGTTTAAGTATGAAAGGTAAAAATAAATTTAGGGATTTCATATAATGCCAGAAAATAAATGTGGAGTGAAAGTAGAGGTTTGCTAGGCTGGGTGAGATAACATTGTAGTTCAAGGTGATATCTTAAAATGAAAATACTCAGAGAAGGGCTGGACTGAACAAGTACTATATTGCTTTGTTTGCCATATCAGTTTACATAAATTATTGGTTTGTTGTCCCAGTCTATTATACTGTACTTTGGTAAAGATCCTCCCTTGGTAATATACAAGCTTGATCAAATGACAACCTCAGAACAGTGATGTATTTGGCTGAATGATTTTTGAATGAATGAAGTCAGCAGTTGCAGATAGCCCAAGACTGCATATAAAGAAGGTGTTAAATGAGTAATTTACAGTGAAATTACTATGAGCTTAAAAAGAGATAATACAGGATTGGATATTTAGAAAAACTATTACAGGGAAGGTAAAACCTGAGTGGTATCAAGAAAGATGGACGGATCTTGAATTATTGGACATGAAGAGGGTGATCTAGCTGAATAAAGATACCAAAATGGTAGTAAGCATGAATTTTTTGGGGATATGAAGAAGTTTTGTCCTATTAGAGGGGAAAACCAGCATTTGTACTGGAGAGATGAGATGGAACCTGAAGGTAATTTTGAATGTTATACTGAGAAGTTGAGACTTGGTGTGATGGGCTAATTGTTGATTCTTCAGCAGAGATTAGCTTATTGGAAAGTAGTGTTTTAAGATGCATTATATGGCGGATAACAAGTTGTTTATTGTTATTGAGAGCTGCTTGTATAATCTTAACTCTGAATTGAAAGTAGCAACATTTAAAAATATTAACTGTAATAAATATATTGGTACAGCTATAACTATAAAACATCTTGTAAATCATTAGCCAGTGTACTGAAACAAGTTAACTAATACTGAAATTTCAAATCATGTTCTCACTTATAATACCAGATGATTTTTAATTGCAGATTTAGTACCTCAAGACAAACTCTTATGTGGATTCCAGATTCTTTTTTTTCCAGGTATGTCTTATAATTCTTTAGTGTATATTTTAATACATTTATTTACCAAAATATAATAATGTTTGTCAGTTAAATTTTTTTTTTAATAAAAAAGGTTAACTCTTAAAATATATATATTTTTGAACTTGGAAGATAGATAACTTACTTTTAGTGGTCTTTAACATTTGGTAAAGAATTAGCACATTTGTTTATACTCAGATTTTAAAAACTAACTTTAGATTATTAATGACTTCCAGTTTGCTGAGTGGGAGAATTTCAACACTTCGAGATGAAACTGGTGCTGTGAGTATAATAATAATTGATACATATTCCTAAATTAATGCTTATAGTGCTTGGTCCTAACATATAGTTACTCTAAGAATATAGGAGAACTGATATTTTAATAATCACTGAATGAAAGTGGCATAATTTTATTTCTTGTCATATGTAGTTTTTTGTAATCAGAGAAGATCCCTAAGTAGGGAATACTATATATGGCAATTTAAGTATTCATGATTAGAGAGATTGTAGGATATGAGCTTACATTGGCATTAGAAGAAATTTTTTTAGATCAATAATTGAAACTTTAACAGTAAGTGGATAAATGTAAATATTCTAATATTTTTATATTAGAATATAAGAGGTTAAATTAGTAAACTCCTACAGTTTTTTATTTTATTTTGGAGAATAACCTTGCGAATTTGTTTATACAGCATTGGTACAGTGAGGGAAGGAAAGAATTGTAAAGTTTCAGTGCAAAAAAATTGGTTTATCCATTTGGAGGCAACAAAGTGACCAATGGTATTTATTTGCTGTGGTGAGATTTGCAGATGAAATAAGGCAACAAATGCAGATATGTCCATGTGAAATTATAAAAAGTTATCAGTAATAAGATCTCCACAAATCTGTGATGTCTCTTCAATTTTTGATGTGCTCTAATGAAAACAAAAGAAAATTTATAAAGCTTAGAAGAATCTCATTGATTGTATATATATAGTTGATCATAGTAGGAAGAGTTTTATTACTGGCTACCATTTCCCTTTCTAATTGATTTACATAAGCTTTAAAAGATGTTCAGTTTTTATGGCCAGATCTTTTGTAAATGATTCAAAATAGGTGTTGGTATAAATTTCCATAAAAAGTTATCAATTATGGGCTGGGTGGGGTGGCTTATGCCTGTAATTCCAGCACTTTAGGAGGTCGAGGCAAGTGGATTACCTGAGGTCAGAAGTTCAAGACCAGCATGGCCAACATGGTGAAACCCCCTCTCTACTAAAAACAGAAAAATTAGCCAGGCATAGTGGCAGGTGCCTCTAATCCCAGCTACTCAGGAGGCTGAGGCAGGAGAATTACTTGAACTTAGGAGGTGGAGGTTGCAGTGAGCCCAGATTGTGCCACTGCACTCCAGCCTAGATGACAGAGCAGGATGCTGTCTCAAAACAAACAAACAAACAAAAGTTACCAATTATGTATTTTACATTTTTAAGCAATTTGTTTTCCTCTTATGTATTCTGTGGTGCTTTAGTTAAAAAAAAAAAAAAATTGTCATTACCTTTCCCCAGCTCTGAAGGAAATTGAGATTAGTAAAAGTGTTATGAGAATAGTATTCTTTTCCACTTTTGACAGCAATGTGCAGTATTTACTTTTCTCAAGTACCCCTGTGTGCATTATTAAAGTACATTGTAGTTTTAATGATTGAACAGTATAAGAAAGTATTATTTATTCATGTTTTCAAAGTATTAATTGAATTCTAGACTGTTTCAGATAAAAATGTTTCCTCAGGTGTCACTTTTACCAAAGGTATCAATACAAGTGATTTTATTAGACAAGATTTTTTCTATGTATTAAAATATCAGTTTAATAATAACTATTCAGAGGAAGAAAAAGACACCATCTCAAGAAAAAGACACCATCTCATGAAATGCACACAGACTACATGCCAATTTTAGAAACATTAAAGTTTAAGAGTGGAAACAAGGAAATGTAGTATTTAAATAATTAAGACTTCATTCCCTATTAGTGTTACAGATATTAAAGTTAAAAGATTAATTTGTAATTTGAAAATAAAACTGTTCTCTTTTTTACAGATATTTATTGATAGAGATCCAGCAGCATTTGCACCCATTTTAAATTTTCTTCGGACAAAAGAACTAGACTTAAGGTAAGAAATGCACTCTTTTTAAAGTAAATTCTTACTGATAAATATGTGTTTTTAATATGTTTTGTGAAATAAAAGGTTTTTTGTTTTTTGTTTTTGTTTTTCCTTGAGTTGCAGTCTTGCTCTGTTGCCCAGGCTGGAGTGCAGGAGTGCAGTGGCATGATCTCTGCTCACTGCAACCTCCGCCTTTCAGGTTCAAACAATTCTCCTGCCTCAGCCTCCCGAGTAGCTGGGACTGTAGGCACATGCCACCATGCCCGGCTGATTTTTTGTATTTTAGTAGAGAAGGGGTTTCACTGTGTTGCCCAGGCTGATCGCAAACGCCTGAGCTCAGGCAGTCTCCCCGCCTTAGCCTCCCAAAGTGCAGGGATTACAGGAATGAGCCACTACGCCCAGCCGGAAAAGGTTGTTTTTTTTTTTTTACTAAGACTTTGATTAAAAGTTTCCTCACACTGAAACTGGATGTGGTGGTACACGCCTATAATCCCAGCTACTCTAGAGAAGAAGCTGAGGCAGGAGGATCCCTTGAGGCCGGGAGTTTGAGGCTGCAGTGAGTTATGATCATGCCTCTGGCCAGTACTGCTGTACTGTTAACACAAATAGTTTCAAAATAGAATAAGAAAGTTTGAAGCTTTTTTTTTTTGAGACTGAGTCTTACTCTGTCACCCAGACTCACTGCAGTCTCCACCTCCCGGGTTCACACCATTCTCCTGCCTTAGCCTCCCAAGTAGCTGGGACTACAGGCACCCGCCACCACACCCGGCCAATTTTTTTGTATTTTTAGTAGAGATGGGGTTTCACCGTTTTAGTCATGATGGTCTCCATCTCCTCACCTCGTAATCCACCCGCCTTGGCCTCCCAAAGTGCTGGGATTACAGGTGTGAGCCACCGCCCCCAGACACAAAGTTTTAAGCATTTTTAATGTTAAACTAGTCATAACCAGTTTCACAAATAAAAACAATTTAACATAGTAATTGTATATATTTATCAAGGCTGGGGAATATTTTTAAAATAAGGACAAATTACAACTGAAACCTAAGATGAATTATTAGTATTATAAATTCTGAATCTTCCATTTTTTAAAAATTTTATTTCATGTTACTTAACTTTACTACTATGAAGTAGCATCATTTCATCTGGATAACATAGCCCTTCCCAAGGCTAGTCTTTTTTTTTTTTCTATTTTATTTGTTCAACAAATATTTATTGCATAACTATTTTATACAAGCACTATGCTAGGCACTGTGAGGTATACAAACATAGATCAGAAATAGATCATGCTCACAGGGAATTTATAGTGTAATTGGGGAGATTAAGATAGATATGTATAGAAATAATTGCGATAAAAAGTTAAAAGCAACTAATGCCATAAAAGTATGGTTTCCATTCTATCGTTTGCCTTCTAGACAATTTATTTGTACTAGCCTGATAGAGCCCTAATCTCTCCATTAGTGACCCAATTCATATATATGTATATATATGAATGGTTTTTAAGTAGATAACAGAATATTTTTGTTCACATGCAGTTTTTATTTACACTTTTTAATGATTAAGGATAATAAGAATAAAGAGTATTAGGAGGAAAATAATTTTTAAAGCCTTATGACTATATACATGAAGAACCTAGAATTTTTTCCTTTCACGTCGGATGATAATACAGGTTTCCAGTGTTAGAGAATTTACATCATTTGTTTCTTTGTAGGGGAGTGAGTATTAATGTTCTCAGGCATGAAGCAGAATTTTACGGGATCACTCCGTTAGGTATGTGCTCTTTTAATATTTGGTGTTTATGATTTGACTCATGTATGAAAGTTGCCCTAAATGAAATGTGTTTATATCAGGTCCTGATTTTTGATGGACTTGTTCAGTGCTTAGTTTTTGTGGATTTTCATAGTAAAAAGATGTTGTCAACTCTGACTTAATTAAAATTTTCCTTTTCTTTCCTTATCCTCTTGAACTAGAGAAAATAAAAATGGAGTACTGTTTTTCTGTTTGCATGTACTCTTGACAAGTTTGCTTTGAAATGTTTTTAGTAAGAAGGCTTCTCTTATGTGAAGAATTGGAGCGTTCCTCTTGTGGCAGTGTCCTTTTTCATGGTTACTTGCCCCCACCAGGTATTTTCACTTTATTAAATCTTTTAAAAAATTCCTTGTATCATTAAGCAAGTACAAGCATATGAATAGGAAAAACTGTTCCTTGATTATTGAGTTTTTGGTCTATAAATCTATTAGAAATGGTAAGAACTTTTGATTTTTATAGAAATTAAGTCACATTATATATTGGAGCAGGGGTTTGGCAAACTTTTTCTGTGAAGAGCCAGATAGATTTTGTGAGCCAGAGGATCTCTGTGACAGCCACTTAACTCTGCTGTGTATACTACATGAAGACTAGGTTTAACTGTAACCACTACAACTTTATTTACATAAATAGCATTGATTGGGCTGGATTTTCCATGGCCCATAGTTTGCTGACCCATATGTTATAGCACTGGTTGTCAAACTGCTTTTTCGCAAAATTAAGGAATTCTGCAGAGATAAGTCAGTGTCACCTCAGCCCCACTTTAGTTAGAAGAGCCTGCTTTTACCTGTGTTATAATGGACTTCTGAGCAAGATTTCATTTTAAAAAATGTTCCCCTGTCAAATAAAAAATGTCTGAAAGTATGGGGAAATTCAGTTCTAAAGCAGTTAAATTATTACATAGTACCTAACACATAATACCTGTACCATAATTGTAAAGAGTGGCTGACAGACTGAATTAATTACCCATTAATTCAGTAACCATTAATTAATTACCCATTAATTCAGTAAAACAGTAACTGTTTACAATTTATTGTAAACAGTATGACAATACCAGAAATCTGTTGACAGAATTTTGTCTTTGTCTTTGTGTTTTTCATTTACATTTTATTTTTTAATTGTAATTAAATTATTTGTAATAATTTGCTATATTGGAAGATGTATTTCGGCTTTAATGAAAGTCACATTTTTGTTTCTTTGTCACAATGTGATATTTTTAATTTTTGAAAGGTGAACTTAGGAATGTATTTGTTTTCTTCTTCTCTTTATAGGTATTCCTAGTCGTAAAATAAACAACACAGTCAGATCTGCTGATTCTAGGAATGGTCTAAATTCTACAGAAGGTGAAGCCCGGGGAAATGGTACACAGCCTGTTCTCTCTGGAACGGGAGAAGAAACTGTTAGGCTAGGTAAGCAAAGATTACAGAAATAGAAAAAGAAAAATACGTATGTTTTTAGTGCTGGGTGATATTGAGTAATTACTTTTAAAGATTTTTGCCTCATCTCCTTTTTTATCCAGATTTATCATTTATATCTTGGAAAGGTCTCATTTAACACTTAATTTTTATTTAAAATGTTGTGTAATCTTCTATCTTCTCTGAATCTTCAGAACAGGGTTGCCAAAATTTATCTGGTAAGAGCCGGAGATTAAATATTTTAGGCTTTGTGGGCCACGTGTTCTCTGTCAGACCTACTCAACTTTGCCATTGTAGCATGAACACATAATGGACAATATGTAACAAGTAAGCATGGCTGGGTTCTAACAAAACTATTTTTTTTTTTTTTTTTTTTTGAGACGGAGTCTCGCTCTGTCGCTCAGGCTGGAGTGCAGTGGTGCCATCTTGGCTCACTGCAAGCTCTGCCTCCTGGGTTTACGCCATTCTCCTGCCTCAGCCTCCGGAGTAGCTGGGACTACAGGCGGCTGCCACCATGCCAGACTAATTTTTTGTATTTTTAATAGAGATGAGGTTTCACCGTGTTAGCCAGTATGATCTCGATCCCCTGACCTCATGATCCGCCCGCCTCGGCCTCCCAAAGTGCTGGGATTACAGGTGTGAGCCACTGCGCCCGGCTCTTAACAAAACTATTGACCAAAACAGGCAGAAGGCTGAAACTGGCCTGGTGGCTGTAATTTGCCAACCCCTGGTTTAGAATGTAAAATATTTCTTTTTCCAAAATCAACAGGATTTCCTGTGGATCCACGAAAGGTGCTAATAGTAGCTGGCCATCACAACTGGATTGTAGCTGCATATGCCCATTTTGCTGTGTGTTACAGGTAGTGTATAATTAATAATGCTTTGCTTTTACAGGTGGCAGTTTGAAAATTAATTGTGATTTTATATTTTTAGATTGAAAAGCTATTTTTTTTTTAGTCATCAAGTTTTTTCCCTGCATATTTTACCCATGTCTGTATCATCTGATTAAGATTTAGTGTACTTTTATTTTCACAGCTAATTTGGTAAATGTTTCTGATAGCCTTTATCTGTTGTAAACATTTAGCAGACAAGTGTGAATTGTCATGTAACTGAGATATCCTGATGCATTATTTATTGCTTATACCTAGCTTCTGAGACTGTAGTATATAATGATGTTAGACAGGATTATTAATGTGAGCTCCCTGATGGTCTATCTCTAATGATTCAGTGTTTTGTATTCTATAGCAAGGGAGAGTACATTGGTCATAAATACCACATTTTGGGAAGTGAGGTAGTAAAGCAGGACAGTTGTTGCACAAGTGGTATAGTTTAATATCTAATATGTGAAACTTACAAAGAAGTAGTTTGGTTTTACTAATGCTTACATTCTCAGAGCCTGAGAAGCAATGAAGAATAGTGTAGACCGGTGATTTTTTTTTTTTAATTGGGAAAGTGATAGGACTCTTAGTTCAAAATCACTGTACTCATTGAGAAATGTTGATGACAGAGAATGGTGTAGAAGCACAAAAGTGGTTGGAATATACTAGCTTAGATTATTATTTCATTTAATTGCAGAAAAATCAAAGATACATAAACTATTTGTTTATCACTGTTGAGTTCGGTTAAGAAAAATAGTCACAATAAGCTGAAAAATATCTAAAATGTCTTCTAAAGTTTACAGATATAGTTTAAAGAATCCCAGATGTATTTTTTTTTTTTTAATCTGAATTTATGAAAGGTTTGGCATGTCTGGTAAGTGCTGTTTATATCAGTAATCTCAGGTTTATATTTTCCTTGTAGTAATGATTAAGTGCAGACTTTATGTTTTAAGAGTGTTTTGGCTGGGCACGGTGGGTCACGCCTGTAATCCCAGCACTTTGGGAGGCCGAGATGGGTGGAGTTCAAGATCAGCCCGACCAACATGGTGAAACCCCATCCAAAAATTAGCCAGGTGTGGTGATGCATGCCTGTAATCCCAGCTACTCGGGAGGCTGAGGCAGGAGAATCACTTGAACCCAGGAGGTGGGGGTTGCAGTGAGCTGATAGCTCACCATTGTACTCCAACCTGCGCAACAGAGCAAGACTCTGTCTCAATAAATAAATAAACAAATTTAAAAAAAAAGTGTTTTGTGGATTTACAATTTTAATTATGAAATAGCATGGAAATTGTTTTTTGCATAATTTCTTTGGGGATGGTTTTGTATGAGGCAAGACTAATTTGCTAAAGGAATTTTTTTTTAGGAAGCATTGTTTTGAATTTATCATCTTATATATTTGAATTGAGATGACTTGTAGACTCTTGTTTACATATTATGTACATATTTTTGTCAATAAGGAATTCCAGAAGAATTGTGAAATGATAAGTGATCCAAGTGTAACAGCATAACTTTCTTTTTGTCACTGTACACAATACTAAAGATTGCTCTTTTCCAGAACCACCACATTATTACGCAAAATTTAACTCACTGGGTAATAATTGTAAGGAGGATGATGCTATTACGTTTTCCAGTCTTTGCGTTTGCATTGATCACGATCTTTCTGTGCTTTCACCAAGTGTCTGACATTTCAGAGCAATATACTCATGTAAAGTGACGAAGGAAGACAATTGAGGACATATTTGGATTTCCTCACATATAGTTAAATCATTCAACACAATGGCAATAAAAAGATTTCAAAAGAAAGAAAAATATTTAAACTGTTTAAAAGTGTAATCTTTTTTACAAGTTATTTTTCCTCAAGTTTTTGTATCAGTAAGTTACAAAACCTTTAAAAAAAGAGTAGTACAGTGAAGACCTGTATGATGTTCTCCTAGCTTCACTAATTTTCTACATGGTTAGGTTTTATGTTTATGTCCCTTTTTCTTGCTGAGTTTATGACAGTGTTACTTCTATTAACGAAGAGTAGTTGTGTGAATTGCTGCCCCCTTGGGGCTTATATTCCACTTTAGATCTTTAATCCTTGTGGAGTTTACTTTTTTGTATGTGGTATGAGATTTAAGGATTTATTTTCTTCTCAGTGGGTAGGTAATTATGTTCTGACAATTTATTACGTAAATCATTCTTTGTCAGTGAATCTGATAGCCCATTTTATCTTGCTTTATGTGTGTGTATATACTTGGATCTGTTTTTCAGTTCTCTCATGTCCTTAAGACATATGTCTATTCTCATACACTTGAGGTGAAGTATGTTCATAATAAGTTTCAAAATCTCACAGGGCATGTCCTCTCTACTGTATTTTATTGAGGTCTTCATGTAGGAAATAACTAGACGTAACTCTATTCTTTGCATAGCTGTCTTAACCAGAGGGTTGGTTCACTAGGCAGCAGTAAGATGATGGAGAGGTGAAATAACAGAGCATATTCTTGTTTTATATTTTGTTTTATTTATTATTATATATTTTTTGTTTTGTTTTGTTTTTGAGATTTTGAGACAGAGTCTCGCACTGTCACCCAGGCTAGAGTGCAGTGGCGTGATCTCGGGTCACTGCAACACCTGCCTCCTGGGTTCAAGCAATTCTCCCACCTCAGCCTCCTGAGTAGCTGGGACTACAGGTGTGCACCACCACACCTGGCCAATTTTTGTATTTTTAGTAGAGACGGGGTTTCACCATGTTGGCCAGACTGTTTTCAAACTCCTGATCTCAGGTGATTCACCCGCCTCAGCCTTCCAAAGTGCTGGGATTCCAGGCGTGAGCCACTGTGCCTGGCCTTGTTCTACATATTTTAAATGTATTACTTGTATGGAAAGTTATAGAGCAAATATGTACCTTCTTTGTAATTTTTTAAAAAACAGGTAAATTCACATATCTTATTAAGAGTTAAATTCTGTAGTTGTTACAGTTATTTTTAAATACACTGTCCTGATTCTTTTATCCTTTTTTGACATCTCTTTATTGTGTAATACCCTAATTACTATAGAGAAAAACAACTTAGAAGTAATATGTCTGTAAAAGATGAGATTATATAGTTTTTTTTTTTTTTTTTAAGTGAATCCAAGTTTATTAAGAAAGTAAAGGAATAAAAGAATGGCTACTCCATAGCCAGAGCAGCCCTGAGGGCTGCTTGACTGAGTATACTTACAGTTATTTCTTGATTATATACTAAATAAGGGGTGGATTATTCATGAGTGTTTCAGAAAGGAGCAGGCAATTCCCAGAACTGAATGTTCCTCCCCTTTTTAGACCATATAGGGTAACTTCCAGACATTAGATGTCATTTGTAAACTATCATGGGGCTGGTGAGAGTGTCTTTTAGCATGATAATGCATTATAATTAGCGTATAATGAGCAGTGAGGACGACCAGAGGTCACTTTTGTTGCCATCTTGGTTTCAGTTTTGGCTGGCTTCTTTACTCCGTCCTGTTTTGTCAGCGGGATCTTTGTGACCTTTACCTTGTGCTGACCTCCCTTGTTACGCTGTGACTGAAAATGCCTAACCTCCTGGGAATGCAGCCCAGCAGGTCTCAGCCTTATTTTACTCAGTCCCCATTCAACTCTAGTTTGAACACCTCTGACATGTTTTCCCCTTCCCTTTTACAAGGGTACTCTTAATCCTAAGGGTTTCAGAGGGAGGAAGATTCATCTTCTGTAACTTCTGCAGTCTGAATAGGGATGATGATATTTCTGCCTATTAGGGTCTTCTGCATTCAGAGTAGAGGAGAGCTCAGTTAGAAACTGTCAGTATGGTGAGAACTCTGATTTCTGACAAAAAGTGATGACTGAAAAATTAATAAGTGTTTGATTTAAGAAAGCACTGAGTAAGCTTATCTTGCATTCCTACACAAAGAGAACAACAGCAGTATATTCTACAATAACAAGGCAAAATAAGTAAAATTATCCCAAGTAAACTAAATAAGAAGGCTTTTCATGAACTGGGAAATTGTTGTAACCAAGCTGATATGGAGTTGGAACCAAGCTGATGTGCTAGCCAATTCCAACACATGCCCACAATTAGAATACTGATCCAGATTTCTGTGTTACCCATGCCTCTTGTTTCTTCTGAACAGCAGCCACAGATCACTGCTTGGTCCACAAGGTTAAGCAGGATGAGTCCAAATTGCAGAAAAAACTCAAAAACTACTGATGAGACAAATCTAATAAAAAGCATACCATAGTTTTTGAAACAATTTTCCTATTTTCAGTCTTTCATTTTTACTAAAGAAATCATGGTAGGACTGATTTGTTTGCAAAATAAGCTTTAGTCTTATTATACTTGGCCTGATTATTTGTATAAAGTGCAGCAAGAATAATTAGTTCCTATATAGGCTCTTTTTAAATTGACTTTGATAGAACTTTGATCCATAAAGAATCTCAAATTAGACTTCTTAAAGCCTTGAGCCTTGCCATGGGTTTATCATTGCCTGCAAATACCTGTATGAGTTGGGTAAATTTCTTTCCTCTTGAGGTTTCATGATAACTTGGGGCTTTTGGGCCTGTCAGAAAGTGACTTTCTTTACTTACCCCAGACAGGTCAGAAACCTTGTACAGGGACCGTGTAGACAAGATATGTGGCCAGTTTTTCCCAGGGGTTTTTATCAGCTCTATAAGTCAAATTTGATTCCTTAAACAAGTCCATATCTGAAAGCATGCTATTCCAGTCAAAGTCTTGGTAAAATAACCAGTTTCTCCAATTGTGTCCTGTTACAAAAGAAAACAGATTCTTATTGTAGTTACATATTGCTGTAAGTTAAGAATACTCACAAATAGTTTCCAAATTCTGGAGAAATCAGGTAGAGAGAAAGAAATATGCTCCAAATTTTGTTTATAAGAGTATACTTTACTCAGTTGTTAAAAGCTGCAAAATCTCGAAAGAAAAGTGTTCTTGACTCCAAAGTCAGCTAATTGGTGCTGCAGTCTATTTCCTTTGGGTCGGGGGTCTCTCCACTATCTCATTTCATGGTTTCCCAGGAAGATGTTACTGGAAAGGGGTCCTCATCCAGACCCCAAAAAAAGAGTTCTTGAATCTCTCACAAGAAAGAATTCAGGGTGAGTCCTTAGAGTAAAGTGAAAGCAATTTCATTAAGAAAGTAAAAGAATAAGAGAATGTCAGCGAATTTTAGTGTTTATTAGGTAAGTATTTAAGTATTTTCATTTGTTTATCTTAACAAATGAATCCCATCTGGTGGCTGAAGAGGGTGGTTACAAATTACACAATGCTTAGGAAAAATTGATACATTTTTCTCTATTGCTTTGGAGTTTAGGGAAATCATTAGTTCTTCAAATTAATATGCTCAATTGTATATTCTTATGAATTACAGTTGTATTACTTGGCATACATATTTAAGGGAAAATGAAGTTGATGTGTTTTTATTTAGGCCCTTAGGTGACCATCATTTATGAATACCTAAGTTTGCTTTTTGCAGTGAATGTCAGGTAGTTTGCAAAAGAACGCTTCTTTTCCTTCATCTTCTATATTCTCTTTAGGTAAGCCAAAAGAGAAATTTTATAGTTATGTTTGCATTATTTATTTAGTTTAAAAATAGATACTTCATAGTTCAACTCATTCATTATTATGATTACGTAACTGCTAAAGCTCTAAATGTATGAAGGCTGCTATACATATAATCTCATAGAAAACATTTCTTTAAAACCTAAATTCAGATAGGGCAGAAAGAATTATTAAAAACTGACAGGATATTTATTAGAGAAATTAGGTATTAAAGAATACATTAGCTTTTACATATGGGTAGTCATATGGAACTGTAGTTCCATACAGTTTTGCATTTAGACCTTTAAAAACTAGTCTTCAGAGGATATCCTGCACCCTATCCTTTTTTATATAATAGTGCTAATGTATCGGAATGCATGTGATACACTCAGTGTTTCTGGATAGACTGTCCATCTGAAGTACAAAAAGCAAGAGATTCAGTATGTGTCATTTCAGTTAATAAACCCTGAAAAGCTGATTAATAACTGAAAGGAATAATAATTCTGAAATTCAGATTTTTGCTGATTGTTCATACTCACAGAAGATGACAGTATCATTTGTATGTGTGTGCGTGTGTGTAGAGAAACATGAAAGATGAAACTATCTTTTTTTAAAGTTTCTGAAATTTTTTAAAATTTGGAGGACTTTACTAAATTATTCTTTGGGGAAATATAGAACTATAGTCTCTTTCAAGTCGTTATATGTGCTATGTATGCAAGTATACAATACCCCAAGGATAATATTGTGGCTTCATAGGCAATATAGATCAACAAAATTTTATTTGTAATAGGAAGGTGGATGGGTAACTGTTTAGTTTTTTTTTTGTTTTTTGTTGTTTTTTGTTTTTGGTGCATTGATGTGTATTCCGTTTGCTTCATTGCTGCTGAGTCTACCTTATGTGCCTGTTCTTCCTTAACAGAATCAAAGAATCTTCAGGATGGCAGCAAGTGTTTACGAGCCCATATTTGGACTGGACTATCGAACGAGTAGCTTTAAATGCAAAGGTGGTTGGAGGGCCACATGGAGACAAAGACAAAATGGTTGCTGTTGCCTCAGAGAGTAGCATCATCTTGTGGAGTGTTCAGGATGGGGGAAGTGGAAGTGAAATTGGTAGGAAGAATCTTGTTTATGTTGCAATTTGATGATATTAATATTTTGAAGTTTATAAAAGAGATTGACACTGAATATGAAAATTAACCTGGACTGTCAGTTAGCTAGAGCTGTCACAGTATTTAATGTGGGAGGAATGATCTGATAATGAAGGAAAAATGATGTTTTAGAAAAGACATGGGGAACATCTTTTCACCACTTTAAGTGAAACCTGGCTGCTCTATGAAAATATTGCTTTTCCTGAATCCCACTTAGTGGTGGATGTTTTCACTGTTTTCTCTCCACCCCTCTCAAACCACTGAACCTGAATGTGGAGTAAGTCACTTTCTTGCTCCTCATTGTTGTTGCTTCTAGACCAGACATTCCCAAACTTTTTGGTTTCAGAACCCCTTAATCCTCTTAAAAAGTTACTCAGGACCTGAAAAAGTGTAGGTTATTTTCTTTTTTTTCCTTTTTTTTTTTTTTGAGACTGAGTCTTGCTCTGTCACCCAGGCTGTAGTGCAATGGCACGATCTCAGCTCACTGCAACCTCTGCCTCCTGGGTTCAAGCAATTCTCCTGCCTCAGCCTCCCAAGTAGCTGGGACTACAGGCACATGCCACCACGCCCAGCTAATTTTTTTGTGTTTTTAATAGAGATGGGGTTTCACCATGTTAGCCAGGATGGTCTCGATCTCCTGATCTTGTGATCCGCCCACCTCGGCCTCCCAAAGTGCTGGAATTACAGGTGTGAGCCACCATGCCCGGCCTTTCTGTAGGTTATTTTCTATCAGTATTTACTATATTAGAAATTAAAATGGAAATTTTTATAAATGTTAATATAGTTATAATAATCCATTGCATAACTTAAGTAACATTTTTAATGAGAACCTCATTTTCCAAAAATGTGTGAGAAGAATGGCATTGGTTTACAGTTTTGTAAATCTCTTTTTGAACTGTGATATCTATTTCTGCATTCAATCTGCTGTGATACATTGTTTTGATTGAAGTATATGAAGAAAACTTGATCTTACACAGATATGTAGTTGGAAAAAACTTTTTTTAGTCTTTTCAGAAAATTGTGCATATACTTCTTTGATTCTTTATCAAAACTCTAAAATCATATCAGTGAACTTTTCATATTCTATTAAATTAAAATCCATCAGACTATTTTGTACTTTGAGTGGATCTTTTATCATACATGCTTTTATAAGATGTTGGGCATTTGGAAATTGTTGGTTTGCTGAGTTATGTAGATCTACCAAATGTTGATACCTTTCATTGTATAATATGAAAAAAAATTGCATTCATTGGTATCCCTGCTGACTACGTGTGAGGGAGTTGTCACACTCACTGTGGCAGATAAAAGTTTTCCAAACTGCAGATTTTCACTTGAAACGTTGAATTTTTATCATTGGCAACAAATAACATCAGTGGTTTTCCTTTAGATAACAGGCTTACTTTGTTTATTTTTTGAGGATAGTTCTGCCAAACACCCAATTCTGAATAACCATAGTCATCTCAAATTAAAATGGTACTTAATGAACAGAGCAGCTCCTGTAGCTCTTTGCTCCAGCATTTGTGAAGGTGCTTTTCCTTCACATAGCCATAGTACTTAGTCATACGGAATATTAAGATATATAGTTGAAATTAAGTTTTTATCAGTACAAATTTTTACTGCTTCATCAAGGACATTCTTTAGTTACTAAGACCATTACATTCTCTGCCACAGACTTTCGGGAACATAAAAGGCCAAATCTTTAATTTAATCATTAAATCTTTGATTTGGCCTTTTATGTTCTTGAAAGTCTATGGCAGAGAAGAATGCAATGGTTACTAGTAAAGTTTAGTGCCACTGTCCTGGTTTGTGCTAAGTAAGGTACCTGCTGTTTTTACCAAACGTTGCTTTGCATCATCAGTGTAAATGTCAACACAGATGTTCTAGAATAAGCCATGAAATTCATATAAGTTTTCAACACTTTGACTATTTCAGCACTTCCTGTGTTTGTAGCTATGCATTCACATAAAGGATTTTTAATGACCAGTTGGAGCTAATACCAGATGGGTACAAGTAAAACACCAGGTCTAGCTAATACCAGCTGGATACAAGCAAAATACGAGGTCCAGCCACATCTATATATTCATCTGTTTGCAAGACAAAAATACAATTCTACAGACAAGAGATTGACTCTCTGCCAAATCTTTAGATTGAAGAGTTACTGTATTATTGAAAAGTTACCATGTTATTTCTTCATGGACTTTTCATCTAGCAGGCATTCAGCATTGTCATCTGTTCAAGGCTTTATTAGTCTCTCAGCAATTGGGTATACTTTTCTAGCCACTGTGATGTCGTAACTTACCTTTGAGATGCTTCATTAGATTTTTCATTTCTAGTTTGAAGGTCTATACCAAACAATTTCTGGATTAAATGTTTTTTACGTCTTTATTTAAAATACTTAATTTCTTTTTCTTCTTTTCTTTCCTTTTTTTTCTGAGACAGGATCTTGCTCTGTCACACACGCTGGAGTGCAGTGATGTGATCCTAGCTCACTGCATCCTCAACCTCCTGGGCCCAGGCACTCAAGCAGTCCCCCCACCTCAGCCTCCTTAGTAGCTAGAACTACAGGCAGGCACCACCACGCCTGGCTATTATTTTTTAATCACTGTATAGATAGGGTCTCACTATGTTGCCCAGGTCTTGAATTCCTAAGCTTTAGTGATCCTGCTACCTTGGCTTTCCAAAGTGCTGGGATTACAGGCATGAGTCGCTGTGCCTGGCCAATTTCTTTTTGTTTAAACTCTTGGGTATTCAGTCTCAGTGAACCTACAACCGATAGATACTATGCAAAAATGTTTTGCTACATAAAGCACAATAAGGTTAAGTTATTAAGATCTATAAAGTTGAGGGAAGATTCCAGATTCCCAGAAGGAAAGAAGGTGTCCAACATAAACTGCATTGTTTATGCAGTTAGGCTTTTTGTCACCATAGATTAGGTTTCCTTTATCTAGAATTTCATGAGTAGAATTATATAGTATTTATTCTTTTGTGCCTGGCTTTTTATTAAGCATAATGCTTTTGAAATTCATCCATGTTGTTGCATGTATCAGTTGTCTGTTCCTTTTTATTGCTGAGTAGTATTCCATTGAAATAATACGGCAGAATTTGTTTATCCATTCACCCGTTGATAGACATTTGGCTTATTTCCAATTTGGAGATATTATGAATAAAGCTGCAGTTAACATTCAAGTAGAAGTCTTTCTGTGGACATTTACTTTCTTAAGGTAAATATATAGGAGTGGAATTTCTTAGTCATATGGAAAGTGTATGTTTAAGTTTAAGAAAAACTGCCAAACTGTTTTCCAAAAGTACCTTTTTACATTTTTACTTGCAGTGTGTGAGAGTCCCAGGTTCTCCACATCCTAATCAACACTTTGTATTGTCAGTCTTTTTAATTTGAGCCATTATTGTGGATTTTAATGGTTCAGTGATTTTAATTGTGGCTTTAACTGCATTTTTCTGATGATTAATAATATTAAGCATCGTTTCCTGTACTTAATGACCGTTTGTATATTTTCTTTTGAGAAGTGTCTCTGTAAATCATTTGCCCTTTTTAATGAGGTTGTCGTCCTGTTACTTATTTGTAAATGTTTTTTACATATTCTAGATTTATGTTTCACAACCAAGGAAATCTTATCCACCAAAGGATATTTGAAAATGTCTAGAGACATTTTTGGTTGACACAGTTGAGGGAGGCCTGTACCTGTCTCCCTTCCTCTTTTGTCCATCTCTCCCTTGCTCGCTCCCTCTTCCTCCTTTTGAGCTTTCTAGATCACTTTATATTAACCTGGGGTTGTGGGAGCCCTGATTTTTTATTTCATTTTTTTCTCCATTCTTCAGTTTAGATATCTTTTATTGATCTACCTTTAATGTCTTTTATACTTCTACAGTATTCAATCTGCAGTTAAGTTCATCTAGTGAATTTTCATCTGAAATGTTGGACTTTTTAGCTCTAGTATTACTTTTTGATTCCATTTTCTAGTTTGTTTCTTCTGCTAAGATTTCTTGTCTTTTTGTTCATTATGTTCAGCTGTTTAATTTGTTAAAGTATTTGTCTGCTAATATCAATATCTGGTTACCATGTTTTTATTTTCGGTCACATTTTCCTGTTTCACATGTCTAGAGAGTTTTGATTATGTGCTGTACTTGTGTGTGATACATTTTGTAGGGTTATGAATTATGTTGCCTTTCTTTAAAAGTTATGAGCTTTGTTCTGGCAGGCAATTAAATTACTAAAGGATCTTGAACCTGTTAGGCTTGTTTCAGTACTTTGTTAGGGGTAGGTATCCTCTTCTAGCTTTTTAGGGCAGGGCTCCTTTTCAAGGGTGTAGTCCTTATTTTTAAGATGTTGCTTTTCTGGAATCTTATTTAACTGAATGCCAGAGGGGCTCAGCAAGAACTCTCTACTTTTATTGAGTTGGAACTACTCCATCTACCCACATATGACCTCTGATATCTGATATCTCCAGTTACCTTAGTCCTAAAGCAGCTATCTCCAGTTACCTCTTAGTCCTAAAGCAGCCTTTCTTTCTTTTCTTTCTCTCTCCTTCCTTCCTTCCTTCCTTCCTTCCTTCCTTCCTTCCTTCCTTCCTTCTCTCTTTCTCTCTTTCTTCTCTTTCTTTCTTAGACAGAATCTCACTCTGTCTCCAGGCTGGAGTGCAGTGGCGTGATCATGGCTGACTGCAACCTCCGCCTCCCAGGTTCAAGGGATTCTCCTGCCTCAGCCTCTCAAGTAGCTGGGACTACAGGCACATGCCACCACGCCCAGCTAATTTCTGTATTTTTAGTAGAGACAGGTTTCACCATCTTGACCAGGATAGTCTCGATCTCTTGACCTCGTAATCCGCCCGCCTCAGCCTCCGAAGTGCTGGGATTACAGGCGTGAGCCACCGCGCCCGGCCAGCAGCCTTTCTTTCCTTGAGGATTCTTGCCCTGCCCAGGTGCAGTTAGGCCTTAGCCAAGGTCTTAGGGAAACGCTTATGCAACTTTTATGCCACCCCTCTGGCACAGTTCCCTTCTTTTTGTACTGTACCTACTAACTCTAGCCTCAAGTTCTTCGCCTCCTCAGTTCAGGGAAATCATCTGTCTTTATTTGATATATTAGTCTGTTTTCACACTGCTGATAAAGACATACTCAAAACTGGGAAATTCACAAAAGAAAGAGGTTTAATTGGACTTACAGTTCCACATTGCTGGGGAGGCCTCACAATCATGGCAGAAGGCAAGGAGGAGCAAGTCACATCTTATGTGGATGGCAGCAGGCAAAGAGAGCTTGTGCAGAGAAACTCCTGTTTTTAAAACCAGATCTTGTGAGACAATCCATTCCCTATCACAAGAACGACAAAGGAAAGACCTGTCCCCATGATTCAGTCATTTCCCATGGGGTTCCTCTCACAACACCTGGAAACTACAGGAGCTACAAGATGAGATTTGGGTGGGGCACAGAACCAAACTGTATCACTTAGGTCTCACCTTTCTATGCTGTGATAGAAAGTACTCTTATGCAGCAAGCCAGGGGGAATGTGGGGCTTGTCAGTGTGTTTCTGTCTCTCAGGTCCTCTGCTGCCTGTTGTCCAATACCTAAAAACAGTTGTTTCATATATTTTGTCCATTTTTTTTTTGTTGTTACTGCTGTTTTAAAGTGGAGAATAATCGGGTGCCATTTATTCTATCGTGATCGACAGCTTAAGTCCTCCCAAACAACTTTAAGAAAAGAAAATTTAACATAAAAAATTTTGAAATTATAATACACTGTTAATTAAACAGAAGGTAAACCAGTTGTGGTTTCTTTTTTCTTTTTCAAGTAGCTATTTGTAACATACCAATAAGTGAAAGAAATTTTATTACTTGCTTGGTGTTCAAAGGCTAATTTGATAGGTAGCTATGTTATGAGCTGGTACAATAGTAATTTGTTCATGCCCTGTAAAAGGAGCCATTTGTTGTTAACAAATATTCTTCAGAACATGACAACACTATCCAAAGAAAATTGTTAGGGCTGGTATATCCATGATAAAGCTCTCCCAGAGGCTGAACTCCCTTCATTATAACTTAGATAAGACGAGAGTTACTGGGTTTCTGCTATAAGCAATATTTTACCAAGAGGGCCCCTTAAGACAGGAACTGGTCATTACTTCTGTTGTCTTCCCTGTCGCTGGTGCTCAGGATTGTTTAGCTTAAGCAGGAGTGACACTTTAAATTTCGTGAGACCATTCAGAGTGTCTTTCTTGATTTCCTAGAACCTCATCCTCCTCTGGAGTAATCGATGTTAGTTGGTTTTCCTGTTTTCATTTCTGCCTTTCACGTAGCCCATAATACTGAATATAGTTGGCTTCACATGTTCTAAAAAGACATGTTCACATTGTTTGTTATCATCATTAAAGTACTATTATGTAGAATCCCTAAAATTGTATACAACGTAAAATAATGACTTTATGCTTTGAAGTGGCAGGTTCATTTCTTAACCAATTCTGGGCAAAGGACTTAGCTTTGTGTGTGTGTGTTGTACTTTATTTTGTTCTAGTTTTTTGGGCTGAGATAATGTGTTTCATGCACATGCTTGTATAAATATGGATTTTATACATATAATTAAAAATGTTTATATAGAAGATACTTCTAGCAATACTTAGCAGGTTTTTTGTTTTGGTTTCTTTTTGTCATGTATTGTCTTCTTGCTAGATGCCTTGCTTTTACAAGACTGATTAAAAGTTTTCAAGGTGTTGTTTGTCACTGGTCTTGTGTATAGTACAGTTCTGAACAAAAAGAGAATACCTAGCACCAGTATAAGATTCAAAAGAAATCAGTAATCTTTCTGGCTTATGCTTTTAAAGCATGTTATAATTGCATTTAGTTGCTTTGTTTTTCCCATGAGTTCTTCAAGGTTTCATGCATTTTTTTTCTCAGCTAAATGCTGACGAAGTTGTCTGTATTGGCACAGGTACTTTTTAAAAATAAACTGATACTTGAAGCAGCCAAAGATCTATATAAAACAGTATTGTAGAGGTGAGACTTATTTCCCAGCATTATTAGATAAAAATATATTTCCCATAAAGTGTTTTTCAAATGATTAAGATAATGCTATTTAAGTGCTAGAATTGGAATACAACTTTTTTTTTTTTTTTTTTTTGAGACAGTGTCTTGCTCTGTCACCCAGGCTGGAGTACAGTGATGTGGTCTCGGCTCACTGTAACCTCTGCCTGTGGGTTTAAGCAATTCTCTTGCCACAGCCTCCCCAGTAGCTGGGATTACCGGTGTGTGCTACCATACCCAGCTAATTTTTGTATTTTTAGTAGAGATGGGGTTTCAGTGTGTTGCCCAGGCTGGTCTTGAACTCCTGACCTCAAGTGATCCACCTGCCCTGGCCTCCCAAAGTGCTGGGATTGCAGGCATGAGCCATCATGCCCGGCCGATTATAACATTTTTAAGCTCAAGTGATCATTGAAACATTTAGCTTAGACCCTATTTCGTAGTTGAGATAAGAACCAAAAAAGTGGCAAACAAAGGTACTCTGAGAGCCAGGATCCCAACCCTGGTTCTCCTGACTCCTAGTACAGTACTCTGCTAAAGAGAGACAAGTGTATAAGGCCAATATGCCGCACCAAGGTGAGCCTAGAATTCTCTGCTTAGGCATTGCTGGGTCTTTTGCTACTGATGTGTGATAGGTGCTGCTTACAACCTCTCTCACCTACACTTACTCTTCTGTTTGCTCTGATTCCCTGAGCTTGCCCATATTCAATCTCCCAATTTGATGGACTCCTATTAACCTTTAAAAACTCCAACTCAGATGGCTTCTTTTCTAAGATATATTTTCAACCCCCTTTACATACCCTTTTTACCCCATAGATACTATTATACCCTGTGCATCCTTCTGTTATTATTGTATCAAATTATAATTGGTTGCAGTTTTTTCTCTACTAAAGTGTAAGTTCTTAGTAATGTCTTGTCTTCTCGTGTTTTTTAATCCTAAAGCCTGATGTAGTGTCTTTTGAATTAATTAAATGGAGATTGCAGTGCTGGAAAACATGGGGTTTAAAAATAAGCTCTGAGTAAAAGGCCCGAATGTTTGTTTTTAGTATCATGTGACTTCTTGCTGCTTTTTTCTCCTTTTTGCTTATTTCCAGAATTTAGACACATTCTAGATAGTTAAGGCTGCCAAGTCTGTGTGTTCAGATCACTAGTTCTTAAATATCGGGTCCATGAGCAAGCTGCATATAACTCACCTATGGATTTTGTAACAATACAGTGGGTTTTCTGATTTAGTGAGTCTGGCATGGATCCCAGGATCCTTTTTGTTTTGTTTTGTTTATTTTAAATCTATCAATCAGGTTATTTTGATGATCAGCTGAGGTTAGGAACCAAGCTTCAGGATAAGGTGTTACAGCAGTATGAGATGGCTTGGAGCAGACTCTTCCTTGCTTTAGTAGTTCTGTAAGCTGCTTAAGAGCTTGTGAGTTTCTTATTTCTAGTCCCCAACACGTATAGCACATAGTTTGTAGTAATGAGAATGTAAATTAGTCACCTTTAAGATGTTTTTAATCCAGGTTTTGATTAATTCTAAAAATGGTGACTGATTAACCTTTTTATTTTTTATTGTCATTTAAGGAGTATTCAGCCTGGGTGTTCCTGTAGATGCTCTCTTCTTTATTGGTAACCAGTTGGTGGCCACGAGTCATACAGGGAAAGTGGGAGTGTGGAATGCTGTCACTCAGCACTGGCAGGTTAGTTTAAAGCATATTGCAGAAGTGAAAATATTTCTGAAACGTATGCTGATTATGTATTTTTTTTTTCCTTGTAGAATTCATACTGTTTCTGGTTTTGGTTATACAAATATTGAATAAATGTAGTGGTAAATTTTTTTGCTAGATGCATGTTTGAGCATATTTTCAAGAGTTTAAGTTACTTTGGAAAATAAGTGAGTTTTTTAAACTGTGGTTTTGCATTTCTCCATTTATTTTAAATGTTCGAAGTTCTATGCCTTGAGCATGGTAGTCCAGGCAAATTTTATTTCCAGAATAGGAGCACAGATCTGTGTGAAAACCCATAATCTGTTCAGAGATGATAGCACGCTAAATACTCTCAAGTACTTGAGAGGAATAAGAAAGAGATAAGACTTTAAAAAGGTTAATACCTGATTCTTAAAGGAAAGAGGAAAAAATTAAGGACTTTAAGCAGGGAGTGACATAATCAGATCCATGTTTTAGAAAGATAACAGTGGTTGCTAAAATGAAAAGTGGACTGGAGGTCAGGAGGGAATCTACTACAGCAATCCAGCAATCAAGAAGCAGAGCACCTCAACTAATGGCAGTGGTGGTCGAGGTGGCAAAGATGAGTACATTTGAAGAATATTTCATAGACCTTCCTAAAATGACAGGTCTGCTGTCTGATTGATGTGAGAAATTAAAGGAAGAGAAATGTATTTCTAATTTTGGGTTTCTAGTTTGACAATCCAGTAGCTAGTAGTATTTTGAATTGATAGGAAACATAGGAAGAGAAGCAGAGAGGCTGGTGGGTAGGGTGAAGAATTATTAGATTGATTAATATCTTTACTTTGAGATCCCTATGGTTGTTCAAGTGTAGATGTTAAGTATATAGTTGGAAGTACTCCTTTGGAATTTGGGAAAGAAGAAAGGGTGAGAAATATTTGGAGTCCATAATATTTATGTGATAAAAAATTAATAAGATTTTCCATTGAGTGGGTATATAGAAAGAAATAAAAGTCAAAATTAGAACTCTGGGGGAACATTAGCATTTAAGGGGACAGGATAGACAACCAAGAGCCAAAGGGACACATTATATGATGGAGAAATGACATTAATTTTGGCAGTAGATATCATTTGCAAATATATATTAGTTAGGTGTTGGTGGAAGAAAGCTAGGTTGCAGGAAATGAGGAAGTAAAAGATCAGAGAAAAGAGACAGCAAATTCAAATACCTTTCAAGAAGTTTGGTGGTGAAGGAAAGCAGAGAATCCAAGTGATAGCTTAAGGATCAAGGCTGGTTTGAAAAAAAAAGATAATCGGTGCTTTATTTTTCCTCTAGGTTAGGACAGGCTTGAGCACACTTGTAGCTAGAGAGGAGAGTTGCCAGAAGGACCTGAAGACTGAAAGAATGGAGATTATTTCCGGTCCCATAAAAGTCAAGAGTGTATATGGGATCTACAGCACAGCTAGAAAGGTTTGACCCAACAGGGAGTAGAGACATTTCTTTCTCTGTGACAGAAGGGTAAGGAAGGAGTAAAGAGAAAGACATTGAAGAATATTATCAAGTACTGCAGAGATTAATCGTGCATTTGCAGTAGACCTGGGATCCCATGTAGTTCTTTAGTTACATAATCAAGGTAGATTTTAAGTATTTGAGTCAAATGAACCAGGTTTGTATGTAATCTTAAAAGTTTTTTGCAAAATCATCAGGACAGTTTCAATAAAATATTAATGAAAATGTTATAAAAGCGTTGACTCTGATTTGGGTAAGAAAAGTAAAAAAAAAAAAGAAATGTTTCAGTTTCTTGTTTCCTTTTTTTGTTTAATTCCACCCCCTCGCCCACACACACAGAATTACGTTACAAAAGAAGATTAATAAGGAATTAATTGGTATTGTCAAATAGGTAGCCTAGGCTGTTACATAGCCTAATAGCAATTTTTAGGCACTGTTTCCCAAGTTGATATTTTAAATTTAGATTTATATTGGAAACATAGGTTATACATGTTTCATTCTCATATCAAAGTAGACAGCTTTGGAAGTTAGCTCTAGAAAGGCATTATGTACTTTACTTCCTAAAGAATCAGATAACTCTGTGTGTATTCTGAGAAATAGAGATCTTCAGCCATAGTACCATCTGAGTGATAGCCTAGCCTCTAAATACACAGTGGAGGCTGAGTTTGGGGAGGAAATATTGGTTCTGGGAACAAGAATTCAAAGTGAATTTCTGTGGTCTGATGGGCTAGGCTGGACAAGAATTTGGGAGACTTGTTTGATTTAGCTTCTCTCTTTCCTGTTGTGAGGCACCTGTAGCACTGATGTTAGAAGCAAACTTTTTTTGTGTGTGTGATAGGTTTACAGACCTGTGCATATTAGGAATAGGAATAAGGCAGGCATCCTAGGAATCCTAGGCCCACATTTTGTTGGGGAGAGAGGGGATTGACTTTTCAGTATTATGTCTTGACAGCTGTCTTAACTGTGGTCTGTTTGCTTACTTACAGAATTTATGGTAAGAAATATGAGATACTTACTTAGATTTAGACTTTCTAAATTTATATATAGAAATACTAGATACAAATATTGAAACAATGTATATTGTTTATACTAAGTATTAAATTAAGTTAATTGACTAGTTTGTTTATACACACTTGCATACCACATACCAAACTAAAGGCTCTGGGATCTGGGATTTTAGCAAAAGTAGGAGGCATGATTTCATGGGACAGTAGAAATTGAGCCTCTTACAAAAATCTGAAGTTTTAAGTTTCTCAGTCCCTGAGAAGACTGGGAAAAGTTTGCCCAATAATCTTGGAACAAGAAAGTTTGATGTGTGTTTGGTGTCTTGGAATGGGAAAAGGAGATGCAAGAGGAAACCATTAGAAATTGAAACCAACATATTCAAATTAGGAGTGAATTGAAGCACAAAAACTTGCCTTTGTTCTATGAGAACTCCAATTTGAGAAACTGATCTAGGACTATTGACATTTCTAGATACAGATATGACACCAGTTAGAACACTTTCTCAGAAGAGAGCACACAAGAATCCTGTAGAAGGAGTAATTTCTACTAAAATAACCTCCCAAAACTTATAAACTTCATATGGAAACAAATAACGAAAAGTCATTAAACAAGAAAAAATTTGCAATCCCCAAATTGGAAATAATGGAACAATTAGAAAGCTGCTGTGTTGAAGGAATAGGACAAATCAGAAAATGGAGGGAAATAAAATACTGAAAATTAAAAGGTCATTGAAAAAAAATTTTTTAGATTTATTTAATGGTTAAATAGAAGCGCAGCTAAAAGAAAATTAGTAAATTGACAGACACATCTGAGAAAATCATTTCCAGTTGAGCCAAGAGTGAGATAGAAAATATGAAAAAGAAGGAAAAAGTGAGAAAGCATTTCAGATAGGAACAGACTAGAGGAGCCATATTGGAAAAGATAACAACTGCTAACATTTTGGAGAAATGAAAATGGGCATGAATTTATTGATTAAAGAAATGTACCAAGTTTTCTCAGCCTGAATGTTTAAATGTGCTATAATAAAAGATAAATTACGATAAAAAGTATTCACAGAATAGTGACAGTTTGCCTGTCATTAGACTTTGATCAGATTTCTCATCACCAGTAGTAGACACCAGAAGACGACAACGGGCATTCTCCAAATGGTAGAGAAAGTAACTTTCAGCCTAGGTTTTCATACACAGCAAAGCTATCATTCAAACCTGAATGAGAAGGGTTTTTTTTCAGAGAGAATTTTTGAAAGGACTACTAAAGAAAAATGCTTTTTGAGAAGAACGTTATATTTGAAGGGGAAGAAATGGAATGCATTAAGCAGTGATTAGGAAAGATTTGGTAAATACGATGGTAAATTTAGATAAGTGATTATTTAAAAAGTAATGGACGAAGGTTAAAACATCCTGTAAAAAATAATGATAAGTTTACAGGTATAGAGATTGTAGTTAAAAGATTCTAGGGGTCCTATATGGGAAGATAGACTGGTATTTTTAAACTGTAAATTTAAATTTACATGTAGAAATTAGTGGTAATCACTGTGTGCTACCTTATAAGAGAAAAATCCACTTCCATTTTATATTTGTGACCACATGACTGAACCATGCATACTAATCAGTATGGTTTCTTGGATTCTTGCCATGAAGTTGTTAGGACGAAGAAGAGGAGGCCACACAGTGGCTGCTTCCTTGCTTGTGCTGGGAGAGAAGAACTCAGCAGTTGTAACTCACTGTAACTCTGCTTATCCTCTGCTTTCTCTGTTTTCCCGTATGGAGGGGTAGACATGGAAAGAAAAGCAGGTCATGATTAAAGGTTACAGAAGAAGTAGCAAGGCTTTAATCCTAGAGCCCATCCTCCCAGAGAATAAATGGTAAAAATGTTTGCCTTTGTGCCTTGGGAAGCGCTAGGCTTCTGCTGCTCTTTCATTGAAAAAAAAAAAAAAAAAAAAGTATCCAAAGGGAGAAGAATCTCATGGCCTTATCTGTCCCCATTTTCCTGCCATGAAGAATCTGGGGTAGGAGTTGAAGCCCTTTCCTTTAGTGCTAGAGCTAAAATGATTTAGCTAACTTGAGTAAGAAAATTAGTTAGTGGTGTGTAAAGCAGTCTCCCCTCCATCCTTTAGACATCTTTACTAATATCACTGAAAAGTACTCAATGTTTTCCTGGTGTAAAATGTTTTGGCATTGGCTTTAATTAAAAGCCTGACCTCAGGATAGGGCATGACGATTGAGTTCTTTGAGATATTTCTTGTGTAACTCATAACTGCATGACATTGAGAGGGTACAGAAATTAGGGTTATATACAGGAAGAGCTTAGAGGAATGATTATTTCCAAGTTTTAGTTATTTCTGTTTTTAATTAGAATGAACCTAGATTCTGTGCTTTTTTTACTTGCTCCTCAGATATTCCCTTTCCCCTTGCCCTACCTAACTCATAGTTGACTTCAGTCTTCAAGCTTCACTTCCTCTGTGAACCTTCCTTGATCTTTGCTCTTCATCCACCAGCATTGAGATGGCAATTCTTCCCCTCTCTCCTGTGATTGTATTGTAGTCTATTCTAGTGCCTGTCACACTATAATTGTCTTATTTTTCTTTCTCACAAGTTACCAGCTCCTAGAGAGCAAGGGGATACCTCACATCCCTTATCTCTAGTTCATTGTTTGTTTTCTTGGATAATAAGTGGTACATAAAGAGTACTTAAATGTTAAGCAGATAATGTTTAGATTTTTACTTTTCAAATGAAAGCCAGGTATAGTATATGAAAAGTAAAAGTCCCTTAACATTTTTAACTTTTAAATTATTGGAAATCTTTTAGACTTGTATGCAAAACTTGGTGTCTTAGTAATTCATTTAAATGTCATCTGTGAAGAAGCTTAACAGGCTTGTCTGGCCTGGCTGTAAACAGGGAAGATTCATTTTGATGAATAGTAGAATATCACTCTACTAAAATAGTATTGCAACTATCCTAGCAAACACATTTTTTTTTTTTTTTTTTGGAGACCGAGTCTCACTCTGTTGCCCAGGCTGGAGTGCAGTGGCACAATACCCGCTCACCGCAACCTCTGCCTCCCAGGTTCGAGCAATTCTCCTGCCTCAGCCTCCCGAGCATCTGGAATTACCGGCATGCGCCACTACGCCCAGCTAATTTTGTATATTTAGTAGAGACAGGGTTTCACCATGTTAGCTAGGCTGATTTCGAACTCCTGACCTCTGGTGATCTGCCTGCCTCGGCCTCCCGAAGTGCTGGGATTATAGGCATGAGCCACTGTGCCCACACTTTTTATGTTTTTTGTTTGTTTGCTTTTTGTTTTGTTATGTGGTAAAACTCAAGCCCTTTGCTGTTTCTTTTAGCACAAATATGGGAAGGTATTAATTTGTAAACTAGATTGATTTTCCTGGAAAAACTAATTTTTTTATTCCTGTACTTTAAAAAAATAAATACAAATGAGACTTTGTTTGCCTTGCCATTTCCTAGAAAACAAGTAACCTTTAGCAAGGAGAATGAAAAATAGAGAATACCACCTTTTCAGAGAAATAATAAATTGTCAAGGGAGCAAGTACTTTCTGGAAATCAGTTGCTTTGTTTACTAGTTCTGATTCTGTCACTTGCTTACTGTGTAACTTTGGACAGGTCATTTAATCTCTTGTGTGAGAAAGGGAAAAGAAAGGGACCTGGTCAGACTTGGCCTTCCAGTTCTAGTGGGCTGCGATCTAGTGATCACATGCAAAAAAAGAGGAGACAACCCATCGAAATTGAGAAAGGAAAGTACTGCTGTGGGAAATACAATTTAAAAAAATATTTTGAAGGAAGCATATTGATGGTTTTCCTCTGTAGCATGTTTGTGTATATGTGTGTGCACGTGTGCACCTGAAGAAAGTTTATTCCCTAAGCCCTACTAAAATTGGATATTGGTTGCCTCTTTACCAGAAGAATCAAAGTTTTGAGGAAATTGACCAGAAAATAGAAATTATAATTACTATCTAACATCTGATAATACTCTCACTACATCAGGTTCAAGATGTTGTTCCTATTACTAGTTATGACACTGCTGGATCATTCCTTCTGCTTGGATGTAACAATGGATCAATATATTACATAGGTAAGTGTTCAGTCACTTAAAATGCTCCTGCTTAATGTAATTTTTTAAATGAGAACAAGAAAACATTACCTTTCAGTTTTAAATAGATATGCTATTTATTTTAATGCTGTTTAAAATTTTTATGTTTTAGATATGCAGAAGTTCCCCTTGCGAATGAAAGATAATGATCTTCTTGTAACTGAACTGTATCATGATCCTTCAAATGATGCTATTACTGCTCTGAGTGTTTACCTCACACCCAAAACAAGTTAGTACATGGCCAATTATATACATTCTTGACTTTTTATCTTTTTATTCATTAGTTTATTATGTGACTAGGTCAAATTAAACTGGTTTATTTCTTTTTGAGAACTGCAGTGCCTAAGGATTTCATCTCTACTAAGTCTAAAATTTGTATTCAGTTTTATACTGAAGTCAAACATGACCAGTAAACAAACATAATTTGAGGTGGAAAATTGGAACTTCCCTTACGCTGAATTGCATTTGTTGAGCCATATTATTATAATATTAGCTGAAATTTCAAAAAAAAAAAATTCTGCACATTTGTCTTCTATTAAAATAACTAATTTTTCACTTAAAAATTAGGAGCTTTTTAAAAAATAAAAAGTTCTTAGACTACTACTGGAAACTAAGCTTATTTTCTTGGGAATTTAAAAATTTAAGCTGTAGAAAAAAGGCATTTTATAACTTTCAGTGCATTTTAGAGGCCATTGCAATAAAAGTAACAGACTAGTTCTGTAAAGTAGTAAGAATTTTTGTATTCTGGAGTAAAAGATAAGCACAAATGGGAAATTTAAAATTTATCTGTAATGAAAGGGGTTCTAAGAAACAATATGTATTCAGTAATACTAATAGGTTTGGATGTGCTACTTATATAAGTCATCATTTCATTTAAGTTATTAAAAGAAACCATAATTTTTAGTATGAAAGAAATATTCAAGAGTATACCTATGAATTTGACTGAAACCATAGTACGACTTAAATTGTATTGCTCTAGAAATAGGGTTTAGTAAACCATGGATTTCTAGCCAAGCTGGCTCTTTTTGATACCACTGTCTTTGGCTGTTTTTATGCCACAATGACAGAATTGAGAGGTTGTGACAGAGACAGTGTGGCATGCAGAGTTTAAAATGTTTACTACTTGGCCCCTTACGGAAGGTGTACCAACCCCTGCTCTAGAATGAGCTGTGGATTTTTTTTTAAATCTAGTTAAAAGGCAGGCATAAAACTGGGAAAGTTTTACAAATCAAAGCACTTCTTTTGTAGTGGCAGGGGGATTTTAAGGCATGAAAAATGGAGTCATCTTTCTGGTTCTAGGAAGTGTTTTTCATGACATGCTTTTTTTCCTTTGATTCAAGTATTTTCAGATGAATCAGTTAGTAAAACTAGAACAGCCAGTAAAGCTAAGATGTTCTCTATCCATGAAGCTTTTAAGAGTATAGGTCACTGAATTTTTTCCTATCTAAATTTGCAATGGGGTCTGGGCACTTTTTGAAAAAAAGAAAACAAAAGACACAGCTGAACCTTAGATGATTAGAAGAAACAACATATTTTAAGTATGATGTAAGCAATGTAATGGGTATGTTTATTCCCTAGCACAGTGTTTTGAAACTTAAATAGTATATTTAATGCTTGATTATTTGAGAATGATTTAGTATTGTAGTTTAAGTAAAGCAGATGGTAATTCTAGGCTAGACATAATAAGGAATATTGCTTTTGGAATACTATGCTGTTTCAGTAGTGTTCTTGGCATGGCAGATTTATGAATTCTTTAAACTATGTTGAGTACCTACGGTGTCTCAGGCACTCTGTGAGGTGACAGATAAAAAGATGGTTATGATTCAGTCTTTGTCAATAAGGAATAGAAGTAGCTAGACATAGAAATAAGTACAGAATTAGTGTGTTATAATTACTGTGATAGAACCTAATAGTGCAAGGCAGGAGGTGAATAGTTACATCTTGGAGTGAGGGTTAGGAAAAGATTTATCAAGGAAATAATGATTTTAAGATGACCGGAGAAGTCTTAAGATTTTGTTTTTTACTGAACTGGATTTGGGGCTGATATAAACAGTGAATCCAGCTCTGCCTGTTTTATCATAGGGAAGCTTTGCGAGGGTAGCTTTTTTATTATCGTTCCATATTGTATCACCTGTCAACTCTTGACTTTATATAGGTGTCAGTGGTAACTGGATCGAGATCGCCTATGGTACGAGCTCTGGAGCAGTACGAGTGATTGTACAACACCCAGAGACAGTTGGGTCAGGTCCTCAGCTTTTTCAGACTTTCACAGTTCACCGAAGTCCCGTAACAAAAATCATGCTATCAGAGAAGCATCTTGTATCAGGTAAAATGATTTCATTATACTGGTAAGGAACTTGGCTCTGTGTGTTATTTTCATTAAAAGAATGAAAACGCAGTGTTTATGTGAGAAAAATATACTAAAAGAAGTACTAGAAAAGTTTAATCACTGAAGAAATTATGATTGTCTTGTAAAGATTTCTTTGAGCTGGTCGTGGTGGCTCATGCCTATAAATCCTAGCAGTTTAGGAGTCCAAGGCAGGTGGATTGGTTTAGCCCAGGAGTTGAAGACTAGCCTGGGCAACATGGTGAAACCCCACCTCTACCAAAAAAGAGGAAAACAAAAAAAAGATGTTTTTTATTTTACCTGGTTTTAATATACTTAAATTTAGGAGATGTGATTTTTTTTTTTTTTTTTTGCTCTCTTGGCATATCTTATTGCAAAATATTTATTATGACCCTGCTAAGAGGAATTTTTATTAAATTTTTCAAGTTGTACTTTTAATATAAATTGGGTTGATTATATTATGGTTTAATGCTAAAACTGTAGATTTAAATGTGTATTTTGATATTTTGTCATCTCAAAAATAATAAAAATTAAAATTGTAGAGATTATTTGAAGAAAATAAGCTTTTCTTGGGTTTGTAGTTCTTCATAATCATATAAAATTTTTAATTAAATACTAATTGGATACATAAAAAATTAAATACTAATTTTCAAGTTTAACGAATAGTACTTTCTGATTACAAAGTAAAATTCTATTGAAGAAATTCATTGTGTATGGAAGATGATTTCTAAAAGACTTTGTGAAAATTGCATTGTGAGTTGGGTATGTCAGTAAAGCTTGCTTTCTAGAGGAGTCTTACATTAACTCCTTTTGTAGAGCAGTTCTTGCCCAACTTAAAATTTTTACAAACATGGTTTTCATGTATCAGATTTGTTTTTGTGAAGGCTGGCTAGAAGATAATGCATCTTTTGTGAAAGATGTAGTGAAAGTTTCTCAATCTAATTAAACACCATGTGGAGCTGAAATTCAGTCCATAGCTGAATGATTATGCTTTTATTGAATGTGTAATTGTTTGTGGTATAAGTATGCCTTGCTAAAACAGTCTCTGTTAGGTTTTCATAAAACATTACTCCCCTGCCCCACTGAGGAGTTTCTAACTCTTGCTGGTTCCTCATCTTTTGCACAATTGCTGAGTGTTGGATTGCCCTTGAGCTCTTTCCTGGACTCTGTATTCTTTATCTGCACTTTCCCAGTTATTTGAATAGTAATTATATGTCAGTGGTTCCCAAACTTTCCTCCACCTATGACCATCCAAAGAGTTCCAAACCCTGTATATCCAGTGTCTGGATCTCTGGTTGTATGTTTAATAGGCATCTCAAATTTAAGTAGGACAAAATAGAACTTAATGATTTCTCCCTCAAAAGCCATCTTAGTATACAGTATCACCATCTACTTATCTACTCAAGCTGAAAATCTAGGAATCACCCTTGATTTCTCCCTTTCTTTCACCTCCTACATAGTACAATTCATCAGTAAGTCCTGTTGGTTTTGCTGCTACATTATGTCACAAATCCAGTCACTTTTCATTGCTGTCAGTCTAGTGTCTCACGTCATCATCCTTTCTCCCCTAGATGACTGTAGTAACTTCTCAACTTTTCCCTCTCTATGGTACATGTTCCACACAGCAGCCAGAAGCATCTTTTAGAAACGCAAACGAAGTTTGATTCCTGATGGCTTCTAATTGTATTTAGAATAAATTTAAATTTCTACCATAGCCTGTATGGCTTTTCTTGTTCTAGATTCTACCTACCTTTAAAATTTCTTCCCAATCCCATGTCACTTTTCTCATTGCTGATAACACTCTAACCTGTTGGCTTTTCTGTTTCTTAAAAATGCCTTCGAACTTTTGTGTTTGTTCTTTTTATTTGAAATGGTTTGCCCATAGGTATTTGTTTGACTGCATTCTTGTCATTCTGGTGCCGTTTCAAAGCCCTTCTCAATGAGTGCCCCTTGGCCACCTGCTTTAAATTAAATTAGCCAAACCTCTGTCCAACAATAACTTTCTCTAACGGTACCTTGCTTTGTTTTCTTCATAGCTTTATCACTTATTCATTTATTTGCTTGTTTATTATCTCTATCTCTTCTAGAAAATTCTCCAATAGCAGAAACTTTGTTGTGTTCTCAGCACTTAGCATAATTCTGACACGTAAAAGATGCTGAATAAATGTTATGAAATAAGGCAACTCAATTCTCTGAGAAAATGGGCCGTTTTGAAGGGTTATTGTGATGTTTAGATGATAATGTATAGAGATACTCTGTAATAATTGCTATTATTTTGGTGGTTATAATGTTATTGTGGGATGTGATACCAAGGAACTACTTTGTAAAACTTGTATTTTAACATCAGATATTTCATGTAGGTTTGAAACTTTTGTAAGTTTGTCAAGAGAAATATCCTTTTTAACAAAAAATCTGGAGTATTTTGTGTATACTCAGTTATGTTATTCTGCCACCTGGTGGATATTAACACATATGTAATGACATTGTTTTCCCTATAGTGCATTTTAATCCCTTAAAGAAAAACTTTGGATAATGACTAATATTAGCAAAATTGACGTAATTGTCCAATTGAATCAACTAAAAATATTTAAATTATTTTTCTGAATCCTAGTAAGCTTAGTAGTGAAATCAGGAAATGATTTCCCGTGAAACTAAATAGCCTAGAACAAAATGTCCCCTTTTCACCAGAAAACTGACAGTCTAATAATTGAGAATTTTGTTATATAAGAATAGAAAGTACACAGATGTTACTTATTGCTGTTTGCCAAAATTAAATTTCTTTCTAAAGTTTTGTTTAAAATATGTGTAACTGTAGAATATGTAACACATTTTTACCCAGTAGTAAATATTATGTATGTGTGTATATAAGAAATTTTAGATACTTTCCTAATATTTACTGATGAGTTCATAGTTCATTGCTAATAATAACAGATTTTCTAAAATCATAAATGGCAAAATCAGTATATTTTTTATTAAAGCATGCCAAAAAAAGTAGTTTTTGCATTAGTGATACACTTTATGGTGTATATTTTCAAATAGAGTATCTACTCAGACAAAAAAAAGTAGAGCTAGACGAGGAGACATTTCAGTATATGCTCAGTTAATATTCTATTCACAAAATAAATAAAACTAATTGGAGTATGTTTTTTAAATACAGACTTTATATAAAAATAATGCTCAGCTTTAGTACAGAATCTTAATTTTCCTTAATGTAACTATGAGTTGGCAATAAATAGCTGATTGCTCAAGATGTTTGACAAATGTCATTTGTGCCAATAATTTTTCGGTAAGTTCTGATCTAGGTTAATAGTTGAGTAGCATAAGCAGAAACAGTTTCTATAGTTAGGAAAAATAAACTAGGAAACTGTTTACTATGTAGTTTGGCCACAGAACAGGATAATATTCAGCATCTTTTTTCTTACACCACATTATTTTTAACCTTTACTACATTTATAACCTACAAGCTATTTTTATGAGGATCTGTAGGTTTACTTAATGTACCTTATATTTTGCAGCAAGGTAAAACATTCAGTTTTCTCACTTTTGTTAAGTAGTCACAAATCAAGTATAGTTTTAAGATAAATATGTCATTTGCCACTTATACTCTGATCTGTGTAATATAGATGATAGTGAAAAAAGTTAAAATGAGTTTTTAAAAGTAATTTTGTATTCTTTTGTGTTCTCTTTCTCTGCTAGTCTGTGCAGATAATAATCATGTCCGGACGTGGACAGTAACACGATTCAGAGGAATGATCTCTACTCAGCCAGGTTCTACTCCTTTAGCGTCATTCAAGATACTATCCCTGGAGGAGACAGAAAGTCATGGTAGCTATTCCTCTGGAAATGACATAGGTGGGTTAGGTTATTTTAGGGCATTTTTAGGTACTATATTAACTGTTCAGAAGAAGCATATCAACTAATAAAACCACAAAAATGAGTTTTAAATACAAATTTTCCATTTTAATTTTGAAATTCTAAACAGAATTTTAGTGTATTTTTCTGATTAAATTCTATAAATTCACAAAATTATTTTATTGCAGCGTTTTTCATTAAAATGTTAGAGCAAATTTTTCCTCTTATTAATGTTTCATCATTTAAAGAATGTCATCTTCACATGTTAACTACTTTTATTTATTATTAAAACTATGATAACTGTGTACATTTGACATTTGAAATTTTTTTTGTTAATCTACTGAAAATAAAATTTGAAGCTAGAAAAACGTTGGTCCCTATAAATGAGAGTCATTTTGATGACATCGTAATATTCATTAGGAAACAATGTAGTATGTCTCCATTGATATTCTCTGATTTCAGCAAAAGGTGTATAAGTTTAGTTTAGGTTTTCTCTCTATACACCATACATACGTGTGCACATGGGCACTCACACATCCACACATGTGTGCATACACATATACAGTCTTCATAGAGATAGATCATTCCACCCCCGGCCCCATTTGAAAGAATCTCACTGTCCTTATAAGCTACTTAAGAGAATTCTACTACCACAGCCTTACTATTTTTAGAAAGAGAAATATGCAGTGTTACCAGTTTTAACAGTTGTTATATAATCCCAGTTCTCTGCATGATTCTAGGCACTGGAAGTTTATATTGTTATTTATTCAACAAATATTTATCGAGTACTTGTGTTCTAGATATTAGAAATTTTAAAAAGTGCGGTGAACATCAACTTACAATGTAGTGAGCAGTGGGAATTAAAATAAAACAGTTGCATTTTGCAACTTTGCTTAAAGGCATAGGTCAAAAAGAACCCGGAGGAGATAGTGCCAGGATCTATGTTAGAGGTTGTAATATACGCTCTCGTTTAATCTTGACAATTTAGGAGGTAGATACCCCACTTAATGTTGACAGAAGCTGACATTCAGACAGAGAACACACAGAGGTTTTAATGTTTGAACTGATACATGAAGGATAGACATTTGTTGGGTGTGGAAGGTTCTAAGGTTGGAACATTCCTGGCAGAGAAAACAGCAAGTTAAAAGGGTAGAGGCCAAGGGAACTTGACAAGTTTAGAAAATGTCAAGAAGGTCATTAATTGTTGGATTATAGGATATGTGGGTAAGAATAGTAAGACATACTGAGTGAATAGGCCAGTGCCGGATCGTGGAAGGCATCTATACATCAAACTAAGAAATTTAGATTTTATCTTATAAGTAATGGAGACCTTTTGAAGAATTTTGAGAATGATACTAGATTTGTGATATATATAATTCATCTTTCAAGAGCATGCAAGAAGACTTGACAGTGAAGACATGAGAGAGTGAAGCAAGGAAACCAGAGAGGAGGAATTTATTAACCAAAGTGCATGGTGGTCATTGACTAGATGTGGCAGGCATGAGAGAGGAGGGAGTCTAAAGTGACCCTAAGGATTCTTGAGAAATGGAGTAGCTGAGTATTATTTACTAAATAAAGAAATATAGAAAGAAGAACTTATTTTGAAAACAAAGATGAATTCAGACTTGTATATTTTGAGTGATGATGCATATGGATACTATTCTGTGGTATGAAGATATACCTGGTTCTGTGGTATGAAGATATACCTGGTTTCTGGAGAAAGAACTTAACTAGAAGTTATGTTTATGAGTATTCAGCATATAAGAAGCACCTGAAAGCCCCAGGAGTAGATGTATTGTTCAGGGAGAGCATGTGTATTGTGAATAAAGAGATATTTATAAACAGCCCTGTAAATTAATTATAAAACCCAGTAAGATAAAGGGGACAGGGAGGCTTTTCATTCCTCTTTATAGTGGTATTTAAAATATATATATCTTCAGAGACAAATGGACATATAGATTAGTGGAACAGAGTAGAGTCCAGATTCAGTAGAGTGGTAAAGGTGAAATCTACATTGTAATGGGTAATGGGGTAATAGATATTGGAGGTGACCATGAAATAAAGAAGTAATGGAGCTAGTTGGAAGGCAGGGAAGTTCAAAGGTCATATTTTTGCACATGATCTTAGCCAAAAGGCCAAGAAGCGATCAAAGGTCATTTTTTTTATTCCTCCAACTTTCTCCCTCATTAAAGTTAAGAAAGATCTAGGAATATTTTGTATTCCAAGGAAAGGAGCCAGTTTGGGAAGGGAAACTATAAATGGGAGGTGGGGGAAGCGAGGGCAAAGAAGGTATGAAGAATAGGTTATGGGTCAGTCTCATGTCAACATGAAGTTCAAAGGGAGAGAAGATACAGTTCTATAGTCTTCTCATTCCTAGTTATTTTATTCTGAGTTATTCATTGTCACTATTTTGACTTTGTTTATGAGTTATTGAATGAGGACTGTCATTTCATTTTAATAAAATTAGAGATCAGAAGGTTCCAGTAATTGAGCAACTGCATAATATACTGAAGAGCCAGGCAGGTTTGTTTGAATTCCACTTCCATCCTATAGGACCTATGAGAACTTTGGTTAACTAATCTCTTGGTGCCTTATTTTTTTCATCTGTAAAATGGAGATGGTAAATAATAGTACCTCCCTTATGTGGTTATTATGGTGATTAAAATGAGTATATATTTGGAAAGCATTTACGGTGGCACATAGTAAGTACAGTATAAGTATTAGCTAATAATAAAGATGACATTGGTTCATTTAATAAGTACATGTATGATTCATGTAACATAACGGGATATATTGTCTTTAAAATTTTTATTGTAAATCTTTTTACAATACTTTTTATGAATTGTAAGTTGATATTATTTTAGCTACTAAGTGTAATGGGAAAAGAGAATTATTAAAATTTTATGTTTAAGTTTTAAACAAAAACTTTTTTTCTTTACATTGTTGTTCAGGATCTTTCTAAAATATAATGGGCTATTTATCTGTCTTGCCAAATACAATAAAGTGAAAATAATTGAATCTTTCCTTTTAGATTGAAAAGCATCAGGGTGCAACTCAGTAGTACATTTTATACTGTACTTTAATCTTCATACTGTGTTTTTCTCTTGGTTTACCAATTACCTTATATAAAATTGTGTGTGTGTTTTTTTTAATTTGCATCTTTAAAAAGAAGAAATGTGGTTAACAGAAGCTTCAACTAATTACATTCCATCTGATGAAGTTTCACTTTATATTTTAAGATTTTGTGTGTTGTCCTCTAAAAAGTAAAATCACTACATGAAATGACTTAATGTATACGTCTCTTTTAAGTTATAAGAATCTAAGCACATCCCCAAAGATAGTAAATATCTTAACAGGTCTCCTGCTAGTACTGTTAATGTGGCACCTTAGGAAATTTTTTCTTTTAGCTTTTACAGCCTTAGTTATATATAAAATATAATTTAGAAATAATTGTGTATTTCTTTAAAAATGTTTTAATGCAAATTGAAGTACTTGTATACATTTATTGCATGTCTGATGTTGAGCTGAAATGTGATACCATATTGGTACGTATAAGAAATTCTTTTCTTATATTAATATTAATGTTCTTTTTGTAAAATGAAAAAAAAATTTTTAATTAATTTTTTGACATTTTTGTTTTCTGATCAAGGACCTTTTGGAGAGCGAGACGATCAACAGGTGTTTATCCAGAAAGTTGTTCCCATCACCAACAAACTATTTGTAAGACTCTCATCGACTGGAAAAAGGTAACACTTTATTGTAAAAATATTTGTATTCAGAAGCCACCTTTTGTCTTACAAAACATATGGCATAATTTGACATATTGACCAAAGAGTGCTACTAGAAACAAATTGTTGGGACAGAAGTCTATTATCTCATAATTATAACTCAAAATTAAGACAGTATACTTTATGCTTACTTTCTGGGATTTAAGAGTTTCACTGATGCTGTGGACAGTTAGGAGGGACTAGTGATAGAATAAGAACACAGTGAACTTTTTTTCATGGCCAAATATAAATACTTATTAATTTTGTTATTATAAACAGTTTCTATCTTTAAAAAACCTAGAACTTAAATATTTTCCATCCCATATAAATCTGTATACATTATTGATGTTTCTCAAATAAAACATTACAGATTTCCTGATTCAGTATCCCCTTTTAAAATAAAAATGATATTAATAACACTAATTTGCATAATCTTGGCACAGCTTACAACATAGCACACATTTTTTTTTTCTATTTTAGACCTATTTCTATCTACTTTAACATGGAGAGAAATTGTCTGTCTCCGTGAGAGTAGGATTCCTGTCTTTATGTAGTCTCCTCAGTATTTGTTTGTGAATGCTGCCCTTATGCTTCCATTATATGGCACTGGCAGTATTCCTCTGCTTTTGTCTTCAGAAATGATTTCTATTCAAACTTAAAGAACATAGTGAATTTGCTGGCAGACGGCTGAACTAATTCTGGCACTTCCTGTTACTAGCTATGTAAATACAACTCAAGTTATTTTATTTCCCTTATCCCAGTTTCTTTATAAAATAAGGTTCAATGACTTTGGCAGGATTTCATAGGATAAAATAAATTTCAAAAATGAAATATCTCTCATAGTACCTAACCATAATAGATGTACAGTAGAAGTTAATTTCCTCTTCCTTTTCTATTGACTGAAATTTTACTTCTTTTAAAATTATTATTTATAACCTCAGATTTTGCTTCAACATTCCTCTGCTTTAAACAAATTTTTTTGACGATGAGAACACATGGACACATGGGAGGGAACAACACACAACAAGGAGCCTGTTGGGGGTGAGGGGGGCTGGGGAGAGAGAGAGCATCAGGAAGAATAGCTAATGGATGCTGGGTTTAATACCTAGGTGATGGGTTGATCTATGCAGCAAACCACTATGGCACATGTGTAACAGACCTGCACATCCTGCACATGTACCCCAGAACTTAAAAGTTACAGGGAAAAAGTTTTTTGCATGTCAAACAAATGAAAAAAGTAACTTTCCTGTTAATAGTCCATTAGGAAGGTTATTGTTTTCATTTTATTTATTTATGAATGAGACGGAGTCTTGCTCTTTTGCCAGGCTAGAGTGCTGTGGTGTGATCTCGGCTCACTGCAACCTCCAGACATGTGTCTGTTCGTGTCGTTTGCCCACTTTCTAATGGAGTCATGTTTTACTTGTTGATTTGAGTTCCTTATAGATGCTGGATATTAGACCTTTGTCAGATGCTTAGTTTGCAGGTATTTTCTCCTATCCTGTAGGTTGTCTGTTTACTCTGTTGATAGTTTCTTTTGTGGTGCAAGTGCTCTTTACTTTAATAAGGTCCCACTTGTCAATTTTTGTTTTTGTTGCAGTTGCTTTTGGAGTCTTTGTCATGAAATCTTTGCCAGGGCTGATGTCCAGGTTGATATTTCCTAGGTTTCCTTCTAGGGTTTTTACAGTTTTAGGTTTTACATTTAAGTCTTTACTGCATCTTCTGTTGATTTTTGTATGTAGTAAGAGGAAGGGGTTGAGTTTGAATCTTCTGCAAATGGCTAGCCAGTAATCCCAGCACCATTTATTGAATAGGGAGTCTTTTCCCCATTGTTTATTATCAACTTTGTTGAGGATCAGGTGGTTTTAAGTATATGGCTTTGTTTTCTGGGTTCTGCATCCTGTTGCTTTGGTCTATGTGTTTGTTTTTGTACCGGTACCATGCTGATTTGGTTATTGTAGCCTTGTAGAATAGTTTAAAGTTGGGTAGTGTGACATCTCTGGCTTTGTTCATTTGCTTAGGATTGCTTTGGCTATTTTATTTGGGCTCTTTTTTGGTTTCATAGGAACTTTAGAATAGTTTTTTTTTTTTTTTTAAGAGACAGAGTCTCACTCTATCGCCCAGGCTGGAGTGCAGTGGTGTAATATCAGCTTACTGCAAGCTCTGCCTCCCGGGTTCACACTATTCTCCTGCCTCAGCTTCCTGAGTAGCTGGGATTACAGATGCATGCCACCACGCCTGGCTAATTTTTTGCATCTTTAGTAGAGACGGGGTTTCACTGTGTTAGCCAGGATGGTCTCGATCTCCTGACCTCATGATCCGCTCACCTCCGCCTCCCAAAGTGCTGGGATTACAGGCGTGAGCCACTGCATCCGGCCTAGAAATAGTTTTTTCTAATTCTGTGAAAAATGTCATTGGTAGTTTGATAAGAATAGCATTGATGTAATTACTTTGTGTAGCATGGCCATTTTAACAATATTAATTCTTTCTATCCATGGTCATGGAATGTTGTTCCACTTGTTTGTGTTGTCTGCTTTCTTCGAGCAGTGTTTTTGTAATTCTTGTCTTAAAGATCTTTCACCTCTGTGGTTTGCTGTATTTCTAGGTATTTTATTCTTTTTGTGGCTTTTGTGAATGGGATTGCATTCTTGATTTGGCTCTCAGTTTTAATGTTAATTGGTGTATAGAAATGCTACTGATTTTTGTACATTGATTTTGTTTTTTAAAACTTTGCTGAAGTTGTTTATTAGATCTAGGAGCCTTTGGCAGAGACTGTGGGGTTTTCTAGGTATAGAATCATTTTATTTTCATTTTAATGTTACTAATCCTGTTCATTTTAAAATTTTATGGCTGCATTTTCAACATATCTGTTAATATTTTGATGAATAAATTCTTTGAGATGAATTTTTTACATCAAAGTTCATTATCAAATTGCATAAATTACTGTGATGTAGTGTTCTCTGCATAGTGAAGAAACTGCCAAATGTTATTAAAACTGGTATCATAACATTCTCTAACAATGTAGTATATCATATTTACTTATTCAATTCTAATATCCCCTCTTCTGTTATTTCTGATATCCCCCTTTCTGTTATTTCTAACAGTAACACTGCAATTTCTGCATGATAAAACAAATTTTATAATTTTTAAGTTTATGATTCCAAAGGAAAAGCTATAGTTACAAAAATAACATGCAGAAATTACTCTGTAGAATTGAATAGAAAATTAGCCCTTTATAAAGCTATAGTGAACCAAAGATTTTGTTTAAGGACAGTTCAGGCTCTTAATAGTGAGAAGTGAAATGAAAGGGTTTTATTTAAAGGAAGCAAGAAAAAACCTTGTAGAAAATTTTAAATAAAGGAGTAGTTTTAAGAAATCTATCCCGGCCGGGCGCGGTGGCTCACGGCTGTAATCCCAGCACTTTGGGTGGCCGAGGCGGGCAGATCACAAGGTCGGGAGATTGAGACCATCCTGGCTAACACGGTGAAACCCTGTCTCTACTAAAAATACCAAAAATTAGCCAGGCGTGGTGGCGGGTGCCTGTAGTCCCAGCTACTTGGGAGGCTGAGGCAGGAGAATGGCATGAACCCGGGAGATGGAGCTTGCAGTGAGCTGAGATCGCGCCACTGCACTCCAGCCTGGGTGACAGAGCAGGCCTCCGTCTCAAGAAAAAAAAAAAAAGAAATCTACATAGGGGGAAAAAAGATCAAAATTATGTTTGTTTTGTGGAAGCAGAAGGGTCACAGCAGATACCAGTTTAACAAAAGATAGGCTAGCAAGAGAAAACATTACAAATTGATTTTATTATACTTTTATATGACACGAGAGCCTTCAGAATGAAGACCCAAAGACACAAGGAAAAGCGTCCATTTTTATGCTTAGGTTAGAAGAAGCAGGGACAGCCATGTAGAACTGTGACTGGACAAAAAGTTGTAAGTTAACAGAAATAGACTGAGTAGGGAACTCCAGCGGAGACTGTCTCTGTGTGGCATTCCTTTCTCCCAGGGATGGGGCAGAACCCCTCTGTAGTGAGGGCCTTAATTTCTTTATGGCTAGCTGTTCACAGAAAGATAGGGAAATGTTAGGGTAATATTTTTATGCTTCATGGCTAGCTTTGGGGAAAGAGCGTTCTGGTTTCTGTGAGCCACCTTGGGGAAAAAGAAGATTGTCTCTATGGCTTGCCTTGCAGGTCAGAGAGAAACTTTGCTTCTGAGGGTATTTTCTGAGACCCAAGTTTTCATATGCATACAAATGTTGATTTGTTTTATTTGAAACATAAACAGGACTCTGAGGAGGGAGTTGTTGAACATTTTAAATCAATTTACAGATATTATTTAAAAATAAATGTAATTCACTAAATTATGATCATCTTGATAAATACAGGAATAAAATCTGATAATTTGTCACCTATTTATGATTTTAAAAAACCCTAGCAACTAAAAAAAGGGGAAATTTTAAAATCTGATAATGCCCATGAAAATAATTCTTTCAAACTTTATATTGGTGAAATATTAAAAACTTCCAGGCCAGGTGCGGTGGCTCACACCTGTAATCCCAGCACTTTGGGAGGCTGAGGTGGGCGGATCACCTGAGGTCGGGAGTTCAAGATCAGCCTGACCAACATGGAGAAACCCCATCTCTACTAAAAATACAAAATTAGCCAGGCCTGGTGGCACACGCCTGTAATCCCAGCTACTCAGGAGGCTGAGGCAGGAGAATCGCTTGAACCCAGGAGGCAGAGGTTGCAGTGAGCCGAGATCACGCCATTGCACTCCAGCCTAGGCAACAAGAGCAAAACTCCGTCTAATGAAAAAAAATAATAATTTCCTTTGTGTGATATTGTGAAATACATATTTGGTCTTTGTCTCTGTTTCCTGGTATATTCCTTCAAAAATTCTTAAAGTCTTCCAAATGATAAGTGTCTTTTTGTATGCCGATGAGTTGACTGATGGCAGGTCACCAGAAAGACCAAGATGGGAGTAGAAGGTTGGCACTTTCAGCCCCACCCAGCAACCTTTGAGAAGGGGAGAGGAGCCGAAGGCTAAGTTGATCAATGGCCAATGATTTAATCAATCATGCCTATGTAATGGAGCCTCCATTAAAATAATAATAATAACTGAGTTCAGAGCGCTTCCAGATAGCTGAAAACCTGGAGGTTCTGAAGGGTGGCGTGCCCAGGGAGGGCATGGAAGCTCTATGCTCCTTCCCACACACCTTACCCTGGGAACCTATTGTTCATCTGTATTCTTTGTAATTAACTCGTAAATGTGAGCTTTCCTCTGAATTCTGTGAGCCACCCTAGCAAATTAGTTGAACCTAAGGAGGAGGCTTTGGGAACCCTGATTTACAGTCAGTCAGTTAGCACAGGCAAAATAACCTGAGGCTTGTGATCAGCCTCTGAAGTGGGGCTCAGCTTTGTGACACCGAGTCTTCTACCCATGTGATATGACAGATAGTGTCAGAATTAAATTGAGTTAGAGGACACTTAGCTGGTGGCTGCTGCAGAATCGACTGCTTGCTTGGTGTTTGGTGAACCCCTCCACCCCATTTGGTCACAGAACCCTTTTTTTTGCCAAGGAGTGAAGGACATTCTGCCCCAAAATAGGCCAAATTGGTATATTGATTATTTTGAGGTGAAAACATTAGAGAGATTGTCATTTCAGAAGGGGATAGCTGACCTCTCTCTTCCTACATGCAGCAAGCCAAAAGATTTTCTCGGAGTTTTATCCTCCCTGTACCAGGACAGGAGAGTGGGAACTGGGGGCTGCAGTGGACCTGAGTGAATATGCTTACCTTCCACTAGTTTTACATTGTCCCACTATATATATATATAATGTATATATAAAATACATATTTAATATATATTAAATATATGTTATATATATTTAGTATATACGTAATATATATTAAATATATAATATATATGTATATCTTCTAGTGACTCCCTTAGAAATTTACTGCCTCTAGTCAGATTTTCTTTATCCTGTCATTTGTTCTACAGTTTATCATTCTTTGTCTGAATTGTATAAAAGCATCTTGCTGTGGCCACTTCTTTGGACCTCACTCTCTTGTGAAGATTCCCATGTACATGTAAAACTAATAAAATGTATATGCTTCTCTCTTGTCAGTCTGTGTGGTGTCAGTTTGGTTTCTAGATCCAGCCAAGAGCCCACATAACTAAAAGGGCATTTGGAGGTAAACTTTCACTTTCCTTAGAGTTGATTGTTGCATGAGAGTACAGGAAAAATACTTTGGTTTGTTTATTCCTGTATTCACAAACCTTGAGATCAAGAATGAGACTAGGATAGTCTTTATCACTACATGTGGGCATGTAGGAATTATCTTTTTCCCTCCTTTTTGTCCGGCCTACTAGGAAGCTCATCTAAGCTTCATATTCTATTCCTGTATGCTTCTCAAATTCATGTGGATTGTATTTTTTTTTGTCTATTTTTTTGACCTTGCGTTTGCCTATACTGATTTTTCTTTTTTAATAAACTCCCTCAACTCTTTTGAAGTAGGCTGGGATAACTAATTCAGTCAAGTACAATTCAGTTAGCCCTTACATGACTTTGGAACAATCATTTGCTGATGTGTTATCCCATTGTTTCCTCATTCGTCAATGTGGATAAAAATTGTTCTCTCTCAGGTTCTTTTATCTTTTATGAAAATCAACTAAAAAGTCATAAAAATCTTTTTTTGAAGTTAAGAGTATTATCCTAATGATGGATACAATATGGGCCATCTCCATAGAGCTGTATATTTCTTCTGGTTTCAGATTTTAAAGATTTACACATAAATTTTAAATGATTTTTTTAAAGTCTTTTCTAGTATAACATGTTTGCTTTCTTTCTTTCTGTCTTTTTAGTTTCATAGCTTCTTTTTAAATAATTGCTCATTCCCATCAGGGCTCTTTCTGCTTTTCTTTTGCAGAATATGTGAGATCCAGGCTGTTGACTGTACTACAATATCCTCATTTACAGTGAGGGAATGTGAGGGATCCAGTAGGATGGGCTCAAGACCAAGGCGCTACTTGTTCACAGGCCATACAAATGGCAGTATTCAAATGTGGGATCTGACCACTGCTATGGATATGGTTAACAAAAGTGAAGATAAGGGTAGGTTCTCATACAGAAAGATGTTTGTCCCAAGGTTAAGCTTTTCACTTAAGTGATTTTAATGACTATTTGTTCTCCTAAGATGTAGGTGGTCCAACCGAAGAAGAGCTACTCAAATTACTGGATCAATGTGATTTGAGCACATCTCGCTGTGCTACTCCTAACATCAGTCCAGCAACTTCCGTAGTTCAGCATAGCCACTTACGAGAATCAAATTCTAGGTAGGTTAAAGAGTTGGGTATTATAAACAAAATTTATTTCTTTTGGGGAAATTGACTGAAATATTGTAATCACATAGTTGTTCTAGAAAGCCATACTTTTCAAGGTACATTTTAAATTCAGACATTATGTTAACTTTTTAACAGTTTTACCAAATTTCTTGATAGGCATATCTGGTTCTTTTCATAGAAAAACATTTTTAACTTTTAACTTATTTTGTGAATTGCTGCCAAATTGGAAGCCTATTATGTGATCAAGAATTTATTCAAAGGAAATTAGGAAAATTACATGTCACCTTGGTTAGTATGTAAAGCTTTAATTATTGTCCTGTCTCAGGGACAATATTTATCTGTGGTTCTATTATGTTGTCTAGTCTTACATTTAAGCATTATGTAATTTTAATACAAAGTTCCATAATGTCTTCTTAGTTATCATATTGATAAATTCCAAAGTCTGAAGAACCAAGGGCTAAATACTGAATTATGTTGGTTTCATATTGGTTTCAAGGATTTTTCCTCCCATCTTTTTTTCAGCTGTTCAAAAATTCAGCATGTCTGTGAATATTTGATGGTATTATTTGTGTTGGTAATTTTATATACCATCTATATAATAAAGAGTACTTGATAAGTATATTTTTACAAAGAGAAATATGGATATAATACACTTTATGTATGTATATAGTGTGTTTTATTGGTTGTATAATTAATATGTTCCTGAGAAATCACAGAGTGAAATCTGAACTGTCATTTTTAAAAACTGTATTTCAGCCTTCAGCTTCAGCACCATGATACCACCCATGAAGCAGCTACTTACGGTTCCATGAGGCCTTACAGAGAAAGTCCTTTATTAGCAAGGGCAAGAAGGACTGAGAGCTTTCACAGTTATAGGGACTTCCAGACCATTAATTTGAACAGAAATGTAGAAAGAGCTGTCCCTGAAAATGGTAACTTGGGTCCAATACAAGCTGAAGTGAAAGGGGCAACAGGGGAATGTAATATATCTGAGAGAAAGTCTCCTGGAGTAGAAATAAAAAGTTTGAGAGAATTGGATAGCGGATTGGAAGTGCATAAAATAGCTGAAGGTTTTTCAGAATCCAAGAAAAGGTCATCAGAAGATGAAAATGAAAATAAAATAGAGTTTAGGAAGAAAGGAGGATTTGAAGGGGGAGGATTCCTTGGAAGAAAGAAAGTTCCCTATCTGGCGTCATCACCAAGTACTTCCGATGGAGGAACTGACTCACCTGGTACTGCGTCCCCATCTCCTACAAAGACTACTCCATCTCCTCGGCATAAAAAAAGTGATTCTTCAGGTCAGGAGTACAGCTTGTGAAAACTCACCAAAATGAATAGTTGTTTCGTTACATTTAGATGAAAGTTAAACTTTACGGAATTTCAATACATTAGTTTTTACACTAAAACTTTACAAGATAAAATTGGACTTCATTTAGTATCTTTTTAACAGAATTACTTGGAATAATGAGATACAATAATCATATCTCTTTTGACATTTTGGAAATTTTTTTAATTTTACAAGTACATTTAACAGATCATTTATAAAGCAGGAGTCCATTTTAACACTTACTGACTTTTTTTGGTTTGGAAACATATTACCACGTCTTAATAGGATGGTGCCCATATAGGTGAGCATCCCTTTAGATCTTGGGAACCAGCAGACTGCATTCCTAATCTTCATTATGCCTGAGACTTGTCTTACAATGTTACCTTTAAGTGAATCACATAATTGTCTTTGGAACTTGGTCTCCCAACACTTACTGTGATTGCAAAGTGTTTACCAGATATTTGATGAGGTGCTATGTTTGTGAAAAACATATCATGTAATTCAAAAACACTATTGATATTGAATACCAGATACCACTATGTAGTAAGTCTTTTAGGATGATTTTAATTTAGTCGTGTGTCATTTTCTGATTCTCATCATTGGGAGTTCTTAAATCTTAGCAAGCATTAGCAATATTAAATGCCAAAATTCCATTGAAACTTTCAAGTTGGAGCAATTGTCTGTGTTTGAAAAGATGAAATAAAAATAATAATCAAGGGCAAAGCTTTGAGTGCCCACAAGGGAAAGCCGTACCAGTTGCTAACCTGTCTTGTTTCAGGAGCCACCATGTTTTTTTTTCAGTGTTAACAATCATGATAATTAAATTAAAACACTATTTTGTTCACTTGTAGGACTGCAGTTCTGAATTTTGGGTTAAAGGTTTTGGCTGCTGTAAGAATGTGAATTTGAATGTATTTTGAATTGTAAGAGCAAAAGAACGTTTTTGTACAATTTTTTTTTCATTTAATTGGAATGATCTTCAGGTTTCTACAAATAGGGTAATTGTAAATTTAAAGCATTAGCATTTATTGGTGAATAATGTATATATCCCCATTCCAAGAAATATAAGTGAGTGAAGTTGAAATAAAATCTTTAAAATTTACTATATTGCCAGTGGTTTCACAACAGTTCTCTTGTATTTATCAATTAAATAAAAATGATTATGTCAATGCGTTTTCAGTTATTTAAGTAACAGTTCTGTTTAAAGTGTGCTATATATGTTTGTTCATTTCTTTGCTTCTTCCCATAATTTAAAAAAAATGGGGGGAGGGAGAACTTAATATATGTGGAAAATAAGTTATATTATCAATGAAAGAAAATATTAGGCAAAGCATAATTTCAAAATTACGAAGATTGTAATTATCTTACACCCTTCTTCCTCTTTATGACAGTTATGTGAAAGTTGGGTGGGCAAGTAAGAAAATGAAAGAAAAAACTAGACTCTAGTGACCAGGAATAAAAGGCCCTTAAAAAGAAGATAGTAACTATTATGTAATAGAATCGCATAAAAAGGAAACTGACTATACTAGATTGCATTACAGTACAAGTCAAATCTTGTTTCTTTCTTTTGCTTACAGGAGATTGAACCTTGATGCAGTGGTTTATGTCTACTCTGACACTAATTTCTCAGATTGCCCCCATTATGCCTTAATTTTTTCATTATACTTACCTCATTAGGGTTGCTGTGGTGGGAAGAAAAAAAGTTGAAATGAGTCTGTGTACTTTGTGTGATTGATGAAAAATGAAAACAATTGTAATTTTCATGGAAAGAAGTATTTTCATACCAATAGGGTAAGTAAGTAAGTAAGTAAGTGTTGTTGTTATCCTCATTTCACAGATGGGATCACTGAGACCCACAGGGGTTAAATAACTAACTTAGTGACAAGGCTTATTACCTACTGAGCCAACTTTTGAACCCAAATCTTTCTATATTTCAAGAGTCTATGGTCCTGTTCCTGGCTCTTATGCAGGCTTATGTATCAGAAATGGCTGAGGTTAGACACATGGTTGCCCAGGCCTCACTCCCACTCCAGTCCTGCTGAATTTGAATCTCTGCTGGTTGAGACATAATAGTATTTTGGAAAAAAAATAACAGTTTTCATTCTAATGTACATTGTTGGTTGAGAAATTATCCAGAACATCCTACTTACTTTCTTAAATAGGTATAGCTTTATCATCATTTATGTGTAACTCAGAGCTGTTAAGAGTATTTTTTAATAAATAGATGATTAAGCCAGAATTAGATCACATTTAAATATTTATTAAGCAAACCATCTTTAGATTAGTTTACATGATATTTGTGCATTGGAAACCAACTATTCATTTGTGACATAATTAAGTTCCTTATTAATGAATTCTTCCACTTGGACTATGTTTTATTTACCGGTGTGTTCATGGATGCCAGCATGATTTTTACATCAGTATATGGTACCATAACATTAATATTTGGGTTCCATTTAGTGGAAATTACAGTAGATTATAAACACATTTCTTAGAGTTTATAAAAACAACTGTACTCTTACCAAACAGTTGATATTAAGAATAACAAAACATGGTAGTTCGTAAGCTGAGAATGTGGCATGTACAATTGGTAAAATGTGAGTCAGGAGATTTAAATTTAAAGAGGTTCATCAAGAACTGCTCATTGTTTATAAGGGAGAAGGGGTGAGCCAAGGAGCATAGTCCCTGTGCATAGCATATTATTCCTGTACATGATTTCTTCCAGATTGTGGAACATCAGTGGGTCTCAACATTAGAACACCTGGAAGCTTTAAAAAGTACTGATGCCTCAGCCGCACACCCCAGATCAACCAAATCAGAATCTCTAGAGGCGAGTCTGCATGGTTTGTATAATAGAGGCTTGGCACGCAATACCACTTACTTAAAGTAGCAAAGCAACATCTTAGAGTTCTTCTCTGAAATAAATACAAGTAAACTTAGACATGTAGCAGGGGACAGAGTTCTGGGCAGAAGCCATACAGGCTTCTGTCTGCCCTAAGCTATGGAGTCAAAATGTAAATGATTCAGCTAACTGAGTTCATGTCTAATTAGATGATTAAATGGATAATGATCCAAGATAAGAATCCCCTGCAGTTCTGTATTTTTTTGTGCATTGTTAAAATTTTATACTGTGCTTGTAAAAATACACAGTGATAAAGATACCTGGTTAATTTTTCAAACATCAGGATAAACTCAATCTTCTGAACCTAGCAAAGCATATTTGTAGACTATTCTTTGTGACTAGCAAACCGTATTCTTAGAAGAGTCCACCAAGGATTAGGATGCAAGTCTGTGACCACTCCTTTCCTATATACCTTAAGTAGCTCACAGAAGGTGGACACAGCCTTGGTTAATGCTTATTTGTGCCAGCTTTAAACAACTTTATTGTCCCAGAATCGGCATATGGGAATAAAAACCAGTAAACTTGTCAATCCTATGTTTTCATTTCAGAAAGTATAAAAACTTGGCGAGAAATATATATTTCATATATTCTACAGTCACTGCCAGATGTGCACAATTATTTCAGATGCTTTTGTTTATAGCAGTTCTAATAAGGTGGTAGAACTTCTGCTTAATACTGGCCTGTGCTTTTGACACTTATGGTTGGCAAACTTTAGGAGTTGGTCAGTCTGAGGAGCTGCTCTCTCACAGAGCTAGATGAAATCTCAATACCCCAAAAGTCCACAATCTTTTACTGTTGGGCCCTGGGGTAATACATTGTTTTCAGGCAGAATAAGTAAGACTATCCCTTACTTTACAAGTTTTTGCCTGTCTCTGGGTGTAGATTCACAAAAAGTATTGTGACTATTGTATGTTAGAGTCAATGTTTTCCTGGGGTCACAAAGACCTTTAAGGATGAAGGAAGACGAGGTTTTCTTACTCTGTTTTCCATGAAGAACAAATTTAAATATCTGATTTTATGTGGATGATTTGCAAGAAAATTTTTCTTGCCATAGGACTTTCACCAATGACTTTGTAATTCCAACTAGAGCAGGTGACAGACATTTTTGAACCATGATAATTGGTACTGTTGCATATCATCTGTTCTTACTGATTCTGTGGCTAAAATAATGGCTAGTTCTCCAAAAAGAAGGGATATAGTGCAGAGTAATATATACATGATATACATATATATACAGATAGGTATAGTCTTGTCTTTACATGTATATATGTTAATGCTAGAAGGAACAGATACATTTTTCCTTTTAAAATTTCACGCAGCCTAATATTGCAAATAGAACAGTAGTTTCCATTTGAAATGTGCTAGGTTGAAGATGTCAGTATTCTCTGATATTCAGTGAATTGACAGAATTTTATGAGAAACTAGTTTCAAACCTATAAAATATGTGAAATAAAAACATTGGTTCAAGTAGAGGTGTTCCTAGTGAAACACTTTGTTTTCTCCTCAAAATGTATAAATAAGCTGTTTACTCCTTAGATTTTTGGAGAATTCATAAATGCAAGAACAGAGACATTTATGTGTAAGTTATGTGTTGCCTTGTCAAAAAGTTTGGTGAGTAACCCTATGTATTGTAAATAAATAGAACCTTCAGCCTTGTCAAAAAGTTTGGTAAGTAACCCTATATATGGTAAATAAATAGTAGAACCTTCAGAAAAGTTTGTCGACCTGGTGCAAAGTTTGGGATTCATTTAGCAGCTGTGATCATTAGAATAACTATTCTTGCAGGATTGTGTCAACCCTGACAGAAATGGCAGATAGAAATGAACAGCAGTGGCATCCTTTCAACAGAATCATTTAGTTTTTGAGCCAGTAACTAACTTACTACCTCTAACAACTGTGAGCCATCTTGAAATTGCCACTGATTATTCAGTTAACCAGGAGCATCACTGCCAAACAGAACCAAGTGACAATTACATACTTCTTTGTCTTCTACAAAATAAGAGCAAACCAAGTATTTTCATATGAATATTCTCTCTCATTTCAGACGAGAAAAATATCATTTCTTAGACCTCTATTAGGAAGGAACACTTTCAAAAACAGTCATCATTTCTTTAAAGAATTATAGGATAATAAACAATGGCTTTTCAGCGTTTATGATGTGTCAGTGATAACCCAGGAGGAAAGGGGTGCAGACCTTGCATTCCAGGGTTACGTCTTCTGGGTTTCCATCCTTTACAGGTGGGTGTCCGTAAATGTGGTGCGTTCCTTAGTCACTGAGCTGAAACCCTTGATGGCGTTCATCAGGTCCTCTTCATCCACATACTGAAAAATAAGCCAATCATCATTGGCTACATACTTGCTATCAATAGTATTTGCTATCAATTTATAGTTATATCAATTAAGTGTAAAAAGTAATAAGTATTAAAGGCTTAACATTTTATTCAACACCATGGTGGGGTCTAAAACAGACCTTGCCTTAAATTTCTCTTACTGAAAGGATCACAACACATGCACACATGAACTATAGACTAATTCAAAATGTAAATGTGATTTGAGGGTTATATTGTGTCATATTTTAACCTAAGCCTCAGAAGCCTCAGTCTGCTCATCTGTAGAGTGGGATGTGTGTGTGTGTGTACATATATATTTGATAATAAATTAGCTGGGGGTATATATATATATTTTTAGTGTATATATATATACACTATATACACTATATATACACAATATACACTATATACACAATATACGCTATACACTATATATACACACTGTATATATACACTATATATACTATATATACACTATACTATATATAAACTATATATACTATATATACACTATATACTATATATACACTACACTACTATATATACGCTATATACTATATATACACTATACTATATATACGCTATATATACACTATATATATACTATATATACACTATATATGCTATATATATACTATACTATATATACACTATATACTATATATACACTATATATACTATATATACACTATATATACTATATATACACTATATACTATATATACACTATATACTATATATACTATATATACACTATACTATATATATACACTATATATGCTATATATACACTATATATACACTATAGTATATATATACACTATATATACTATGTATACACTATACACTATATATACACTATATACACTATATACTATATATACACTATATATACACTATATATATACACTATATATATATATATATATGTATGTATGTTTGTATATAGTATTTTTAGTAAAGATGGGGTTTCACCATGTTGGCCAGTCTGGTCTTGAACTCCTGACCTCAGGTGATCTGTATATATACATATATATACACACATATATATGGATTTAGTTCAAACAGTAAATGGAAGAGGCAGAATGCTAGCTATTTGTGCTCCATTTCTTCCCACTCTTGTGCTGTATTTTGTATTTATCAAATAGGGTTAGTAATGTTGGTTATAATGTTATATAAAACAGATAACTTGCCAAGTACTGGCACCTTCAAAAGCTTGTTATTGAGTCCCTTTGCACATTGCCCATTATTAGTACCGTAAAAAGCAAGCAAAAATGACAATACAGTATAATAGTTACAAATAGGAGCTTTGTAGTCAGATGATGTTTTTAAGAACCCAAACCCATAAAAATAATTGCTAGCTGTGTAATCTCTCATTAGATCACTCATCTCTCTAAACCTCAGTTCTTTTTGTAAAAAATGAGGATGATAATAGAACCTACTTCCTACAGTTTGTGAAGATTAGATGTAATAATTCATCTGAACTTTCAATGTATTATGTTGAATGTATAGCAATTGCTGTTTTGCATGTCAAAAATGATCAGTTAGCAATTCATTGTTTCAACCAAATATAATTATCCCTGCCTTTTAAAAACTTTAGATCTGAAATGGAATCATGTAGTTGAGGTTACAACAACATCAAACAGCCTGTGATTTTAAAATGCATATTATATATATGTATATATTATACAATCATTCTGAACAGGCCAGAAGGATGGTACATTTTTTTATATAGTGTTAGGGAACCTGGGTCCAGCGAACTCCCTTTATTATTTGCTATTAGTCAAGAAAGGTTTCATGGAAGTCATCAACTTTTCAGTGAAGGAAAAGTGAGAACTTGGAGGAGAAAGATGAGAGCAAATCCAAAAACAGAAGCAGATGATTGAAAGAAGTGGAGGTGAATAATTTTACCCCAGAGGAGTAAACACAGGAGCTAACTTCCTAGCTGGTTATGTTTCTTTTCTTTTCTCTCCCTCCCTTCCTTCCTTCCTTCCTTCCTTCCTTCCTTCCTTCCTTCCTTCCTTCCTTCCTTCCTTCCTTCCTTCCTTCCTACCTTCCTTCCTTCTTTCCTTCCTTCCTTCCTTCCTTCCTACCTTCCTTCCTTCCTACCTTCCTTCCTTCTTTCCTTCCTTCCTTCCTTCTTTCCTTCCTTCCTTTCTTTTTTTTTTTTTTTTTTCAGAGTCTTGCTCTGTCACCCAGGCTGGAGTGCAGTGGCGCCATCTCAGCTCACTGCAACTTCCACCTCCCAGGTTCAAGCAATTCTCCTGCCTCAGCCTCCTGAGTAGCTGGGATTACAGGTGCGCACCACCACGCCCAGCTAATTTTTGTATTTTTGGTAGAGACGAGGTTTCACCATGTTGGTCAGGCTGGTCTCTATCTAACTCCGGACCTCGTGATCCGCCCACCTCAGCCTCCCAAAATGCTGGGATTACAGGCGTGAGCCACTGTGCCCGACCTATCTGTTTATTTTCTAACAGGCTCAGTGGAATGGTAGGTATTGCAGCGGGCATCTAGGAAGTTAGCACAATGAAATTTGATGGTTGGCAAAAATTCTAGGATTTTTGTTATTGCAGCTGCTCAGAGACTATTAATAAATATTATATCACGAAGAGGTTACCTTTCAAAGAGCCAATGATTTGTACCCACTGGACTGAAATTATGAAAGATGAAGCTTATAAATAGTAACACCCTCATTTGTCATCATTTCCTAAGGTTTTGGAAAGCAACCATGTTCACCTGTTGATACAAAATATTCTTTTTGCATCTACCCATACACCAATAGGAAAAGGCAAAACAAAATAGTACCTTTTTGTTTTAGTAAAACAAGTGCTTGTATTTTATGCCTTGTTTTAGGCCCATTCCAATGTTTCCTGTCATCTTCTGCTCCAAGTGTATGAAGTATAACCTGTTTGCTGCTTATTTATTTATTTACTTTGAGATGGAGTCTCTGTCACTCAGGCTGGAGTGCAGCGGCGCGGTCTCGGCTCACTGCAACCTCCACCTCCTGGGTTCAAGCAATTCGCCTGCCTCAGCCTCCCTAGTAGCTGGGATTACAGGTGCCCATCACCACACCTGGCTAATTTTTGTATTTTTAGTACAGACAGGGTTTCACCATGTTGGCCAGGCTGGTCTTGAACTCCTGTCCTCAGGTGATCCGCCCACCTCGGCCTCCCCAAGTGCTGGGATTACAGGCATGAGCCACCACGCCTGGCCAATAAGCATTTATTTTAAAGCATCTATTGCATACCAGAAGAACAAGACAAAGTTTCTACCCTGCTTATCAAACAACTGAAGTAACATTAGTAAACCGGTTGTTACTACCTCACTGGGTAAGTGCTCAGAGGCGAGTGCCATGGGGCAGCATTCGGTGAAGTACAGGCAGCTCTGTACCAATATTTTTTCTGGGATATTTAGCAAAGGCCCTGTATGAGGAAACCAACTCACCAGTCCACTGCTGTGGCCCATGACGGCTTCCCACAGTGAGTTGTCCATCAAGACTTTCTTGTCTTGAATGTCCATGAGCTGGCTGACGCTGCGGTGAAGAGAACCCTGGGTGTAGGTTAGGCTGGTTTGGCTTTGACTCGGGATGCGCAGGACACATGCACTCCGGTTGCTGCGGATACTCACAGGTGTCCCAGACCGGGGAATTTTGGTATCGGCTAACCCCTGAGAAGGAAGTTGCTGTGAGTGTCTCACATATAAAGAATATGGGCTTGAAATATGACAGAGAATTGTGTCTCACACATTGTCAGTGAAGGGAATGACTGTCTAGTGACAATTGTCACATTGTCAATGAAGGGAACAACTGTCACCTACAGAATTTAGCAGCTATGAGCACCCACAACACGGTGACCCTGGGTTTCTTGGTAAGAAGGATGAGATGATGAGCTAATACTTAAGTTAGGTGGCCAGTGTTTTTGGCACCTAGAGAGCTCATGCACTGGTGCTCTGGCTGTTGTTCCCTGTGGGGCAAGGGCTTGCTGCATTGCAAAGTGGTGGGGCAAGGCAGACGGATGATGGGTGAACAAGGTATCTTCTTCATACATGTCAGCACAGAGCCTCCCTCTTGAGAACACCCCTCCCCCAAAACAGCCAAAGATAACAATATTATTTCATGGTGGTCCACTATGTGAGCTCTGTTTGTCTTTCACTTTAAAAGTCCTGGATTTGTGTAGGGAAATTGACTCCTCCCTCCCTCATTTCTCACTCCATATTCCTCCTTTTCTTATAGGATTCCAGCCTCCAAATTACATCAGGTCTGATATTAACATCAGAGAGAAAAAGTCACTACATAATTTAGACCTAGAACGCGCCATAAGATAAAATATAGTTGCTCTAAATATCTGAGGGCTCTGATTTAGCTGGTCCAATCAATGAAATGTTTCTGCTTTTTCTTTTCTTTTCTTTTTTTTTTTTTTGAGACAGAGTTTTGCTCTTTCGCCCAGGCTGGAGTGCAGTGGTGCAATCTCGGCTCACTGCAAGCTCCGCCTCCCGGGTTCATGCCATTCTCCTGCCTCAGCCTCCCGAGTAGCTGGGACTACAGGCGCCCGCCACCACGCCCGGCTAATTTTTGGTATTTTTAGTAGAGACGGGGTTTCACCGTGTTAGCCAGGATGGTCTCGATCTCCTGACCTTGTGATCCGCCCGCCTCGGCCTCCCATTTCTTTTCTTTTTTCAGTAGAGTTTTCACTCATGTTGTTCAGCTTTCCAAGGAATGGATATATGGAAGTCATCAATGATCTGTTCCTGCTTTTCACTGTGCAGTCAACACACCATGCAAAATATCATGCATTCATGCAGCACACAGAGGTACCTCAAAGTGCATGGTGTAACTTTTTAGGGTGACATTGCTTGACACATCAGATATATCAGCCACAGAGTCAAACTGAGAACAAATGGCAGCATCAGTCCATGTTTGGAACAGTTTTAAACACATTCCTTGCATTTCTCCAATGACAGCATTATCATACCCATATTTAATACTGCTCTGATGTACATATATATCCTAGGATACATACCTGCATATGTATATATGTGTGTGTATATATATGTGTGTGTGTATATATACATATATATGTGAATATATGTGTGTGTGTGTGTGTGTGTGTGTGTGTGTGTATATATATATATATAATGTATATGTAGAGAGAGAGAGAAAGTTGGGTTTTGCAACTAAAACTTCATAGTGAGGCCGGGTGTGGTGGCTCATGCCTGTAATCCCAGCAATTTGGGAGGCCAAGACGGGTGGATCATTTGAGGTCAGGAGTTCGAGACCAACCTGGCCAACATGGTGAAACCCCGTCTCTACTAAAAATACAAAAATTAGCCAGGCATGGTGGCGGGCGCCTGTAGTCCCAGTTACTCAGGAGGCTGAGGCAGGAGAAACGCTTGAACCCAGGAGGTGGAGGTTGCAGTGAGTCGAGATCATGCCACTGCACTCCAGTCTGGATGACAGAAGACTCTGTCTCAAAAACAAACAAATTTAAAAAAAAAACCTTTGGTGAGTGGAAATTAATTGATTAGTGTCTAAGGTAAGTACCACTGCCAGTATTTGTTTAGTATTGCAGGGAATGAAAGGATCTTCAAACCAGTAATTAAATAACAAGCAAAACTTAAACTTAGCTATACTGTATACTGTATGGTCTTGAAAAATGTTGATGAAATACAAAAGACACTCTCATTCCTTGGCACCTCTGCCTATTTCTCTCCATTCAGAGTATAGCCTAAAATCCTTTTGCCAGTTTGGGTCTGATATTCAAAGGGTATCTTACCTGTTCACAAGACAGGGGTGCTTGGAAGAGGGTCACAGCAGCACTGAAACCAGAGCTTGTCAAATGAGGGGGAGAAGTGTGTGTGTGTGTGTGTGGGTGGGTGTGTGGGTGTTGCAGGGGCATAGCTCATTGACCTGCTCAAGTGAAAAGACAGTCAATCTGGAAAACTGAGCAGGTGAATCTGGCTTGTTTCTATTCAGATTCTTCCCCTTGACTGGGGATTCTTTCCCACCTGAGTAGATGAGGAGCCCACAGTCACCAACAAGGACTTCATTTTGCTCTACTAATACAAATTGTACTCTCTTTAGTTTGGCTAATTTTTGACAATGTCTCTCATGGTCTCCAACTTTGTGAGAGCAGTTTGGTTTAAAAATATTTGTAAAAAGCAACAGAAGAAGACTTGCAAATACACTGTCAACTGGATAGGATTAAATTATGATTCAACAGGTTCAGGGGAATTCCACCCGGTGCCCTGGTGTATCCCAGATTTCACTTCTGCTGAGACCTGCCTGCAATGAATGGCCTCCCTGCTGAGGATGAGCCAGTTCCCTGGGCCCAGAGCCCCTGGCAGCCAGCCAGTCCCTCTATGCCTTCCCATCCTCACACCTGACTCAGTCTTGGCCACTCAGTGAAAGAAGCAGTTGGGTGCCACTGTGCATTTCCCTGATGGTAAAGGGTGTGCAGGAACAGGGTGTTTACATTCTTTTGTCCGCTTTTCTCAGCTGAAGCCTAAGTCTGTCCCCAGAGGCGGCTTAGCCTGTGTGGTGTCAGGACAGCAAGGTCTAACCAGCACCCTCCCACCACCTGTTTCTACTGGTTATCAAACAGTACACTGCATACAGGATTTGTATCATATTATTATTTCATTTTCAGCTGTTCTCAAATCTTGCTGTGCATCAGACTTCTTTTTTTTTTTTTTTTTTTTTTTTTTTTTTTTTTTTTTTTGTGACGGAGTCTCGCTCTGTTGTCCAGGCTGGAGTACAATGACGTGATCTCAGTTCACTGCAAGCTCTGCCTCCTGGGTTCACACCATTCTCCTGCCTCAGCCTCCCAAAGTGCTGGGATTACAGGTGTGAGCCACCGAGCCTGGCCCAGACTTCTTGAGGTTCTGGTTAAAATGGCAGATTATTGAGTTTCTCCCTCAGAACTTCAGGTCCTGCTCCTCCTATGTGATGCTGATGCAGATAGTTCATGGTCCTCACTTTGACAAAACGAAGCTTAACACGACTCATTAAAACCCTGAGCAATGGGGTTATATCCAGAGTAACATAACATCTCCACAAGAGTGATGGGAGTGTCTTCTGGTCACTAAGTTAACCAAGTAAGGAAGACAGTGTTCCTCCTCATGGAGGATTCTGACACAGAGGTGCCTGCCTGTAGGGACTGGGTCAAAGGACAGGAGAAAGTATCACTGAAATGAGTTCTGGACATTGCTGGTATGTGGGTACGCTTTCCTGTAACCGCACCTCACACTATACAGTAGATGTGCCTAGCAGTGCTTGGGAACCTCCCTTTCACCACTCCATGCACTCCATAGACCCTAGTTTCAATTTAGCTCATCTCCCAGGCTAAACAGATCTCTCCTGCCTTCTTTTCTCTCTTCCACTGCCTTCCTCCAGCAGCAGTGCACCTTCTAGGAACATGGGCTCCTTAAAGAAAGTTATTCTTTAACAAGGAAAAATTTTGAAATATCTGCTCTTCAGTGAGAATCTCCTAATGACTATTCACTGAACAGGAGCAAACAGCCCATGGTTCGAAGTGATCACTCGACATTCATTCATTCAACATTCGTGGAGTGCCTGTGATATGCCAGGCACCGTTCTGGGTCCCGGGGCACATACAACAGGAAGAGGCCCACAAGATCATTGATCCTGGGAGCTTACCTTCTATTTCAGGAGTCAGACAAACATATCTGACTTAGTGTTATGTGATAAATGCTATAGAAAAGAAAAGAAGTGGGTTAGGGGGCTAGGAAATTTTACATAGAATGGGAGGTGACATTTGTGCAGAGATGTGAATGAAGCAAGAGTGTGAGCCACCCAAGGAGCAGCAGCAGTAATGGCCCTGTGGTTAGAGCTTGTCTGATGGGCTCAGGGAGGAAGGAGGCTCCGAGGAGAATGAGTGAGAAGAGGAGTGGGACAGATGTGACTAGAGAGCCAAGGCCCTGATGGTGTTGGGCAGTGCCTTCTTTGCTTCTCCACCACCACATCATTGTCCCATTGCTACTTCCCACAAAAACCACAAACCGTGGACCTCAGAGGGCCCACTGCCCTTTTGTGCTCCCAACACTCCTGCTACTTAGGTCTGATCCAGCTATGTTGGGGCTTAACCAGTGGTCATTCATTGCTGAGTGCTGGAAAAGTGAAGAGATCTGGAAGGCAGATGGTGCTGCTGTGTTCACTCACTGCTATTTTTTTAAATGTTGAAGTGTAAGCAGCTTGACCAGGCTTCTGTGCTTAATTTTAGTACTGCCTAGGGTAGCCACTAGCTAATATAGAACCTTAGTGCAAACTGGAAAAAAGGCACCTCCTCAGGGAGATGTAGCCCTGTGGGTGCCCAGCTTTGGTGAAGAGATGGGTACCTGGTGAGGATTAGAAAACGCAGCCTTTCCTCCTCCAGGTAGACATAGCCCCACACCAGACTGCACCATGGAATTAAATCACCTTTTACCCTTCAATGAGTGCTCTGGGCAATGACTGTCCTGCAATACCAAGTGATGGGGCCCTCTCCCACTAGACCTTTACTGGACCTCCGATTTTGGGAGTGAGTGGTCTATAGCTAAGAGGAGCCATCCATCCTCTGTGGCACAGGGTGTCAGGACCAGAGGACAGACCGAGCACCACTAGCACTGTAGCTCTTCCTCCCCATGTCCGCCTTTTAATGTTCATTCCCTGCCACCAAATTACACAGTAATACAACCTATAATTTCCCCAGGTAATCTCAACATACAACTCTTCTCCACCAGGCCCTGGCTTACAATTACAGGGCAGAGATACTCATCCCTAGTTACACATTAAAATCAGTTTTGGAGTGAAAAAAAGAATACCAATCTTCAGGCCCTACTCAAGACCAAGGATATGAGAATTTCTCGGATGAAGTCCAGGCAGTGATACTTTTTAAAGCTTTCCAGGTGATTCTAATGTGCAGCCAAAGTTGAGAAAGCTGTTCTAGGGTTAGCCTCTCTTGGTCCCCACACTTAGTGAAACATAGCTTACACCTAATTCCTTGTTACCATGGCTATGACACATTTTTCTCAGAAGGAAAACAAGTATTCTAGTCCAGTGATAGGGAAATGGGGCCACACCTCTACAAACATACCATATGGTTTTCCCCCGGTGGGTAAACATTCAATGGAGACATCCTCTTCTGAAGAGGTACCAAGGGAGGTCTTTCTCTGATATATGGCTCTTTGTGGATTTTTCTTTGTAGTGTCAGGGACACAAAAATGGCCAACAAGATCAAGCCCAGCATCGCCATTAACACTATGAACCACAGCTCGCTGTAGAACTCTGTGCTTTTGCTCCGCGATCCCTTCTTTTCCCCAGGCGTTGTTAGGACCAAGCCTGCAAAACCCAGAGAAAGAAAGGGGAAATGTTATTTCAGAAAGCATTTTTGTCATCTCTGGCCCTGCTATTTGATAGTAAATTAGAGAGGAGTTGAAAGCAGTTTGTCTCTTACTGCTTGTTTGCACTTGTGTGCAGCCTGGGGTAATGGTTCAGCAGGTTGCTGGGTTATAACGAGATGCTTACAGCCCTTGAGAGGCCTTGCTGACACTTCTGGTGCTGCTGCTCAGGTTGGAAATCACCACTGTCTTGACAAATCCCTGGGAAAGATGGGAGTGTGGGGAGCAATTTTTAAAAGAGGTTACCAAAGTAACCTTGAGGGTCACCTGTTTCATAGCTGTGTGTCTTGGGAGCAAAGTCCTTGCTTGGGTTCTCATGAGGGACTGGGACCCTTACTATTATTGCTGCAGAGTCACAAACAAAATCACTCCTTGGAGATCTGAGGTGTACTTGCTTCATGCAACAGTCCAATTCCTGATACTTCGTGCAAACTGGATTTTGAAGCATCAGATTCCATTTTCCATTATGATATTAACAGCCTGTGTTTGCTACCATGTTGTCTTTACATGGCCTCTCTGTTAAAGAGCAAAGCTCTGCAAACCATCACCCAAATGCACTGGGAAAGCTTTCTATGGAAAGAAATCTTTTAGCACTGGAGCCACTTACCTTTGCTTGGCGTTCACACATTAAGAGTTCAGTTGGTGTGAGTCTCTGCACATGAGGTTAGTATTAATAAAAGTAACTCACATTTAACAAGAATGTACCTGGTGCCAGGTCCTATGCTTAGAGCTTTACAGGGATGAAGGGTGGGTAGGGTTATTTTTATTTATTTATTTATTTATTTATTTATTTATTTATTTATTGAGATGGAGTCTTGCTCTGTCACCCAGGTTGGAGTGCAGTGGTGTGATCTCCGCTCACTGCAACCTCTGCCTCTTGGGTTCAAGTGATTCTCCTGCCTCAGCCTCCCAAGTAGCTGGGATTACAGGTGTGCGCCACTACGCCCGGCTAATTTTTGTATTTTTAGTAGAGATGGGGTTACACCATGTTGGCCAGGATGGTCTCAATCTCACGACCTCGTGATCCGCCTGCCTCGGCCTTCCAACATGCTGGGATTACAGGCATGAGCCACCGCACCCAGCCAGGCAGGTTTATTAAGTCTTGTGGGGAAGATAGGAGAGAGGCTGACAAGAATCATGCAGGATAGGCGAAGGCAGTGAAATTATGTTGTCAGCTTGGCAAGCTAAGCAGGGGTGCGGCAGGGGTGGGGGTGGGGTGACCAGAGATCTGCTCCCATCCAGCCACTGCTGGGGCCAGCACAGAAACCTGTGGATCTGATGCAGCGGCCACACAGGCTGGTGTGGAGATGTGAGCCAGAGAGCTGCTCATCTAAATCTAATACCTACAGCCAGGTCAGAAGAACAAGCAGACACAACTGCAAAGCCCACTCACTCACTGGACAAATCTCCCCCTTTTCAGCACCTCTAGAACTCCATGGGCCTGCGTGGTACTTCACACTCACACTAGCAGGGAAAGACTTAAAGGAAAAAAGTTCAGAACTGGGGTGAAACTATTAAAGGCAGGAACAGATGGTGACTAAAACTAAACTTTGAACTCCCTAAGAGGAGGGATATTACTTTGCCAACCCTAACTCTGCTGCCGATCAGCTCTGTGATTAAATGTTGGACTCTGACCTTTGCTTCTCATCTCTAAAATAAAGGGTTGAGTCAACACTCCAATCAAGCTCCAGCAGGTCGAAATTCCCCTAATTAGGAACCAATGTGTGTTGTTTGATTAAAAACAAACCAGCCTAGGTTGCACACTAAAAGAGTTGTTTCCTCTGTGTGTGGCACAGAGAGAAAATAACTTGTTGGCTGTAACTCCAGAAACTGATCTGATGGGCCCAGTGGGCCCCTTGCTCCACAGCACGCAGGGGAAGGGAGGGCAGCCTGCCAGAGGGAAGCCTCAAAAGGGAAATAGCCCTTAGAACAGTCAGAGGAAAATGAGGTCTCTGCCACTCTCCTGCTTGGAGGCTGCCTTCAGGCAAGGGAACAGGAATGTTTTTAAAAGTTACATCATGAAAATTAGAACTGACGATGGATATTAGTTGGGCAGCACATCTTGGAATCTGCCAGAGCACTGCACAATCCTCAGAGTTCTTTCCCTCTGCTCTACCCAAAGCCCGGCCTCCAGACACAGTGGAAACCTCAATTCGTATTCATGAGCCAACGGGGGATTTCTCCTTTTTATGAAGACCTCGAGATCAGGATGGTGTCCCTTTATCCCTTCCCTTCTGTCTTTTTGAAGTACTCCTTCACCTTAAGGGACTCTACCTGTGCATCACATGGGAGGTTCACTGTCAGGGGTTGAAACTCTGGTGGCTGGGCCTCAGATCCAAAGAAAACTGAAACCACAGCCAGTGTCAGAGTAAATCCGTCTCTGTTGATGGCCTGCCTCCAGGAACAACACACTTCCCATTCACCAAGGAAACTAGACTGGCAGGGCTTAGAAGGCGAGCAACCTTGGTTTTCCGGCATCACTCAACACGTGGTTCTGAGCCCTGTGTCAGAATCACTGGACAGGACTTATTTAAAGAGCAGATTCTGAGCCTCCTTGAGTCTGAATCTCTGCCAGAGGCCCAAGAAACTATAATAAACAAGCACACTGAGGTGATTCCTATGCGTACTTAACTTGGCAAACCATTGCAAAGAAAAAGTCCCAGGCCAGAAGTCAATAGAAAATCTGTGTTGGTGTTCTCATCCCAGTAACAAGCTAGCAGAGCATTCCTGGATAAATTCCTGCGTCCCTTATACCTCCACTTGTCCACTTGGGGAAATATTGGAGTTGCTAACAGAATACTAAATGAGATCTGTTCTATCCTACCACTGCTATTAAATGAAATAAGCCATATGAGAAGAATTAAGTGTTGTAGGAAATTTTATATGACATCCAGACATGTAAAGTTTGGAAACATAGAATAATACGTTATTTTTACAAATTGAAACTATCCTTGACAATAATATATATGTTTTCTCATGTATGAGACTCTGTCTCAAAAAAATTAAAAAAAAATTTTTTTTAAACTGTGTTTCAGAAATTTTGGACATGTTTATTTTTCAAAAAAACCTCTATATATGCAAATTTGATATATCATTAATTACTGGAATTTAAAATAGGATATCAATCCCAAATCTGTTTTAGTGGAAAAGATTTGGCATTTCTCTAATTTGCTTTTATAAAGTATCACAAATTTAGATTCAGAGACTATGAGTAAAACTCAGTTTAAAAGATGCTCCTTAAAAATTAAAATTGTACCCGTTGAGCTAAATTACTTGATGTCAACAGTCAATCATAATCTTTCATGGAGAATATAGGACACTTTCCAAATTATTTATCATTCTAGGCTTTGAATCCAGAATATTAACATTATGATCAACATGAATTGGCTGAATATTTTCTTTCTTCTTCTGATCTCTCCTCTAACTTCCTCTGTAAATCACCTTTATGCACACGAAGTCATACAATTCTTTATTGACAGGGTTTGTGGTTAGGAGAAAAATTTAGTTTGAGCTCTCTGGTCTTCTCCATATTTACAATTCAATATTTGGCATTTTAAGAGTACATTCTGGCCAGGTGCAGTGGCTCACGCCTGTAATTCCAACACTTTGGGAGGCCAAGGCGGGTGGATCACCTGTGGTCAGGAGTTCGAGACCTCCCTGGCCAACAAAGTGAAACCCCATCTCTACTGTAAATACAAGAAACAGCCAGGCGTGGTGACATACACCTGTAGTCCCAGCTACTCAGGAGGTTGAGGCAGGAGAATCTTTTGAACCTGGAGCTAGAGGCTGCAGTGAGCTGAGATTGCACCACTGCACTCCAGCCTGGGCAACAGAGTAAGACTCTGTCTCAAAAAAAAAAAAAAAAAAAAAAAAAGAGTGTATTGTAACTCCTTACCTGATATAAGTTCCATGAGGACTTTTTAAAAAATTTCTGGCTGGGCACAGTGGCTCTTGCCTGTAATCCTAGCACTTTGGGAGGCCAAGGCAGGCAGATCACGAGGTCAGGAGATCCAGACCAGCCTGGCTAACAAGGTGAAACCATGTCTCTACTAAAAATACAAAAAGTTAGCCAGGTGTGGTGGCCCGTGCCTGTAATCCCAGCTACTCGGGAGGCTGAGGCAGGAGAATCGCTTGAACCCAGGAGGTGGAGGTTTCAGTGAGCCAAGATTGCACCACTGCACTCCAGCCTGAGTGACAGAGCAAGACTCCATCTCAAAAAAAAACAAAACAAAACAAAACAAAACTCTGACAACACTTGGCACAATTTCTTCTGTATAGTCTATGCTAATACATTAGGACTCCAAGTATGTATAAACAAACATATGTGTGTTTCTTGAGGAAAATGAATAGGTGCTACACCAAGTATAATATGAGTTGTTTACCAAGTCCAGTAGAGGTATCATATTGGATCAACGGCGTCTTAACACTTCCTTCGTCAGTTGTGCAGATGACCTGGAAAAAGAAGGCTAGACAAAAGGAAGAACTGGTAAATGACTTGTTCCTTCAACACCTACAAATAGGGCACGTGCTTTTAAAAGAGCAATGCATCATAGCATGAAAAATAGGATTCCAGAGCAAGTTATGACGTTTTATATAATATTCAAAATTATTTCTAATTTTAAAATGTTTAAGAAAAAAAGCTATCATTAGTGCAATAATAGCCTATCCATAAGTAATAGAGCTAAGGAAAATTAGAGCTTATACAGCAAAGGAAAAGAACATCAGACGAGTAAAGGATAATACACAAAGCGCATCTTGTTCTGCACATGGTTTAAATCCTTCCTTTAAAATTTACAGGTGTACTTTCCACTAAATGACCTAGAGTTTCTTACTGAACAGGAGAGCTCAAAAGGGATCCTAGAAATCACATGGTCTAAATTGCTTTTCCAATGGCCAGGAACCTGAGGGAAGTGACCCTTGCAAGGTCACACAGATGGTTATAGGCCTGGCCAGGTAGAACCTGTGTCTCCCAACCATCAGGCCACCTTCCCTTCCCAAAGAGCTGCCCAGGTGACCATGAACTGTAACAATGAACATGCGTAGCTGAATCTTTGTAAAAATGTTATTAAGTTTCTATTACTATACATGCAATGCTGGAGCTCACTGTTTACCTCTACCTTACAGCCAAAATAAAATACTCATTAATCAATTCATTATATAGTGAACATTGGTCCTGTGAGCATGCTGATCCCTATAAAATACTTAGCACCTTGTAAAGCATTTTCTCATTTCAATTTAAAAACAAGGCAAGGAGAAAAGGGACGTGTAAGTAAACAGGAAGAAGGAACTCCATTTTAGAGGGTCAAGATTGTTCTTTCAGGGGCTGATATCAAGGAAGGTTAAGGAAACCCCTTATTCAGGTTCTCATGAGTTGGAGATAGTTATTTCCTGATAGGGCTCTGTTTGGAGACTGGAGATACAGCAAGAAAATCTATGAAGTTGCTAGAAGTGTATTATTTTAGGGTAGTCATTGACTATGTATGGGTGCTATTTCTTTTGTGAACCCAACTGGCCCTTGGGTCTTATCCCTTCCTGGGGACCCTCCAGTCCTGTGGAGGCAGCACTGTCCCCTTGAACTGCATTATAACTGCAGTGCTGTCAAGCTGCAAATGGGAAGGAAAGAAAACCTTATTTATCCTGAGCAGTATCTTTTCCACAAGAAGGGGGCACTTAAACCAAGACATTTTAATGGTGAGCATCTGCTGGTCAGCTTTCAGATTTAGCATCCCGTAAAGCTGGGGAACAGAGCGCCTTCCACACTGAGAAACAGGAGTCAGAAACTAACTTTTGTCCGCCGTTCTCGGTATGTAGAGGGTGGTGTCGAAGCCGCTGTACACGCGTCGCCCTCCATCGGTTAACACGTACTCCTTCAGTTGGCCGTTCAGGAGGAAGGTGTCACTCCAGTTCACACACACCACAGACAAATTGCTGTCCACCGAAAATGGGGCTCGGTACTGAGGCACTGTGGGGAGAAAGTTGTATGTTCTAAAAAGGGTAACCTCTTTGAAGGGGTGAAGGTGTGCGCTTTAAAAAAAATATATGAGCAAAATCAAACCGAACCAATCCAAAGAAAAAAAAAAAAAAAAAAAGAAAACCAACATTGCTAGAATCCTTCACTTTTTCCTCAGTATTACGAAACAACCAGTATCAGGGGTGAAAAGAAAACCAATGGGAACATGTGTGAAATGCTTTCTCAGCAACTTTATGCCTGCTTTAAAAAAAATCGATAGAGAGTGGTGTTTTATAAATAAAACTATTAACATACAATGGATCTGCTCACCAGCATAACCCTGGAGCTCATATTTTGTTGCATTTTCCCTCTTTTTAACAGGTAAAGTATCCTTAATACTATTAAGTACAGTAGATAGCTATTTTTCATATCAAATCAATATTTATTGCCACAAAGCCCCAAGGACTAGATGAAGTTAATATATTTTTTTCTCCAAACCAAACTGCTTAGATGGTGAATTATGTCCTTTTGGCACCCATTTATTGTTAAAGCTTTTTCTCAAACCGTTAGTTTGTTTTCTAAGATAGTTAAAAAGCCTTGCAAACAGCAATTCAAGTATAATAATTCATGGCCCTGACTAATCAATCAATAGCATAGTACATTAGTATATAATCAAGCTCAGGTCTCCTAAGTATTATATCACATATAGAAGCAACTTCGTGTGCATTTCACAGGCACATTCTCTTTTGATTTTTCAGTTCCCTACTAAAACAAAAAGAAAATCCTTAACTGGGGCTCACCTTTTAAATGAATAATTTTTGTGGAAACAAATGAAGGGATACCATATCATCTTGTCAAGTCAGAAGAGATTTATTTCATGAGATCTTATTTTCTACAAAATAATCAATATATTTGTAAAAACATTAAGATTCACCTATATACCAAATTGGCTTTTAAGAAAAGAAAGGAGTGAGTAGTGAGACTAAATTGAATCTGATTCTTTTTCTTTAAAAAACAATCCATCTGTTTCTGATGTTAGGAAATATAACAAAATAAGGAATAATTATGCTTTTGTAATTGTAACATTCAACCATAAAGACACAGTTGATTGTTATCTTTCAAAATAAGATATTTTCATAAAGCCATAAGAAAAATTTTCTGCAAACACCAAAACAAGAGTTATTAAGCCCTCTTTAAATCTCAATGCTTTTCCAACATTGATTCTGTCTGATATCACAAGGAATGCTCTATTGTTATTTGTCTATGACTTCTCTCCATCACCTTAGTTCAGTAGATTTTCACTTTTTCCCTATATCATAACAGCACAGATAAAGAAACAGCTTGTAGCTAGCAAGAAAATAGAAAGATAGGAGTCTTATTTGTCCTGTAGGGTTTGGAGACCTTCCTGAGGAAAAAGAGTAAGCAATTAAAATAATCGAGAATAATGAGTTTACAAATCCTCCCCAAGGAAGACTGAAAAAGCTGTAAGAACCACTACGCTCCTAGCTTTTGACATACTTTATCTCATTTAATCCTCAAAATAATCCTGTAAAGATTGATTCCTAATTTTTGGGGTGAGAAAACTCAGGTTCAGGGAGGTCAAATATCTTGCTCTATGTCAGTGGCTGGTAGGAGACCAAGGAGCTGAACCTAGGCTTGCTTAAATAAGGCCCATGCTACTTTGTTATAATCGGTACACATTCGTTGAAAAGAACAGAATTTACCAATTCACCCTATGAGTGCTCTCCAGTGGTGTGCTGAAGTTGGCTCACCCCAACTGTTAAATATTCAGGAATTTTGTGAGTCATTGTTAAATCCGGCCACTACTAAAAATTAAATTATATAAACTTAAATAAATTATATTAAAACAAAGCTTATAAATACTCCAAATTCATAACTTTTTATTTGTTTCACTACATTTTACTACCGTCTGTGTGCTCGAGGTCATTTACATCCACTCTATCTGGCTGGTGGAAATATTATATAATGATACGCTACAACTCATCCCTTCCTAACTCTGTTCAGTGCTGTCATGTTGGTCACTTGAAAGCAGTAATGGGGGTATTCACACCATGGAAACTGATAAGCACTTCAAATCAGGCCATTTTTCCCTCAAGCAGGCCAGCTGTTAAACATTTACACCTCACCTCTCTCTCCACTGAAGGGGGATTCAAGCAGAGGGAACTAAATGTGTTATTAGGCTTCTTCTCCAGACCCATTGCTGAGTGTACATGTGATCACATCTATATAAAACTGCATATTCTATTTTTAAATTATTATGGTTACTATTTTGAGTTGGACTCTTGCTCTGTCGCCCAGGCTAGAGTGCAGTGGCGCTATCTCGGCTCACTGCAACCTCCGCCTCCCAGGTTCAAGTGATTCTCACTACTCGGCCTCCCAAGTAGCTGAGATTACAGGTGTGTGCCACCACACTCAGCTAATTTTTTTGGATTTTTAGTAGAGATGGGGTTTCACCATGCTGGCCAGGCTCGTCTCAAACTCCTGACGTCAAGTGATCTGCCCACCTCTGCCTCCCAAAGTGCTGAGATTACAGGCGTGAGACACCACACCAGGCCCCAAATTATTTTCTGGTTTGTATTCTCTGGTGCATGTTTTCATGCTCCCAGTATTTATAATGAGTTAAAAGTAGCATAAGTGGTATTTTAGAACCCGTATCATAGTCATTTCTTGTATTTTTCCGTAACTATTGACCCAGTAGTGGATTAAGGGAACCTCTTCTCCTATGGTGCTAGTCCAGGTTTAAGCTGCTTCTCCAATACAAAAAAACACAAATAGATAAAATCCTTTTTTTTTTCTTAAAGACCAAGTCTTGCTCTGTTGCCAAGGTTGGAGTGCAGTGACATGATCACAGCTCACTGCAGCCTTGACTTCCAGGACTCAAGCAATCCTCCTGCCTCAGTCTTCTGAGTAGCTGGGACTACAGGTGCATGTCACCATACCTGGCTACTTAAAAAAAAATTTTTGTAGAGATGGGTGTCTTGATATGTTGCCCAGGCTGGTCTTGAACTCTTAGCCTCAAGCAATCCTCCCCCATTGGCCTCCCAAAGCGCTGGGATTACAAGTGTGAGCCAGCGTGCCTGGCCACAGGAAGAAAATCTTAAATCAGTTCACTTTGTTCTTCCAAGCATAAGAAAAAAAAAATTCTGGCAAAAGCTAAGCTTCATGACTCAAAAGGGAATTGGTTATAAATTACAAAGCTCACCTAGCTGTTCTCTGGCTTTCTGGCCACATCAACCAAAAAACTGCAACATTTAGCAAAATTGGCTTCTGGATGTAGTGCGAAGGAGATTACAAAATCAGACAGCACACATTAAGAATCATTACAGTTTGCTTTGAATATAGTATGGGTGACAAAAAATGCTGATTGAGCAGTGTCAACAATAAACATGCAGTGTTAGGTGCACTCGCTTATTCATTAAACAACATTTATTGGAATCTAAGATACTGTGCCCAGTGCTGGAGATGAAAATGGAGAAAGTGAGGACTAAAGGAAGCATAGCTTGAAGGGGAAAGTTGCAAGCTCTGTCTGGGGCCTGTCCAATGTAAGCTGGTTATGAGAAATTCAGAGGGAGATGTCTGTGAGGAAGCTGGGTGGAGGGGTATACACTTCAAAACAGAGCACTTGGCTAGGAGGTGACCACTGGAGTTTGGCTTTTGGAACCAAAGCCTTGGAGCAGATGAACTCACCTGATGAGGAAGGAGGAAAGGAGGGAGGAGAGAAAGGGCAAGGGGACAAAGTTAAAATGTTTAGGACTAAGATTTGGGCAGTGGAAGAAGATCAACCAACAAAGTTGACTAAAAATGAAAATCCAAAGAAGTAGAGGAGAAACCAGGAGAGGGTTGTAATGAAAATGGGGGTAAACCACTTTTTAAAAAAGGATTGAACATTGAAAGTTCAGTTGCGTTGAATGCTACTGGAAAGTCAGTGAAGGTGACTCCTGTAGATACATGCCTTCTGGATATATCAGTATGGAGGCCAAGGGCAAACTTAGAAAGGGATTTTCATCCAGTGCTGAGGAAGTTAAAGAGTAAGTGGAAGAGAGGATATGGGCAAAGCATCTGCAGACCGTTCCTCAGGAAAGTTTTGCTGTCAGAGAGAGTAGAGTCCACATCACTGCAGGGGAAGAGGAGCTTGTTTGCTTTAACGTTAGAAGGGTAGAAGGAACTTTGAATCAAAGTGAGATACACAGAAAGATTAAGGAGAGAGAAGGGATGGTGAGTAATGAAGTGGATGAAATTCACTACACAGGAGGCAGGTTTATTTCAGACGGAAGAAGGACCACCCTTTCCTTGTCACTGACAGCAATGGGGTATATGCAGGTAGCTTTGTCTGCAGTGGGAAATGGAGCAAATTACTGACTGAAGACATCTCTTTTCCTGGAAAATTACAAGACAAGGAGTTCTGCAGAGAATAAAGGGAGAAATGGGCGAGCCGGGTTGTGGGCATGAAGGGAGAAAGGGTGAGTGGCAGAGGGAGGTTTGGCAAAGGTGGAGATGGTTTGAAGTCTTGATTACAGAGAGTAGGAAATGAATTGATCAGGGAAAGAGTAGTACTGAGACAGCAGCTGAGCTCAGTGACCATGAGTTCAGAGTAATTACTGCACTTACTAGATGTGGAAACTGGCCAGGTTACTTAAGCTCTGGCCTTAGTTTAGGGCCACGTCATTGTCTAACTCCAAGAGCCTCAGTTCAGATCATAGTCTATATGAATGGCATCCTGGAATCGCAGTACACAGTTTATAGTTCTGCCTCAGTTTTCTCATCTGTAAATTTGGATAATAATAGGTCTGTTGTAAGAATTATTTGTAAAATGCTAAAATACTGCCAGGAACAAACAAGTCCTCTGTAAACGTGATCTGTTACTAACATCCTGCCATGTTGTTGCTCAGACACATTAAGCTCCTTGTGTGAGACATTGGTCTTTATGAATGCGTAATTCTTGCTTTTAAAATTGGCATCATATTCAATGCCAGATAGAGTATTTTAGGTAAGATTTATAATCTGACATAATCTTTCTTGAAAGCAAACATGAAACTAGTATCCAAAGCCTTAAAATATTAAAATACTTGATGTATTAATAGCAAATTCTATTTGTCAAAATTTAATTTAAGAAGATAACCAGACATTCAAAGATCTGTTCACAAAGATTTTTTCATCATATTTATTAATGGGAAATTAAAAAAAAAACCAAAATGTCCCAATTAATTTATATATGGAATATTGTATAGCCATTAAAATTGGTGGCTAAAGAGTTTTTTTAATGCCATGGGAAATGCAAATACAATAATGTCAAGTATAAAAAGCTGACTATGAAATTTTAGTTATAGTATCTCAGCCATAGAGTAAAAATTACCCATAGAAAGGAGATTAAAGGAATTGATTATGCCAAAATATTGGTAGTGGTTGTCTCTGGGTTGGGGTATAATAAGCTGGACCAGCTTCCTTGGCATGTGACTTGTGCTGTTGCACGGGCCTGTGACATAGAAGAGTCTTGGACTTGGCCTGATGCTCTACTGTTACTGTCTTGGAATTCTTAATGATTTTTCAGCAAAGGATTCCATATTTTCATTTTCCACTGGACTCCATAAATTATGCAGTCGGTTCTGATAAGCCCTTATTATTCTTAATACTTTTTGTGTTTGCCATTATTAAACAATGAAAGCATATACCTTATAAAATCTAAGTTATAGTCATATATCTCATAATGACATTTTGAGCAAGACTGCAGAAATGATGGTGGTTCCATAAGATTATAATGGAGCTGCCCTGTACCATCTCTTACATTTTTTGATTTTTTTTGAGAAGGAGTCTTGCTCTGTTGCCCAGGCTGGAGTACAGTGGCGTGATCTCGGCTTACTACAACCTCTGCCTCCTGGGTTAAAGTGATTCTCCTGCTTAAGCCTCCTGAGTAGCTGGGATTACAGGTATGTGTCACCATGCCTGGCTAATTTTTGTATTTTTAGTAGAGATGGGGTTTCACCATGTTGGTCAGGCTGGTCTGAGGTGATTCACCCGCCTTGGCCTCCCAAAGTGCTGGGATTACAGGCGTGAGCCACTGTGCCTGGCCCTCTTATCTTTTATATCAGATTTTTTCTGTACCTTTTCTATGTTTTGATACACAAATAACCATTGTGTTACAATTGCCTGCAGTATTCAGCACAGTCACATGCCTATGGGGCGGAGTAGGTTATAACATGTAGGTCTGTGCAAGTACATTCTATGATATTTTCACGACACTCGCCTAACGATGCATTTCTCAGAACATATTTCCATCGTTAAGCGATGTGTGACTGTATTATATAAAAATGTAAGGAAGCCGCCAATTAATTAGTTGATTGCTCTTTCTTTCACTCACTTGCCCTTTTGCTTTTCCTAATAGTGCTATGTCTCAATGCTCTCTGGACATACTAGAGATTATGCCATGTAATTTATAAAGAAAAGGAGTAGCAAAACTTCTTATAAAAATGGTCTACCAGTGTTTGTTCATTTTCTTTCTTCCCATTGATCGTTTAACTTCCCCTAAATTTGTTTTTACCCTATCCCCACATGAAAATCCTTCTTAAATTTTCCCTTGACTTCCATATTATTAAATCCAGTAGGCATTTTTCCTCAGTAGTCATCCTCATCAATGCTTCAGTAACATTCAGTGTTATTGAGCCCACTCAATCTGTTTTTAAAAGTGGCTTCCCCGAGTTTCAGGGCAAGCTTCTCCTGACCACATTCCAATCTCTCTGGCTGATGGTAGCAGCCACTTATACTCACATTCTTTTTGGGTGGTGAAACTGATCCACTCGGAAGCCGTACTGCCCACCTCGTTGTGTGCCACCACTCTCAGCTTGTATGTGGTGTAGGGCTGGAGACCCCCGAGGCTGGCTTTCTGCCCCAGCCCCGTGTACTTTGTTTCTATTTGGCTGGGAGTACAGGGGAGGGCTGAGTCAGGAAGGCAAGCCACGTGGAGTTGGAGTTCATAGCTAAAATGAGAATGGATACGTAGAGTCAAGACGGGTAATGGAATTAGTTTAACTCTCTCTTTTAAAACCAGTTCTATTTTGTGAGGAGACATTTTGTTTTCACAGAGCTACAGGCTCTTTAAAATTTCCATTTGCATGAAACTGCTCTCAGAAACACTTTATGTAATGCTATTGGAAACGAGCAGCAGATGTAACCAGAGAAATGATAAGAGAAGTCACCATCTACACACACATTGCTGTTTACCCAGCAACTAGTGATCCTTGTTGGTAGAGATAAGACATTTCCCTCTTTTAAGAGGAGAGACATAAATGGTTCTTCTCTTTTTAGAATAAAGAATTTTTTTTCTAAATGATTTTGAGTCCAGTGTCTTCTTTTTTCTTTCAAACAGTGGTTTATGACAATATTTTAAATTAGATCAGGGCAATTCTGATTTAACTGTGGAGGTATCTTATGTTCCAGTGAAGGCTGGTAGAAGGAATGCTTCCAGATAACCATTAGGAAGAGCATATTGAATACGAACACATTGCATTGTCTTTTTAATGTAAAACTTATTTTGTTGTTCTTTCTATCATTAGTTGCTTTTATGATTTAAATACATCGCAGGTAACATTACCACTCAAATCAATTTGTTTGTCTACTTTGCTACAGATATCTGTTCAATAAGCAAGTCCTCCCTGGGGAGTGCCAGGTAGCTATACAGGTTCATAGCCTAGGTGCAGAGTAGGCTATACCATGAGTTCATATGTCTGTACACATGCCCTGTTAGTTTCTTCATCCTTCTGCCTGACCCATTACCTGTGAATGACACCACTGGGGAACATGGGGGGACTCCACCGGAAGGAGGCCGTCCTTGAGGCCAGCGTCTCGATTTGTGGAGAGGACAGTCCTGAGGGTGGAGCAGGATGGGTTCTCAGTTCAGCTGTCGGTCCTTTGCTGCAACAGTTGAAGCAGGTGCAGGCCTCTACTCCAATAGAGTAGTTAGTGAAGGCTTGAAGGCCATGGAGAGTCTGCTGGGTGGCCATGCCTTCGGATAGCTGTGGAAGGAAGGAAGGCTAGATAAAGGCAGTGTCAAACATTAAAGGTGTTTGATGAATGTTATCCAAGATCCCACCTCCTACAAATGGAGTACCATGCCAGGCACTCTGGGAGACACAACATGGCATTTAGCATGATGTTTATCCTAAAAAAATTACCAACTCAGTTAGAGAGGTATGACAAATAGGTGAAAAATCTGATAATGTAACCGTTAAATAGACGTTTGAGGTAGCAGGATGGAAATCACAAGGCATAATATTATCGATTATCTATTACCTTAGAAAGGTATTAGAAAATGGCACAGAACACACAAAGTGTTGATCAAAGTCTATGACCCTCAGAGTGATGTCTTTTCAAAAAACAAAATCTGCCTTCCAATTATATGTCTAGTCAGCATTCACCAAGGTCCATATTCTGCCATGGTTACTTGCATGCAATTTCTCAGTCAAAAAATCTTTTCAGATCTACATTAAAATCAGGTATAAGTATTGGAGGGCTTGAAAGTCTATCTCTTCCTCTGAGGGTGTTGGTTTTTACAAAATATCATAGTCTTCTCTCAATCATCTTTGTAGGATTATAAAGTTTTGGTTTATTTTGAGCAAATTTTTAACCTCACTGGTTTTAATAAGTACTCTTCGGAACAAGAGTTCAGAAACTGAAATTAATGTTCATGTTGACATAAAGAACATATGATTAAGAAGAGCTGTTAAAAAATGCATACAATGCCCTCCAAATATAAATTATTTTAGTTTATTATCATTTTATAAGCATGGATAATCAAGGGTTGATTGTATTTATATCATCTATATTTATTGAGTACAAAGCCCTATAGAAAATATGCTAATATTCCTTTAACATTCAATCCAAGCCTCCCTGTATGTAAGTTATCTGTTGAAATTGTGTTTCAATACCTGACACTCTGGTCTCAGAGGAATTCTCCACACTTGCCCAAATTGTTCCCTAAATTGGCCTAAATAATGCATAGTGTAATACCAGGATCTGCACAATCTCTATACAATGTTTGTGTGAACAAAGTATTATAATCTCCACTTATTCATGAGAAACTTGAGAGTGACACAAGCTATACCACAGAGACAAGAGTCTTCATCGTGCTGACTGCTGGTATCTTCATTTAAATAATGCAGGAACTGGTCTAGTTGATTCTTAGCATCGCTTCTGGGAAGTGGCTTGGCTAACGCACAATGTGAAAGATGATTTCCCTGAGCAATCTCTCCTGTCTCCCAGTGTGCCTCAAACGTGTTAACGAACAAACAGTGGAGCTAGGGCTATGCTGATGGAGCTGCTCTGCTCTCTCTTCTAAAGGGTTAGAACTTTCTTGAAATCATCCATGGAATGAGAGTTTTCCATGTATTATTAGAGATTTGTGCATGTCAAAATAGAGATTCCAAGGATATTCTTTGCTCTATTTTGTTTTCATACTAACATTTACACCACCAATAATTACCATTTGCCAACTTCTTACTATGTGCCACCACTCTAAGTGGTTGATCTGTTTTCTAATTAAATTAAATTAAATTAAATTAGTATGATTGCCTTTAAAGTCTTAGTTTCTTACGTTTGTGGAGTCTTTAATACCACCTTTAGCATCCCTCTCCCTAAGAGTTTACATACTTTCTGTATGTTTCCTCAGGGTTCACTTTTTCTTCTCTGAGGGATATTTGTGCTACTAAGTTCACCGTAGAGCAACTGAGAACAGAAGGATAAGAAAGATGGAGGGAAAAACAAAAACATAAAAACAAAGGTTTCATAGTAATGATTTTTAAAAGTCAACCAGTCCTGGATTTTTAGCTCTGCTGCTCACCACTGTCTCAGCCCCATGGGCGCTGCTGGAGAACAGCCTGTAGAGACTGACGATCCCGTTGGGCTTCCCAGGGGCACTGATGTTGACCACTGCTTGGGTAGAAGAGATCGCATGGAACGTGGGGGCTCTGAGACCTTCTGGTGGGGCTGGCCCGGTTCTGCACCATGTCCAGCTACTGGGGGCTTTTCCTGCAGAATTCACTGCCCAGACCTCCAAAGAGAAAGCAACAAGACTGTCAAAAGCAAGATACCCTAAGGCTGGAAAAAAAAAAAAAAAAAGAAAGGAAAAAAAACGAAATTGGCAACCAAAAGCAACTAAACACAACAGGAAGAGATAAACTTTGATCTTGCAACTTTGTAATCACACAGGAGAGCAAGGAGAGCAGGCTGTTCCTTTTTTATTTTTATTTTTTGCCTTTTGCCTTTCACCATGTGAACACAAAGGGGGCCGTTTAGGATTTCAGAATGCAGCAGGTTGATTTAAGCCTAATGAAAAAACTGCTCATCTCTGTGTGGGAAGTGGAGTGATTTTGTCAGCTTCTGCAGACTGGATGGATCTGCAGACTACATAAAACTCAGCAATTCTTAAACATTGTCCCCAACAAATCTGCATGAAAATTAAATTTCCTTTCATCAAGGAGGGAATAAACATATGGAACGATGTATAATCTTATTTATCAAGAACCATTTGTATAATTAAACACGAATATCCTAAAAGGTTGCCTTAGGTCGTCATTTGCATGAGTAAGTAATTTGTAGAATGTCAGGTACAATAGACAGAGTAGATGGATGTGTGAGTGTATAGGGTTAAATTAGGCCCAATAATAGCCAACTACACAGTGATCAATCAGAATGATAGATCTAAATGGCAATACAAGAAGACTGTCTGCGTGTTTAGGAGTAGTAGTATTCCTTAGTAAGCTTTCATGTGAAAGCCTAACTTCAGGAAATTTTTTTCTCATTGTGTTTCTTCTACATTATATATTTTCTAAAAATTTGCCCCTGAGCTTTTAAAGACAAATCTGAAAAACTTGTTTGATTCTACAGTACACACATTCCAGGCATGCAGTATTGAAAAAAAAAAAAAAAGCATGCAGAATGTTCAAAATAGGAGATATTTGTGGGGGAAAAAAAGAAAAAACCTATCAGAATATTTTGCAGTGAGAGTTTAGTTTCATTTTTGTTTACTTTGCTTTTGCATCAATAATATCTTCAAGAGAAGAAACATTAGACAGATTTTTAGTAGTTAGGTCAACTCCTATCAGTGGTTTTCATACTTTTCTTTTTTTCCGGATTCCTTTGTGAAAGTAAATTTTCTGATGTTGAATTGTTTTCAGGTTGCTGTCAAATGCAAATCTCCAGCCCCTTGCTGATAGGATTGCCAGGAGCCTCATTTTTTAAAAGAGACAACTAACCTACTTACATAGATACACCTGCTCTTTTTAGAGCTCGGATACATCCTCTCATCATTTGCATAATAATCACTCACATTTGTATAAACTCTACATTTCACAAAGCACTTTAACTTATGTCAGCTTATTTAGTCCTTCCAATGGAAACCTTGTAAGGTGAGCCGAGACTGTATTACTAGTCCCCTTTTAAAGGTGAGGAAATTGAGCCTCAGAAAATTTCACTATCTTGTTCAAGGTGACAAAAGTTACAAGTGCTGAAACAAGAATTCTGCTCTCCAGTGCCTGTTTCAATGAGCAGGGTTTTTGATTCTGTATGCCATCCATATGCATAAATAAAATAGAATCATGAAAATTAAACGACTTGTCCATAGACGAATACCTGCAATTCTAGATTAGGTTAAGGTGTCTTAGCTTGCAAGGATGGATAGACATGTACAAGTTGTCTTAGGTGAGGGAGGTTTGTTTTGGTAAGCATAGGGAAGTAAGGAGCTAGCAATGGGAGAGCCAGATTTCATGGACGTTAGAGTCCATCCATCAGAATACAACTGCAGCTGCTCTCAGAGTCCCCTCAGAAATAGGTGAGGTCAGACTTACACTAGGGAGGGGAGGTGGAGGTTATTCATGAAGAAGTCAGACTTCAGGGCTGATGAGGAGGGTTCCTGTCTCCTCACTCTGCCCCAGAACAACCTCTTTTACTGCAAATATCTTTCTGGGAAGTGGTGGGGGGGACACCTATTATTACACAATGAATGACAAGATTTAAAACAATATTCTTGACAAAGGAATGCAAAGTAAGGTGCAAATATTGATATGACATTTTTTGCCAAGAGCAGAAATTTGGTTGGTGATTTAAGGGCAGGCAGAATTTAAATTCAGGCTACAATGGATGGGGAAGAAAATGAGGAAGAAAGTGCAACTAGGTATAATAAAAGAAAAATTCAACAACTTGCCAATTAATTACTGTGCAGCAATAGGAGATGGAAGTAGTGCAGGCATAGGGTGTTGAAAGAAAATGAGATGAAATAAGCATAATTCATAGCAAGTGCTCAGCACAGTTCTGGCTCTGGCTTATGAACATTAACTTTTCTTTCATTTTCAATGTAGATATAGAATCATAAATACTATTAAGGCTTTTTAATGGTAGTGTTGTAGATTGTACTAAATCTCAGCCTTCCTGTGTTACGTGAATTTCTACTAGGTGGAGTTCTAGTTCCAAAATGTGATTTAATCCGTGGATTTTAAAAACACTTGGGCCTCAGTATTATAGTGTTTTGCTATATTTCCTTGGAAATATTCTCTTCGAAAACCAGGCAATTTAAAATTCCCCATCACTAATAGGGAGTGTATGTAGGCTATTTTGTCTTTGGCAGGAGTCCTTCATAATACATTACTCTTTTTCCTAGACTTTCTTTTTAGTATTCAATCAATTTGAGATCAAAATAGCATTCATATAAATCAACATGCTTATGCAAAGCAGGATCAACCTATTTACATGAGCTACTGTGAAAATGAAAACAGTTAGAATGAAGAGAAAGCTGACTGAGATAATGAAGCATTATGAATTTCACAAAACTTGTACCACGAGGCAGTGTCTCTGTTATATCAAACCACTAGGAGAAAAGGAAAAAAGAACCTGTGAATCATATTATTTTTTCTGTCTCCTTCTGTCTCTCTGTCTTTGTCTCTGTCTCTGCTGAGGTAAAAACGTTCTTTGTCTAAAATATCACTGTGGATTTTTGTCTATGCCCGGCTAAGCAAGAGATAAAAGTATTGAAGTGTAGTTCAGGGTTCAGGGTAAAAATACTAACAGGTTATGCTTATGATTCCCACTGAGAAACAATGCCCCAATATTTGATTCTGTCTTTATAGGGTAGAGAAAGAAGCAGCAGAGATCCCACATAGAAAACTTTTTAGCAATATGTCCCGATCTTTTAGTTGCAATGAACCCATATAAAAATCAATAAATAAAATATCTTGTGAACAAACAGTTGTGTATTCTCTCTTTCTTTAGTGTGTGGGCTTCCCCTAGAAAAATGAAAGAGTTATTATTGGGGAAGAAAAGCAAGTAAGGCTTATAAATTCTATGGCCAAGACAAAAAAAAGCCAAGATGTTCTTCATCTTTGATTTATTCAGGATATTTTTGTTCCTACAGTGTTTAGACTGAACATATATATATTTTTTTATTATTGTACTTTAGGTTCTAGTGTACACGTGAACAACGTGCAGGTTTGTTACATAGGTATACATGTGCCATGTTGGTTTGCTGCACCCATGAACTCATCATTTACATTAGGTATGTCTCCTAATGCTATCCCTCCCCCAGCCCCCACCCTCTTATAGGCCCTGGTGTGTGATGTTCCCCTCCCTGTGTCCGATGTTCCCCTCCCTGTGTCCATGTGTTCTCATAGACTGAACATATTTATTCTTTAATAATAAAAGATTAAAGATGATTAAAGTTGCTGCTGAAATACATTATTATTTGGGTTTGGTGAACACTTTCACATGTGAATGAGTGGGTGCACACACAGTTATGATTGTAGAGTCAGAAACTTCCCTTGTCGTTAATAATGAAAATTAGGACTGACTGACTTGTTGGTTTATTTCTCTAAGGTTTCTGCTGTAACCATGAAAAAAGTTACAGTGTAAAATGTCATAGAAAACATAGATTAACTACTTTTAATAAGCATAAAAACTAAAATTGTTTAGCCACAAATTCTGTAATTAACTAGCAAAATGATAGATTAATATGTCAGTTTTCAGTGGAATTTCTGTTTTTAATGTAATATATTTTTAAATCTAACTAGAGACTATTACCACATTTATGCTTGTTGTTCATTAAAAAAATGAAATTGTTCTTTTATTTACTCTTTCCTACCCCAAAGGGCTAATTATTGTATTTTGCCTTAAAAATTTTTAATTACATGGAGTGTCAACATCTGCCACTAAGCTGCCATAATCACATTGCTGTGAAAACAATGAATTTAATCATTTGTTCTCTCTTGAAAATTGCCTCTTAATAATCTTCTTTGAGAGAAGTCTTTGTCACAATATATTCCTTAGCCATGGTCATCAAAATGATTTTGGGTACCTGTATCAGAATTTCTGGTGAGAAGACCTTGGACTCTGCCCTTTCAACATATTTCCAAGTGCTTTTTACACCCAATATTATTTGAAAAATACAAAGGCCTATTCTTTATAGAGCCAGGTACAGAATATAGGCACTGTACATTTTCAATTTCTATTTATGTTATGTCTCTTTAGAGTTATACTTCACATTAATTTTTGTCATTCAAATAAACACAATAAATGTATCTTGGAATATGTCACAATTCAATAATCATCATAGAGTTAATTACTGTGTTTTTTCACAGTTCCAAACAGAACTAGAGTTTACTGACTTTGTAGAATCACTTCTTGCCTCCTAATTTTCACTTGAGGAGTAATTTCTTGAAACCTTGATATTTCTAGAAATTGCTGAGTCTATTTTTCTCTTAGTGCAGAGGAACATTATTCTAAATGCTCCCAATTTCTCTCAACCCAACATTTCTCCTCCTGATTTTATTCTAGGAGAAAAGCAAACATTCGTGAACAGAAGCAGTCCACCAGTCTGCAGAGGATGGGAGAAGGGGAAATGTATCAGAAATCTCCCAGAATGGTGACCCTTTGGATGCTTCTGTTACTGTGCTAGTTATTCTTTTTTTTTTTTTTTTTTTTTTTTGAGACAGAGTCTCGCTCTGTCACCAACACTGGAATGGAGTGGCGCGATCTCGACTCACTGCGATCTCCACCTCCTGGGTTCAAGTGATTCCCCTGCCTCAGCCTCTTGAGTAGCTGGGACTACAGGTGCCTGCCACCACACCTGGCTAATTTTTTGTAGTTTAGTAGAGATGGGGTTTCACCATGTTGTCCAGGCTGGTCTCAAACTCCTGACCTAGTGATCGGCCCACCTCCGCCTCACAAAGTGCTGGGATTATAGGCGTAAGCCACTGCGCCCGGCCTGTGCTAGTTATTTTTTAGCACAATTTCCACACTTAACTTGTTAAGATTGTTATCACATTCCCATAAGGGGGACAAGTAGATATTAAAAAGGTCTTTCTAATGCCTGTATTGGCTAAACAAAGTAGTTTTCACCTTAATGCTTTGCCTCGCTCAATGTCTCATATCTTTCTGAAATAACCTTCCTTAGGACTGATGTTTTCCAAGTATTGTCTTAGAGCAAAGCTAAGTTATTAATGTACATTTCAAGGGGGTTCCTGATGCATTTTTCCTTTATGGTATCATAAGAAAAACCCCTAAATTGTGAAAATATTTTATGATTCTTTTGGCCAAGGCAATGCTACAAGTCTTGTTCAAATCAAGGGAACATACTTCATAATATATGGTTTATGGATGGTTTGTATACGGGTCAGCACCAAGCTGATGTTTATTTGGTCTTACATTTGCTATTATTCTCCTCATAAAATTGTAATACAGGAGTAACCAAATTCAGCCGATTAATCTTTTACAAAAGATCTCTAATCTGTTAACTCCTAATGTAAGTAATGATGACTGTCTTTACGCTTGGAGCAATTTGAGATTTTTGTTCTTTATCCAGGCTGCTTATTACAAGAGTTGTATTAGTAAAAGTGTTAACTCTCAGAGATTAAGAGAGGGAAGAATATCTGAGCTCTCTGCAACTTCTGTGAAACTCTGTAACATACTTCCTTGTGGGATAATGACAATATTTGATTAAAAAAAGCATTTCAACAATTCTGAGGACAAATTTATATCAAGAAGCTCTAAGGAGACATAATTGTTTATAAAAACTAAGGAATGTGAACATAATTTTGTAACAATTCACATCAGAAATAAACAAAAAATCTAGCATGAACAGCTCTGCCAGTAATTAATAAGTAAACAGGTTGTATGTTAACGGGCAAACAATTAAATTATTTGTTTCCTAGGGGCATGTAATGAGATTGTTATCACATTCCCATGAGGGGGACAAATAGATATTAAAAAGGTCTTTCCAATACCTGTATTGGCTAAGGCCAACAGCTAATTCAATAGATTCGATCAAAATCACTACTTCTTTCACTGCTGCTGATTTATGACTTTGGTTGTTGTTAGTCATCACTCATTGCAGTTTGCTTTCCAGTGCTCATAAATTATGCCTCATAAATAAAAAGATACAATCAAGGAAATCATATCAATTCATCTACAACCTTGGAGTACATTTTCCCATGGCACTCACGCTAATGTCTTCTTAAAGGGTAGCTTGTCATAGGTTTTGAATATGTTTGAATAGCAATATGCTGAAATCTTCTTTGCCGGAATCGCGGTTAAAGAATGTTGGCGAAAAAGACAATGCAATGAATTTGAAATTACATGATTACAAGATTGTTTTATTTCATGAGTAGCCCTGCAGGCTCCAGTTATGAAGGAATAATGTGCTGAAAAGCTCTAGGAGCTATTTATTTAACTGTCTATCTATCTGATTTTCTTTCACCATCAAATGGATGTTTTCCAGCATCTCTATCTGCATAGAACCTTGCTGGATACAATACAGTCACACTTTTACAGATATAGTCCCGTTTTTCAGGTTCCCTTCATCTAAAACACTTTGGATTAGGCAAGATAGAACGTTATTTTAATTGAATTCTGGGACCCAGGGGAAGAGGGTACAGCAGGACATTGTCTTGCTTTCCATGAGCACTTTTGAAGTTCAGAGACGTGAAGCTACTGGAAAAATAACAAGACATTTCCCATGCTAGAATTGGGTGTCTTGTCGCTACTGCTTCTCATACCGCCTTGCTCTTTGGAGCCATTTAATACTTGTGAATATGGTTCTCCTCTAATACCTGAAGAAGGAAAAACTGACCTAACACTGTGAAATACTGAAATTTGCCCTGATTTTTTTTTTTTTTTTTTTTTTTGAGACAGAGTCTCTCTCTCTGTTGCCCAGGCTGGAGTGCAGTGGCGTGATCTCGGCTGACTGCAAGCTCCGCCTCCCAGGTTCACACTATTCTCCTGCCTTAGCCTCCCGAGTAGCCTGGGACTACAGGCGCACGCCACCCCACCCGGCTAATTTTTTTGTATTTTTAGTAGAGACGGTGTTTCACCATCTTAGCCAGGATGGTCTCGATCTCCTGACCTCGTGATCCGCCCGCCTTGGCCTCCCAACCCTGATTCACTTTTAACAATAAAACTAAATAATCAAAATTTGGAGTTATCACATACTTTTTTTTTTTTTTTTTTTTGCTTATCTGCTCTCCCTAAGAGGAAACAGGAACCCACCCCCATCCGACTCTCATGGAGGATATGTAAAAGTAGTTTTGGGGTTTATTGAGCACTTACACTTTTGTAAGTGTATTCTATGTACTAATTTTGCATTTTTCCTCTTGACAATCCTATATGGTTGGTATTATTATCCCCACTTTACACATGAGAAAACTGAGGAACACAGAAATTTATGCAACTTGGTAAGTGGTAAGGCTGGCCTTCCAATACAGATATGTGACATAAAAACCCAAACTCTTTACATCTTCCTACATAAGGCCATTAAAAGAAGGCCCGTACACATCTTCCACATGGGTGGGTTGCTGTCCTGGGCTTTTCATAGAGCCCTGCATGGACTGGCTTTTTCTGTGGAGGGTAGCCTAAAAGTGAGACAGGGGAAACTATCACAAACAATGTGACATCCATCTCTCGTGCCACTTATCATGCTTTCAGCAATATTGCATATTACACAGAAGCAAGTACTACTCATATATTTCATCCTGTTCAAACATGTGTAAATGCATTGAAATTCCATTATGTTCTCTGCAATAATAACTATACCCTAATGGATATAGCATTAAAATATATACTTTATCCACAATAAGTTGCTAGAAGAAGCTAAGATCATAATCACCAATTGTGATTAACATCTCCATGAAGGATAGTAAATTAGGTAAGACCATTTATCATCCATGAATTCAACACATATTGATTGAGCCATTTCTATATGCCAGATGCTGTTCTATGAGCTGGGGATACAACAGTGAACAAGACTGGCATTAACATCCTGGTGAGAAGAGGCAATCAATAAAAACACAAATAAAATAAACAGGTTAGGATATATGCTAGAAAGGAAATGAAGATATTGTAGGGTGATATACATAAGGTGATAGAGCAGAAAATGGTTGGCTTATCCAGGAGGTTCTCTCAACAGATGACCATCAAGCTGGGAAACAATTGGCAGAAAGTACCAGATGAAGATCTGAGGGAAGAGCATTCTATGGAAAAGAAAAGCATGTGCAAAGGCCTTAGGGCTAGATCCTCAAGAAGGCCAGTGTGGCTGACCTTAGTGAGTAAGGGCCAGAAAGCAATGGGATGAGGACAGAATTGGACAAAAGTGAGACCACGAAAGTCCTCATGGAACTAGAGAGGAGTTTGCATCTTATGGAATGGGGGAAGTAGGGTTTGCAGTAGGAGAGTGACTTTATTTGATTTTCATTTTACAGGAATGCTGGATACTGAACACCTTCTATGTATTTATATATTAAATCTTACTTTTTTTTGTAAGTGACAATACCCTAGCCTTAAAGTCAACTTATTTAAAGTTCACAGCAACTTTCCTGGGGTAAGTTTTTTTTGTTGTTGTTGTTTGTTTTTTTATCTCAATTTTACAGATAAGAAAACTGAGGTTTAGTGAGTTTAAATTAATAGCTGAGGATCCAGAATTGGTAATTCATGTAGCCCAGACTGCAACCCTAATCAGTCTGTCTTCACAGGGTCAGGAATTTGTGCTCCTGATGGAGGTGACTTGAAGAAGCTGCAGTTCAGCAGAGCCACCTTGAACTTGGGGTCAGAAAGTCAGGACTTGAGTTCTGACTCTGTTGCTTTTTGACTAGGTAACTTGCTAAATCATTCAGGTTCTTGACTATGCTAAGAAATAACAACATCTATCCCACAGGACTATTTTAAGATTTACATGCAATATTGTTTCTAGAAATTTCTGAGGAATGGGGTAGGGGATGAATACATTTATAAATATTTCATTGATTTTTGAAAGTCCCAAAGCTGCATACAAATGCAATTTGGAGGTAACTGTTGGGGTAGAATTTAAGAAACCAGTCTTTGAAACTTAATCTTAAGGTTTGAATTTGAGTCCTTCAACTTATCAACTCTATATCCTTGGGCATGGTATCTAATTTTTCAATGCTTCATGTTTCTCACCTGTAAAATAGTGTCAGTAATAACACCTATTTCAAATGGTTGTTTGAGATTAAATTAGTTAATATACATGCAGTTCTTAACACAGCCCTTAGCACACAGCAAACCCTAAATAAATAATAGTGATTACTATCACATTATTTGTGTGAAAAGACAGGAGAGAGTGACTTAACAGTTTGGGGGATCTAGTGGGGCTAGATAGCAATTCTGCAACTCACTCCTGGATTCTAGTTAGTCGTTACACATTAATAAGATTGGAAAACTCCCCACAGCATTTGGAATTTAGCCCACACCTCCCTCTGTATCTTTCTTCCAGGTACTTCTGTACTCTAGAGCTTTGAGGGTTAGAGTAAATAAAAGCCTGGCTTTTCAAAAATATTGCTCCACAATGAAATTTGTTAATTGGATGGCTTCTCTACTTTGTTTTATAATTAGTTAAAATTTCTCAAAAAGTCCTCAGACATGAACAAAAGAAAAAATTAGAGCAATTCAATGGATTCTTTAGAGAAAAGAATTTTATTACTGGTTTCCATTAGAAATATGCCTATAGGAATCAAAGAGAGAACCGTACAGTTTTCTAGATGCTTATAGGCATATTAGTAATGATCAGATCCATCAACAGATAGATAAATCAATTAACAAGAAGAAGTCTCAACTATGTTCTTACAAATTACCATTTAAGGCATCTGACTTATTTGAATGTGTTAACATTTTTGTTTCCACCTGCAGATTAGGTTGCTTCATATATCCTGAGATGTTTATTTACAATTTAAAGGTAATAAGCTGTTGGTTCAAGTACTTAAGTACAATCCTCCTTAAGTCTTCAGATTTACTTAGTGGTTTATCAATAATCATAGATTGACAAGCCAAAGCTGGCCAGGTGATCCTCTAGCCCAGAAAGGATTCTACTGGTGAAGGCATTATTATATACTGGTTGAGAAGCAGCAGCTTCAATCTGAGTGTGGGGGACGAGCTGGTTTTTCCCCAGATCCATCCTCTGCCCTTCTCTGGCTTGGTCTGTACCCTGGAATGCTGACTTCATCAGACTGCCTCACCTGGAATCTTTTCTCCTCTGGCTCCTTTCCATTAGCGTTTGATCAAAGGGAAGAGAGAGTTCAGGTTCTTTGTTTCTCCTGCTCCTCTCTTTGGCACTGCATGTTGACAAGGCTGAATTTCCTCTCAATGACCCACTTTCTTCCATTGTCCCTGCAGGCCTAGAAGGTAACAGCTTCTGGCTCTTCCTACTCCCTGGGTACTTCAACATCCCTTATTGATTCTCTTAATTCTACCCACACCTCCATAAATAGCCTCTTCATTAAATTTTCTTCAAATACCCTTTGAATGTGCCATATGTTTCCTGCTGAGATCCCGATTGATACAGTGGAGAACATTTTGAAACATTACATGGGTACCAATAATAGTAGGTGGGCTAAGAGAGGCTTCTAAACATAAGGATGGAGATTTAGAAAGGGATTTCTTTGTGTAAGACTGAAGGAACAGAGAAATTGTGCCCCTTCATGTCTCTGTGGAATGATTTTAGTCAAGTACCTCTTTAATATCAAGGTGCCACCTGTCCTGCACAAAACCATCTGGCCAGAGAGTAGAATAAGAGTGGCCTTTAGAGTTTGGTGTGGAAATCATGCTGTCCCTGAAGATAAAGAAGCTGCTTCTTCCTCCCTGGGTCTGTTTTGCCATCACTCAGATCCTGCAAACATCAACGTTCCTAGCCATATTTTTATGGATACATTATTCATGGGCATCTTTATTTGACTTATCAACTATAATTTAAGTCCCTGAAGGGGAGAGTGCATGGATTTTAGCCTCCTGCCTCAATCCTAGTAACTAGGTATACACTTTGAACATTGCAGGTGCTTAATAAGGACAGTTTATTAAATACTCAATTTACAGGATAAAGGAAAATAAGTAAAACACATCTTATCCTTTCCTAGATGTTTTTACAGGACCTAAGTTTCAGGTGACTTTGGGAGCCTTTGTTTTCATGGCCATCTGAAGAGCCATGAGGGCAGGCTGGAATTACATATTATCTACATTCAGTTGAAGAGCATCTGTTGTGTTTAACATATTATTTTCAGCAAACAAGCTTCCAACACAGAGACAGGAAGATCAATATCACCTTAAGTGAAATATAAATCTGAGTTGCATCTGCAAGAGGGTGAGAACCAACCCATCTTCACATGGATAACTTGTCCCAAAGGCGCCATGAAGATTGCCAACAACAGAAGCTTCAGAATAAAGTCCTAAGGGTTGCCATGAGAGATGGAACAAGAACAAAAAGAATTAGAGCATGCTCCTGAATGTGCTCACACTGACAGGTAGAAATGATCTCCCGTGGGAACAAAAGGCTTGATGCGAAAAATGATCAGGCCCTGGGCTTAGTGGCGAACTTTAGTTTTCTATACATGGAAATGTCCCAGTGGCCTTCAGTCTAACCTGTGCACTCAGGCCCTAAAGTTTTAGAATAAATACACTGCCTGAGTCAGACAATATCAATAAATCATTTAAAACCTTGAGCTGTGGGAGTTGGGGTTGGTGTGGGGAGCTTAGTTCTTGTGGGAGAAATTTACCAGACAAAAACCTCCATGCTGGTCGGAAATACATTAGTGAGATTAATACCTAATTAAATGCAAGTCCAAAACTAAACAGAAAACGTGTTCAATATGTTTTCTCTAAATGTGATATAGAAAAGGGATGGGGTAAGGGTGACAGCAATAGAAAACAGGCAATACAAAGCAAGTAGCTAATTGCATAAAAGTAGAGTCAGACTATCAGAGTTTGGAATTTTAGTCATGGGTATGTGGGTAAATTACTCTTTTTCTGAGAAGAGAAATGGCAAGGACGAGGAGGGTTGAACTTCCTAGCAGAAGGAGTATCACACCTTTAGAGGCAACTGTACTCCTGATTGAGATTTTTACACTCTAACATTTTATTAATGACTTGTTGATATAGACAAAAGAAATGTCTTAACCTGGCTTTTTTACAGTCTTGAATGAAAGTTTCTCCTTCTTTTAACTAGTGAGATCCTGGGGGGATCGGATGGGGGCATGGACCTACTAAGTAGCAGACATCCTACTAGACACACAGATTTCTTAGTTCTCATAACACACCCATTTTTTTAAATGAGAAAAGTGAAGTTATCAGAAGTTAAGCATCTTTCTTGCACAAGCTATGTGATCTTAACTCAGCTTCTTCATTTGGAAAACAGGAAGGGTGTGAGCATCCAATGTGAAAGAGCGCAAGGATTGTCAATATCTCACAGGTGTGGAGTACTTGTTCCCGTGGTTGGTGTGTGTAGTGTGCTAGGGCAGTTCTTGCTTCTGGCTGGAAGCATTTCCCACATACCTCATGCAGCCCTGTCTGTAGGAGGTGGGCCCTGCGACCACACCTGCTCAATCATAGTCCTCTGTTCTCTTGGTTCACAGGAAGGCAGGTAGTGCAAAAGGATCAGTCAGAGTCCTGCACTTGGTTGACTTATAGTCCTCTTTCCACTCTAAGGTGGATGGGTAATAATAATAATCATTATTGTTATATGGGTGAAGTGGTTTCTATGTATGAGGTGCTGTTCCAAGCACATTCACATATTAACTTATTTAACCTCAGAGCAAGCCTATGAGTCCAATGCTATATCTATTCACATTTTAAAGACAAGAAAACTGATGCACAGAAAGGGCTTGAATCTGGGAGTTAGTGGTGATTTCCTCAGATGCCTGGTGAAAGTGTGCAGAACGAAGCCAAACAGAGACAAGCTGAGATGGGGCAAGGAGGGACAGAATGAATGAATCCTACATCATCCGAGTCCTGCATCCCAGGTTTCCAGGGCCTGGTGTTCATATCTTTTCTTTGGTTTCAAGGGATTCCTTCAATGCCCTTCCCAGATGCGAGAGCAGAAACAATTCCCTTCTGTTTAACTTAGTTTACATTGGCTTTCTGTTACTTGTAGTGAAATAGTCATGATAACTTTTTGATAGTGTGGGTTTTCTCAGGAATATAAATGAGACTCATTTGTAGCTAACTAAAGAGAATACGTTTATTATTTATTTACATTCATATGTTATAATATAGCTATACTTTTAAAAATATATTAGTGAATAAATATGTTAGGTTTCAATGAGAGACACAACTAATTATATTTCCATGTGTCCATCTTGGTGATGAATAACCATATATCCATTTATTATCTGAAGCTGATTTCATACATTCACTTGCATCAACACAACTTAAAGCTAAATACCATTAGAAAATTCTGTTGCTTTGGGTGAGAATTTATTTTGTAGGGTTTTACAAACTGTAGTTTACAAAAACCAATCAAGAGAAGATAAAGTTTGATTAGAATTTCTAAAAATTATATACCTGTAGCTTACCACTACTCTGCCCAAAGAATACAGAGCTGGAGGGTGCTTCCTTTTATAGATGAGTGCTATGAACTGACTGTTTTTGTCCCCTTCAAATACATATGTTGAAGGCTAATCTTGAATATGATGGTATGGAGGCCTTTGGGAGGTTATTAGGTTGCATAGGGTGGAGCCCTCATGAATGGGACTAGTGTTCTTCTACCTGGTATATGTGGATATAAGGAGAAGACCATTATCTGTAAGCCAGAAGGTGGCCCTCACCAGACACTGAATCTGCAGGTGCCTTGACCTTGTACTTCCCCACCTCTAGAATTGTGGGAAATAAATATTTGTTATTTAAAGCCACCCAGTCTATGATATTCGATCATAGCAGGCCTAATTTATATTATGAAGAAAGGCCCAAAGAGGTTAATGTGCTCAAATATCCAGAAGTAGTGAAAGAAGGAGTAGAAGATGTTGGCCTTTCTCCCTCCCACTTCTAACTCATCACCAACCATTTGGTAGCCTATGGTGGCGGCTGGTGCAGGGAAGGCCTCCACAGTACCTCTGGCAGTCTTCAGGCAGCTGCCACTGGCAGCAACAGTGAGGATCCCCTTCTGTGTCTCCTCCACAGCCCTTCTTTCCATCCTCTTGTTTGGGGGCAGTGTTGGTCTGTTAGAAAGCAGCAGACTGCCATTCTGCATGGGCTCCTGCAGCACTAGCCCTAAGTTCAGACCCCATGCCATGAGTCACAGAGTTTCCTCTAAGGCTGACCTACTGCTTCTCAGTCACCCAGTCATGAGGCACCAGAAGGCTTCAGAGACCCTGAGTGTGCGTGGGCGCTTACCGCAAAAATCTGTCAAAGTGAGATAGTTTCAGGAAAACTAATTAAGTCACTGACAGCATGATTCAGTGAAGGGGGGGTGGTGGCGGGCCCTATCAAATCCGTGGTGAGTCATTGCCTTAAGCAAGAGTATGAATATGAATGCACAATTACTGAGAGCTATTCATTAGCCTCAGCTCACTCCCCAAAGGTAAAAACCAAAATGTCTTAACAGAGTAGACTCACACCCAGGTCCCTCTCAAAGCCTGTGGGAAAAATATTGTCTTAATTTGCTGCTAAACAGTTAAGAACTGCTCCATATAGAATTTGGAGGTTCACACTGCATGTATTAGAATAGCCCAATTTTGAAAGGGTTGAAGATAGAAATGATTATTGTCTTTAAAAAAATCTTCTTGGATTTGTAAATATTCTGTAGCACAAGCAAGACTGTGATCTCTGTTTAAGGAAGAGGTCTGTGCAATGGAAGAATTTTATTTAGTACAGATGCATCGCATTTATGCATGGAACATACATTCACGGGGTTGTTTGAGAATTAGGTTTTGGTAAACTAAGTTGCATTCGAAATTCACAGAGAATGTTTGCTTTCTAATGGGACCCTGCAGTGCACTCTGTAAAGCCACCAACCCATTCTTGTGGAAAACAAGAAAAAGTAATATTCCTAATTTTTTGATTCATATTTTAGATCTCACTGGCTTTATTAAAGCTAATCCTCCAGAGTGTTATCCTTCAGAATCCCAGAATTCTGCAAGCTATGCTGAAATGACTCAAACTAGAAAAATCCCCTGTTTTAAATGATGGTGAACTTTACTCTTACCACCAAAGACCGGACCTCCCAAGTAAGAAACAAAAGAAAATAAAACAACAATAACAAAATCCAAATGAAATCCATGAGGAAGATTAAAATAAATTATATGAGTAGCTGAGACATGGACTTTGTAGATAATATATTCTGTTCTCCTTTCTAGTTTCACATCAAAACAATAGGACCCTTCTTTAGGAAATCCAGGATAGACCAACGTCAATAGGCTATTATCAATGATCATCATGTAAATTAGGCATTTGTGGGGAGCTGGCTTCACTTATTTGGGCTATTTATGACAGTTTAGGCTAGTGATTCTCAACTCTTGGCTGCACATGAGAATCACCTGGGAACCTTTTGAATCGCAGGGATTCCGGAACCCATCCCAGAATCAGAACTACAGGGGAATGGGGACTGGGTATCAGCACCCAGAATGTTGTGAAATTTCCCCAGGTGATTCTAATGCGCAAAGCTGAGAACCACTGATTCAGAAAATCACCGCTTGAAAATAAGGCTTAAGTAGCATAGCAGCAATGTCTCACCCTCTGAGGCAGTATTTCCAAAAAAAGTGGGTTGTGGACTATCCAGGCTGCCTGTTAAAAGTACAAGTTGCTAGGCCGGGCGCGGTGGCTCACGCCTGTAATCCCAGCACTTTGGGAGGCTGAGGCAGGTGGATCATGAGGTCAGGAGATTGAGACCATCCTGGCCAACATGGTGAAACCCCATCTCTACTAAAAATACAAAAAACTAGCTGGGCGTGGTGGTGTGTGCCTGTAATCCCAGCTACTTGGGAGGGTGAGGCAGGAGAATTGACTGAACCAGGGAGTCGGAGGTTGCAGTGAGCCGAGATCGCGCCATTGCACTCCAGCATGGCCACAGAGTGACATGCCATCTCAAAAAAAGAAAAAAAATACTGGTTGCTGGGGTCCCTTCCCATTCCACCCAGGAGTCTGCCCTTTGAACAAGCTCTTAGGTCCTCCACTTGTACTGTAAACAGTGGGGATGCTACCTTTAGGGCATTCCATATTGAAGTATTAGTGAACACTTAGAAGGTGCTTGTGATATCACATGGATTTTGCTCACCTTCAAAGGAGCTAGTTATCAAGCTGGTTATAGGAATTGTGGTGAGGTGAGTGACATTTGCTGCTCATTTAATTTCCCTCTTTGGTTTTCTGCAGTGAGTAGCTCCTCCTTCTCTATAAGTATCCATTTCTCCAGATATTTCCTGACCCTCCTGCCCGTTAGAGCTCATCCATCACTTTAGGAGGCCGAGGTGGGTGGATCACGAAGTTAGGAGTTCAAGACTAGCCTGGCCAAGATGATGAAACCCCGTCTCTACTAAAAATACAAAAAAAATTCGCCACGCATGGTGGCGGGCGCCTGTAATCCCAGCTACCAGGAGGCTGAGGTACAGAATTGCTTAAACCCGGGAGGCGGAGGTTACAGTGAGCCAAGATGGTGCCATTGCACTCCAGCCTGGGTGACAGAGCGAGACTGTGTCTCAGAAAAAGAAGAAGAAGGAAAAAAAAAAAAGAAGAAGGAAAAACAAAAGAACTTATCCATGCGATACCCTCTTCTATCACTGGCCAACTGATGGAATGAGTTGATTTAGACTAGTGAAAACTGTCTTGTTCTTTTCACATAACTAAATTTTAACAACTGCCTTCAATGATTTAACTCAAAACCAGAAATGAGTACAATGATGTAATGTAGTGTAGGAAGGTGGTGGGGAGCCCCAGCTGACACTTGCAAGGCACACCATGTGGGTGGCAACCTCCCCAACTATACAATCTCACGATCTTCTGATTAATCCTTCCCCACTGCTAGGAAGTCTCTCAGGTCTTTGTTTTTATTCCCTACAATCTACAATTACCTCAAAAACACACTCCTCTGCAGAAGGGTGAAATCACTGTCAGTTGTTGGGTGAGCAGATTTATATAGGACAATGAAGGTATTTTCAAAGCAACTTGCAGATGAAGTAACCCTCAAGTGGTTTTGAGAGCAATGCAAATTCATCACAAATACAAAAATGCTCTTTTGTTAAAGAAAAATAAATTGTTTTAGTATATAACTCCCTAAATGACTTCTGTAGGATTACTCAGGGTCCACATAGACTCAATACTTACACAGGCTAAATGAAACTAATATTTTCTGATCATTTATTTCAGCATTTAATCTACGCTTTTCAAAATATTATTTTCCATAAGAACTGGGCCTTTGGGCTAAGCTAGATTTTGATTTTCTTTGTTTTCTATCCTTATGTTGTAACTACACGGGATTAGCTAATAAATAAAAATTGGAGATCAAAAACCAAATTAAATACTTTCATTTGAGTGAGATGAGTATGGAGGAGGAGTGTAACACAGAGCCGATAGTAACAGTTACAAAAGAAACCACACAGCCTAAGGTTCTTAACTTGCCTCTCCTCTGAAATGTGGGTCCCTTTGTTCTTAGTCATCCTTAGTGCCTGATGAAAAATCTGACTAGAGACAAGACACATGCTTGGAGCTTTCCATTCCATAGAAAACTGGGACGGGGCCCGGCACGGTGGCTCATGCCTGTAATCCCAGCATTTTGGGAGGTCAAGGCAGGCTGATCACTTGAGGTCAGGGGTTCAACATCAGCCTGGCCAATATGGCAAAACCCCGTCTCTACTAAAAATACAAAAAAAATTAGCCTGGTGTGGTGGTGCATGCCTGTAATCTCAGCTACACTGGAGGCTAAGGCAGGAGAATCGTTTGAACCTGGCAGACAGAGGTTGCAGTGAGTTGAGATCTCGAGATCTCACCACTGCACTCCAGCCTGGGTGACAGAGCGAGACTCTGTCTCGAACAAAGAAACAAACAAACAAACAAAAACTGGAATGAGACTTCCACAGATCATGTGACCAGAATTTAACCCAATGACACAACACAATACCAGAGAAAGTTTGTGTTTCTTATATATGGGTCATTAAGTTGCGTTTAATTAGCGGCTGAAGATTTTATGCTGATTTCATCCAGCTCTCTCACGAAGGTACCATTTTTATTTGTAAGGGAGACTAGATAACTGACAGCTTTGATAACGTGACACTTCTCAATAAAGGTAATGAGAAAAGAACAAAAGGGCAGGCACGTAGGTTCTGGCTGTTTCTAACAGTGTTACGTTTCCGATGGTGGCATCGGTAAGTATTTTGTTCCTTTATGACATAAACCACAATTCTTATCCTAAACCCTTGGGGGCCTGATGTGTTTTAAAATAATTTTGTTTTTAGATTTTGAAATAGGATAAAATGTATATACTGTATATTTTGTAATATCCATACCATGATCTGATTAGCCATCTTATAATAAAGCAATATTTTTGTAGCAAAACATATAAATATTCATATTAAATGGGATATATAAATACTGTAAATAGTCTCAAGTCTGTTTAGATTGGGTTTTGTTGCCAAATGACTTGTGGTAAAGCAAGAAAATACTTTTAAGAGATTTTTAGACTTGGAATTGCAAACAAGGGATTATGGATTTATATCTGTGTATTTTTCCAAACCATTCGAGAATTTATATTTTTAAATCTTATTAATTCGGTAATTTGTCCCATACATTATTGTCCTAAAATATTCTTTTCATGCTTAAAATGTTCCCTGTATTCACTGTACTCATTGATTTGGTCACTATCTTTTTGGTGACTTATTATTTTTAGTATTTCATGTTATAATAAGCGTTTTAAGGCTCAGTTTCCTCTTTTAGAAAACTTCTGTTGGCATTGTTCCTGGCACTTAAGTGCTTACATCAGTCAGTAAGCTTTCTTTGACTGCAAGCAAGAGGCACTGATTCTGACTTAAGCAAATGAGAATTTACTGTGAGTTTATGGAATTAAAAGAACGGTTGAAGAACCATGCTTGGAAATAGCAGGGAAAAGAAAAACTTTTAGATTGAGGTTAGGGATATTTTATCATGACTTCTCACCTCCACCTTTTAAAATTCTGAGTCACTCTGCTGAAGATCAAGCCCCAGGCAAATCTGAGGGGCTGAGCGGCTCATATGCCCACCACTTGGCTAGAAGACAGCCTGACACATTGATTGACACTCCCACCACGCCTGAGCAAAGGGTGGGGGAAGCACATTCTCCCACAGGAAATGAGGTTGTTATCACAAGAAGAATGCAAATGGACTCTGATGGCAAAACAAAACAAACCTAACAGAAGTCCTCCACAGAATTCACCATATTTTCTGAATATTATTCTTAATTCTTGGCTTTTTAAGAATGCACAGTCTTATTTTTTTAGGCCATCCTCAGAGAAAACTTAACTCATCGCCATGGGCAGGTGAGTTGTATTCCTCTAGACTTTTTTCAACATTCTGTATCTTTCTTGAGCACCAAGGCTAGAGATGTTTGCTATTTGATTTTATTTTGGTACGAGTAATGAGTTATTTTCAAAGTGATCTTTAAATAAGGAGTATCTCCTACCAAGGCAACACTGAGAGAGGGAATCTTAATGGCAGAAACCACTTTACTAATAAGAAATGCAAATTCACCTGGAATCTACTTAAGAAAAACAACGTATATAATATGGCTCAAAAACCAAGAAAATGAAAAAGGCAATGAACATGGTTTTTCCTCATTTACCACTTAAAAATTTTTAAGGAATATTATTATTCTCCTTAAGTCCTACATTTCTTTAAGTGCCTTTTCAAATTGCGTACCATTTTTACAGGCAGGTGCTGACGGGTGCAAACAATCAGCTCGAATTGTTTATAATACACATTTCTTACCTGATACTCATACTCTGTGAAAGGCAATAGTTCGGAATCTATAAAAGAGGTTGAGCTTCCATTATAGATTAGGACTGGATTGGACTTTCCAGGCTGAGTTGCTATTTGTCTTCTGTATAATTCGTAATACAAAACTTTTCCATTTGGCTGCAGCGGTCCTGTCCACAAAAGGGAAACAGTTGGCTGGAATCCTCCTGGAGCCATTTGTACCTCCAGATGTGGAGGGGGTTGCATCAAAGGTGCAATCTCAGGGGTCTGTATGAATGTCCAGTCACTTGATGCACATCCCAGGGTGGTGCACGCTTGAATTCGTATTTCATACCTTCAGGACATAAGGCAGAAATTAGTGATTTTCAGCAAAATAGATTTTCATGGGAAGAATCTTTAAAACACCAGGCCTTAAAAAAAAAAAAAAAGACAAGCTTACATGTATTCTTATTCACAGCTAATTCTTAAGAATAACAAAGTTGAGAATGGCTTGAACCTGGGAGGCAGAGCTTGCAGTGAGCCGAGATTGCGCCACTGCACTCCAGCCTGGGTGACAGAGCAAGACTCTGTCTCAAAAAATAAATTATATTTCCATGGAAATTTTTGAACAATCAAAATCCCCCTGGCTTTCTAAACTAAAGTTCCTGATCTGTTCGAAAGGGGTGAGTGCAATTCTTCCCCCAAACAAGGATGTATGGAATAAATAACTCTCAAGATTCTTTCTGGCATGAAAATTCTGGTACTCTTCAGAATTACTTAACATAGCAATGAAGAATGCAGACCTTAGAAAGTATGAAGCAGTTCTCAGCAGTCCTGGACTCCTACCTTTGCAGCTAGAGCTAAATGATCCCCCAGGAATGTTTCCGGGTCATGAAGGAACATCATGGAATTAAGGTCTCATTGGTAATAAATCCCCTCACCTGATACCTAACAGCTTAAAACAGCCTCCCTTACATGATACAAAGACCTTGCGGGGCCAAAGTTAACCCAACTACACACCAGATTATCAATCATGAAGACACCTTATCACCATCCAGTTAAATTCAACTAATCAATTATGTTTTGCCTCATAGCTGGTCTCTGCTACTTGAAAAGGTCTATTTACATAGCAGGGACTTCTCCTTTCCAACAAAATGAGTTTTTGTGAGTATTTAGTGCCTATGGCTGTAAATGAGCACTTTTTTCTCTATTTCCAACCACCATTGATTTTATGACACCTTCAATTTTCCCGCAGGCACCCAGCTATCTTCTTTCTACCTTTATTCCTTTTAGTTCTAGCCTTTTCCTCTTCTATTTTCTACCTCCCCTCTTTGCTCTTTGAATCACTGCTTTCTGTTCTTGTACTTGTTCTGTCTCTTCCACCTTTTTGCTCTCTTAATTACACCTTTTTCCCTTTGTGACTTATTTTATTCCCACTTTCTTCTCCTCCTCCCCTGGTTCTCCTCTCATGCCGATCTCCACCATGACAGGGCTACCAGTTTATTGGTGATCAAATCCATAGCTGTGTATGGTAGATCTGACTTCTAAGCAATTCTGTGAAGTCAATTTTGATTTCCCACATAAAGATTATTCATTTTCTGGGTTATCCGTGGTAGTTTTTAAATTTTGGGCTGGATTCCTTCTGCTACTTAGGACATTCCCAGGCTATTTCTTCTTACTGACCAGCTGGGGGTGCTGAAAGGAGGACACACACATTTGCAATATTCCGTGAACATTAATCCACTAAAAACAAAAACAAAAAACCACGCATGAACTCCAACTTCATATAGAAGTGATACTCTGTTTTATGTCAATGCCACTTACAGATTCAGTTAGAGTGGATAATGAAGAGATTTCTCTCACATTCTTAAATATCCTTGCAATTTATCAGATAAATTAAACTTTTTTTTCCAGCCTGGAAAAAGCATTCCTTTCATGCCTGGACAAACTCTTTCACCTCTAGAAGACTTTTTGAATAAGAGTTTCAAAAAGGAGCAAATTGATATGATTTTTGAAAGTTGGAGGTACAGTCAGGTAAAGAGGAAGCCAGTCTAGAATATACAGCTCTGCAGCTACAGTGGGCCTTTTTAACGCCCTGAATCAGTGTAAGGTAATATAAAAGCCAACTCACATAGCATGTGGATTAGCTGCGGAGGATACCTGAGGAAGTTTTAATTACTGTTTAATATTTAATAGACCCTAAATAATTGTCATGAGTAGATGCAAAAGACCATGAATGTTTCATTTAAACAGCACTATATATCAGAGGTAATTATAGGAGGATCTAATCTACACATCACTAGATTACAATAATAGCTGAATTTTACCTGTGGTAGTTGGAAATCAACACTCTTTCAGCCTTTAATTTTTTTAAGTGATTCTGTTCATTTTACTAAATTTTAAGCATAAAATGTCTCTTATTACCCTTCTCTCTGGGGATGTAAGTTACTTAAAATGTGATGGGGAAAACTGCCAAACAATTATTTAAGCAATGGGCAAGATTCTTTTGTGTGGAGAACAATGCACTTCCATGCATGTCACAGAGCCCAGATGGGACCGCTAGGAAAACATGAGCTAGCAAAGTGGCACTGTCCTGAGAAACCATAAGAAAGTAGAGTCAGAGAAGCCTTATTATTCCTGGAAGAAGTGCTGGATTTGATAAGAAGGCTCTTCACGAAACAAATTGTGTTTTAGTCTAACTCTGGCTGGTAATTGCGCTCATTGATTGGCACTTTTTAACCTTAAAATAATACATCATTTTCTTCACAGTCTGGCCAGATGACCCTATCAGGGCTGTCAGAACTGTCCAGGGGCCTGCGTATTTCCAGGGGGACTAGCCTCATCTCTGTCCTACTTATTTCAGATACCAGGATGCATTGCAAACCTTTCTGAAACACTGACTCTCAAAACATCACCTGAAAGAATTCTGCTCTCTGGAGGTTATGCAAGCAGGCTTTGCTTGGGTGAGGATGTGCTTTGTCTACTATGCACGTTTAGGTGGATGGAGGTTGGGGACACCTTGCATCCCATTTTTAGAGTCTTCATTAGAACTGACCAAGGGCTCAGGCAATAGAAAGGTCAGCAGTGGCTTACTCTCAGAAAACCGAGACATGGCTACCTACCTGTGAAATGGCTTCAGCTGGTTTACTATATATGACTGCGTACCAAAAGAATTATGAGTTGTGTTTATGTGTATGATTTTAGTTTCTCTTTCAAATAGTTCACGGATGAAGAGGGTATAATTGATGATATCACCATTTGTTCTCACTGGAGGGTCCCAGTTCACTAAGATCTCCTGAGGACCCCTGGCCTGCAATTTTGGAGGTTCCATCCCTGAGGGTGCTGAGGGGCTGGTTCGATCTTTGACAAGAGGACTCAAAATACCCCCTTGGCTGTTGCTGGCAGTTACTGTGTAGCCATACTCCACACCTGGGGTGAGAGTAAAATCATGATAGCGTGTTTCCAAGCCTGTATATACAATGGTTCCATCCCTCCTAAGTTCATAACTTCTGATCTGGCCATTTGGGTTTCTTGGAGGTTTCCAGGTGATTTCTATTGATTCTGAGCCTGTGACTTGCAATGTTGGAGAGTCCATGTTCTCTGGCAGGGCCTCCATTGTCCAGGCAGATTTTGACACACTAGCTGTGCAACCTCCATTCGTGCAGGCTACAAGGGAGAAGTTATACTGAGTGTAAGGCTGCAGGTGGGAAACCAGCAGGCACAGGCCCTGGCCAGCAAGGGACTCTTTATTATCATATCTAACTAAATATTTAGTAATCTTTCCATTTTGCACTGTGGGCGGTGACCAACATACATTCATTTGAGTGGCACTGATGGCCCAAAGATCTGGAGGGCTGACTTCTGATGGAGCAGCCTCCAGAGTTGTGATGCTGGTGGGTTTGCTGGTGGAGCATCCTCCACTCGTGCAGGCTTGGAGTGCATAGCTATAGGTGGAAAAAGGAAGAAGCTCTTCATCAGTGTAATTGAAAGTCACAGGATCAAAGCTAAAAGGATAGAGCATTTCATTCCTTTGAAGCCTATAGGACTGGATAATACCATTAGACTGTTCTGGTGGGATCCAGGAAATCAGCAGTTTTTGGGGATTCATAGAAACATAGGATATCACAGGTGGAGAGAGACCTTCTGGAGGTGCTTGCAATGTCCTCACCACATTCCAAGAGCTACAGGTATGCCCAGCTGAATTCCAAGTGTAGATTTTATATTCACACTGCGTCCATGGTTGCAAACCTGTGTCATTATACATAAATGTATTCCTTTCAGTGTTATATTCTGTGAAAACAATTTTCTCGTCGGCCTGGATTGTCTGATTTCCCCAAGCTTTTCCCTCGAAGCATCTGCGAATCACTTCATAGCGAATTATTTTTCCATTAGGGTTAACAGGCTCAGACCAGCTCAGCTCAACACTGGTGGACTTCACAGAGTGGACAGTAGGAGCCAGCTGAGAGTCTGGAGGGGCTTCATCTGTCCACAGAGGCTGAGGCGCCGAGTGTGCACAACCTGCTCTGGTGCAGGCCTCCAGGGTCAGTGTGTAGAGAGTGAAAGGATCCAGGCGGCGGAAGAGAAACTGACGATTCAAACCAGAGTACTCCAGGAACCCGTCACTGAAGATGTTGTATGTCTACAGAAGGACAGAAGCAAAAGGGATAACTTGCAGCATACAATTTCTTTGTGTAGTTACTTAGCCCCTTTTTAACCTTCACCCCCTTGTTCCTTATTTTGGTGACCCTAATTTAGAAGAAGTATTCTGATATTAATTGGGGATATGTGATTTTTTTCTGTTAACATAAGGCCCACAGAGAGACAAACAATGTTTTTCTTTGCCTTTTTCTTTTCTTTTTTTTCAGTTTGGGAACTACATAAACATTTATCTCAAAACTAAGGGCTATTGAATCTGATTCTTTGACTTAAATGGTATTCACAAGGTTTCTCCTATTTGTATTTTTTTAAAGTAGAGAATAGTATTAAAATCTCCTGTTTTATGGATATGAACTGCTTCTGATCTCATACTGACTAAAGTAGGGTCTACCTTCCACGGCATTTGCTAGGAAATAGAATTACAATGCTTAATCATTTGTTGTTACAGAGTGCCAGGGCTGAAAGAGTATGCTTGTGTGTGTGTGTTTAGGCACACAGACACCTATATTTTATACATAAGTACAAATATCCATACATATATATGCATGTACATAAATCTTTATGACTAGGGGATGGAAAAAAACACCCTGTTTTTTCTTGCAGGCCATGGAAGAACTGATTGCTCCTTGGGGGCAAAGTAGTCTTTTGTTCTGGAAAAAAACATCTGAATGCTTATTATACTGTACGAATGTAGAGCAAGTTTTCATTTTTTATGAAAGATGGGAAGTAAGTTAATCTGAATGCAGGTGTTTTTGAACAGTGATTTTCCAACCTTTTCCTGCTCCAACAAACCTGAGAGAGATGACACACTCCTTTTGATGACTCCCTATCATGGTGACTCTCAAGAGGGGACAGGACACATTTTACAGCCCTTGGAAGGCACACCCTTGAAACATTCCCAGGAGTGGTTCTTGGGCAAGCTTAATTTAGACTAAATTGTTAATATACTCCATTTTTTCCCTAAGATTACATAGCCTAGAAGTTTGGAAACCTCTTTATGTTGGAATGTTGTATGTTGCTGTGATTTTCTTGTTGAGGACCCAGGGCAAGGCCACCCCCATGTGGGAAGGGGACTGCCATATCTTCTGAAGGGAGCGTAGGTTCCATAACTAGCTTGCAGCCTCTGTGACCCCCCAGCACCCCTTGCTGCCCCTGATATTCACCCGGCAAATCTCTAATTAGTGTAAAATTTAGCTGTCCCTCTATACTCAAGCTCTGAAATGGGTTTGTAGAAAAACACCCAAACATTGTTATTGGTCTCACTTTAAACTTCTATCCATACATTTTAAACAGGCGATTACCAATTTGTAATCCTATTTTATTCCCTCATGCTTTTGCTCTGTCATTTTCCCAGGTGATTATTTCACATTTCCTCCTTTCCCCTAACCACCAACACCCTCTTCCCTCCCTCACCGTTGATTGATTGTTGACATAACCACATCGTTCACTGAAAATAGAAGCAGTTAGAGAAGAATGCCTCCATGTTATATATTCTGACCTCTGTATCCATGTGAATCTAGACTTACATGATTTGCTTTTCCTCCTTTTGCTATGAATGAAATATCTCTGTCCCTATTGAAGGCCACCTAAGCGCTCTATCCCATCCCTTCCTCCTTCCCCAAGACTTCACTACTGCCGTTATTCTCATTATCTCCTACGTCACCAGTTTATCTCCCTCTACTGGTTATTTCTATTCATGTTTAAATGTACTCTAGTATTTTTCAATGATTTTAAATAAAACTTCCCCATCCCACAGTCTCCACCTATTGCTCCATTTCTCTGCTTTTCTTTTCATCTAAATGGCTTTAATGAGTTGATGTCCTATTTCCTCCCTTGCCATTCTCTCCTCAACCAGCCATGCCAACCAGGTTTCCCATTCTACTGCATACTCTCCTTGTCAAGATCACAGTGACCTCCTCATTTCTATACTCGGGGTGGCTTCTCTGCCTTCATTTTACTTCTGCTCTCAGCAACATTTTGGCATATTTTCTCTTCTCTTTTTGGACACTCCGCTCATGCACTTTTCCTTCTAGCCTAGTTCCCTCTTATTAGTCTTTGCTGGCTCTCTTTCCTCCTCTTGACCCCCACATTTATGCCTCAGGGCTTGATCCCAGACTCTCAATAGGTTGAGTTACATTCTCTCCATAGCTGATCTCCTCTGGCACCATGGGTTTATATAACATCCACCTGCTAACGGATTCTGAACATTTATCCCAGCAAAGAACTCTCTCAGGAGTTTTAGACTTGTACCTCACACTATCTACTTGCTCCTTCTAACTTGTTCATCTTCCAGTCTCCCCTTCCTCATCAATAGCCCAAAGCCTAAACCCAAAAGTCATCTCAAAGTGCTCCCTTTCCTTCATGTCTCTCATTCAGCTCATTAACACATTTTGTCATCTCTATCTTCTGAATGTATCTTCAATTCACCTATAGTGCATGATTTCACAACTGCTACTCTAATTTGACCCACCTTCAATTCTACCTTGAAATCTTTAATAGTTCTCAAACTCCATTGGTCCTTATATAGTCCATTTTCCACAGGGTAGCCAGAGTGATTTTTAAAAACATAAATTTGATCATGCTATTCCTTTGCTTAAAGCCTTCAGTAATTTTTCATTGCACTTGGAACAAATTCTAAACTTTACCACAGCCTACAAGGTTGGGCACAATCTGTCTCCTACCAGTCCTTCCAACCTCTTCTAGTGCTATCTTTCTTTCCCCCAAATACTTCATACACACTAGCTTTCTTCTCTTTCCTTGAATACACCAAGTTCATTCCTGGCTTCAGGCCTTGCATTTGCTGTTCATTTTGTCTGGAACATTTTGCCCCCATATCCTCACATGACTAACTCTGTCTTGTCATTCAGGACTCAGCTCAAATGTCAACTTGATTCAAATGATATTCCATTCTAAAATAGCTTGAGCAGGCATAATTACATTATTCTATTTAATTTTCTTTATAGCATTCATCGCTCTCTGTAATTCCCTTGCTTATTTATTTACTAGTTTATTGTTTGCTTTTCTGTACCCCCACCATTCATATACTCTGCCACATTTATTCACACAGACACACACACACACACACACGCACGTGCACTCACACATGGTCTGTAACATCAGGGAACCTGACTGTCTTGTTCACTCTTGAATAAGTATATGGCACTTAGTAGAAGTATTTCACCAAATATTTGCTTAATATTTGGTGAAATGTAAATAAAGGTCCAAGGAGTCAATATTCTTATTGTCAATTATGCCAGGAAGAAGCAGATGCTCTCATGGCTCCAAATAACCACAAGAAGAAGTGCTTTGAGGGAAAAGGAGCTTTCTTTTCTGATGGGTGCCTTAGGGCCGTGATTTGGATTTTAAGGTCATAAATCCTAAGGCTCAAGCCTCTTGCCCCAGGGGGGAGAAGTCTGGCTTCTGTCCACATGTAGGCAGGCTGGTGGGAAGCAGCTTGCTACTGCTACTTGCAGCAGGCCTTGAAGCTAGGCAGAGAGGCAGCCCACAGAGAGGCCCACAGGATGGACCTGGGCCTGTGAGCTCTAGTTACAGTTCTTAGTTATTGCTGTACGTAATTTCCTGCTGTCGTCCCTCTCTTAGGGTTTTCAGGGAGGCTTTATTAAAAGTAACAGCTTAGTCTCAACCCTGTGATGTGGAATTGATGTGGGAGTCTGCCTCTTGGAGAAGGAGTGGCAAAGAAAAGGGTAGTGTGTCTATAGCAGCTGCAGGCTGGGGGACTCTGCAGTCCCAGCCTGCAGAAGGTAGTTGATGAGGGTCTAAGAGATGGACCACGGCCAGGAGAGACTGGAGGTAAAGGCAGTAGTATGAACTAACAGGTATGTCTGCCACCATCCTTGGGGAGGAACATCAGAGAGGTAGATAAAGGCTGGTTTTGTGTGGCTGAAGGTTCAAAACATCAAAATGCAGGCTATTCATGAAAATACAATCTCCCCTGTACTCATGGGCTGGCAGAGCTTGAGATACGTATACAACATTTATAACATTGTTTCTCACAGCTACATACAGAAGTTGGGAAGTTAGCAGACACCTGTGGCTTGCTTAATGAGCTCTTTTTGAAGCATAAATTAGGCAAGTCTTAAGCAAATAACTGGGTAGGGTAATTCAGGAGGCAGTAAGAACACAGTCATTTAGAGTTCAGTTCTGATGTGAGTTCCTGGCTTCAAATCCCAACTCAATTACTTACAATGTAGGCTTGGGCAGTTACTTAGCCTGCATATGCCTCATGAGGTTTGGTGGTACCCACCTAGTAGGGTTGATGTGGGGATTAAATGAGATAATCCATGGAGAGCATTTAGCTCAGTGTTGGGTTATAGGAAGCATCACACATCTAAGCTAGGTTTCTATGATCTATGATTAAGTGCCTGGAGGAGCTATCAAGGAGAATTAAACAGGTTGCGAAGGGAGTTTTCCCACAGTGACCTGATGGCATGTCAGGGCTCATCTATTTATCTGGAGAATACCAAACATAATTTCTTACGCAGGGTAGACATTACCTTAATCACACCATTGGTTCTCATAGGCTCTGACCACTGTAGTAGCAATGCCCGGCCATTCTCTTTCTGTTCTACTATAAAGTTTCTCAGTCCACTTGGGGAAGATTCTAAGGTTTGAATCAGAGTCCAAGGGCTTAAAATTTCTCCTGCATGGTTTGCAGCCACAACACCAATGCGATATGTTGTGAATGGTTCTAACCCGTATAGGTGGGCTTGATGGCTTGTTCCCTGTAAGAAAATTAACGGGTTAAGTTGTTTTTTTTTTTTTTTTTTTGAAACTGACAATATTGCTGGAAAGTCATTCTCTGAACCTCATGGCCAAAGCATGTAGGCAACAGCAGTGCAAACACTACAGCAGAGTTTTGAATTATCATTAAGAAAACAATGCATTTTTTCTTATTCTTGTTGACACCCTGAATATATTACCCAATGTTGTATGATTTCAGACACTCAGAAAGTGGACCAGATAGCATCCTTGACTTTTCAGTGCTTGCAGCCCAAAGCGTGTGATATATAAACATTAAAAAAAAAATGATGCTTCAGATCAGTGCTGCATCCAGCTCAAAATGGAAATCAGTGGTGCCAAGCTGCATGTCTGAGACTGGGATAATTGCCTGCCAGGTTAATATTAAGGGTTTGGAGAGTTAACCTGAACACCCCTAACTTCCAAATCCCCAACACTATCTGTTTGTACACAAGACTCTCCATCTTCCCAGTCTCCCTCTCTCATTCTCTTGGCATGTATATATATCTTACGAATTCTATAAAACAAATAAACACAAGAAAACAGTAACAAGCCAATTCAACTATACATGTACAAACACCCTTAGAGAAGTCTATTATTAATATAGATATAAAAATATTTTCATTTGTTAAAAGCACCATAAGTAAAACTACGAAACCTACCAAAAGTAATTGTTAGCTATGCTTGGAGAATTTGGTCTTTGTTGCTTTAAAAGAAAAGAAAAAAAGGGATAGCCAAATTAGGATTTTTAAAATTTGTTTGTTTTTCTGCTTGGAGAGCAGCATTAACATATTTGGCATAACTAAACTGGAGCTAAGAATCCTAATGTTTCTAAAGGCCCTGGGGTGCTCTTTCCACATCTGGACTGAAAGGATATGTCTTTTTAAAGTAGGAATTATGTGTGCAAGTGGGGTAGTAATGTGTTCATAGGTAAACACACACACACACACTGGCATTTTCTGTTGCGTACCATCCCCATTGGATATAAGAAATCACGAGAAAGTTTTGACTGGGTTAGTAGGATATTTACATTCAATGATCTGCTTTGGTTTATTAGATGTTTGAATGTGATACATGGTCTTCAATTGTCTTCTTTCCTTGATGAACAAGGGAGGAAGCATATAAAGTGGAGTAGTGAAAGTTATTTCTGAAAGTAGGCACCCAAGAACATCAGAAAAAATTATGTGTGGGGGCATCCAAATATCATTTTGGATAAAATCTAAAACAAGATGACAAAATCAAACAGAATTGTTTTCCAAACAAACTGGTTAGACAAAAACAAAACAATGTAGAAATAGGTTTTGGTGCTGTTTTCTGACATTATTGGCTGTATATTTTAACTGTGTTATTTCTTGTTATGTGTTAAACATAGGCAGAGAAAATACAATTTCCTTCACATATCAAAAACTTGTAAAGTCAATTTTCCTATTTCAATAAGTCCCATTATGATATTACATGCTAACCTCTTGAAATCTTTTAATATTTAAACATTTGCTGAGCAATCAGACTCTGAAACAAATTTTACAGAAATACTAATTTCTCTTTTTTAAAATATTAAAAGTTAGATCATAAATATTTAAAAACTTATTTCTCCACAACATTGGATTGGCCTTTTAGATAAATATAGCACAGAACTAGAATGACCATAATGAATATTAAATCTGAAGATGCTACAAGTCTCGATTACAAACACTCTTTTCTGATAAATGATTCCTTTTCTGTGGAAATAGGGCAAACATGGGCAAGATTAATAATGCAAAAAAGAATAATTCTTTGTTCAGAATATTCAGTAATAGATGCCAAAAAAGCATACGCTCCAAAGCAAATAGTAATCGCCTCTAACAGATTATATATAAAAAAGGTGGGCTGCTGGGGGACATTTTTTCATAAGCTTTTGTCATAAGAAACATGAAAAGCATGTGGGCTATAAAGCAAAAACATATGTATATTGTCAATAGCTGCACCTGCTCAATTATAGTTTATTTCAGAGCTGAGAATTCCATTCAGCCCCTAGATGGCAATACTATCAAACACTTTTGGTAACATGAGTACTTAATGGTTAACAACTGGCATTGAGTCATCCAACACACTCCAGGCAACCATTAAAAAAATAACAAAACTGATTTCATTATAGATTCTTTTAATAAACATTTATGGCTCAGATCCTTGAAAGCAGAAGTATTCAAAATGCCCTAGCTTCCAAACCTCCACCATCTAATATAGAAATATGGCCTGTAGGTTGCAAGCTGAAGTTCATGCATGCCTGGCACAGAAAATTTTTAGGGGTATACTCCTACAAAGGGTCATTACAACAGTTGTTTTGCTTAACCTGGTCTACATGTATCTTAAAAAAAAAGAGAGAGAGAGAAATAGCCACATGTTGGGATGTAAAAGTAATTTCTGTATCATGAAATTATACTGAGGACAAGTTCTCATATTACATTATTTATTTATTTATTTAATTTATTATTATTATTCTTATTTTTTGGCTCTTTTGCCTAGGCTGGAGTGCGGCATGATCATGGCTCGGTGCAGCCTTGAACTCCTGGGCTCAAGTGATTCTCCTGCCTCAGCTTCTGGAGTAGTCAGGACTACAGTCATGTACCACCATGTGTGGCTAATTAAAACAAAATGTTTCTTTTCTTTCTTTCTTCTTTTTGTAGGGATTGGGTATCACTATGTTGCCCAGGTTGGTCTCCAACTCTAGAGCTCAAGTCACTCTTCTGCCTTGGCTGTGCAAAAGTGCTGGGATTACAGGTGCAAGCCACTGCTGCATCTGGCTACTTTGTTATTCCTGAATAGTTTTATACACACACACATACACACACATACACACACACACAAACCACATATAGACTCCTTAAATAGATCTAAACAATAGCCATAGTTTTTGTCAATGTTTAGTAAAAGCTATATTTAAAAATGAAGAAAACATAAAAATGACAAGATAATCCTTGCCAATTTATTCTTTGACGTTTTGGGAAATAATTTATATTATTCTCTCCTGAATGAATTTCCAACATCAAAGTTCACTATTTTAGAATCCTGCTGCAAAATTTGGATGCAGTTCACTCTGTGGATTGGGTTGGCTCTCATTTACGTACTAAGTTGCTTGTTATTTTTCTTAAATTTAGGATATTTGCTTGAGCACTGTGGATCTTAGATGTTTTGGATTCAGTTCCTTCCTTTGGAGATGTAGCGTTCTGTCTCACTAACTAGGAAAAGTCATCACTAAAGACGATTTTCCTTCCTTTTACTCCTTTGCTTCACTTTTCTTCCATTCCTTCCTTTCTCTTTCCTCTTATTCACCCTTTCCTTCTTCTCTCACTCCTTTTCCTCTATAGAGATTATCTTAATTCAATACTCTTCCTTCTTCCCCTTTATTGCCATTATTTTGCTCTTTCCTTCCTTTCACTCTTCCTAATGATTTTTTTGACTACATTTTTTGTTGTCCCTGACTTCTGGCCTGCCACCTTGCACTTGCTTCTGTTTTGTCTTTGTTCATCCTATGTCCATGTCCATATTGTATGTAATTCTACAAGCATGTCAGCTACTTTTGTTAGGCAGCAGATGAAGAAGATGACTCAACAAAGAAAAACAGGAAGAAATATTTTACTAGGAATAATCCATTCTTTGCAATCTAATATCTTCAATGGGATTCAGCCTCTTTTTTCCTTCTTTAACTTTATATGCATGAAGGTCAGAGTTTGGATACAAATCAGTGCCTCATTTTATGAGACATAAAGACAAGACTCTCTGGAACACTCTGTCAGTTGAGGTTCTTCTGGCAATTTGAACTATATTTTAACCTCTCGACTCAGCTCCTGGGGACATATGAAACTACTTGGAGTCTTCAGCAGTCTGACAATTTTACACCATCTCCTCTGATTATTTTTGATGACTTGAAGTGCCCCAAAGGTGGCCATGGGGTCAATAGGTTTATGTAAGTTGAAAATGATCAAAAATTACCATTGATCTGTAGCTGTCAATAAAAGGCTGTGTGGGGATACTCCCTGCACAAATGTTTAAACTGCATAAAGCTTCCCAACTTAGTCATCTTTGAGTCTATTGATCTGAGGATCCAGCAGTTTCCAGAGCTTTCCCTCTGGTCTTTGGGGTGCATTTTCACTAAGCTCACTTACTGTAGACCTTAGGAATCTTTTTACCCTGCTCCCAGTAATGAACCAAAACAATGATGTATAGGCACTGTTGTGTTCATCAACAGAGTATTACGTGTGCATATTATATTTTGGAAAGGGTTAATCTCCCTGGTCACCATCAACTTCATTCTAAGCCAGTGGGATTTCTTCTGGCTTTGTATTTCATTTATGATTCTACCTTATCCTGGGCTCTTTATCCTGAAATGGATGAGTTTTGGCTTCTGCATCCTAACCAAGTCACGGGGTTCCCTTGCCTCCTTAGTTATCACGAATACCAAGAACCAGAGAATAAGTCACATCAAAAATTCACCTTTTTGTGCAAAGAGAACTTCAGAAGAATCTAGATTTAAGTATATTAACCTCTGTATTCTTAAGTTGAACTGCCCAGATCCTTTATCATTAATTACATTTTATCTTGTCTTAATGATAAGGAATGATTATACCTGAGACCTAGAGTTTCTGATTTAGATTACAAATAAAATGTAGAAGCAGTTCGAGCTCCCATTAACTGTTATCTAAAAGCCATGACTTTGGATAGAGTACATCCAGGCAATTGGGTGACTTTTATATGTCGTAATGTAGACAAATCAACACAATATATTTTTCTAGATTTTTGAAAGCCAGATAATTTGAGGTGTGGATTCTGCAGGACTATTTTTCCTCTCCATTTATAAAGTTAACCTTTAAGTTCCCCAAAAGTTGATCAACATATTTATATCTAATACTATTTTGCAAAATTCAAATCAGTTTTGTTTTGTTTTTTTTTTTTTTTTGAGATGGAGTTTCACTCTTGTCGCCCAGGCTGGAATGCAAGGAGTACAATGGCGCAATCTCAGCTCACTGCAACCTCCGCCTCCTAGGTTCAAGTGATTCTCATGCCTCAGTCTCCCGAGTAGCTGGGATTATAGGCACCCGCCACCACGCCCAGGTAATTTTTGTATTTTAAGTAGAGACGGGGTTTCGCCATCTTAGCCAGGTTGGTCTTGAACTTTGGACTTCAGGTGATCCACCCGCCATGGCCTCCCAAAGTGCTGGGATTACAGGCATGAGCCACAGCGCCTGGCCATCAAATCAGTCTTGATACAGAAATTATTATTATTATTTTTTTTACCACGCATTAGGCAAATATCAAACTTGAATACTTATCCATGGTTCACTTGGCATGAGACTTCCAAGCCTGCAAAATATAAACATTGTCAGAACATTTTCACCGACTTCACCTGCACACTTCCTTTACCAGTGCCATCTTCACCTAAATGTATCTCAGCTGGTGAGACAAAAAAGACATTTATTTTGACAGCACACATGTACATGCAGAGTTGCTCCAGAATCAAAGATCAACTCACAATACAAGAAAGGTAGAACAAAATACCCTTTAGGACCATGGCCTATTGTTTAGTGTTCAGGCCTATTGTTTTAGTGTGTATGTGCTAGGCAGCATCACCAAGTGGGATGACACAGCTGCCAAAATGCTCAGTGCAAACATTTAGCAGTTTCTCAGCAGCTGGTTTACTTCTTTAAACATTTTTGAGCATCTTTTATGCAAAAGACTCTAAAAATTGCAATGGAAGATACAAGATGGGTAACACAGACTCTTGACTCTGAGGAACTTATAATCTAATAGAGCAAATCAATAATGTATATACATACACACAATTCAGTGTGGCAGTGCTATAATAAGCACCAGAGAAATATTAAGGAGATACTTGTTATTCAGAAGAAAGGGGGTGAGGACTTGGGGAAGACTTAATTGAGATGTGGCATTTGATCCAGGCCAGGAAAGATGTAGAATTTGAGTAGATAAAAATAGATGAAGGATTAGAAGAAGGAACAGAAGAAAGTTCTGGAGATATCTGGGTGGCAGTTCAACAAAGCAGAAGTGTGACGGTTGCAGGGGAATAGTAGGAATTGTGGCTGGAAAGGGGATTGTGATGACTGAAGAGGGCTGTGAATGTCACCCTAAAGTTTTTGAACTGCATTTGTTAGGAAACAATAAGTAACATTAGGCAAAAAATTTAAGACCTAATTATGTGTGAAGAGCTCTGCAATGCAATTTGAAGGAATAATGGAAGAACTTTTAAATTTCACCCTATCGTGGTATAGATCATGGTCAGTGACTAATGAAATAATAAATCTGCCAGGAATTAATTAATTAACTCAATTATTATTCAGCCAATAAGTATAGATTGCCATTTGCACAAGGTAATAGGAAAAGTATTTTCTTAGAAAAAAGATTTAAAATTTTCTTTATGGAACATTCACTCTATTTCAAAATTTGTAATTATTCTTTAGACACAAGGATTTTTCTTTTGATTTCAATTGAGGCAGGAAGTATAATAACTGAATGGTGTTAAAACCAATTTTCCTATTTTCTTTCCTGACCCACTATCAGAACCACGCCTTCCTGAAGTGTGTTTTCTCCTGATACTGGGGACATGTTTGAGTGGAACCCTCTACACCCTTTTCCCAGCCCCTTGTACATATCAAACAGTGATGAGACAGCTGGAAATGTTAAGGACACTATTGACGACTGGGTAACAATGAGGCCAACTCAAATGTACTCATAAGTGTTAAAGCATTCCTAGCTCTGGGTTCTAGCTAATGCTGTCGCCTAATGGATTAGTCAGGGGCCAATTGTTATAACAATTGTAAATTTCAAACTTAAAATGTTCAGCTTGGAGGATCCACATATTAACACTGGGATCACTTTAATGCTTTTACTCCAACAACTCTCTACACTCAGAAAAGAAGAATGATACGTGAAAAGGGAGAAGGTTTTTTTTTTTCTCTCTCTTTAGAATACATCATTCATTTTGTAATGGAGGGGTCAATTCAAAAAGAAGACTCAATTCACAGACATTTTCTTTATAGACAAATTGGCTGTATCAATTTAACCTATAAAGCAAAAGCTAGAGTTATTGCAAAATGAACAATGATGCTTCAGTTACCATAAAAACATTGGGGGAAAAATGGTTTTGAAATGCCTCATTTTTCAAAGGAGAAGAGGAAAAAAATTAAATTTGTGATAATTAAATTTTAAAGTGGCAAATCAGTCACACTAAATATTAAAAAGCAGTACTTCTGATCTATCAAAATTAAAAATGTGCATACACTGTGACCCAGCAATTTCACTCTGATAATCTATTCTATGGAAATAGTAGCAAAACTGTACTAAAACTCATATAAAAATTTTCATTTGGGCCATAGCTTTATATTTATTTAAGCCTTGATTAAACACACATGTATTGAGAGCTTCTTATACACTAGGCATGCTCCTAATCTCTGAGGATACAATAGAAAGCAAGGGAGGCAAGGTCATTACCTTCCTGAATTTTACATTATAAACGAGGACAAATGGGCAATATATAAACAGAGAGAGATAGAGAGATCAAGACATAGAGAGAGAATTGGAAATTTTGGTAAATTATGAAGGGAATAAGTAGGGTGGTGCACTAATTAGTGTTTGGGCTTAGGTAGTGGGGAAGAGTGAATGAAATTCTTGATTTTACAAGGGCGGGTAAGAAAGGTCCTTGAGGAAGTTACATTTAGGCAAGAGTGCAGAAAAACACCATCTGTGTGAAGAATCAGGGGACAAAGTTTTGGGCAAAAGCAAGAGCAGAACAGAAACTCTAAGATGGGAACAGACTTGGTGTTTTTGTGGACAGAAAGGAGCTAGTGCGACCAAGCCGGGTGATGGAGAGAAGAATGGCCCAAGAGAAGGTCAAAAGGATGAGCAGGAGCTAGATGGTATCAATCCTGGAGGCCAAGGTAAAGAGTTCAAATCTGATTCAATTTCAGTGGAAAACCATCGAAGGCCTGTAAACAAGGGTGTGACACAATTTAATCTAGGTTTTGAAGAAATCATTCTGGCTGATGTGTGAACAATATATGGAGGCCATTGCATTTGTCTACTCGGGCTGCTATAGCAAAGAACCATGGACTGAGTTGCCTTAAACACAGAAGTTCATTTTCTTGCAATTCTTGAGGTTAGAAATCTAAGATCAAGGTGTCTTCATGGTTGGCTTCTGGTGAAGCCTCTCTTCTGGCTTATAGACAGCTGTCTTCTGGATGTGTTTCCATGTCATCTTTGTGTGCATGCAGAGAGATATCTCTGGTGTCTCTTCTTCTTATAAGAACATTAATCCTATAGGATGAAGGTCCCATCTTTATGACCTCACTTAAGCTTAATTACCTTCTTAAAGGCCCTATCTCCAAATACAGTCACCTTGGGGGTTAGGGCTCCAGTGTATGCATTTTGGGAGGAACACAATCCATTTCATAACATGGGTCAAGAGAGGGAGGGGAGACATTCAAAGGCTTTTGCTGAAGGCCAGGAAGGGGTAATAGTGGCTTGGACTAGGGTGGTAATGGTAGACATAGAATTAAGGGGATGGATTTATATTTTGAATGTAGAACCAATAGAATTATGATGGATTGAACGTAGAAGGCAAGGGAAAGAGAGGAATGAAGGACGACTCTTAGGTTTTTTTTTCTTGAGAGAAAGGGTAGGTGAGGGTACCATTTAATGAGATGTAGAAGTCTGAGCAGTAACAGATTTGGGAAGGGAAGGAACAACTTTGGTCTTGTTAAGTTCAAGATGTCAAGTAGACAGACCAATGAAACTATAGTTTTGGGAAGAGACTGAATTACGAATACACATTTGAGGGTCCTTGGACATATCTCCCAAAATCCAGTTTTATATCCAATTGCCTTGTTAACCTCTTCATTTGGATGTCTAATACATCTGAAACTTAACAAGTCTCCATATGATCTCTTGATTTTCCCTTTTTTGTAGTTTGTATTATGTCAAATTGGTTAAGGTGAAACTGCATATCTCAGAATTCCTTCTGTGGGAGACACACCTTAAGGTGACCCCTGCAAAGAATCATGCCCTTGTGTGATTCTCCCTCCCCCTGAGTGCAGTCAGGGCCTATGCCTTGTTGCTAACTAATAGAAAATGGCAAAGCTCTGGGATGTCACTGCCATAAATATGGCAGACACCATCTCAGCAGACTGAAAGTGAAATCCTTCAGCTGGTCTTTAAGAAGTAAACTGCCATGCTATGAGAGGGCCTGTGAAGGACACCTGTGGAAGGGAACTAGGTGGTCTCTAGGACATGAGGGCCAACAGCCAACAGGAAGCCAGGGCCTCCCTCTCATTCCCACACAAGAGAAATGAACTCTGCTAACAACTTGAATGAGATTGGAAGTAAATGTTTCTCCATTCAAACCTCCAGATGAGAACACAGCCCAACAGACACCCTAATTGTAGCCTTATGAGACTTGAACAAAAGGCCTGAGACTCTTGACAAAGGGGAACTGTGAGATAACAAGTAGAAATTGTTTTTAAGCTACTAAGTTTGTTGTACTTTGTTATATATAGCAGTAATATATCTTCTCTATCTAGTTCTGGATTAAAGATACATTTACGTACAATTTGGAGAATGAAAGTAAATCAGTGGCCATTACTCTTCGAAGTTGGTTGAAGTTAGATGTGAAGATGAATCGACACAGAGGTGCAAGTGGGTTCCAGATTGTCCTCATTCTCCACTGCTCCAATCTGACTCTTCTTTCCAGCTGCTGACTCTTTAACCAATAGTGGCCCAGGTCTACCACCTGACACTTAGTGCTGGCCCCACAGAGATGGTAGCTAAACAGAGGAGTTGCTTTCCATAGACCTCTCCATAGGCATCTGTGGTAGGGACACTAAGGTGGCTCGCCATCCTTGGCTTCTTGAATGGGCATGGTGGCAACTCCCTTACCCATCTTCTTACTCCCCTCCCCAAATCTTCACTTTCCCAGCTATTCCCACAATTGCGTAAGGTCTAATTCCTAGAGAAATCGCTCATCTTTAGCTGGGTGTGGTGATGCAAACCTGCAGTCCCAGCTATTTGGAAGGCTAAGGTGGAAGAATTGCTTGAGCCCAGAAGCTTGAGTGTAGCCTGGGCAACATAAGAAGACCCTGTCTGTAATGAACAATAATAATAAACTTTCTATCTCAAAACCCATAGTGTTCAGTCTCCCTGACTGAAATGATTCTGATGTACCTAGAAAAGCTGCTTCACCTGCCGTCTTCCCTTTTTTTCAGTTGATGATGACTTCATTCTTCCAGTTGTTTAGGCCAAAAACTTTGGATTCATTTTCTCTTTTTTTCACATCTACTCTACTCATTAGGAAATAGGACTAGATTTATTTAACTTCAAGATACATCCAGAATCCTACCAGTTCACACCACATCTACTACTACCACTCTGATCCAAGCCATACTTTCCTACTGTCAGCACTGCAGTAGCCTCAGTTTGCCTTTTTTTCTCTTTTTTTAGATGGAATCTCGCTCTGTCACTGAGGCTGGAGTGCAGCCTCTTGGCTCACTGCAACCTCCATCTCCCAGGTTCAAGCGATTCTTCTGCCTCATCCTCCCAAGTAGCTGGGACTACAGGCAAGGACCAACAGGCCAGGCTAATTTATGTATTTTTAATAGAGATGGGGTTTCATCATACTGGCCAGGCTGGTCTCGAACTCCTGACCTTGTGATGTGCCCTCCTCAGCCTCCCAAAGTGCTGGGATTACAGGTGTGAGCCACCGTGCCCAGCCAGTTAGCCTATTTTTAACCTTAAATCCTCATTGTCCACATAGCAAAAGTGTATTTTGGGCACAAGTCAGATCATGTCACTCCTCTGCTCAAAACCCTGTTCTAGTTCCTCAAGTTATTCATAATCAAAGCCTGTTCTTTCTGCCCACCCTTCCACTTCCTTTCTGACATTGTCTCCTATCATTTTCCCCTGGGAAAACTGCACTGCAGCCACACTAGTCTTGTTGAAATTTTTAAAACATACTAAACAAGCTCGTGCCTTGAGGCCTCTGTACTGGCTGTTTTCTCTGCCTGCAACCCACTTTATGCATAGGTTTGCATGAGTAACTTCAGCTCATCTTCTCAATGAGCCACTCTTATTTAAAACTGCAACTGACCCACTCTCCTCCCTGTCTCCTCCCAATTTTGATTCTTTTTATCCTGATTTATTTTCTTAAGCACTCATCACCTTCTAACATACCATATTTTTTTATGATTATTGCTTGTTGTCTGTCTTTCCTTGCCAGAACGTAAACTCCACAGAGTTAAAGGCCTGCATCTACTTCATTCTCTCTAAACCCCAAATGCCTCTAATTGTGGCTGGGCTAGAGTAAGTGTTCAAAAGTATTTGTATTATCAGTGAATATGGACAGAATTTAAGCTGAAGGGCTGGGGTGAAGAAGCGAATGTAGAGTGAAGTCTAAGAAGTAGACTTGAATGAGTCTAGGAATAGTCTAAGGAGAGAGTGTAGGTCAAGTAGAAGAGAGAGCTCAGGACCAAACTCAGTGGCAGATGCAGGATGAGGCTGACTGGGACAGCAGCAGAAAGGAAATCAGTAATAGAAGCTGAGACCAGGACAATAAAGGGAAGAAAACCAATACAGTGTGTTCTCCTTGAAACTGAGAGAAGAGGGTATTTTTTAAAGGACGTGTGGTAAGCAGTGTCAAATGCTGCTGAAATGTTAAGGAAGCTGTGCATAGGAAGAGCTCTTGATTTCGTGGCAAATCGTCTTGATATGAGCCTTTTAATGGAGTGATAAGGACAGAAACCTGGTTGGAGTGGGTGGTTGGAGAACAGATGTATAGAGGTAGAAACAGGGAATAGTAACATATTCTTTTGAGAAGTTTGGCTGTAAAGGGGAACAGGAACAAGAGATGGTAGCTGGAGGGGCCCATGGAGTCACATATTTAAAAAATGGGAGATACCAGGAGTATATTTTTATATTGATGGCAATTTTTCAATAATGAGGTAGAGATTGATGACTCAGGAGAGAAAGATATTTTACATATATATATATATATATATATATAAATTAGAACTTTCTTCTCACTTTGCATATGGAAATCAAATTAACCAGAAATCTGTATATGGCAAACTGATATGGGTGTGCTCAGCCCTCAGCCAATTAACTGTGAGTTAGCTACAGTATCCTTAGCAAAGCAGTATTTCATAACCACAGCAACAATCATTGCATGCTTAGCTCTTTGCATAGATAAATTTGCAACAACAATACTTCATAGAAAATGAAGTGGTATGTAAACTACCAGGCTATATCTATGAGGAGCAGGGAAATTCTTTAAAAATCATTTTTGAAGGTTTTAACTAAATTATTACTTTTCATAAACTGGACCTTCTAAGTGAAGGGTGCAGCATCAATGAAAAGTTCCCCATCTCCTCCCCACGCCCCAGTTGTTTAGTTCTCCTCCCTTATGGTAACAAAAGTTATTCGTTTACCATTTTCTTTTCATTTTTAATTTTTTTTGAGACAGAGTCTCACTCTGTTGCCCGGGTTGGAGTATTGTGGCATGATCTTGGCTCATTGCAACCTCTGTCTCCAAGACTCAAACAATCCTCCCACCTCAGCCTCCTGAGTCACCACAGGTGTGTGCCACCATGCCTAGCTAATTTTTGTGTATATATATATCTATCTATCTATATATATATATATATGTGTGTGTGTGTGTGTGTGTGTGTATACACACACACACACACACACACACATATGTACTTTTTTTTGTGTGTGGAGACAAGATCTCACTAAGTTGCCCAGGCTGGTCTTGAACTCCTGGGCTGAAGCAATCCGCCTGCCTCGGCCTCCCAAATTGTTGGGATTACAGGTGTGAGCCACTGCACCCAACCAGTTTACCATTTTCTTGTCTATCCTTCCTAAGGTAGATTATTTGTGAGCAAAGTTTTTGCTCCTACTATGTCAGACTTGGTGTATCCCATTTCATCTTCACATGAAGCTAGGAGATTTGTATTGTTATACATAAGGAAATTGAGGCTTAGATAAGTTAAATGTCTTACCTAGAGTCATACTGCTGACAAAGAGACAGGGTTATGATTTTATTTCTGTGCTATGTGGAGGTAAAATGTACTTGTGAAATGTATTAGTAGTTCCAGTGTTTTGGTTTCAAGACCGCTGTTTCTTAAAAACAACTGAAGATACCAAAGAACTTTTGTTTCTGATCTTTATATCGATCAATAGTACCATATTGAAAATTAAAGTAGAGAAGTGTTTAAAGGAAAAGAATACTGAGACATGTATACGACTAGCCAGCAGAGTGACTACATCCTCATACATCATGGAGCCTCTGGAAAACTCCACTGTACCCTCATGAAGGGGATGAAGGTGAAAAAGACATGTAAGTTCTTACTGTTAGTATGAACATAGTTTTTCCCTGGCAGAGCCCCTGAAAGAGTGTTTGGGACCCTAAGAGATTAGTGGCCTACATGTTGAGTACTGCTTAACTTACAATATCCCACTTTAATTGGCAGCTCCAAATAAAGATGAATCAGATTTGTTTGAACTTTTATTCAGTAAAGAAAGGGCTGCTATGCTTGTAACTCTTGATAAACACAGACAAAATACTTGTGGTTAACTATAAAATGTTCTCATATAAATAAGGCCTATTAGAAAGACATTTAGGGTTAAACAGTCTAAAAATTGTGACTGGCACTGTACTCCAACTGTCTGATTTTGTTGTTGAGCCTAAAGTCCATAGGGCCCAAATGACCTGTACAAGATAAGACAATCCATCAATACCAGAATTGCAAATGAATTACAAATTCGCAACTCATATCTACACACTCTTTTCGATTTAAATTAAAATTATTTGTTGAAAACAAGACATTCAAAATTTCTGGCCAGGCATGGTGGCTCACACCTGTAATCCCAGCACTTTGGGAGGCCGAGGTGGGTGTTTCAGGAGGTCAGGAGATCAAGACCGTCCTGGCTAACACTGTGAAACCCCGTTTCTACTAAAAATACCAAAAATTAGCCGGGCGTGGTTGCAGGCACCTGTAGTCCCAGCTACTCGGGAGGCTGAGGCAGGAGAATGGCGTGAACCCGGGAGGTGGAGCTTATGGTTAGCTGAGATCACGCCACTGCACTCCAGCCTGGGTGACAGAGAGAGACTTCATCTCAAAACAAACAAACAAACAACCTACAAGGCATTCAAAATTTCTTTGTCATAAGCATGGCTACTCAAGAGAGAAAAACGGTTTGAATTTACTCACAGGTCCACGTTTATTACTTGATAGATCTTATACTCTAGTGTATCTGTCTCTTCCCTTGTTTGTCCCCTTACCACTTCCTAATAACATCACATTGAGGGTTAGGATTTCATTGTACAGATTTGGAAAGGGAGTGGGCAACTGCATTCAGTCCAGAGCAATGACCATATAGGATTTAGCCCTTAGAAAAGTTGTTTTACATTTAATCATCTCAAGAGACAAAATTCAGCACTCATATAGCAAAATCATACTTAATGATAAAACTTTAGCAGTCTTCCTGTTAATATAACAAATAAGACAGATGCATTCTATTTATTATTGTAGTGGTAATCCTAGGCAATGTAAGATAAGGAAATAAAAAGAGCTATGCAGCAGAGATTATTATAATTTACCAAATATTCATTTATTTTACTTTTTTCACAGTTGCTAGTTTCCCTGCCCCTAAATAGAGAGGTTATGAGACATTCTTATCAATGGGATGTGAGAAGAAGGAATGTCAGCTATTTCCAGGTCTGGACCTTAAAAGCTTCTTGCAGAACTCTGCAGCATGCTCTTCCCCTATCATGATCTGACACTGATATAAGATGGAGAAGGGCAGCCAAATCCACCTTTGACTTTCCCACTTTTATTGCATTAGGTAGTGAGATTTGGAATTTTATTTGTTACCAGAGCCTATCCTATCCTATCTTATTCTAACACAAGGTACACGGGTTTTGAAGCATGAGATATGATTATTAACTACCTAAAAGGTCCACAGAATCTAAAAATAAACGATTATAGAGTTCAGCAATTTTAGGATCATACGAAAATCAATTGTATTTCCCAATAAAAAAATATAACAACCAGATTCTAAAACTTACAACTTACAGGAAAGGTGGGAATTGGCAGTAATCAATATTCTAGTCAAGGAAATTTAGTTACAGGGAAAAGAAACTCATTTTGATTGGTTTTATAAGGAAGAGAAAAGGCAAGTATAGAACCCAAGCCTGTACAGAAGCTACAGCTGACCTCTGAGCTATGCAAGGGTTAGGGGAACCAATGTCCTACATAGGCAAACGTCTACATATCACATAACTTTCTGTTTTTATTTGTTTGTTTGTTTGTTTTTTGAGACAGAGTCTCACTCTATTGCCCAGGCTGGAGTACAGTGGAACGATCTTGGCCACTGCAACCTCTGCCTCCTGGGTTCAAGGGATTCTCCTGCCTCAGCCTCCTAGTAGCTGGAATTACAGGTGTGTGCCACCACACCCAAATTTTTGTATTTTTTTTAGAGACAGGGTTTCCCCATGTTGGCCAGGCTGGTCTTGAATTTCTGACCACAGGTGATCCGCCTGTCTCATCCTCCCAAAGTGCTGGGATTACAGGCATGACCCACTGTGCCTGGCCTACACACAGCTTTTGACTCCCCTGGAACTTAACTACTAACAGGATACTAATAACAGAAGCCTTACCAACAACATAAGCTGTCAACAAACACATATTTTGTTTGTTATATGTATCATATACTGCATTCTTACAGTAAAGCAAGCTAGAGAAAAAGTTATTAAGAAAATCATAAGGAAGAGAAAGGTCATAAAGGTCTTCATCCTTGCCATTTTCTTGTTGAATAGGTCAAGGAGGAGAAGGAAGAGGAGGAATTGGTCTTGCTGTCTTAGGAGTGGCAGAGGCAGAAGAAAAGCTATGGGTAAGTGGACCTGTTCAAACCTGTGTTGTTCAAGGGTCAACTTTACAGGTTTGGGTTTTGAAACTGGAAAACTGTCAGAACTGAGTTTCTCTCTCTGTCACTCAGGGGCTGCATGGCACTTCTCTCTCTTTTCCCTTTCTCTTAATTTTCTTTCTTTCCCTTTTGCCCAGCATGGCTACCAATTGTCAGTCTAAACAACCTTACAGCCTTATTAGTCATAACCATCTGACTACTGTCTCTGTGTGTCTTCAGAAAGACAGGATCTGGTTGGTTGTTGGCTATGCAATGGGTTTGCTGGCCTTGGGTCAGCTGTTGCTGAAGAGTTAGCGGATACAGACTTGTGCCCCTGCTCTCGTTTATCAGCTTAAATTACAAATGGAGGCATGGTGGCTCACGCCTCTAATTCCAGCATTTTGGGAGGCCAAGGTGGGAGGATCGCTTGAGCCCAGGTCAAGGTTACAGTGAGCTATGAAGGAGCCACTGCACTCCAGCCTGGGTGACATAGTGAGACCTGTCTCTAAACAAACAAAATAAAATAAATGGTAGCAGATCTCAGTGAGAGGATGCCATGGTCATATTAAAACACTTCCATTACACCCTCTGTTTTTTTTGTTTGTTTGTTTTTTGAGACAGAGTCTTACTTTGACACTCAGGCTGGGGTGCAGTGGCATGATCTCTGTTCACTGCAGCCTTGACCTCCTGGGCTCAAGCGATTCTCCCACCTCAGTCCCACAAGTAGCTGGGACTACAGGCGTGTGTCACCAGGCCCAGCTAATTTTTTTTTTTGTATTTTTTGTAGAGATGTAGTTTTACCATGTTGCCCAGGCTGGTCTTGAACTCCTAAGCTCAAGAGATCTGCCTGCCTCGGCCTCCCACAGTGTTAGGATTACAGGTGTGAGTCACCTCACCTGGCCTGCCCCCTATTTTTGATATTAGACGATAACATGGCTAAAGATTACTCTCTATGGTTGTCTCTGGAAAGACCCCTCCTCTTGGCAAAGGCTGGTTAGGGAGCTGAGTGCCACCCTCTAGCTTGGTTTCCAGGTATTCCTGAAGCTTTACTTCAAATGAAGCCTGCAATATCAAATACTTTATTGCTGTGTTTGTCAGTGAACATTCAAATCTTTTGGGCTTCTCTGCTTTCTGTAATCCTACTTCTGCTTTTAAAAAATTTTTTATTTATATTTTTTTTGTTGAGATGGAGTTTCGTTCTTGTTGACCTGGCTGGAGTGCAATGGCACGATCTCGGCTCACCGCAATCTCCGCCTCCCGGGTTCAAGCAATTCTCCTGCCTCAGCCTCCCGAGTATCTGGGATTACAGGCATGTGCCATTACACCCAGCTAATTTTGTATTTTTAGTAGAGATGGCATTTCTCCATGTTGGTACGGCTGGTCTTGAACTCCCAACCTCAGGTGATCTGCCCACTTCGGACTCCCAAAGTGCTGGGATTACAGGCATGATCCACCACACCCGGGCTTTTATTTATTTATTTTTTAATTACACTTTAAGTTCTGGGATACATGTGCAGAACATGCAGGTTTGTTACATAGGTATACATGTGCCATGCTGGTTTGCTGCACCCATCAACCCGTCATCTACATTAGGTATTTCTCCTAATGTTACCCCTCCTCTTTCTCCCCAGCCCCTGACAGGCCCCAGTGTGTGATGTTCCCCTCCCTGTGCCCATATGTTCTCATTGTTCAACTCCCACTTATGAGTGAGAACATGTAGTGTTTGGTTTTCTGTTCCTGTGTTAGTTTGCTGAGAATGATGGTTTCCAGCTTCATCCATGTCCCTGCAGAGGACATGAACTCATTCTTTTTTATGGCTGCATAGTATTCCATGGTGTATATGTACCATATTTTCTTTATCCAGTCTATCACTGATGGGCATTTGGGTTGGTTCCAAGTCTTGGATATTGTGAATAGTGCCACAATAAACGTGTGCATGTGTCTTTATACTAGAATGATTTATAATGCCTTGGGTATATACCCAGTAATGGGATTGCTGGGTCAAATGGTATTTCTGGGTCTAGATCCTTGAGGAATCACCACACTGTCTTCCACAATGGTTAAACTAATTTACACTCCCACCAACAGTGTAAAAGCATTCCTATTTTTCATATGTTTGTTGGCTGCATAAATGTCTTCTTTTGAAAAGTGTCTGTTCATATCCTTTGCCCACTTTTTGATGAGGTTATTTGTTTTTTTCTTGTAAATTTGTTTAAGTTCCTTGTAGATTCTGGATATTAGCCTTTTGTCAGATGGATAGATTGCAAAAATTTTCTCCCATTCTGTAGGTTGTCTTTTCACTCTGATGATAGTTTCTTTTGCTGTGCAGAAGCTCTTTAGTTTAATCAGATCCCATTTGTCAATTTTAGCTTTTGTTGCCATTGCTTTTGGTGTTTTAGTCATAAGGTCTTTGCCCATGCCTATGTCCTGAATGGTATTGCCTAGGTTTTCTTCTAGGGTTTTTATGGTTTTAGGTCTTATGTTTAAATCTTTAATCCATCTTGAGTTAATTTTTGTATAAGGTCTAAGAAAGGGGTCCAGTTTCAGTTTTCTGCATATAGGTAGCCAGTTTTCCCAGCACTGTTTATTAAATAGGGAATCCTTTCCCCATTGCTTGTTTTTGTCAGGTTTGTCAAAGATCAGATGGTTGTAGATGTATGTTGTTACTTCTGAGGCCTCTGTTCTGTTTCATTGGTCTATATATCTGTTTTGGTACCAGTGCTATGCTGTTTTGGTTACTGTAGCCTTGTAGTATAGTTTGAAGTTAGGTAGCATGATGCCTCCAGCTTTGTTCTTTTTGCTTAGGATTGTCTTGGTTATATGGGCTCTTTTTTGGTTCCATATGAAATTTAAAGTAATTTTTACTAATTTCATGAAGAAAGTCAATGGTAGCTTGATGGGGTAGCATTGAATCTATAAATTACTTTGGGCAGTATGGCCATTTTCAGGATATTGATTCTTCCTATCCATGAGCATGGAATATTTTTCCATTTTTTTTGTGTCCTCTCTTAACTTCCTTGTGCAGTGGTTTGTAGTTCTCCTTGGGGAGGTCCTTCACAACCCTTGTAAATTGTATTCCTAGGTATTTTATTTTCTTTGTAGCAATTGTGAATGGAAGTTGACTCATGATTTGGCTCTCTTTCTATTATTGGTGTATAGGAATGCTTGTGATTTTTGCACATTGATTTTGTATCCTGAGAATTTGCTTATCAGCTTAAGGCACTTTTGGGCTAAGATGATGGGTTTTTCTAAATGTACAATCATGTCATCTGCAAACAGAGATAATTTGACTTCCTCTCTTCCTATTTGAATATGCTTTATTTCTTTATCTTGCCTGATTGCCCTGGCCAGAAGTTTCAATGCCATGTTGAATAGGAATGGTGAGAGAGGGCATCCTTGTCTTGTGCTGGTTTTCCAAGGGAATGCTTCCAGCTTTTGCCCATTCAGTATGATATTGGCTGTGGGTTTGTCATAAATAGCTCTTATTATTTTGAGATACATTCCATCAATGCCTAATTTATTGAGTGGTTTTAGCATGAAGGGGTGCTGAATTTTATTGAAGGCCTTTTCTGCATCTATTGAGATAATCATGTGGTTTTTGTCATTGTTTCTGTTTTTGTGATAGATTATGTTTATTGACTTAGGTATATTGAACCAGCCTTGCATCCCAGGGATGAAGCTGACCTGATCGTGGTGGATAAGCTTTATAATGTGTTGCTGGATTTGATTTCCCAGTATTTTATTGAGAATATCTCTATCAATGTTCATCATGGATATTGGTGTGAAATTTTCTTTTTTTGTCGTGTCTCTGCCAGGTTTTGGTATCAGGATGATGCTGGCCTTATAAAATGAGTTAGGGAGGAGTTCTTCTTTTTCTATTGTTTGGAACAGTTTTAGAAGAAATCGTACCAGCTCCTCTTTGTACCTCTGGTAGAATTCGGCTGTGAATCCGTCTGGTCCTGGGCTTTTTTTGGTTGGTAGTCTATTAATTACTGCCTCAATTTCAGAACTTGTTATTGGTCTATTCAGAGATTCAACTTCTTCCTGGTTTAGTCTTGGGAGGGTGTATGTGTCCAGGAATTTATCCATTTCTTCTAGATTTTCTAGTTTATTTATGTAAAGGTGTTTATAGTATCCTCTGATGGTAGTTTGTATTTCTGTGGGATCAGTAGCGATATTCCCTTTGTCATTTTTCACTGTGTCTATTTGATTCTTCTCTCTTTTCTTCTTTATTAGTCTAGCTAGCAGTCTATTTATTTTGTTAATCTTTTCAAAAATCCAGCTCCTGGATTTATCGATTTTTTGAAGGGTTTTTCGTGTCTCTATCTTCTTCAGTTCTGCTCTCGTCTTAATTATTTCTTGTCTTCTGGTAGCTTTTGAACTTGTTTGCTCTTGCTTCTCTAGTTCTTTTAATTGTGATGTTAGGGTGTTGATTTTAGATCTTTCCTGCTTTCTCTTGTGGGCACTTATTGCTATAAATTTCCCTCTAAACACTGCTTTAGCTGTGTCCCAGAGATTCCGGTATGTTGTATCTTTGTTCTCATTGGTTTCAATGAACGTATGTATTTTTGCTTTAATTTCATTCTACACCCAGTAGTCATTCAGGAGCAGGTTGTTCAATTTCCATGTAGTTGTGTGGTTTTGAGTGAGTTTCTTAAGCCTGAGTTCTAGTTTGATTGCACTGTGTTCTGAGAGACTGTTATGATTTCCATTCTTTTGCATTTGCTGAGGAGTGTTTTACTTCCAATTATGTGGTCAGTTTTAGAATAAGTGTGATGTGGTGCTGAGAAGAAAGTATATTCTGTTGATTTGGGGTGGAGAATTCTGTAGATGTCTATTAGGTCTGTTAGATGTCTATTAGATCTGCTAGAGCTGAGTTCAAGTCCTGAATATCCATGTTAATTTTCTGTCTCGTTGATCTGTCTAATATTGACAGTGGGGTGTTAAAGTCTCTCACTATTATTCTGTGGGAGTTTAAGTCTCTTTGCAGGTCTCTAAGAACTTGCTTTATGAATCTGGGTGCTCCTGTATTGGGTGCATATAGATTTAGGATAGTTAGCTCTTCTTGTTCCATTGATCCCTTTACCACTATGTAATTCCCTTCTATGTCTTTTTTGATCTTTGTTGGTTTAAAGTCTGTTTTATCAAAGACTAGGATTGCAACCCCTGCTTTTTTTGCTTTCTATTTGCTTGGTAAATATTCCTCCATCCCTTCGTTTTGAGCCTATGTGTGTCTTTGCACGTGAGGTTGGTCTCCTGAATACAGTACACTGATGGGTCTTGTCTCTTTATCCAATTTGCCAGTCTGTGTCTTTTATTGGGGCATTTAGCCTATTTACATTTAAGGTTAATATTGTTATGTGTGAATTTGATTCTGTCATTATGATGCTAGCTGGTTATTTTACCCACTAGTTGATACAGATTCTTGATAGTGTTGATCGTCTTTACATTTTGGTATGTTTCTGCAGTGGCTGGTACAAGTTTTTCCTTTCCATACTCAGTGCTTCCTTCAGAAGCTCTTGTAATGCAGGCCTGGTGGTGTGACAAAATCTCTCAGCATTTGCTTATCTGTAAAATATTTCATTTCTCCTTCACTTTTGAAGCTTAGTTTGGCTGGATATGAAATTCTGGGTTGAAAATTCTTTGCGTTAAGAATGTTGAATATTGGCCCCCACTCTCTTCTGGTTTGTAGGTTTTCTGCAGACAGATCCACTGTTAGTCTGATGGGCTTCCCTTTGTAGGTAACCCGACCTTTGTCTCTGGCTGCCCTTAACATTTTTTTCATCATTTCAACTTTGGTGAATCTGATGATTACGTGTCTTGGGGTTGCTCTTCTTGAGGAGTATCTTTGTAGTGTTCTCTGTATTTCCTGACTTTGAATGTTGGCCTGTCTTGCTAGATTGGGGAAGTTCTCCTTGATAATATCCTGAAGTGTGTTTTCCAACTTGGTTCCATTCTCCTTGCCATTTTCAGGTACACCAATTAAATGTAGGTTTGATCTTTTCACATAGCCCCATATTTCTTGGAGCCTTTGTTTGTTCCTTTTCATTCTTTTTTCTCTAATCTTCTTGCACTGGTCCATTAAGTTGATCTTCAATCTCTGATATCCTTTCTTCTGCTTGATTGATTTGGCTATTGATACTTGTGTATGCTTCACAAAGTTCTAGTGCTGTGTTTTTCTGCTCCATCATTTATGTTCTTCTCTAAACTGGTTATTCTAGTTAGCAGTTCCTGTAACCTTTTTTTTCAAGGTTCTTAGCTTCCTTGCATTGGGTTAGAACATGCTCCTTTTGCTCGGAGGAGTTTGTTATTACCTTGCTTCTGAAGCCTCTTTCTGTCAGTTTGTCGAAGTCATTCTCCGTCCAGTTTTGTTCCCTTGCTGGCAAGGAGCTGTGATCCTTTGGAGATGAGGCATTCCAGTTTTTGGAATTTTCAGCCTTTTTGCGCTGGTTTACTCTCATCTTCATGGATTTATCTACCTTTTTCTTTGATATTGGTGACCTTCAGATGGGGTTGTTTCATGGTCTTCCTTTGTGTTGATGTTGATGCTATTGCTTTCTGTTTGTTAGTTTTCCTTTTAACAGTCAGGGCCCTTTTCTGCAAGTCTGCTGGAGTTTGCTGGAGGTCCACTCCAGACCCTGTTTGCCTGGCTATCACCAGTGGAGGCTGCAGAACATCAAAGACTGCGGCCTGCTCCTTCCTCTGGAAGCTTTGTCCCAGAGGGGCACCTGCCGGATGCCAGCTGGAGCTCTCCTGTATGAGATGTCTGTGAACTCCTTCTCGGATGTGTCTCCCTTTCAGGAGACACAGGGGTCAGGGACCCACTTGAGGAGGCAGTCTGTCCCTTAGCGGAGCTCAAGTGCTGTGCTAGGAAATCTGCTGCTCTCTTCAGAGCCGGCAGGCAGGAACGTTTAAGTCTGCTGAAGTTGCACCCACAGCCAGCCCTTCCCTCAGGTGCTCTGTCCCAGGGAGATGGGAGTTTTTCTCTAAGTTCCTGACTGGGGCTGCTGCCTTTCTTTCAGAGATGCCCTGCCTAGAGAGGAGAAATCTAGAGAGGCAGTCTGGCTACAGCGGCTTTGCGGTGCTGTGGTGGGATCTGCCCAGTCCAAACTTCCTGGTGGCTTTGTTCACACTGTGAGGGGAAAACCACCTACTCAAGCCTCCATAATGGCGGACATCCCTCCCCGAACCAAGGTCAAGCATCCTAGGTCGACTTCAGACTGCTGTACTGGCAGCAAGAATGTCAAGCCAGTAGGTCTTAGCTTGCTAGGCTCCGTGGGGGTGGGATCCACTGAGCAAGACCACTCGGCTCCCTGGCTTCAGCCCCCTTTTCAGGGGAGTGGACAGTTCTGTCTTGCTGGGGTTCCAGGTGCCACTGGGGTATGGAAAAAAAACTCCTGCAGCTACCTCAGTGTCTGCCCAAACAGCTGCCTGGTTTTGTGCTTGAAACCCAAGGCCCTGGTGGTGTAGGCACCTGAGGGAATCTCCTGGTCTGTGGGTTGTGACGACTGTAGGAAAAGTGTAGTATCTGGGCCAGATAGCACAGTCCTTCATGGCACAGTCCCTCAAGGCTTCCTTTGGCTAGGGGAGGGAGTTCCCCGACCCCTTGCACTTCCCAGGTGAGGCGACACCCCACCCTGCTTCTGCGCCTTCCATGGGCTGCACCCACTGTCCAACCAGTCCCAGTGGGATGAACCGGGTATCTCAGTTGGAAATGCAGAAATCACCCACCTTCTGTGTTGGTCTCACTGGGAGCTGCAGACTGGAGCTGTTTCTATTTGGCCATCTTGCCTGGGAATCCCCTACTTCTGCTTTTACATGAGAGGCCCATGTTCTGCCTTCAGTTCATTTTTACCCATCGCTGTTCACTTAGTTTCAGGAGAGGAAATCATGGCATCCTTGGATGGAAATAGCTAATTGCTTATGAACTTTGGACTGCTTTCCAACATCACTTACCATCTCTCCTAGATCCTAATGCATTGACAGAGTCAAGTGCAAGAATAAAGCTCTAACTTTCCTAATTTAAAAGTCAGAGTGATGCCAGAGCCTAGACCTGGTTAGGAAGCAGGGTGATTCTGATTGCCAGCCCTTACCAGCAAAATCTCCTGCAGCCTGTCTCTTTGGGCACATCCTTAGCCTCTCCCTGGTCTGCCTCTTTCATTCACACCCTGTCCCTAGACTCATGACTCAGACCCAGTTACAACACACTCTTCAATGAGGCTGCGCTTTTGTTCATGATTTCCTCCTTTCTTAGAATGCCCTTCTATGCCTGGAAAGGATGTATTTCCATCCTTGAAAATACAAATTTAATGTCATCTCCATTTGGAAGAGTGTCTTGACTCCCCAGACTGAGTTACTTGTCTCTCTTCTCTGTTCTTTCTGCTGTTTACGGCATTTTTATATTAGATTGATCTATTTACCTGCCTTTTCTCCCCACTAGACCTTGAACTCTTAGAGGACAGGGACTAGGGATACAAAATATGTTTGGCACCATATGGGTGCTCTATAGATGTCTGCGGAATGAATAAATTATCTTTTATTTAAATACATTATCTTATTGGCAATATGCTAGCTGTTTTAAAAATATTTATTATAAAACACACCTATTTTTGGGGTCCAGGATTTCATCTATTTAAACACACCGTTATTTTTTTTAAAACTATTTTATGTATCCCTAAGAAAGAGAAAAATATGCTGCTAATTCAACAATAACACAGTGATTCCTTTATCACTTAGATGTGTATTTTATACTTATTGAAAGACTTCTTTAGACTTGCATGGGCATAGTTTGTTTTTTCTTTTTAAGTTTTCTATGAAGTAACTGTTTCTGTGCCTTTTGTGTATACTTTTTATTTTAATGCCAAATCATAGTATGATTTTTTGAAGCCATTTTAAGTGGCAATTAAACTCAATGTGTGTGTCGTACCAACGGTGCACAGAACTCAAGTGAAGTGACGAGAGTTTGTGCAGGCACAGGAAATGACAAGTATGTAACAACTGCCATCTACAGTGATTGTAAGATTGTTAGATGCATGCAATTTCAGAGACGGAGAAATATGAAAAAATGTTCATCATAAAAATCAATGAGATTTCTGTTCTGTTTTCTAAGTTCTCTTTCAGAGTAGAAAAGGGTCCCCTATGGTAAAAGGTCAGTGCATAACTTCTAGCCCATTTACTTGAGCAAAGGGCACTAACTTGTTCTTGGTCACAACACTAATGGGACCAGAAAACTAAAGATGGTAGGGGGCAGCCAAAACACTGCCACCCTGACTGCAGTCGACCAGCAATGACACAAAGCAAAAACCAGTTACGAATTCACAAATGATATTTTAAGGATGGTAACAAATGGAATATTTAGGACTTTGGCCGTGCACACATAACTCTTCTGAAAGACACATCTGACTACTATATTCAGTGACTGATGCTGCTGTTCTCAAAATTATTCTTAGCATAAGTTCCTTATGCCTCAAGAGTATCTCAAAGGATGATAACAATGAGTGCTTTTCAAGTACTTTATGTATATTAAATTGTGTAAGCCTTAAAACAACCTTATGAGATAGACACTATTATGACCCTTATTTTTCAGATAAGGAAATGGATGAAAAGAGAGTTGAAGCACATTGTCCATGGTCATATAATTGTAAGGGGAAGAACCAGGATTTGCCTGGGGGGATCCTGTCTTTTGAGTCTGTGCTCATAACCTTGAAGGTATGCTGGATATTGCCTCACATCCCTCTCACTACCTCTACCAGTCCTACCAGACTTTGCATGATGGATGCCATCTAATGCTATTTCTTCATACAGATAGCTTCTTACATCTTCCTTTCAGGGAACTAAGAAAGGCTTTCTTCTGTTCTTTGACCTAGGCCTGCCTACTGTTCTGCTTTTTAGGAGGTCAGGCTGGATGGTAATCTCAAGAGACAAGGAGAGATTGCTTTTCAAATAAAAACAACTCCAATAATTTGGCCGTAAGTCAGGAAAAGTAGACATTATGAGATGAAAATATGATGATTGTTGAGGCTAAGATAAAAGCTACTGCATGAATGGACCACTGAGAAACTTCCACAATTCACTTGTACCAGGCTCCAAACGGGTTAACTGGTTATCACCAATCAGAAACCAGGTGATTAAGCAGACATTTGGTGGCACACTTAAGCAGTTGTGGCAGGATATTGAGTTGTTGCTTTGAACATATTTCAGTATAATAGGATTTAAATTTTCCCCTTTTCTTTGGACTTTTCAGTTAATATTGGAATTAAATTAAAGCATTAAGTCAACCAGCTTAGTGCAAAGCAAATTATGTCAGGTTCAGCATTGAAAGCTTTGTTATGGAATATCTATTGAGTCAAGCTTATTAACTTGTAAATCCTCTAGTTTTAGATTATGATCTATTGATTATCTGCTTTTATTTGTGTTTTAAATGAATAAACAAAAAGAATCATCATGGTTTAGTAATTACACCTTAAGAGAAAATGTACTTAAGCTTAGCATACTTAATTAAAAATAAAAACAACTTTGATTTGTTCTGAGAGCTAGAAGTTGTGGTTCTTATTTTCATTTAGGCAGATCAAAGATTGTTTTTATTTTTCCACAATCATTTTTACTAGACATTTGGACAAAATGGGAACAAAAGTTTTCACAAAGGATAGAAAGTGTGCTGAGTTTGGCATTTTGAATGCATTATTAATTGTTCTACAATCTATTATTTTGCTTGGCTTATCTTAGCAGAGAGGCAGAAATGATCTGCTGTCTCATATGTAGGAGAAAAATTCTGAGAAGCCCTCGTGACTAACACCCAGGAAGAGTCAACTTCTGAGAGGCCAGGCGCTTTAATCAAAACAGCAGTCAACTTAGAAGAATTGAGTTCAAGTTCTGATTGTCACTCACACTAGACGTACCTCAGGTAAATCATCTACTTTTTCTGAGCTAGATTTCTAACAGTTAGTAATCTTTCTCTTGGGCTTTTGTGACAATTAAAACAGATGACCTCTGTGAAGTACCTGGCACATCACTGTCACTCAAGAAGAGTGCTCTGAATGTGATCCTTGGGAATAGGAACAGCTAAGGAAAGCTAAGGAAATGTGGGGTTCTGTTGATTCCAAAGGATAATTGTTTAAATTTGACTTTATAGTTTATTTAAAACTCTCAGCAAAAAAATAAAGCTCTGAGATTAGTTTGTGATCTGAGGGTTAAATCCACAGTCAAATTATGTCTTTTTCTGGCATGGTTCTAGGCACTAAATGGAAAGGAATAAAAGTAGAAAGTATGAACATACTGTATTTTAGGAACTGTAATCCATTAGGAATGTAAAACTCACCTTTCTGAAACCACTAGAGAAATACATGGGAACTAAGCACTGAAGGTATATACACAAGAAATCATCATGGGTTTAGGTGGTCACAAAATACTCCATAAAAGGATAGCCTTTAAATATCAATATACAGGAAATTTACTAGCTCTGTGTGCTAGAAGAGTACAATTGCATCATTCAATGCAACATGTGAACAATTAAAACAAATTTAAAACTCATAGAATCTTAGAAGGGAATTTATAATAAGCAATTTGACCATCATATCTGATGCAAAAATCCCAGAAGACAGTGGGAAGAAGGACGTGGAAGGGAAACATCCTTTTAAACTCAATAAGAACTAAAGACCAATTTGCAAAAGTTGTATTTTTTATAATGGAGACTCTGGAATCTGCTTTATTTTCCTCCATTGCCCTTAGCTTATGTATGGTATGTATATATTTTATTTGCTTATCTTGTTTATTGTCTTTGTCTCCCCACTAGAGTAAGAGCTTCAAGAGGGAAGCATTTTTGTCTGGTTTATTCACCGTCATACACCCAGTTGGCATATATTAGACGCATACACATACTGACTGGATGAGTGAATGAATGAATCAATTAAGTTCTGTATCTGTCCTTGGAAAAGGAAGAATGGGAGTTTTACAGCGAGGAGCTAACAATATTCATCTATTTGTTTGCTTTTAGTGCAAAGCAGTGATCCCCAACCTTTTGGGCACCAGGGATCCGTTTCATGGAAGACAATTTTTCCATGGATGGGGGAGGTGGGGATGGTTTTACAATGAAACTGTTCCACCTCAGATCATCAGGTATTAGTTAGATTCTCATAAGGAGCACAACTTAGATCCCTTGCATGCGCAGTTCATAATAGGGTTTGCTATGTGAGAAGCAATTGCCACAGCTGATCTGTGGAGCAGATCTGTGCTCCACTCCTCAGGTGGAGCACAGCAAGAGGTGGAACTCAGGTGGTAAGGCTCACCCTCCACTTACCTCCTGCTGTGTGGCTTGGTTCCCAACAGGCCACAGACCAGTACTGGTCTGAGTCCCCGGGGTTCTGGACCCCTTGTGTCAAGTGACATATTGTAGTTTATGGTTCTATGCTAAGGGGGTTTATGGATTATATCATCTGGTTTTAAGTATACTAACTTTGGAAACATGAATGGCTTTCAAAATTCCTAGAATTCAAATTTATGATTCAAATATAACACTAACAATACAAACATAAATGAAGAACAAATAAATGGCCAGTCTGATTCTACTTCCTTCAAGCTCCTTATCAACCACAGCATGAGGTAAAAACATGAACGGTCAAATTGTATTTGATCAGAAGTGTCAACAAAATTTTGAAATGATCAAGAACACTCAGGAAAGAGATTGACATTCAGCATCATTAATGATTAATTTTTCAGTGTGTATTGTGCCTTGAGGTATTATTGATAGTAGTTGCTCATAATAAAATATTTTCTTGATAATTTTATCAATTTCCACTCCTTTAAAAATGTCTATTTCTATAGTGTAAATGATACTATTTAACTAGTACATATTTTATAATTTACAAATAAGTAAATATACATATTATGCAGATGTGTGCTCCCCAAATTATTGTTTCTACAAGTGAATATTCTAAGAAATTTGGAGATCGCTGACTTGTATTAACGTTCTTCCTTCAGCAAACCTATTATTAAGAAGAAAAACAGAGCAAAATCTTTTTCCTCTTTGAAAATGAAATTGAATTTGATCACAATGATCTGATGAATAACGTTCTAAAATAAGAGCACAAGTAACTCACTTAGGTTGTTGCCTTGTAATGGACGAAGTCCAGTAATACTTTTTGGAAGATAAATGCTTGAAGATAATTTGTAAAAAAAATAAAAATAAAAATCTCATTCCCTTAACTAATTTTCCAGTGGGAAGTGCTGACTATTATTGGTAAAAATGATACCTATGGTCATTGCCCGGATGGCTCTTTGAAGAATGTAGTTGGAGACAAAAGCCCTATAAAATGTGTATGTCACAAAATCATACTAAACCTCTATTGTGCACTGGGGCTATTTTAACCAGTTACACTGTTTCATTTATTTTATTAGTTCTTTTGACTATTTCTCGGGTTGAATGATTTGATTTAAAATCTCTGTTAAGCTTAAAGGCTAGAGTGAAGAAGACCGATGCACATACAAGTGATTGGGGCAAGGTATAAAATATTTACACTGCCTCTCACTGCTGTGTTACTTACAAGATTGCAAGTGATCAGTTACACTAAAAAAGGTGCTGTATTGGGAGGGAATCAAGAAGCTATGGGTACACAGGGAACTCCCCATCCCAGGGAAGTGATGTTCAGTTATCACAGTGACTGTCATTTTAACAATTGTGCAAGTGCATCATTCACTGTGGGTGACTAGAAACAGATGAAGAGGAGCTGAAAAATGGAAGAATTTTCCTTGTCTCATGTCTCTCTGATAACGAGGCAGACTACAGAGCATGAAAGATGAGGGCTGCCCAATTCAAACCAAAGCACGTAGCCACCATCCGGGCATTTTAAAAGTAGGACACATGAAATGCTCAGATGTATCCCCCAACAGGGTGCAATAATACAGCAGTAAAAAGAAAACTACAGTGAACTATGGCTACTTCCACACTTGCAATCATTCTAGTACAAGAAGGGGCAAAGATTTTCCAAAAACTCTTTCTTATGTACATCTCAACTGCTCATACGTTTAGCTTAGGGTCTTAGCAGTCATGCGTGGTAAGTAAACATACCCAGTAGAGGGCGCTCTCCTCATGGAAAGGAAAGGGTCCTACGGCTCTAGGTGGAGCACTCAATTTGAGGGTTCAAAAATAAAACTACTCCTTAGACTACAGACACTAAAAGCATCATTTCCTTTCAGAAACATTCACAGCTGAAACAAATATTGACTTTTAAAGTGATGTATTTGACATTCAAGTGTGTACTCAATTGAGCCATTTATTTCAGTTGCTGCCAGATGTAGATCCTTAATTTTCTGAACGAGAATGACTAAATTACTCAAAAGTTAGAAAAAAAAGAACAATAGCATGTTCTTTTTGGATCTTTGAAGGTAAAAGTTCAGAATTTCTTATTTCTGGAATAAGAAATAAGAAATTTCTTATTTGCTGGCTCCATTTCTTCTATCGGCTTCTAGATCCTCAAGGCAAGCAATCTACTAACACTGCATAGTAAGTCACTGCTGCTTCAGTGTAACATCCCTCAAGCCCTCGCTTTCTTCCAACTTCTTCTGATGTACGTTTTGCAATAAGAGAGATAATGTTATTTACAGGAATCAATGGCGGACATATAGAAGCATATAATCTTTGAATGCCCGCAAAATGAAATGCATGAATGAAAATGTTGAATTCATATATTTCAATTGAATTTTAATTATATAGATAAAGAGTATTTTATAATCCCTTCTTAAGTTCTTTCATATTTGCAAAAGTGAGCATTCACAAGATCAAGTCAATTTACAAGGTTTTCATTTCCTGTGTTGCGACTTGGAGTTGAACTGAGAGACAAATAAGGAAGGCAAGCACAGTGCTTGTTGTAAAAATACAGCATCAAAACACCCTAATGATACTTATAATTGCTAGAAGTAATTTAAAACTGTCTTTCTGCTTTAGGAAGGAATGAAACTCTGAGGAAATACAAATGAGGGAATTGAAGAGAACATATTTTAGGAAGAAAATTTATTCAAAGAGAATCTTTCCATTTTAATTTCCTCATGTCAGTAGAAATTCTAGATACATTTAACAGGAAAACTCCTCAAGACTTTTTTTTTCTGGAAATCCCTAAAGTTTTTTGGGGGGTCTCTCCTTATGTATCATTTTTTATTTTACTCCTTGCTAAGAATTCTTATTAGTCATTCTAACCATTCAATTTGTCCTGCCTGTTTTGTAATGAATAAATAGCATATACTGTTAATTGGCCACCTGAGGTTCAAAGAGGGGAAAAATGGAGTTGATGTCTGCACACTGTAATGTGCTGACAACATATTGACCACACTCTATTTCACAAGATTTAAAATCAAGCTTCCTCACTCTATTCACACTTCCCTCCCTTTGCTCCATTCTTGACTGTCTGTGAGACTAATATAATTTTCTTAAAGTGATTTATTTCTAACAGATGCGATCACCCAGCCACAGGGACCTGGATGCACAAATGTCCCCTAACAACTTTAATTTCTGGATATAATAAGCATATATTCCACTAATAAATAATTATTGTTCTGTTAAAAACGAGACACCAAGGCTTGTGGCGTGATGACCAGGTCTTCCTAGTCAGAAAGGACAAAGAGATGGACTCTCTTGAGGCCTTTAGCGACTCCCAACCCAAATATGCTATCATATTTCTAAAATGTGGTAGGCCAGGAAGGAAGAAAATTGGTCACAGTTTAATGTGGCCCAGCAATATTTAGAAAGCTACTTTTAGGTACACATTTAGTTTCTTATAAATCAGATATTAAACATGATTAGGTAAGGAGGATGATAGCATAGGTCCTGGTATAAAGTTTATATGACAATCTCAGAAGAGTGATTTGTTCTTTCCCTCAAGTTCTTTCCTGCCTCTTTTAGCATCTCAAGGGTAGATGCACATGTGTGTCCTCATCACCTTTGCTGTCATCAGCACTGTCGTTTTTGAAGGCTGGTGAGTTGGCCCTCAGCAGTGTCACCAATTCAATGATGAAGCCTGGGCTGTGATTCATGGTCCAGGACTAAGTGAGGCACCACCAGAACACTGTGGATGTTGAGTAACTTTTTCAATGAGTTTAATATCTCAAGTCAACCTTTGGAGGAGCTTGTCCTCTTGGCTGGCCTCTTGGCTGGACTTGTCTTTTCTTTCCCCACTGCTCTACCTGGAGTCTTGGGTCAACTGCCACAAGACCATTCTGCTACTAACATATTTAGTGAAGAAATCCATACTTTTGGGAAAGGGGTATTAGGGAATGCAGGGGAAACAAGAAAATATAACAGCTTTTCCTTCCTTCCTTCCTTCCTGTCTTTCTTTTCTTTTCTTCTTTCTTTTTTTTTTTTTTTTTTGGAGTCTTGCTCTGTCGCCCAGGCTGGAGTGCAGTGGCAGATCTCGGCTCACTGCAACCTCCACCACCTGGGTTCAAGCAATTCTCCCTGCCTCAGCCTCCCAAGTTGCTGGGATTACAGGTGCCCACCACCATGCCCGGCTAATTTTTGTATTTTTAGTAGAGATGGGGTTTTGCCATGTTGGCCAGGCTGATCTCAAACTCCCGACCTCAGGTGATCTGCCCACCTCTGCTTCCCAAAGTGCTGGGATTACAGGCGTGAGCCACAGCGCCCGGCCAGAAGAAAACTTTTCCTTTTTTTGAAATTCTGGACTAGTATCTCCAGACAGGACCCTGTCAACACACTATGACACCGTGATATCTTCATGTGCTGATTTCTTCTCTGAAAACCTATTTTGAATCTTACTCACCACTATTTACTGAGTGCCGTCTCAGTTCCTGCGACTCTAAGAGGTGCTGCCTCTCTGAGGGAGGCACTATTAGGCATAACCTCCTGAAGGCACACAATGAGAAAAAAAAGCCAAAGCCAGTCTCTAATCCATGTTTCCTGACCCCAGACCCAGGCTGCTAACCACTCACTCAATAGCTTTGCTAGGCATCTCTTGGGAGTATTTTGATTTTTTTAAAAAAAATCAGTTGTTTTAATATCAACCCAATTAATGGGGGCATATTGGAAAAATATTCCCCATGTGACCTCCTGAAGCAGAGACTTGCCATCAGATGTTTCAAAACCAGGCTTCTGTTTCTTTGCCTGAATAAGGTAATGTCTGTTCTACTTTTCTTCTATTTGAATTTCACCCATTGTTCAAAGCACAGACCTCTCCCAAAAGCCTTCTCTGAACTTTTCCAGTCCAAGTGATCTTTTAATTCTTTGAAACTTTTATCAATTGTTTTCTATATTTATACTAGGCAATGAATCATATCAAGCTCTGTGTCATCTCTTTGTCCTATTGAACTACAATTTGTGGCTTTCATTGATGTTTAGCTTTTCATAAATAACATCTTGTTCCACTAGGCTGAAACTCAAGAAGCAATACTGGATAATAGAAAGAAAAGGCTTTAGAAGCTGAGAGAGCTGCAATCAAATCCCAACTCTGCAGCTAGCTGTGTGACCTTGGGTATGCTACTTAACCTCTCTGAGTTTCCATTTCCTCATTAATAAATTTAGGTAATAATACTCCACAGATTGTTTATTGAGGTGAAATAAGATGGCACGTGTAAAGTGCCCACAATATGTTTTATGTGGAAGTTGTCAGCTTATAAATTGAAATTGGAACATATAAATGATGCTTTCTCAGTTTGATTTAGCTGTGAACATACAGATTTCCTTTTAGGTGAAATAAGAAGCATAACAAAGCATTTGAAAAACAATTTCTGAAATATGATTACAGGTTAGCAAGAAACCAGAAATAAAAGCTAAATATTAAAGAGAAAAATAAAGAGAGAAGAGGAATAGAAAGTGTGTGTGAGGGAGAGTGGAGTGAAACTGTAGCTGAGTAGGCCAGGTAAGGCTTTAGTGATAGTAACTTTTCACTTAAGACCAGAAGAAAGTGTGGGAGCCAACCATGGGGACACCTGGGGAAGAGCTTTCCAGGCAGAAGATGCTCTAGTCAATAGATTGCTAGCCTTGCCATTTGTGCCATGAAGAAATAATAACTTAATGGGTTCTCATTAATTTTAATGCATGCATGCAAAAAGAATAATTTTTTGGTTTCCTAGGTTTTTTCCCTCTCTTTTTTCTTTTTTAGTTTAAAGGGCAAGTTATATCCTGGTCTTTCTCCCTTTGGGGAAATGGAGAAGAAAAAAGGGCTTAAAGATAAAGCAACTCTCCTCTGGGAATTTAAAGTAGTTTTTCCTTCAAATTTTTCTACAAACGTTTATCTGGACTTTTACTTTAACAAACTGTGTTTATAACATCTTAGAAGACCAAAAAGTTGGAGGATTGTGCAGTTTTAGAGAATAAAACATCGATATGACCTATATGGAATTTTTAAGTGCCAAGGTGTTTTTGGTGTAATAGGTCTAAAAATATTTGAAGGGTTCAAGTCTTACTCAAATATTAATGGTCTTTATTGTAATTCCAAAAGATTTTTGATTATCTTAAGTAAGCTTCCTCTTAATATCATGCCCCAAATAGGGATGACAGAAATTATACTTTTAAAATTTAATTTAAAGTTCCGGGATACACGTGCAGGATGTGCGGGTTTGTTACATAGGTAAACGTGTGCCATGGTGGTTTGCTGCACCTATTAACCCATCACCTAGGTATTAAGCCCCACATGCATTAGCTACTTATCCTGATGCTCTTCCTCCCCTCACCCCCCTAATAGGCCCCAGTGTGGGTTGTTTCCCTCCCTGTGTCCATGTGTTCTCATTGTTCAGCTCCCACTTACAAGTGAGAACATGCGGTATTTGGTTTTCTGTTCCCAGGTTAGCTTGCTGAGGATAGAAATTATACTTTTAATTCTTGATGTCATCATCAAGGAAGATAGTGGAGTCTTAACTGTTTTCCCCAAAAACAAAAATACTTCAAAAGGTCAACTTCTATCATTTTGTTTAGAATTCATTAGCTGTCTCCTCACCTTGTCTGCTTCATTTTTTGTATATGGACAGGGTTGTGGTACCAGATGTGTACTTAGTCTCACTATGGGTTGTGACATTTGATTTAGAAAACACTGCTGTTGGGACACACATGAGAATTAGAATAAAGCACTAGATGGACAGGTCTTTTCTCCCTAGAAAACTTCCAGAGGGGACAGTGCTCTTGACATTTCAGAGATAATGAAGAGAGTTTTCAAGACACTTTCTATTTCCATACGAGTTCCTTTGTATGCTGGGTTGCCTGCCATTATGTTTATGTAATTCTGACAGTGTTCTTAATGACACACTAACAGATTGTAAAACACGCTGCTGGCATTTACTTGTTTTTTATATTTTTAAAACAATGTCCTTCATGTAACAGTAGTTAAGCACGGCAGAAGGACATCATTAGAGCCATGGTTAAACTGTAATTTACACCATTAGGAAGGCAGGAGCAATTTTTATTGCCTGGCAATTTTCTTGCTGAAATATTTGGACCATATGGCTCAATTTGTGTAATAACCTTAATTTCTGCACCCTTCAGGTCTTCCTCCATCTCCTACGGAATGGTAAAATGCGGTTTAGCAGAAAAGGCAACTGTCTATACTTAGAGAGTTGAGATTAATAACATGTCACGTCCTGTTTTTGGTGAAGGAATTCGAACAGCAGCCAGATGGTATCTCTACAAATAACTGTCAGGGGTCTTGATCTAATCAATACAATGTATTAATACATCTCCCTTTGCTGTTTCTCTAGGGGCTGGTGCACAACATCTGGAAAGAGTGGAAGGGGGGCGGGGGGGGGGGCCCGCCAAGTAGAAAGCCGATTCTTTTCAGAATCAAACTGAGCCCAATTAATTTTTCATGTATCCTTGATAACTGTTTCATAATGAGCTACGCGTCTTGACGGATTTGGGGTTGGCAGAGCAGGCTGCCCCTGCTTTCTATCCCCATTCAGTCCACTTATAGAAACCAACCCATTAATCAAGCTATCTGGCATAAAACCTGAATCTCAGCTCAGCAAGAGATCAATAACCATCCTAAAAAAACACAGAACCAGCCACTAATGGGCACAGGTATCCAGCCATGACATTAGTAATTGCTTTAGCAAAAATAAAACTCTGTATCATAATCACCCAATAGGAGTTTGTACGATAAAATTCATTACTTGTGTCTTGTCAAAAAGTAACATGTACATCCGTTAAAAATATACTGTAATTTTACTATCTAGACATGACCATTATCTTTCAGTGTTAGACAACGCACCCTTTTGAATGGATTAAAACTCTCTGATTTTGTAATGTGAATATTTAGTAATTCAAGTATCATATAAAATGTTTAAAAATGAGTTATTACACTTATTTTAAATTCAGAGTACCTAAGGGGGTCCTTAATACAATCTTTAGCCCGGCTGTATATGACACATGGTGAGCCTGCTGTGCTAAGAACTCTGATGTGCTGTCAGATTGGTCAGATTTTGTTACTCTTTGGTTGGCTTAATGGCAAGATTTACAATTCAATTCATAAATTTTTATCACTTTCCCAAGTGGTATGTTTTTGTCTCAAACATTCACTCTTTTACCAAATTCAAGCCAGTTACATTACTTTCCAGTGGGCAAATGTCTTCTGGCTTGGCAGAGATTTCTACCCTACGGTAATTTCTGAAAGAGAGACCCAAAGACTTTGTCTATGGAGGGGAATTCAGAGCCGAGATGAGGAGATGAAGGAAACCCGTTAACTGCTTGGTAAAACATTCCTTTTTGGCTCTTAGACAACAAGTAGAAACCTGTTTTGTCCCTAGGAGAGTCTGAGATTTTGATTAGAAAAAACTCCTGGGAAGTGCTGCCAAAAAGATAGTCATTCATTGGCTGATCATCTGATCAAATGCTGCCAAGATGATAGAAAGGTCTACGGAATCATCCAGGAACTTTAAGGTGATGTCACATTCATCTTTTCTGACAACATGACTAAGAATCATGATGCCTGTGTTTTTTCTGTCAATGGTTTGTGGTTCCATAGAATGAGTGCTGGGTTTGGAATCAGGAGTATGGGCTAGAGTCCTCCTAGGTTCTTGTAACTATTTATAAGTACAATCAATACCATGCACGACAAAATGATTGCTTATTACATTGTATTTTGTCTCTTTTCTTATTGTTTCTCCAAATACGCGACGAGTTTCAGAGAGAAAAGACTATTTCTCATTTGTTTGTATCTGTTATAGCTTCTGGACCAAGTAGATTCTCAAAAGAGAAATATGGTGAAAAACTGATTAATGGAAGAGCCCTGTATTTCTTGGTCTTGATCACTGAATTAGATTTGATGTGTCTTGGCCCTCAATTGCAAATAACTTGCAATTTTCATATATTCATGAGACTACAGAGAAGCAATAGCCTAGGTTTTCAACTTTAATTTTGTTTGCTGATGTCCAGTGTAGGTAAACGGAAAATACCCTGACAATGGAGTGTTTGTAGTGGAGTTGCATAACATCAGGTGCGAAAGTTATTTAAACAACTGAATTATGTAACTAGATAATATCTGAAATTTGGGATCCAAAGTACGTGGCATCCAGAAATTCTAATTTATGTGTAGTCATTATCAAAATATTTAATTTATACAAATTTAAACCCTCTGTGACAAAGATACAAGATAGTTGCCATTCTGGAGACTTCCAGTCCATAGATATGATCAAAAATGTCAGCAGTTCTAGCTTAGTATTACCCAGGCACAGCACTAACAAGATGTTTCACCTTAAAAATTATATTGAGATAAAAAGATTCATTTGCAAACCCATCACATATGTATTCACAGGTGGTGGGTGTGGGTCATTGCATTTGGATTAAAAAGCAAATGTCTCTCTCTACATGAGAGGTCACTAGCTTGTGTAAGGCAAAATCTTTTCACTGTTCGGCATAATTAGAATATTCCAACAGTGGTTTCAGTAATTTAAAAATCACAGTATTGTTGTAATATTTTTCTAGGCTTCAGGACCTCACAATTGTTTGGCCCAATCAAATCTGGGAACACTAGAGAAGTTATCACCCATCAAGGTAATTACTTTCAAGTTGAAATAATTACTCTATCAATGTTAATGGTCTTTCAACTTCAATAAAGCACTCACCTGCCGATAATCACAGCTAACCTCTTGCTCTAATGCAATTCCCTCTCTATTTAGTAGGTTATATTACAGCCGTTACAGTGGTCACTTGTCCTGAACAGCTGCTGAATTTCACTTTGATCGGCTGTGAACCATAAAAAAATTGGTCATCTGTGTATGATTTCCCCCTCACCCATAAGCCCTTGCAGAGCTAAGGATATGATCTCTTGGCTGTAATAGGGTACTTCAGGGGCAGCCATCTTGTCTCAGGTAGTGGCTACTTTCCATTTGTGACAAGAGCAGAGTAGTTCAATTAACTTCTGCCCTTCACTGCCATTTACAGCTTGCTGTCTCTGCTAAATGGCATATATTCTGAATTTATGGCCTGGGCCTGTTAGTATGTGGACTAGTTCATTTTACTTTCACAGACATTTTTGACAAGGCTCCACGGGAGTCTTAGGTGTCTAAAGAGGGTTTCCTTGTAAGTTGGTTAAAGGCCAGAAAATAGCAACACACTTGACTCACAGGTCAAACAGTCTCCCCACCAACTGACTGTCCCTCATGTACTGATAAACTACTATTTGGCATAGGGGAAGTAGGTAGATGCCAATTTGGCAGAATCCATTTGTATGATTTGAGAAGTGTGAGAGAGTGTGTGTGTGTGTGTGTGTGTGTGTGTGTGACTAAAATACCTCATCATGTTCTGCTGATATAATCCCAGATCTAAGGGAAAGGGTAGGGTCCTAAGAGTGTCATGTCAGGTAAAGACAACTACATATAGGGTGGAAATCTCCTGAGGAGGGCTCTTAGACTGGCAGGTATGTGATGTTGTTGGGGCAGGGGGGCCAGGGATAAGACCGTAATAAACCTCAGGAGACAAAAAAAAAAAGCATGTTCTTGCTTCAGGCAGTTTAGAAAGGAAATAGAACCTAATCCAGTATTTGGAAAATTACAGGGAAATTAACAATGTGGTATCAGGAAACATGTAAATTTGCAAGCTCAGAATTTTATTGTAAGGTGAGGAACACTTAAAATGTATAAAACATAAGGTTTTTCACTCATGACCAAATTAGTACAGTTGCCTAGACAAACCAGAACCTTATCTACATTTGCTAATTTATTCCAGTCTCTGTTTTTTCAAAAAGAAGGACTGCTAAAGGTTTATAGTCTATTTATATTGCCCTTTACAGTACTTTGCATATACATTAATTTATTAGTCATTGCAGCAGCCCTATGAGATAAGCAACATTTTAGTTCAGACTTGATGAGTAAGAATGAGGACAGATGAATTATAGGAGAATGAGCCATCATTCCAGGAGGAGGGATTAACATGTGTGAAGATCCTAATGTTGTCTTCAAGTGGAAGGATTTAAGATATGGTTTGGAAATAGAATCAATAGCACTTAGTGAAGAATTGATATGGAAGTAAGGAAGAGAGAGGACTCAAAAACGATCTGGCTTGTGCAACTAGAAAGATGATAGGGCCATTTAGTTATATAATAGGATGTGAAACAGAACTGTATTGGAGAATAATGAGTATGATTTAGAAAAATAGGTGGTAAGTAACTCTACTGGAACAGCTAGACATATCACTGCATGACTTAAGGAAAAAACAGACTTCAAGATCCATCTTCCTATGAAGATCCATGTAGACAACCTATATGAGAAGATCCAAGTTCATAAAAAAAAATTAAAGAAGGGGATTCAGTGGAGAAGACAGAGGCTTTGGTTATATCAGGGAGGGAATGGGATTTCTCCACACTCCCCTTTCAAGGCATGCAAGGAATATCCAAGAGAAGCTCTTGAAGAAATTGGGAGTGTTGCCAGAAAAGTGAGATGAACAGTCTGGTCTTGGCAAGAGGCTTCCTTCTGCACTGATGAAATTCATAGGACAATTTTGATGCAATGACTAGAGTCAAAAGGGTCTTCTGAAATCCTTAAGTGATCCCATAGTTTTGGGATAATAGGCTAACACAGAAGCTAATACCTGTGTCTTAGTCAATGAATTCCAAAGTTAGGAGACTGGCTAGGTTTCATCCAGCATGATAGGTCAAGCAGAGAATATAGTACTGGACAAGCTGTACCTTCATTATTTGGTGAAACCAAAGTTTTCTGCAATCCTAGTGGGTGCCAAGAAAGGAATGAGTTTTGTCAACGTGATAGGACTTGATATTGGCTGCCTGCTTGGGAGAAGGGCCCCCAGAGGCAAAAAAGGTTGTAGGGTGGACCTCTTGGACAATAACAAACAGTAAGAAATTAGCCAGAGAGTGTATTGCCTGCATCAGAGGACTATGAGGCATGGAATTTCCTATGGGGACCCCTATATAACCCACAGAGAAAATCCCATGAGGCATCTGCCCCCTCAAAATTAATAGAAGATTAATTAGAGCAATATTATTGAGTAAAGCTCTGTTCCTTTTTGTCTAATTCTTTCTTTTCATGCCATGATCCTGGGGAAATAAATAAGAGAAGAGGGAACTGAAGAAAGAGGAAAATGACCATGCCCTCTTTCCCCACTGCAGATCCTTAAGCACGTATCGGGTTTTAATTTAGACTGGAGTTTTTGTTGTTGTTGTTGTTTTTTGAGACAGGTTCTTGCCCTGTCACCCAGGCTGGAATGCAATGGTGCAATCTCGGCTCTCTGCAGCCTCCACCTCCCGGGTCCAAGAAATTCCCCTGCCTCAGCCTCCAGAGTGGCTGGAATTACAGGCACCAGCCACCATGCTTGGCTAATTTTTGTATTTTTACTAAAGACAGGATTTCACCACGTTGGCCAGGCTGGTCTCGAACGCCTGACCTCAGGTAATCCACCCACCTTGGCCTCCCAAAGTGCTGAGATTACAGGCATGAGCCATCGCCCCCGGTCTAGACTGAAGTTTTTAAAAAACACCTGGAATGAGTCTTAATCACCAGTTGCGTTGATCCTTGTCACTGAAAAGTGACTGGAAAATCATGGGACCTGCCTTAGATATTACTGATGGGTGAGCAAGGGAATCCTGATGGAGCTTGCTGGGATAAAGTGGTTGGAGAAAAATATGGCTCTTTCAAAGATGTAATTACATAAGTTTCAAAAGACTTACATGGTTTTCATCCCTAATAATGTTGAGCAAAAGGTAGATTCTTGATATGTATTTATGACTTTCAGAGAAATACATATTTGTCTGAAAGTCTAATTTGTCTAGCCCAAATTAGACAAAAGGGTTAAAGATTATGTAAGGCAAGTAAATGAAAAGTTGATATTAAAACAAAAATATCATCACAACTAAAAAGTTTTGCCATGGTCAGTGGCTCAAGCCTGTAATTCCAACACTTTGGGACGCTGCAGCGGGAGGATCTCTTGAGGCCGGGAATTTGGGACCAGCTGGGGCAATTTAGTGAGACACAATCTCTACAAAAAATTTAAAAAATTAGCTGAGCATGGTGGCATGCACCTGTAGTCCCAGCTACTTGGGAGGCTGAGGAGGGAGGATCACTTGAGTGCAGGACATCAAGGCTGCAGTGAGCTATGATGGTGCCACTGCACTGCAGCCTGTGTGACAGAGCAAGACCCTGTCTCTTTAAAAAAAAAAAAAAAAGGGTTATGCCGACAAATATTCATTGTTTTGTGTGATATTTACTCACCCATGTTTTCTATCTTTTATATAGAAGAATGACACAGTTATTTCTTATTATAAAATGTGAAAATCTCAGTTTATAGAACCGACCCAGGAAATATGATTATTTTTATTACTGAATTTTTCTTCACATTAGAAAGATAGTCACCAAAGGAGTCCTTTTAGAAAGCTACATCTCCCAGAGTATTTCTGTTGTCTAATAAATGTGTCGGGGGAGAAAAGGCTAAGAATCATCAAATTAAAAAGAGTTGAAACTATTTAAGATGATATGTAAAGAGCAGTAATATTCTATGTTATCTAAGCCAAAATGAAAATGGGATTAAAAATAAATTTATCAATTTACTCACACACTCTTCATAACATGGCAATTGTGAAATATCTATTTTATTATTATTGTTATTATTTTTGCCACATATCTACTTAATGGTAAAGATATAGGAAACAAACCCTTGAGGAAATTTTGACTACCTCCTCCTTGACATTGGGAAAGGAAGCCTGGCAACTAGAATCTAGAAACTAGAGTTAGTAATTCTGGATTTTATTCCCAGATTGGAAGCCAATTTTTAGTGACCCATATAATTTGCTTATTTCTCAGCACCTTATGCTTGATTCTACACAGAGTGAAGTACCATTTATCTTTTAGGATACTGGGCAAATGCATGATCTGGGCTTGACATTTTATAACCCCGTGGAACAAGCAAGGATATAGTTAGGGCACAGATAATAGGTAAACCACCTTTTTCTTTAAAATCCCAAATTCTCAGATTTATTTCTGCCAGCACAATGGCAGATGCCAGTGAGAAAAAGCAAACAAACCCAAATGGTGGTAGCAATATCGCCAACCTTGCCAGGAGTGTTCCCTGTAAATACCACCATGGAACTCCTGCATGCCAAGCAAGGCTAAATACAGTTTCTTTCCTGACACCGCATAATTCATCACAGAGCTAATTGGGAAGGGAGTTTAAGGCCTTCTAATTAAAGCTGTTTTCAATAATGGAAGGTATTGGTCTAAAGAGACCCCAAGAATCTTGATCTCCCTCTTTCTTCCTTAGAAAGACCTACATAGAGATGAGTAGGGAGGTGAAACTTTTCACGAGGTTGGGAGAGCAGCTAGTGATGCATTAAAACCCACACTCTTTCCATTTCTCTGCTCCTACTGCCTCTGCTGCTGCTGCCGCTGCTGCTGTTCCTGCCAACACATACGCTTCTCACCCCCATGGAGGGCCCCCACTGCCAGTTCTCCATCCACTGCCACCACAAGCAGAATTCATGCCTCCATTGCACCTGTTTTATGTGGCTCTCTCAGCAACATCCACCTGTCTATAAACAACTCTGGGGGGACCTTGGGGCAAGCTAGTGATGGCACCACAACATGGGCAATTTATTGATGGCCCCTTGGGCAGAGATGAGATCTTAATAAACAAGGGACTAATGCATTAGCAGTACCTCTTGCGAGTCTGTGGACTAAACTGCAATCCTACAGTTGTGGGGATGGACTCTGTGCCTCATTAATGGAGAAGGCTCTGTAGTTCCTTTGCCCTGAAGAATTTTAGCCAGAGTGGCCAATAAACAAAAACTTGAAAAATTTCCTACAGCAGGCACAGAAAGGAAAGAAGACAGTAAAGTTGTTTAGCTGGTGCAGAAATTAGACAAATAGTAAGTAGATCTAGGAAAGTACTTGGGATGCGATTTAAAATGGAGTCTTCTACAACCCCTATAGAGATTTCTCAATATACAACAATATAGAGATTTCTCAAAGAACTAAAAGTAGAATTACTGTTCAATCCAGCAGTCTCACTACTGGGCATCTACCCAAAGGAAAATAAATCATTATATTAAAAAAGATACCTGCATTCGTATGTGTATTACAGCACTATTCACAATAGCAAAGATATTGAATCAACCTAAGTGTTCATCAATGGATGATTGCATAAACAGAATGTGATATCTATATCTATATCTATATCATCTATATCTATATCTATATATCTCCTGATTTCCATTTCCACTTTCCATATTTACTAAATAGGAATAATTTTACATACCATAGAATGTAATTATATATATGAATATATATAGAATGTGATACACACACACACACACAAACACACACACTGTAGAGTACTACTCAGCCATAAAAAAGAATGAAATCATGTCTTCTGCAGCAACATGGATGGAACTAGAGGCCATTATCCTCATGAAATAACTCAGACACAGAAAGTCAAATACTGCACGTTCTCACTTATAAGTAGGACTACATAATATATACATGTGGACATACGGTGTGGAATAATAGACACTGGAGACTCGGAAGGGTGGGAGGGAGGGAGGGAGCGGGGTGAGGGATGAGAAATGACCTGATGGGTACGATGTACATTATTTGTGCGACGGTTACACTAAAAGCCCAGATTTCACCGCTACACAATATATCCAGGTAACAAAACTTCACTTGGACCCATTAAGTTTATACAAAAATAAAAATGAAATGAGGTCTTCTAAACATGGGCAGCAGAAACGCAGCTGCAAGAAGCTTAAAAACCCAAAACGCCCAACAGTAATAGCCTGTGCCTCAGAACGAATCACTCATTTTTCCTCACAGTCTCTGCTCTGCTCAAGGGCCAAGTCTCACAGTAGACTTCAACAACATAGTTAAGTTTGGTATTCAATATTGACATATTGAATATAGTACTCAATGGCTATTTGCCAAATCAGATTGAATTGTCAATAATTTGTTGGACCCTGAAGCCCCTTTGTGCTATTATGGAGAAGTCATGCTGCTCTGAACAAAGGGAGATAGACTTAAATTATAGAAGGAAGGATTTGTCTGAGATAAAAGAAACATTCTTCTGTGACAGTGAGGAGTATAGAACCCTGGATAAGTAATAGAACTTCCTTTACTTTTTTTTGAGATGAAGTCTTGCTCTGTTGCCCAGGTTGGAGTGTGGTGGCATGATCTTGGCTCACTGCAACCTTGGCCTCCTGGGTTCAAGCAATTCTCCTGCCTCAGCCTCTCAAATAGTAAAAATACTAAAAATAGTGTTTTTAGTACAGACAAGGTTTCACCATGTTGGCCAGGCTGCTCTCGAACTCCTGACCTTGTGATCTGCCCGCCTCAGCTTCCCAAAGTGCTGGGATCACAGGCATGAACCACTGTGTCTGGCCTAGATATCTTTTAAACAAAAATATTGAACACAATCTCCTACACAGGGACTGTGGGAATAAGTGAAACACAAAAACACTAGTTCATTTTCCTGATGACTTCCTTCAAAGGTGTCAGATCATAAAGAGTCATAGTGGCCCTGATGCCCTGAAAACGTGGTCCAGTGGCCAGAAGGTCTGAACACTTGCCTAGATTGCTTTGTGGAAGATGTCCTTGTTTGCTTGAAAAGATCAGGTGGGACCTTTCTTGGTGTATCTAATGAGGCCTTCTCTTGAAATTCTAGGAGCCAAAGATTTAGGTTTTGGGAGGCCACTTTGAATACACACATACACATTCAAAAATAGGACACAGAAGTATTGTTTTAAAAATTATTCTGGCTATTCTATTCGATATTGCAAGAAAAAAAATCTTTGGAAAAATAGAAAAGCACACCAGTACTGGACTGTCAAAATGAAAGCCACATCAGGGAGGGCCCATGTGCAAAGAGCCCTGTGCCGCTTAAAGCTTGGGGCCATACACTTGCCTCTTTTTCAGAAGCTTTTTAGTGTGATAAAAATAGAGCCTAGAAGATTAAATAAAGAACAGAGTTCATGGATTCATCATATACTTTAAATCTTGTGTTTTAAAATGAAGCTGGTTATGAAGGGATGACTTACAGGGTTATTCCACAAGGGAATTCCAATAGAACTGTTTCGGGAGACCAAATGATTATTAGGCTCATACCCCTGAAAGTTGTATTTTAAAAGATCAGAGGTTTAATCATTGCAATCCTGATGCCTTCAATAAAAGCATATTTAAATTAAGGTGCCTCATTCAGAAAGCTATTAACAAGGGTGTTTCAGTATACTCATAAACGTTTTACTTTAAGGGTGAAAGTTTAGAACATGAGTTTGAAGGATATGGTGGGAAGTAACGAACTTCCTCCTGGATCACATATCCACTAAAAAATATCTTTTACACTTAAGAACACTGCTTCTAATGCTTATCATATAGGAAGTAGAAGATGTAATATAAAAGACTCTAGTACATAATTTACTATCTAATAAAAATATAGTACAAATTCTGAAACAGATAAAAATGAAGATAAAACAATTATCCTTTCATTTACATATTGCTTATTTTTTAGTCATATGAGAAAATTAAACATGAGGACAGTGGGAAAACATTGTACTTTAAACTGTTAATTTAAAAGGGCTCTTCTGGAGTTTTATGAAAATATATTTGCTCACTGTAATTTAAATATTTTGATAAATGTTATCCTCCATAAGATAACCTTCATGTAAATTGGCCTTCCAGGATTTAAAGCATAGGAACATAGTTTTTTGTTTTTTTTAAAAATGCTTTAGTTTGTCTGTTTATTTGTTCTTATTGAGGGTTTTCCATATTTAATAAGGTCTTGGCACATATTTGTATTTCACTCCCAAGACCACAAAATTTAATCTTATCCATGAAGCATCTTCAGTTTGAGAGTTGATCTCCCAGAGCATTTCTTGCCTAACGCTTGGTATATGATGTTACTCTCTCTTGTACTGTGGTTTAAAGCTAGTAGATAGTGGAGTTCGGGATCTAAGTCTCAGTGTAGTGGACATTATAGGCTGTACTCAATTGCTTCTCATTCTTTTCCCCTTATGTGCAATTCTCATCTCTGCAATATTATAAAACAGAACACTCCCTGTGACAAGGACCATCCTGTTTCTGTATATTCCATAGACCATGAGGTTATGCTGGACATAAAGAAAGCACTCAGGAGCTACTAAGTGCTCAGGTGAACTGAATTAAGTCGTTCTATGGGCCAGAGGAAGCCATCCCTGAAAAAAATCACCAGTAAGCCATAGTGTATGCAACTTTGTGTATGTGTGTGTGTGTATATTTAAATATATACATAAATACATATATACACACACACACATACACACATATATACAAATACATATATACACAAACATGTATACACATACATATATACATATACATATATATATAGCTATATATTATACTAGCTTGTTGGGGAAGTAGAAAATTAAATATTCTGTCTAATTTCATCTGAACCTCATCTCTATGAGGTATGGAGGAAAGCATTACATTATTCCCATTTAGTAGACATGGAAAATGGAAATCAAGACTAAATTATTTCCATTTAGGCCAGGTGCAGTGGCTTACGCCTGTAATCCCAGAACTTTGGGAGGCTGAGGCAGGCAGATCACTTGAGGTCAGGAGTTCGAGACTAGCCTGGCCAACATGGTGAAACCCCCTCTCTATTAAAAATACAAAAATTAGTTGGGCAGTGGTGGGCACCTGTAATCCCAGCTACTCAGGAGGCTGAGGCAGGAGAATTGCTTAAACCTAGGAGGCAGAGGCTGTGGTGAGCTGAGACCACACCACTCCACTCCAGTCTGGGTGACAGAATGAGAGCCTGTCTCAAAAAAAAAATATTCCCACTTAGTAAATATGGAAAATGGAAATCAGGCAATTTTATGAATAAATAAAATTTATTTATTGGTTTTGAGGTAATCAAAATTAGTCGTGGTCTACAAACTGGTCTCCAATACTCCTCATACTCAGTTCAGTATCTTATCCCCGTGACTACATTGCAACTTTTCACAAGTGAAAGATTTTCATATATTTAAGCCCTAAGTGAAGAAAAATGAGAAGTTGGACAAGAAAATTAATTTCAACATATTCACCAGATAATCTGCATGTCTGTTACTTTTTTAAAGGGTCTTACCTTCACTGTGAAAGCATGCACGGTAGGGCTGTTAAATGTAGGATCGTCGGGTCTCTCCTGGTAGACCACACGGTAATGGGAGATAATGCCATTGGGAGATTCTGGCTTTGTCCAATTCAACAGAACTGAATGAGCACTCGTGGCTTGAGCCCAAGGAGCTGGAAAATCTTGAGGTGGAGCTTCCAGAGTTTGTGTTAATGACCACGGACTCTCCACTGAACCCTTGGAGTTACAGGCTCTGACCCGATATTCGTAGAGTGTGAAAGGCCTCAGGGTGTCTCCTTCATCCATAAATTCAAGGGCTCCTTCTGACCAGACAAATAAAACAGACTCCTCTTCAATGCCAGCAGGGCGTCTGAAAGGAAACCAAGCAGGCAACCAGTGACAGCTGCACACTTCAAAACAAAGTTTGTAGATGGAGTAAAAAAAATTTTTTTAGAATTTGTTATCAACTTAACTTTTCAGCTGTTTCTTCCTGGTGTCATAGTAAAGAAAAACCAGATGGAGAAGTACTCCAGTGGCCTAACTCCATATCATTTTTAAAGTGTAGTTGACACACACACACACACACACACACACACACACACACACACACACGTATTTGACTGATTATAAAATAGTGCATATGCTTTGTAGAAAACATGGAAAACACAGAAGAAATATAAAAAGCACAAAAGGTGAAACCTCATCCAAAATCACATTTTATTATCTTCCAGATGTTTTTGCTGAATAACAAGATACACACGCAATACAAGAAAACAAACATATTTAAAATCTTTTAAAAATACAGAAGCATATATTAAGCATTATTAATGCATGTTTATATATTTTCTAGATCTGTGTGTATGTGTCTGTGTATGTGTGCATGTATGCATGCAGTTATATCGGGGTTTTATTTTTTGTACAACTGGAACCACAGGATATGGAATTAGTAGAAGCTATTATTGGGAATCCTTACCCTTCTATGATAAATGGATTGCAGCTAGGGTCCCAATGTGTTTGTCTCCCTGTATCCAGGCCTTTTGTGAGTATGCTTGTAAACTCACTCTGAGCTTGGCTATACAACTTTTTTGGCTCATGGGACAGTAGCAAATATGATGATTGCAGAGACTTCAAAAGTGTTTGCACATTGAGGATGATCCTTTTGCTGCTCTTAGGACCATAAAATTACTGTGTGAAAAAGCCCAGGTTTGCATACTGGATGATGAAGGACTATGAAGGGAAGTCCACAGTTCCTATTTTCTCTCATGCAGCGCAATGCTCTTTTGCATTTGTTCCCAGGATGTTTACAAAGTATTTTAAATTCACTTCTTAGATGCCACTTAATTTCTCTTCATTTGAATTTTCTCTTCTATAATTTAAACCATAACCTCTCAAAGTATGGACAATCTTTTCTTATACATCAAGACCACTGTTTTTTCTACACTTATTGTTCTTATACATCAACAACTTTATTAAGCACTTTTATATGCCTGTCATTGTATTAGAAACAAGGGTAAAAAGATGAACACACCCCTTACCTAAAGGAATAGGTAGCTGAGTAGAGGAGATGGAGCTATGTGCAGATTAATGAAAATAACATGATAAATAATATAATAGGAATTTGTTTTAGAGTTTTTTTTGTTTTATTTATTTATTTATTTTGAGACTGGGTCTCACTCTGTCACTCAGGCTGGATGCAATCATGGCTAACTGCAGCCTCAAACTCCTGGGCTCAAGAAATCCTCCTGCCTCAGTCTCCTGAGTAGCTAGGACTACAGATGTGTGCTACTTGGCCTGGCTAACTTTTAAAATTTTTTTGTAGAGATGAGGTCTTGCCATGTTGCCCAGGCTGGTCTTCCCCAAGCAAGCCTCTGGCCTTGGCCTTCCAAAGTGCTGGGATTACAGGCATGAGCCACCATGTCTGGCTTGCTTTAGAGATTTTTAAAGGACAAAAGTCAAATTCCTTTTAGATGTCTCCTCCAAAACCTGGTAAAACGCAGAGTATGACCCCAAAATTCTTTCAACTGTCTGAGGATGGGATTGTTTAGGCTCATCTTTAGATTTTGCTGATAGAAAACTAGGGCCACATGCATACTCTTTTGGTACTAAATATATATAACATTAAATATAGAAGTAAGAGAAATGGAATGGTCAGTTGTTGAGATGGCCCTATATATCTGATACTTCATTTGGAACAGTTTTTTTCTCATCCAGATGTAAAAACATGATGCAGGTTTGATGGAAAGCAAAGTTCTGGAGGAACTGTGGTTGGCATATCTCTATATTCCCAGCATCTGAGCCCAGTAAGTGTTCAATAATGTTTTTCAAGTGAAAGGCTAAAAGTTATGTAATCCCATTACTTCCCTGCATCTTTGCCTCTTCTCCATCAGCTCTTATTTCCTATCAGGGCAGTATTCTAGGTTGGGAGAGAATGTAACCAAGACATTGACCCTCCTCTTTCAGCTTTCTCTCTAGTTGAGAAGAGAGTGATGAATACATTAATATTTTCCAGGCTGTTAGAAGTATTTAATTAACACACTCTTCAGATGCTGAAAAATTCACATGCTGCCATATCAGATTAACCAGCTCCATCAAAATGTAAAGGGTTATTAAGACAAAGTGAATGACAGTTACCTTTCACAAAAAGGCAGAATATGTAAAATCTTTGGCTTTGGGAATCTGATGATCCTTAAGTTGATAAATCACGATGACCTAAGTATGAGCAATGACAAGCTTCATGCTGGAAGCTATAGAGGCTTCATAGACACCTCTCAGTGACCTGCAATTATGGTTCGGCAGCCCACCTCATTATTGCTCACTGCCATGCGTGAACCAGATTCTGCACTCAGTGAAGGTTTGCAGGGTTTGGCCTTTGTACTTGCTGCAGATATCAGGTACCAGGTGTGTGTCATTGGGAGAGATCCATTCTAATGAGAACCACAGGGCTCATAGCCAAGGACTCTTCTCAGTGATTTTTAAAAAGTTGTTTGCTAGGAACACAATACAGCAAACAAACCTATGATGGTCTATGGGGAAGTAACATTTTCTATTTTGTCTAGCTTCAGCCTTTCCATGACAATTCAATTAGTTTTTATTAAACTCTCATGAATTCCCAAATTGAGATGTAGTCATGGTTTCTATAAAGCCGACATTCTTAACAAAATTTGCCTAAAAGTGGGGTTTTAAATACATATACTATTTAAAAGATTGAGTATTATGTTGGCCTCAAGTTTATTCACCAAAAGAATTAAAAGGTGCAGCCTGGTTAAGTATTTCTTATCACTATTGAATCCTTGAAAAATTAATATCATGGAGAAGTAAATGTCCCATCTGCACTGCTAAAAAACAGAGTCTCTCTTTATGTCTGAATACAGTTTGAGCAGAAGTGGTTGAGTAGACCACAATTATTCCTAATTATTTAAGATTTAAGCATCACCTGTTCATTTAACTGGAAGTGTTTCCTCCTGAGTAGCCTGTGTTTAGAGAAATCACATTTTCAGTTCTCTCTGAATAGCCAAATGGTTATTCTTTGCTCAAGCTCATTTGGGAGATACTTCAGGAATGTATTTTTCCAACTAGAGTTAATTTAATGTTGCCTAACACTAAGAGGAAAACAAAAATAAGTATAAAAACTAGGAACCATATATTTTTAAAGGCAGTCACACTTCTGTGGTCTCAATGTACAATGTTTTTAGGAGCTCCTTACTCCTTCTCTCCCCTCCAGCAATTGTCACTGCTTATTTTCAAAAGCAATTAAAACAAAATCCTAGAACCCAATGCACCATAACAATTTTGAGGTTATGAAACTACCAGCCCCATTCCATGAAGAATATTACAAATATTCTGAGTTTAAATAGATAATCAGAAACATCTGTAGTCAGAGGAGATAGGTTGGAGGTCCTGGCTCTGCCACTTAGTTCAATGACCTTGGGTGAACTTGCCTGTCTGTGTCCTCTAGTTTCTATTTCATTTTGTAAAGTGGAGTTAATAACCTCATAGTGTATAACAAACCTCTGAAAATTCTTATAAAAATTAAAACATAAAAATGATTGGGTAAAATGTAATGCATGATCTGAATGAAGTTATCATGGAGATGATGTGCATCTGGCATTGAACAAGGAGGTCATCTCAACAGTTTACTTAAGAATAAATGCAGACCCTGAACTAGATTGCTGAGAGGACAAATGGAAACACAGGTGATTTACAAAATAATTTGTGCAGGTTGAATCATCAAGTTTTTGGTGTGAGTAGAGACTCGGCTGTTGAGGGAAGAGACATCACAAACCTTTCAAAAATTTTAAGACAGTCCTTTTAAAAATTCTTTAGAGATTTACCATGTAAAATGGCCTATGCTTATCCTTAATCTGCTGATTCTCAAAAGGACTCACCTTTCTGAAATTTCTAGTCCCATTTTATATTCTAGTCATCATCAAATGCTTGACTATAGTTTCTTATATTCCATTATATTTCACGGTTCCATGGCTTTGGTATCTGCTAATTCTCTGGCAATATCCCTCCCAATCCTCTTTCTTATTCTCTCTCTCTTTTTTTTTTTTTTTTTTTTTTTGCTCTGTTGCCTGGGCTGGAGTGTGCAGTGGGGCAATCTCGGCTCACTGCAAGCTCCGCCTCCCAGGTTCATGTCATTCTCCTGCCTCAGCCTCCCAAGTGGCTGGGACTACAGGTGCCTGCCACCATGCCCGGCTAATTTTTTGTATTTTTAATAGAGACAGGGTTTCACTGTGTTAGCCAGGATGGTCTCGATCTCCTGACCTTGTGATCTACCCTCTTCAGCCTCCCAAAGTGCTGGGATTACAGGTGTGAGCCACCACACCTGGCCTCTCCTTTTTTCTATAGACTAACTACAACTCGTCTTTTAAAATTCTAGCCCCATATCACTTTTTCCAGAAAGTCTTTTCCTTGCTTTTCTCTCAAATAAGAGTTATCATATCCTTCTATGTGCTACCTCTTTTTTCTAATTTGTATTAGGCTCCTTTTGCATTGCTACAAAAATACTTGAGGTAAGCTAATTTATACAGAATAGGGATTTAACTGGCTCACAGTCCTGCAGGGCGTACAGAAAGCATGATGCTGGCATCTGCTTATGAGAGACTCAGGAAGCTTACAATTATGATGGAAGGTGAAGAAAGAGCAAGTGCATCACTTGCAGAGAGCAGGAGCAAGAGAGAGAGGTGGCGGGGGGCGGGGGGCGGGTGGAGTCCTAGACATTTAAACAACCAGATCTCCCATCATGAACAAACTGAGCAAGAACACACTTATCACTAAGGGCATGGTGCTACACCATTCATAAGGGATCTGACCCCATTATGCAATCACCTCCCACTAGGCCCCATCTGCAACTTTGGGAATCTGTTTTTAGCATGAGATTTAGAGAGGACAAACATACAAACTATATTATTCCACCACTGGCCTCCCAAATCTCATCTCTTTCTCACATTTCAAAATGAAATCATGTCCTCCCAATAGTTCCCCAAAGTTTTAACTGATTACAGCATTAACTCAAAAGCCCCAAGTCTCAAGTACCAAGTCTAAAATCTCATCTGGAGACTCATCTCCTCTCACCTATAAGCCTGTAAAATCAAAACAAGTTATTTACTTCCAAGATACAATGTGGATATAGGTATTGGGTAAACATTCTCATTGCAAAAGGGAGAAATTGGCTAAAAGAAAGGGCCTATAGGGTCCACACAAGTCTGAGACCTGGTAGGACAGATATTAAACCTTAAAGCTCCAAAATAGTCTCCATTAACTCCATGTCCCACTCCAGGGCACACTGCTGCAAGCACTGACTCCTAAGGCTTTGGGTAGCTTCAACCCTGTGGTTTTGCAGAGTGCAGACCCTGTGGCTGCTCTCATATATTGGAGTTGAATCCCTATGGCTTTTTTCAGGATACAAGCTGTCCATGGTTTCTGGGACCTAGAGAGAAGTGGCCCCCTTCCCACAGCTCCATCAGACAGTGCCCTGATGGAGACTCTGTATGGTGGCTCCAACACCACACTTGCCTTCTGCACTGCCCTAGTAGAGTTTCTCTGTAAGGGCTTCACCCCTGTGGCAGCTTTCTGCCTGGGCACCCAGGCTTTCTCATACATCCTCTGAAATCTAGGGGGAAGCTGCCAAGCCTCCTTCATGCTTGCATTCTGTGCATCTGCCAACTTAACACTACATAGTAGCTACCAAGGGTTTGGTGTATGCCCCCTGAAGCACCTACCTGTGATGTATCTGAGGCCCTTCGAGCTGCAGCTGCAGCAAGAGTAGTCAGGATGTGGGGAACAGTTCGCAAGCCTGCACAGGGCAGCAGGGCTCTGGGCCTGGCCCTCAAAACCATTCTTTCCTCCTAGGCCTCTGGGCCTGTGTTGAGAGGGGCTGCCTGTAAGATCTCTGAAATGCCTTCTAGGCCTTTTCCCTATTATCTTGTATATTAACACTTGGCTACCTTACAGTGATGCTAGTCTCTCTTGAAAGTGGTCACTCCACAGTCTGCTTGAATTCTTTCTCTACCACAGGGCCAGGCTGCAAATTTTCTGAACTTTTGCTCTCTGCTTCCCTTTTACATAAAAGTTCCAACTTTGAGTCATTCCTTTGCTCCCATATCTGATTGTAGGCTGTTAGAAACAGCCAGGCAAAGTCTTGAATGCTGCTTTGTTGCTTTGAAATTTCTTTCACCAGTACCCTAGGTTTTTACTCTGAAGTTCTCACTTTCACAAATCCCTGGGGCATGGATGTAATGGAACCTAGTTCTTTGCTAGGGCATAACAAGGGTGACCTTTACTCTAGTTCTCAATTATTTGCATCTCCAACTTCATTAGTCTGGTCTTCATTGTCCATATTTCTATCAGCATTTTGGTGAGAACCATTTAACCAGTCTCTAAGAAGTTCCAAATTTTCCCTCACCTTCCTGTCTTCTTCTGAGTCCTCCCAACTCTTTCAACCTCTGCCCGTTACCCATCTCCAAAGTCAATTCCACATTTCCAGGTATCTTTACAGCAACACGCTACTCCTGGTGCCAATTTTCTGTATTAGGCTGTTCTTGTGTTGCAATAAAGAAATACCTTGGGAGCAAGTGATTGCAGCATGCAATTTTTCTGACATTTGGAAAACCAACTTAATTTCATGTTTCCTCCTCCATACAACTGCACCAGTGGCAGGTACCCCTCTTCAACTATCTGAGTCCCAGCTTCACAGGCACCCTCCTCTATGCATTTACATTTTAATAATTCTAACAACTCCCCTTTGTTCCCTCAGTTCTAAAGGTGCTAGCTGTTTCCTGTACTTGCCACCTCCATGATATCTTAGAGTTCTCTTTTTATGCTTTTAGTTACCTAGTTAACAAATTTATAACTACTTACTAATTATTTATATTAAATTCCTTCTGTTAAAGTAAGTAGTGTGGTTCCTCTTTCTTGATCAGACTTTGATTATTACAGAAAGTCATGGTGATGTTCACACAAAGAAGGAAATAGGAAAATCGGAGACAGTGATGATAGATTTGCATCTGGGCTCACAAATTTATTATTTTGTCTTTACTAGACCATATGATATATTGACTATAAAAATTAATAAGAAAAGACAGATGAACAAAAGCAGAAGTATTTAAAAGAATCACTGATAGCCTAATATTTGGAGATAAGCACTGCCAGCACTATTTTGGTGTTTACCATTCCAGACATTTTTTTATATACATACATATGTAAAAATATACTATATATTTAAAGGAAAACAGGATCCTACCGGGCATACTGTTATGCAAGCTGCTACTTTTATAACCATGAACCTCTTTCATTGACTTTAAATGTACATCTACAACTGCCAGATAGATTTGTCTTTCTAAAACATGGCTTTGGACAACATATCTAGGATAACTTTCTATTTTTATCATGCTTCACATTTAACAGTAATTCCACACATATTATTTAATTCTTACAGAATTCCAAGAGGTTAATTATCTTTTATATTTACTATCTTCACTTCATGTAAAAATGGAAAATTAGGGAACACAGTGACTTGCCTAAGGTCATTTAACTAGTAAGTGTTAGAGCCAGGCCCTGGAAGCCATATCTTCTGATTACAAATGCCACACTCTTTCCACTTTATTACATTGCTTCTCTATTTACCCCCTAAACCTTCAGCAGCTCACATTGCCTCTGAATATAAAGCCTAAACTCCTTAGATTGAAAATCTATCATTAAGCTGATCTTCTAAATGTCCCCTAATAATAGCAATGACTCCAGATAAACCTCACCATTCCTTGAATCCTATGCTTATGTGTTGGAAATTTTGCTTATTCTATTGATTTTATTCACTTATCATGTCTTCACCATCAGGCTGTACTTGTTAAAATCCCTATTTACCACAAGTGAAACAGAATACAAAGTCCTAAAATGAACCCGATGCACATAGGAATTTTGTATGAGTGACATTTCAAACCAGTGGATTATGAAATAATGTTGATAAACTAGTTAGCATTTTTTAAGAAAATGAATTCTTATCTAATTTCCTATAACAATATTAATTCTATATTTAGAAATAAGGAGTAGAGCCATGAAAGTGCTGGAAGAAATAATTAATGTGTTATTTTTAATATGATCATGAAAGGGAGATTTTCTTTAATGTGGAAAGAATATAGACAATAAGAAATAATCCAGTAGAAAAATAGTCTAAGAATTTATAATATATTATACATACCCCTCCCAAATAGAAGATAAATATTTTAAGTAAATGAACAATCTTACTTATAATCATCAAAACTTGAATTAAAACAACAAAAATGTGCAAATGAAAATATTGAGCTGACAGATTTGGAAGACTGACCCTGTATTAAAAGATTTCAGAATGAGAAATTCTTACATATGATATTTGGAAGACAACTTAGGAATCCTCAACAATTTTAAATGCATATGGTCTAGTAAAGACAAATCCTCAACAATTTTAATTGACCCAGTACTTCTAGTACTAAGAATAATTCTCTGTATACTTACTGTAAGAATATTTATTAGAGAATTGCTGTGGTAACGAAAACTTGAAAATCACCTATCTTGCCATCATCAGGGTACTGGCTAAATAATATATGATACACATCCATATAACAGAATATTGATGAGTCATTAAAAGAAATTAGGTGTGTATATGTGTGTGGGCATATATATAAAATGCCCAAAGAAAATTGCAGAACAATATGGGCAATATAATTCTTTCATGAAGAAGAAAATACAAATAGAAAACATTAATGTTAATATATTAAAATTAATAGTGTTACTTCTATTAGTGAAAATTACATATGCCATGAGTAAATCATAAGAATGAATAATAACCTTAGTAATCTTCTGTACTGTTAAAACATTTTTTCTAACAAATATATTTCTCTTACAATTTAAATAGTCATTATCTTTATTTTATAAGGCCTAGTCTCAATGACATCAACTTGATGAAGTGTTCCATGAATATTCTAGACACAGAATTATTCTCTAAATTTTCTGGTAAATATTTCTGTTTTTCCACTATATATTTTACTCTTTTCTTTGTTTATTTAGCCTGTCTTATATCTCCCACTGTAGTGAAGATCATTGGTAAAAGGGCTTAGGTCTCATAGATCTTTGTGTCTCTCTCAGTAGATATGTACATGTATGGATAGGTAGATGGATGTCTGTCTGTCTGTCTTCTGTCTGTATCTATCTATATAAATATTCATATCTATATCCATCTTTCCACCCAATACAAATTGAATTACATCAAAATTCCTTTGCCTTTGATTCAATGCTCGTCTTTTCTTAGTTAATTCAATCAGCTTAATTATCCATTTTATAAAATGTTTTCACTTATCTGCTTTGAAAACCCTTTCATATCATACAGTCTTCAAAACTATTTCAGATTTTATCCTTTAAATCTTGCTAAATACTCAGAAGGAAGTGCCATCATTTGTTTCTATTTTTACAGTGTTTACAGGGTGTTTGTATATAGTTTTGCCTCTCAGTGCACATTGATCAAATCTTTTTATTTATTTAAAGAGAAAGCTCATGAGAATAATAAACTCCATGAAATTTGGTTTCTATTAAAATTAAAGCACCTAGTGGGAGGAGATTATTTTATTACATGTTTTGTAAAGTCTCAATTTAATGTGTTTGATGGATTTTGTAGACGTAAGTGGTGAGATTTTTGCCATTTGCAAGGTTGCAGATATAAAATAAAGGGGGAATACTGAAGAATCATTATCATACCAGCCAAACTCACTGAGAGGAGGAAGCAGATGTCCAAGACAGTCTTGTCTATACTCAGTCAATAAACAGGTTGCAAAACACTAACTTAAATGTTGGTCTCTATTCTTTACAAAACTTTTTGTAGCAAATCTTTTTTTGTGACTTACATATAGTCAACAAAATAGCTTAAACAGATAAACTAAGCAGAGGGAATCATATTAATAGTTTGTTCTTACTAGGTTATTTTGTTTCGTTTTTGAAATTATAAACATTCTTCTATCTTTAATAGGGCAGACACTTTTTAATAGGATAATATTTAGGTTATTTTGCTTTGTTTTTGAAGTCATAAACATCTGTCTTTATTAGGTCAGATATTTTTTAATAGGATAATATCTAGAGGAAATATTTAAAAAATAAAGGACAGTTACAGAAAAGAAAATGATTCAGGGGCTTGGTGAGAAGAGAGTGGCAAACATTTTCAAATGAGATTTACAAGTGGGCTTCCTGCAAGTTAATAAAAATATCTGCATAGGCCAAACCCTATCTTTGGTTTGAGCTAAATGTACTTCCTTTGGTGCCAATAGAAGAAAGAGAAGGCCAATGATGAAGCTGAAATTACATGCCATAACCTCCTCAGAAATACTGCAGGCTGGTGGCTATAACTATATAAAGGGCTCTATGTAGTCTCAGAATGAAAAAGAACTATGTGTCTCCATTCTATTTCTGTCCTTACAAATTTCTGATTTTTTTTTGCAGCTATCTAAGAAAAATTTGATATTGTTGTTGTCTAAGCACATTTAAACTTCAGTTGAAATAACTGCCAAGTGATTCATGCCTATGTAGGTGAATATAACGATTGTATCTGGAGCCCCAGTGCCCCATTTTCATTTCACTTTAAATAAAAAACAAAATGTATCTATGTCAGTCAGTGCCCTTCTGCTGTACTCAGAGGTATCAAACAGGCTACAATTATGATTGTGAAGTGATTGTGTCACATTGGAGGAAGGTTTATTGCTTTTGAGTCTGCTAGGCAGTAACACATTCTGTTTCATATTACTCTTTATATCATTGTTTGGCTGTGACTAGAATAATCAGATGCCATCAAATGCTGTCAAATTCAATTTACAGTATTTTTCATTGAAGCGGGCTTTCTGCATTATATTTCCTGTTTTCCCTCTCTATAGCTGCCATGGAATAGGCACTGTAATCACGAGCTTTATTTACAAAACCAACAGAGTGAAGCCACGTCCTGGTCTATAACAGATACTCTATTTCCCTTTATTCTGAATAGGAATTTGATGTGCTTTTCTCATGCAATTAGCATTAAGTGGATGAAAGAAAACTATTTCAAGAGGGTGGACATTTTAGAGCCTGCACTAATGTGCTTAGCGTAAAATGTAAATTCACATTAACCATTTTTACGTGTTCATGTGTTTTTGAATCAGAAATATTATTCTTCAAATTAATGTTTGCTGAGAAGAAATTTGGCTTGTTCATTTTTGGTAATGTCATTTACATAACCAGAAATGCAATAATACTTTCTCCTTTCGTAATTTTTTTCTATAAGCCCTTAGCTCATCACTGAAGACTGATGTGAATCAAAGGATTTCAATATCTAAAGTTATAAGAGGAGCCTAAGTAAGTTTCACTAAGTTTCCAGGGCATAGGACCAAATAAGGGAAGGCCTGAGGCTGCTAGAGACACTAACAAAGGATGTTGAAGAGGTGCGAGGTATGAGGATCTGAGAAGAAGGGTGTTCTGCTTTGTACACTAAAGGAAATACATTGCTTTCAGAATGGGATTGGGTTTTTCAATCTGCAAGTCCTGTATGTCTACCAATGATTGTATTTTCTGTCTTAAGTAGCAAGCCATCAGTTGACAGGTTATTTTCCCCCTTGGCTCTTTGCATTGTACTTTCTACTCACCTCCCCTCACTTTCTCTATTTTTTCTCTTCTTCTCTCCCTCCCTCCATCTCTCCCTCATTCTCTTCCTTTGCCTGCTCCTTCTCCTCCTCATTCATTATTTATTTAAAGAATACATTAATTTAAAGCAACGTTCATGCTGATCTGGTGAAGACTGGATCAGAGAGCAAAATATCCTTCAAACCAAAATGTTCATAGTCTATCTCTCTCTTCCACTATTTTCTCTCTCTCTCTCTCAATCTCTCTTTGTCTCTCTTTTTCCTCAATCTTTCTCTTCCTCTCTTCCCTATTGCCTCTTTTCTTTATTTTAGGTAGGTACACTTAATAAATTCTGCACATGATGGAACAAGTTGCTATAACACCATCTAACCAGTGGAGTGGAGGCTCATTAAAACAGAAGGAAAACTGGAGAGGAGAGCCCCTTTTTCTGCTTATGAAAAGCACCATCTTTGGAGGAGGAGAAAAAACTTTTTAATCTCTACATAATAATTAATGAGAAATATTAGAATTCTTGTCTTGTATCTGGTTTCCTCTCTGGAAAGACTATGTTTTCTTGGTCAGCGAGCTGCTTAAGCAGTGGTCCCCAAACTTTTTGGCACCAGGGACTGGTTTTGTGGAAGACAATTTTTCTACACACTGGGGCAATGCAGTTAGGGTGTACGGTTTCAAGATGAAATTATTCCACCTCAGATCATCAGGCATTAGATTCTGATAAGGAAGGCACAACCTAGATCCCCCACATGCGCAGTTCACAATAGGGTTTGGACTCCTGTGAGAATCTAATGCCACCACTAATCTGACAGGAGGTGAAGCTCAGGTGGTAATGCTTGCTCACCAGCCACTCACCTGCTGTGTGGCCCGGTTCCTAACAGGCCGTGGACTCTGTGGCCTGGGGGTTAGGAACCCCTGCTTTAGAGGACTGTTCTGCCCCATTACTAAATATAAGCCTATGTGGGCTATAAGGTCTCAGTTTTCAAACAGATCTCAATCAAAAATGTTATATGGCAGTTATGGTTTTTTCCTTGGTTAATTTGTAAAAGTTTGAGCACTAGTCTTAGTCCTCACTGGTAGGTGCTACAAACAAACAAACAAACATACAAAACAAAACAAAAAAAAACACAACATGAATTCCCATTCATTCTCTTATGGAAATATAAAATGCACTTGATTCTGCTGTGTTGGAGCAGTACGCATTCTTAAATAACTAAAAATAATAGTAACAGCCAATCTTACCTGTAAATAAAGTAGTTGATGATGATTCCATTTGGTTTTTCAGGTGGCATCCACTTAATCTCTATGCAAGCTGACCCCAGTGCCTTAAGAACAGGAGAATTAAGATCCATTGGGGCTGCTTCAGGTGTTTTGACAAACATCCTACTGCTAACTCCACAACTTCCTTGAAAAAAAAAAATTGAGGTCTTTATTATTTTTCAAGCAAGGAAAAGAACTATATATTCATACAGAAGGGTAATGATATCATGAAAATTATTTTAACCTGTCCTTTTGCATATATACTTGTACATGTGTTTTAAATAAATTTTTATGGGATTTGAACATTTAAATAGAAAATTATTTTTGGAAAACCCATTAATTAGTCACATATTTATATAGACATAAACAATAAGGCATATTGTCTGGAAATAAGGAATAATAAGGAAACTTGTCTGAACTCAAGTTTCTCTAGTTTATTATAGTCATTCTAACCAGAAAGTGATAATGCACTTGAATTTCACAAGTGTATGTGTGACCTACACATCTTGCATGCTTTTAATATTTTATTTTGCCAATATTTTAAACTCATGAACATTATTCAAACACACAGGAATAAAACAATTTATTTGAAGGATATTGTACCTCCATTGCACGGTTTCAGGGACACGGAGATGCAGATGTTGACTTTGTACTTGAGTCAAGAAAACATTAATTTAAAATTATTTTCACGTTTATCAGGTGAAGACAGATCAGAGAAAGCAATATCCCTCAAACAAAAATGCCATGGTCTATTTTTTAGAGAAAAAAGGACAAACTGACTAGCCATTTCTGATGAGTTCAGCAGAGCAAAATTGCAGACTCATAATTCTAACCAACTCCATGAGAACTAGCACTATTTGGAAACAGAAATTCCTAAGGACATTCAATACAGGAGTTTCCACTACACATTGAGTCTGATAAATTTCTTTAAGGTGAAGCAAAATGTTTTTTATACTAAGGTAAGTTACATGTTTTCTTTATTTAGCAAATGAGTATTATACGTTATATAACATATATGATGAGATCATATATATCATATGTTATATATGAGATACACATATATAACATATCAATATCTGTTAATGTTTATACTTAATTTAAAAGACATAAATAAAATGATGTATAGCTCTCTTGATTCCCTGTTCTCCCTTCCTAAATCACAGTTTACATTTAGCTACTTATCCATTTGGAGTGATAAAGGAAATGGGGGAGGCTTTTCCTTAACACAACACAGATACATGAAAATTTCACTGACCACAGCCTAAGCCATGAAACACAAGGTGATAGTTTGTATATATGAATAGGGTTCAAGGAAGCACTATAAAATATATAGGATTCATTTGGGTGTAATTCAACTCTTAAGTAACTTCTCACTTCCTCTTCCTGGATAAAATTTAAATAAGGCCAAGGTAAATATGTTTTCTATGAAATATTTGGAATACTCATTTTTGTTTTATATTACCAAAGACTCCTTTATGTGAGCTAGGTGTTTTTCTTTCAAAGGGCCTTATAAAACAAGACTTTGCAAAACCACCATTTTAATATATTTAAATATTTATGATTTAATGTGAAGAAATGCATAATGCTTTACTCGATGCCAGATTGTGATTTTTCTGGGTAAACAGTCCACTACAAATAAGAAGTGAAACGTTAGTCTTTGTATTTGGACTGAGAATGTATTCCTTTTTAATGAAATTTTTTAATGAAATACTTTTTCATAAAAGCCTAGGCCAAGTATCAGAAAGACTTTCACCATTTTGACATGCTTGTATCCTTATCTCATACTGTGTGAATGGAGTCAAATTTTCCAGAAGGGTGGATTGATGATGACCAACGGAGAAGGCCAGAGGTGTTACACTTCCATCATTGAGTAAGAGATTGTACTCCACAGGAATTTCGGGGATGAGGATTCCTTTAAAGAGAGAGAGAGAGAACATTAAAAACATATATATATGTGTGTATATATATATATACACACATATATATATAAATAAAACAGAATGGGCAACAAATGTTTGTCTTTTAAAAATAATGTCTATTCAAAATTTTGTAATTGAGGCCGGGCGTGGTGGCTCATGTCTGTAATCCCAGCACTTTGGGAGGTTGAGGCGGGCTGATCACAAGGTCAGGAGATGGAGACCATCCTGGCCAACATGGTGAAACCCTGTAAAAATACAGAAATTAGCCGGGCATAGTGGTGTGTGCCTGTAATCCCAGCTACTTGGGAGGCTGAGGCAGGAGAATCGCTTGAACCCGGGAGGCAGAGGTTGCAGTGAGCTGAGATCACACCACTGCACTCCAGCCTGGGCGACAGAGTGAGACTCCGCCTCCAAAAAAAAAAAAAAAGTTGTAATAGAAAAGTAAATTACTTTTTAATATAGCAATTAAAAGCTTCACAAAAGTTAAGTTGGCAAATATTAGACTGTGTATTCCAAAAGTAAGAAATGTGCATAATCTATTTTTAAAAGCATAATATTTCTATTTAAAGATATACTCTATTGGCAAATAAAAAGGAAGGCACATTTCACTTAAAACATATAAGGCAATTATGCTGTCATATATTTTTTCTAGGTTTACTTACTTTTAAAGTTCATAGAAAACACCACCAATTTTGCTTGTGACAATAATTTTTCTGTAGAGCATTGTGTATGCCTCCTGTCTGACATGGATCCTTGACATAACAGCCCATGAAATATCCAAATCATGGTCTACCTAGAGAATTCCCAGTGCATTAATTATTGGGCCAGGACAGTTCACTGTCAGTGAGACTTATGGCCCTAAATACAGAGAAAATTTGGGTTCAACAATTGTCATTTTTCACCATTCCTTCCTAAAGAAAGTAGGTCTTGTCAGTTTAGCCTCGTCAAAGTCTATTTATATAATTAAATGCTTGTTAAGTTTTATTTGGTCATGAACAACAGGCATACTTTTTCCAGGAGAGGATATGAGTTTTGAATGAAGAACATAATGGCATTTTCTATTACATTTTCTCCTTGATCTGAGAGTTTTTAACATTTATGAGTTTAGTTATTTACTTCTGTAGTACCCACATAAGTCTATCTTTACTTTAGAAACAGTGGAATCTAGAGATAACATTACTGAGGAAGCACAGGACTCAATGACCTAAGAGAGATGAGGTCTGAAGAATGAAATGTGGTTTTGCTTTTTATAGATGTGGCCTCTGTATTTACAGAGTGGAAGAGCTGCTACAAACCAAAGATGCTCAGGATTTTGTGTAGGATAGATGAAAAAGAGGTGTCTGAAGGAGATATTGATCATCTTCAGAAGTACTGATCAATTGCTTCCTCAGGAAAGGTGCTAGATTGCATTAAATTTGGCAGCTTAGACTGAGAATGTTTATTTTAAATTTAGAGCATCATGGCTAAACTATCTGGTACAATTATTCTAGTAGGTTAAACTACTAACATTCTATCATTGATTCCTAAACTCTTATCTCTAGCTTTCTATCTTTCCTGTATTACAGCTTTGTATTTTCAACAGCCTGCTAGGTATTTCTACATGGATATTCCTCAGAGGCCACAATCTCAACAATTCTAAAACAGAACTAGCTGTATTTTCCTCTCCCAAACCTGTTCTTTTTCCTAGGTTTCCTCTTTCAGTAAGTCATAATACCATCTTCCCATTTTCCTAGGATGGAAATCTTAGAGTAAGACTTTTACAGTGGATCCTGCCTTCTTCGCTCCAAAACTCAAGTGACTACTAAATTTTATCAATTATTTCTTTGAGAAATTTGGGCTTCATATATAATCAGCAACAAGGAGACTTTGCAGGTATAAACAAGAAAATGAGAGTCTACCTATATTTTAGAATGATAACACTGTTGGGAAATGAATAGTGGCTTAAAAACATGAGAGACAAGACATAGGGAAACCAGTTTGAAAGTCTTACAATGTTTGCAGAAGTAGTACAAACAAGAGTCATTTCATTGCATCCCTGTGTTATGCCAGGCAACACGCATTATCTCATTTAATACTACTAGAATGTCAACCGTATAAATTAGGACTTTGTTTTCTCCAATGTGGTTCCACTGTCTAGACTTTAGCACAAAGTAGCAGCTCAATAAATGTTAGTTGATTGAATGAATGAATGAACCCTCAAGACAATACTGCATGGTAAATATTACTATTTTCTAAGATGAGAAAACTAAAACTCAGAGAAGTTAAATAACTTGTTCCAGATTGCACACTGATTAATTGGAGAAGCAAGGACTTGAACTTAGGCCCATCTGATACCAACACTTATATCACTATACTTATGCTTTTCCTTGATAATGGAGTCTTAGAGTAGGACAACTTGGGGAAAAATGACAAGATAGGTTTGAGAAAATTTGTGCAGTAAGGCAGAGCCATTCTTGGAGACTATTCCGAAGCAAGGAAACAAATGATGGATAAGTAAAAATCATTACTGATGGAACAAGCATATTATAGGTAGAAATTTAAAGTTCTGCAGACCAAGTATCCCAACCTGAAATACACCTGCTTTGGAGGTTTGTGGGCTCATGTCAAAGTATATTCAAAGACAGGAACAAACATAGTACCGTAGGTCCTCGAATAATGTTGTTTCATTCAACATTGTTTCATTAATATTTATGAGGAAAAAAATTGATTCCCAGCTGCAGCCACTGTCTATGTGAAATTTACACATTCTCCCCATGTCTGCGTGGTTTCTTTATGGGTACTCTGGATTTTTCCCATATCCTAAAGATGTTTCCATTAAATTAATTGGTGTGTCTGAATGGTCCTAGTCTGAGCGAGTGTGGGTGTGTGTGTGTGCCCTGTAACGGAATGGTCTTGAGCCGCCTGGTTAGGCCCTGGCCACCCCAACCCTGAACTGGAAAAGGTGTGTCAGAAAATGAATGAATGAATGAATAATTGTAAAGTAAAGATTCATTAAGTGTGTTACTATCATATAGATGCATAATAATAAATAATGCTATACAAAAGCCTTCTGTGAGCTTGCCCTACTTGCGATTGTTTTCACTAGTGCATGGTGGTAAGAGGAATTTCTTCTAATTTCTGCGCAAAAACATTTATTTCTATGGCTGTTGTCACTCGCTGACTTGCCAAAACTTAGGTTAAAAATGATCTTACTTGTTTCTATTAATCTTTCTTAAATGTATGTATAGCTCATATTTATTTCAGTTTAATATTAGAAGTGTTTTGGTCTTTCTTTGATGATATTTAGTTTGGTGATGTTTTTGTGACCAGAAATATTCCTTGCAACTTAAATCTTGCTTATATCAACTAGCCTAAGGTAAAATTGGTTTCCTTATATATCTTTTGACTCAAAACTGCAGTTTCCAAGAACCTATCATGACATTAAGGACTTACTGTGCCTCTTTTTGGAGTATCACTTTGATGTGGAAAATTTGGGAAACACAGGATTTCCCTGTTTGAGGAAGGGGAACCGGCAGAATCCCCGTTTCTTTGTTCACAAAAATTGGGTGTGAATTTTTCTTTCTAAAAGTTCAAGATTAGAGAATTGTATGTATGGTGAGTGATTAGAATCTTTGCTGGCCAATTGTAGAGTTGAAGACTCTGTAGTCACCACAGAAAGAACCAACTGTAGGACACAAGAAAATGTTTATGCTGATGTGCCAGTGTGCTGAACAAATATAACTGTTCATACTGTAACCAAAGGACAATGTAATGTTAGTCTCTCGCTATTGCTTTAAAGTGAACTCAATGTGGATTTTCTACCCTAGACATGGGATGAAAAGTTGGCCTAACCCATGACACTTCCACTTTGTTTCAGGTAATAAAGAGTTCTATAGTATTTTTCTCCATAAAGAAACAGGAAAAGATGTCATAACAAAAATTAAATGCATAAAAAATAACTTTATTTTTCTCTTTACTGGTATGGTGAATATACATAATAGGCCTATTTAAAGGCTATTCTTCGAGGCCTAATTCACCACTCCACGACAAAACTGGCAGTTTTTACTGCTCTCAACAAGACTGCAATAATTAAAATGAAATTTGAGAGTTGGATAAGGAGAATTGATTATAGAGACCATTTGAGACTCAGTTCATTAATGGATGAGAAAAATTTAAGTACTGTGCCAGAGGCAAAATAAAAAGTAATGTAATCAGGTTTCTTCTTCCTCTCCGCAAAAAGTATTTTTTGGAGGGTGTTGCTTGAGGTGGTAAGAGAGATTGAAGAAGGAATCGGGGACCCTCTCAGTTTGCAATTTGACCTTCAGCAGGAAGACATGCTGATAGAAATTTCCATCCAGAGTATCCTGGAATGACAAAGCATTCCATATCACACTTTGGGCATTTCTCCCTATTGTTACCCTGCCATAACAGTAAAGCAGTGAGGAATAAAAGGCTGTTGTTTGAAGCCACAGGTGTTTTTTTTTTTGTTTTTTTTTTTGTTTTTTGAGACGAAATCTTGCTTTGTCACCAGGCTGGAGTGCAGTGGCATGATCTTGGTTCACTGCAACCTCTGCCTCGCAGTGAACCCACATATTTATGACAAAATGAAGAGGGGAAGAATTGCCAGGACCTTGAACCTGTTATTGGGCTTAGTTTTCTTTAGATCTTCCTAATATCATGAAGATATAACAGCATTATCACTCTTTAGCCAATGACATTAGTAGAAAATGTTTTCCCAAATGATAAGTTGTATAATATATTATTTTTTGGATGAAGACAAAAGCTGGAATACAATGGCAAATTTACATGAATTTTTAAGATTAAAAGCAAGACCTTAAAGAAACTGCAAGCTAATGATGATTGCTTCAGGCTCTGTTTTCAGACCTCCTGGGATTACATATTCATCCTGTCTTCTTTGTTCCTAGGACAGTTCTTGAAGAAAAGTTTGACAAACACACATTCACAAAAAACATGCCATCATTCTTGTTGAACTAGACAAACCACAGAGTGGTGTCAGAGAGATCAAATCCTTCTTCTGCCCTTATTTCCCAAGCGACCACTGGCAAATTAACTAACCTCTATGAATGTTGTCTCTTCATGTGTAAAATGATGATACTAATAGCTACCTCATAGAGAGTTGTGAGGATTAAATTGGAAAATATCTGTAAGCCTTTTAATATATTCCCATAACATAGAAAGTACTTAATAAATGGCTGACATCTCTACAAAACAAAATGGAACAAAATGAAATAAAGAACAAAAAACAACTATGGCACTGTTTTCATGTGCCCTCAAACACTTTTGAATCCATCTTTCATATAAAGTTGCTATTCCAACTACAAATAAATGTTACATTCATTCAAGTTAATGTCTTTGTAACACTATTTTGTTATCTAGTTTTATTTTTTATGTGTACTTGGATATGATCAAATTGCATTCCTATGAAAATACTGTATTATTCATTCTTAGCAGTAATTTGGAGTGGCGTTCCCTCCAATTCATCTGAGGTTGTTTTACTTTATGTCTTCAGTCTGTACCTACTGTTCTGCTTCCAGGCCTTGCATCCTTCAAGAAGTAACTTCTGTTATAAAAAGGACAGGACTCCCAGAGGATGAAGGAACAAAACTGTGCTTCTACCGCATGTCAAATATAAACATAATCTTAATCCAGATTTAAACATGGCTAGCCAAACCATGAGCATAGAAAATGTATTTTTCACCTCTTCATTAATTGGAAATAAATGTCCTTTACATATACCTGTGAGGTGCTGAAACAGAAAATGCTCCTCTAAGCTGTGAACACGTCAAACACTGTCATGCATTTAGGAAAGTGGGCCCCCTCCACTGTCATAATTTACAGGACTGTGACACGAAAGTCTCTGGTGTTCCTACAAACCCTATACCATCTGCAATGAGTCTGAAATGACTGAGCCCCCTGGTATTCTGATGACTAAATGAAATGAAATGGGCATATTTGTTAAAGTCAGCTGGGAAGCCACATGACTTGGTTAGTTCCTGAGTTCATAAATTTATGTCAGAGCAAGAGGAGCAGTGGAAGCTCAAGTGAACCAATTTACCCTAAGTGCAAATGGCAGTTTTGTTATTTGGTGTCAAAGCTACCAGTCGCACAATGACAAGCTGCCATAACACATTTTCTTGTTCACTAAAGAACAAGGATTTCGTTGGTTAATATTCCTTGCAATGCTCCTTTTCATAATTTACAACAACTAGATGCTGATAGGTTATTTAACATTTATGAAGTTAAGATGTAATCAGAAAAACCCTGATTATCTTTACAAATAAAAAAGTTAAATTATTCAACTTTTTTTTCTCCATGGCTTCATTTCACAGCAGGTGCATACTTTACAATGGGACAAGTCAATCAATAATCCTTTTTAAGTCTTTTTTTAGGAGCTGGAACAGGAAAAATTCTAAGAGGAAAAACTATTAATTCGGTTTGATAGAGGCATTTGTTTCAAAACACTTGGTTGCACTTAACATGGTGTTTTTAACAAATCGAGCTAAATTCTCCACTGTATAGGTAGAGGCATCTTGATTAGGCCTTTTTGGGGGAACAGAAGTAAAACGGGACCCTCTTGAACTCATTCATACCAATTGAATGGAAATTTAACATTGGTTGTATAATAGTTATCATTTATGTCTTTTCTACCTTACTAGATGGTAGGGTTCCTGACAAGAGGGACAGTGTCTCATTCCTCTTTGTAACTTTTAGGGTGTCCAGCATCATGTTTTGCCCCTAAGTGGGGCTCAGAAATAATTTCCATGTTAGTTAAATGACTAGAGGAATCAATATACCCAAAGGCAAATGAATTACATCTCATGAAGTTTTGAGCCACAAATAAAATTATTCTATTGGGTTACTGGGTGGACTGATACTGAATTACATTGTCCTCATTCATACTTCCTATATATAAAGCAAGAATCAGTTTTTTAGCTTTTAAATGGGATTACAGTAGAACTCATGAAAAATCATTTGCTTTCCGCACGTTTAGGTGGAAAAATATTGAGAAAATATAGAATAGTAGTTTTGAGTCAGACTTGGACTCACACCCATGAGGGTCAGCCCTGCTCTGACCCCTGCTTGAAGAATAACCTAGAGAAAATAGCTTGGAGTGTCTAAATTGACCTTTTTCATTAGTAAAATGAGCAAAACAATAGGACATACTACATTAAGTTATTATGAACACTAAATGAGATATATGTTAATCTCTTAGCAAAATGCCTAGCATATATTAAAACTCAGTAATGAAAGACACATTTTAAAATATCCAAAATAAAACGCAAACCACTGAAGTGAGTTTTACATTTTCTTCTGAAACTCACCACTCCTTGTCATTTGGTTATTGCATGTATAAGTTAAGAAAAGTGAAACAACTGTCAATGTTGAATCATCCCAATTAATGTAATGTGAATCCTTTAGAAAGATTAACGTAATTTTTGCCGGGCGCGGTGGCTCACGCCTGTAATCCCAGCACTTTGGGAGGCCGAGGCGGGCGGATCACGAGGTCAGGAGATCGAGACCATCCTGGCTAACACGGTGAAACCCCGTCTCTACTAAAAATACAAAAAATTAGCCGGGCGTGGTAGCGGGCGCCTGTAGTCCCAGCTACTCGGGAGGCTGAGGCAGGAGAATGGCGTGAACCCGGGAGGCGGAGCTTGCAGTGAGCCGAGATCGCGCCACTGCACTCCAGCCTGAGCGACAGAGCGAGACTCCGTCTCAAAAAAAAAAAAAAAAAAAAAAAAAAAAAAAAAAAAAAAAAAAAAAGATTTACGTAATTTTTGACTTTAAATGCATAGTATCTGAAATAATACACTGCAGCTGATGAGTTAACTGAATGCCAAGATGTCTAATGTCCATAAATAGATCATATTATGGCCAGCTAACCTTTAATCAAAATGATAAATAAAAAATTTGTATTTCTAGAGCAATATTAATAAAAATTATTTCTCAGTAGAATTCTTGCTAATTCCCTCTTTAATGGAGTAAGATATTAATGTTAAAGGAAAAGCACCAGTATTTCTATATTGTGCATTAAACCTAAATGACTCACCATCCTTAGTGAGAAAAAGTATGTGTTTAATGCAATGGCATTGTTAATTAGAACATGATTAAGGGCTAGAACAGTTCAAAATATAGTCATCATCTCGATAAATTAGACTCATTATTACCTTCAGAGTTTAAATAATTTTGAATGTTTAGATTCTTAAACAGCAGGGATATCTATCTCCATTGTTATTCTGAGTAAACCACTTATGTTCCACGAAGCATTTGCTATTTAATTTTCCATAATTTTTCACCTATTAAGGTAACATATATCCTTTGCTCTCTTTAATATAAATGTTCTCTTTAATATGAATACAAAAGTCCTGACCCAATGTTGAGAGCTGGTAAAAGGTGAGAAGGAATGCTTAGGAATAATCTAAGGTGGTTTACATTACCTAAAGGTTCAAACAATAATGGAGTTTTACCATGCCATCTCATTTACTTCATATAACAATATAAGGTAGGCATTTAATTTCCCCCTTGTACAGATGAGAAATCTGAATTTGAGAAACATTGTGCAGCTTGCCCAAGGCCAGAGGACAACTAAATAGTGAAGCCCATTCCATGTTAGAAAACAATACCTCCTTTTCTGAAATGTGAAAAAATTGCACATCCATAAGACAAGATGCAGTCTTTGGAAAATATGTGTATGTGCTCTGTTTGTCATTAAAGAAGAAATGTCTCTCTTTCTCTATCTCTCTGCCTCTCTCTCTCTTTCTGTGTGTGTCTCTGTTTAAGATTAAGTTAATGTAGAGGAAGGATGACTTTAAGAGAAAATCAAATGTTTGAGTAATTTTAAATGGCAGGATATCCACAATTTACATTTGACTGCATAATAAATTGTGGAGGCTCGCTCACCATTGTGTTCCTCTATTAATTCAGCAAAATTTTTATAAGGATATGTTGTTTGTATGTCACCTGATTTAGAGGTTCAAATGATACACAAAAGGCTAGAGATCTTGATTTTCTAGAGCTTAGAGTGTTTTGGTAATGTTACTACTGACATTTATCAAGAAAGAATAAGGTAAAGTGGATGAGGGTTTACATGGGAGATAGGGGAATATTTACCAAGGCTTTAAAATAGAATTTGGATGATCTCTTTACAGCAATTTGAGAAGTGACTCTCCTCCCCTCCCACCTAACTAAAATCTTCTTGCACCTGGAATCTGGTTTTAAGTCACGTCTATTCCTTCTAGAATGTGTAGGTAAAGCTTTCTGGTTACTACTTCCTTCACGCTGCAAAAAGTCATTGTTGCAATGTGGATATTTTCCCTTCAGGGGCTCACCACCTTCCACAAATAATTCTTCTGGTTTTGATGCCCCCAGTAAAATATTATTCTCCCATTGCTTTTGGTGTTTTAGACATGAAGTCCTTGCCCATACCTATGTCCTGAATGGTATTGCCTAGGTAAAATTGACAAATGGGATCTAATTAAACTAAAGAGCTTCTGCACAGCAAAAGAAACTACCATCAGAGTGAACAGGCAACCTACAGAATGGGAGAAAATTTTTGCATTCTACTCATCTGACAAAGGGCCAATATCTAGAATCTACAATGAATTCAAACAAATTTACAAGAAAAAAACAAACAGCCCCATCAAAAAGTGGGCGAAGGATATGAACAGACACTTCTCAAAAGAAGACATTTATGCAGACAAAAGACACATGAAAAAATGCTCATCATCACTGGCCATCAGAGAAATGCAAGTCAAAACCACAATGAGATACCATCTCACACCAGTTAGAATGGCAATCATTAAAAAGTCAGGGAACAACAGGTGCTGGAGAGGATATGGAGAAATAGGAACACTTTTACACTGTTGGTGGGACTGTAAACTAGTTCAACCATTGTGGAAGTCAGTGTGGCGATTCCTCAGGGATCTTGAACTAGAAATACCATTTGACCCAGCCATCCCATTACTGGGTATATACCCAAAGGATTATAAATCATGCTGCTATAAAGACACATGCACACGTATGTTTATTGCGGCACTATTCACAATAGCAAAGAATTGGAACCAACCCAAATGTCCAACAATGATAGACAGGATTAAGAAAATGTGGCACATATACACCATGGAATACTATGCGGCCATAAAAATGATGAGTTCATGTCCTTTGTGGGGACATAGATGAAGGTGGAAACCATCATTCTCGGCAAACTATTGCAAGGACAAAAAACCAAACACTGCATGTTCTCACTCATAGGTGGGAATTGAACAATGAGAACACATGGACACAGGAAGGGGAACATCACATACCGGGGCCTGTTGTGGGGTTGGGGGAGAGGGGAGGGATAGCATTAGGAGATATACCTAATGTTAAATGACGAGTTAATGGGTGCAGCACACCAACATGGCACATGTATACATATGTAACAAACCTGCACGTTGTGCACATGTACCCTAAAACTGAAAGTATAATAAAAGAAAAAAAAATTTTAAAAAATATTATTCTCCCAGAATCATTTGGTTTTCACCAACACCCAGCTCTGTTTCTTGGCCCTCTGGGCTACTATTTAAAACATCATAGTTGATCCATCATAAATCTGAGAGACTTTGGTCAAGAAATGAAAAGTCGATTTGGATTTAAGGGTTAAGCCAAAGACAGAAAGGAACTGGTCTTAAAAGGCAGTAGCAGACAGTAGACCTGAATTTGAATCCTGGCTCTGCAGTGTGACCTTGAACATATTATATTACTTTTTTGAGATTCGAATTTCTTATCTTAAGATGGGGATAATGATATTATTACCTGTCTTCTAGGGTTTGCATAAAAATTAACTGAGGAAAGGCAGAGAAAGAGCTTATCAGTGTTTGGCATATAGTGGGAATTTAACAAATGGCAAATACACCAAGTAATATGAATGTATGTACACGACATTTGTTATCAGTATCAGGGGTACTCTTCCCCTGGGTATTGTCACTATTCCCTAGACCTTACCCTTTCACTAGCAGGACTTATAAACATGTACTAAGGCTTAGTTTATTTATAGCATTAGAACAATAGTTTGAAAACTGAAAATTCAGTTAATTGCTTAGGTAATTTTTCAGTTGCCAAGTAACCACATAGACATTTTTTTTTTCCCAGCAGCTTACCTAAGGTTACTCTGTTCACACTGACCACAAAACAAAATGCATATTTAAAAAAACAAATACAATTTAGCCAGTATTTTGGCTTTAGACCATGAGTGTCCAATCTTTTGGCTTCCCTGGGCCACAATGAAAGAAGATTAATTGTCTTGGGCCACATATAAAACACACTAACACTAACAATAGCTGATGAGCTAAAACAAATAATTGCAAAAATCCCAAGAAAGTTTTTGAATTTATGTTGGGTGGCATTCAAAGCCATCCTGGGCTTTAGGTTGGGTAAGCTTGCTTTAGACATTCAAGAGAAACTGGTGGATTCATGTTTTCAGAGAAAACAGTTATTGTAATTCACCAGTCTCACTTGGTGAGTGTGATCCATGTTTTTGGTAAATCACATCTATTCCTTTTAGATTTTTGGATGGGTAGGTAAAGCTTTCTAGTTACTAGTTTCTTCATGCTGCAGAGATCATTGCTGTCACGTGGCTGTTTTCCCTTCAGCGGCTTGCCATTTTCCACAATTAACTCTTCTAGTCTTGGCACGCCACTACACACCCAGTCAAACATTGTTCTCCCAGAATCATTTGGTTTCAACAATACCTAGATCTGTTCCTTGGTCCTCTGGGCTACTATTTCAAAAACACTTGTTAGCACATCAAAGTCATATGTGGAGTTTTTAAAAATCTCTAGATTTCTTGACTCCATCCCAGGAGATTCTTATTCAGTAAATTTGGGGTTGAGAATCTGTCTTTACACAAGCTTCCTAGGTGATTCTAATGCTCATTCAGGTTTGGGAACTGCAGGCATGGACTGTTTTGCCCATTATTCAGCTCTGTCTGTGATGTAATCATTTTGTAATGGCAGGGAGTATGATGAATACCTAGAAAACTCTTTATATTGTGAGCAAATAAACAATCTCCACTTACAAATTTATTTTCTTTCTGTTTAAAATATATATATTTGTGACTATTCAGGAATAGAAAAATGTTTTTATTATCCAAATCAAAACACAGCATGAGGTACTTTCCAATAAAATCAACTGTAGATTATACACAAGTCAAAATCATCTGACTGTTTACTGAGTTTGAAATCCTTCTAGACACCAGGAAAAAGATTTAATTGAAGATTTTAATCTTTCCTTATATTATATGGTTTCTGAAATGGATTCTGTGCATCTTAAACTATAAGATTGACAGGTCTGAATATTATAGATTTATTAACCATTGGTTAAATGGTCAGAGTTAGTGTGTAAAGCATTCTACAATATCCCCTAGGCTGGACCAGAATGAACAATTTATACAAAGCCTGAGGTATGTGAGAGTTAAGGTCATATTAAACAAGTGAAAGTTGTGTTTTATTCCACAATGATACATTTCTAAATGGAAACATGATACAGTAAACATTTAAGTGTGATATTGAATTCAAAGAAAAAAATGACACATGCTGGGAAATTTGAAAGAGGTCTTGAAAATTTACTAATCCAATCCTCAGTAGGTGGTTTTATTATTTTGAAAATTGGGGCTTTGAGACCCAGCAAATGTTGGAACAAATACGTTTTAAAAATGAGCAATTAAAGATAAAAAATAATTCTTCAAACAATCACCATTGGTATCTATAGAATATTATATAGAACTAGATAATATATTTATCACATAAATTACTTCATTTAATCTTTACAGCAACCCTACCTGCCTACATGTAGGTATCATCATTATCTCCACTTCACAGATGGAGAAAATTGAGGCCTAGAGACCATTTAAGTTCAGCTAATAGGTGGCAGTATTGGGATATGAATCCAGGCTTTTTCATTTCTCTTACTTGCATAGTCATAAAATAAAGATATTTTCAAATTCGTACTGAGCATGAAGTCTTCAGATTAGCAATGGCAACTGATATGTTTAATAATGTTAAAATAACAGACATTTTGGTAAACCATGGGACTTCCCAGTCATATGGCAAAGAAATCATCAACCTTGCTCATCACCCTGAAATTTCCCGTATTGCTCTTGGAGAATTTGGATTGTAGAAGACCCTGGTCTGAATCTAAAACTTTCTTGTCAATAGGCTAAATATGGTATTAGATTGGCTCTATCCAGCTTCATTTTATTTTGTGGTGCAAAAACACAACAGCACAATAAAAATGCCAAGGAGAAATATACTAAAAAATCGTGGCCAGGTACAGTGGCTCATGCCCGTAATCCCAGCACTTTGGGAGGCCAAGGTGGGCGGATCATGAAGTCAGGAGTTTGAGACGAGCCTGGCCAGCATGGTGAAACCCCATTTCTACTAAAAATACAAAAATTAGCCAGGCATGGTGGTGTGTGCCTGTAATCCCAGCTACTTTGGAGGCTGAGGCAGGAGAATCACTTGAACCTGGGAGGCGGAGGTTGCTGTGAGCTGCGATTGCACCACTGCACTCCAGCCTGGGTGACAGAGAGAGAGAGACCCGGTCTCAAAATAAACAAACAAACAAATAAATAAATAAATAAATAAATAAAATTAAACAAAAGTAGAAATAAATTCTGTAAAGGGGGCTGTAAATTTATATATTTCCCACAGCAGAAGATGCGTCTTTTCCTCTATTGAAATTAAGAACAGAGTTCAAGAATATCTGTGCTCTTACAACATAAAGATTATAGCACTTTGTGATGCATTCTGCCACTATTAATTATTCCTTTATATTTTGTTTAGTATGTTGCACATTTATTTTAAAACAAAAGTGGGTGAAATCATGTACATTTAATATCTTAGAGCAACTTATATTTTTCCTTGCTTATAAAGCTCTTTGTAAACTTTCTTTTGAATTTTTGGGGAAAATAACCTTTTCTCTTTGATCTTAGATTATAGCAGAAGGTGTTGGTCTATAAGAAACTTAAGTTTTATGTATTAGGTCTTTATGCTCTCTTTATAGCTATACAATAGTACCTGTTTTGACTGTTCAATTCAATAAAAATAGGCTTCTGCTAATTATGTTATGGAATGGATCTACTGATGGCTCAAATGGCTGTTAACTATTTGGTGCCACTTTGAACTGTGGCTAAACTTATTCTGATGGGGACAAAAAGGGCGTGTCACAATTTCATTTTAAGACTAGATATTAAAAATAAAGTCACATAATTTTGAAGTGTATTTAACATCTTAACCAGTTTTAAATTTTACTTGGAAAGAAAAGTCCTCCATATGTCCTTTCTCACACTACTCTTTACTCCACAGTATTAATGCAGTCAGGATTTTACCTGAGGATGGTGCTTACCTCAAAATATAATATTGCACTAAGTCACAGGGCAACCCAATAATGACTAAATGGCTCAATGAAGGCTATTCAGCTTACAGAGGAAAAACGCAGCTACCATAAGTGGTCACAACCCAAGGTACATGGGTGAAGTGAACAACTGCCTTTCCAAACTCCCCATTCACTGATTTAATATAAAAGGAATGGTATAATGTCAATGATCCAATCTAAGGAGTCCCACGGAAATGAATGTTCAAGGTAATTCTGACCTATATGACTTGCATTGGATATATAGAAGAGTAAGCCCGGCGTGGTGGCTCATGCCTGTAATCCCAGCACTTTGGGAGGCTGAGGCGGGTGAATCACCTGAGGTCTGGAGTTTGAGACCAGCCTGACCAACATGGAGAAACACTGTCTCTACTAAAAACAATACAAAATTAGCTGGGCATGGTGGCATATGCTTGTAATCCCAGCTACTCAGGAGCCTGAGGCAGGAGATTTGTTTGAACCTAGGAGTCGGAGGTTGTGGTGAGCTGAGATTGCGCCACTGCACCCCAGCCTGGGCAACAAGAGTGAAACTCCATCTCAAAAAAAAAAAAAAAAATAGATGAGTAAAAAGATTTTTAGTCTCTTGTACTTGAAAGTGTTGCTTTCACAGAAAGCCGTATATACTTACATATCTACATCGACATCTAGATACCTATATCTCTATGTATGTATGTATGTACTCATGCGTTTATACACTTAGAAATGTGGTTTAGATTTTTCTGTTCATATTTATCCAGGAGACCGACTATGTCTTTCTGATTTACTAAATTAACAGTTCTATTCTTATCTCTAATTAATTCCTTTAAAATGTTTACACACACACACACACACACAGACACACACACACACTTCTTTTTTTTTTTACCTGGTGGTATCCAAGCTACAAATATAGAATAAGGCCCAATTACTGTGATATTATATGGAGGATAGATTTCTTCTGGTGTTGACATAGGTGTTTGAACAATGTAATCATCACTAGCACTGCTGCCACCTCCAGTTTTGACTTCTAACTTGTAAGTGTATCTATATTTAAAAAGAAAGAAGAATTGTGATAAGGCCATGCACAAGAGACTTGAACAATGATTACTAGTTTTTGTATCAATTGCTTAGTCCTAAATTTGTGACAAATTGCAAACTCTTTGCCCCCTTTCCAGAAACTTGACTTGGGAGTTTTTCTTGCACAGGCAACATTGTCTCCAAGCCATTGTAATTTCAGCTGCTCTTAAATTTATTTTTAACCTGCTAGTAATTCATAGCTTTTCTTGAAGATTTCAGGACAGTCTTGGAGTGTGCTGGTGGATTGTGGAGGATTCAAATTAATCTTCCCCATTTTTAAATGGGTTGGAGTTCAGGGAAATATGTTTAGAGAAAGATGTTTTTAAATTGATCTGCTATTCCTTACAATAAAATGAAATTGATCTCTACTTTCTACAGTAAAACATCTGTTGATTTAAGATATGTTTTTGTCTCTGCTGAGAAATGAATGGGAATGAAATGCAAATATGTGGAACTTTTTCCTCTAAAACTATTCACAACTATATGTGGTGTAGCAAGTAGAGAAACACTGTACAAGAAGAAAAGAGAGTTGATGGAAAACAAAACTCTTTACATCTCTTTTATTGCTAGTTCAAGGATGCGTGTTTTTGAAGATAATTTGGCAATTTTTAAAGTTTAATACTTCATGTATTTTGTATATTTAAAAATTCTCATGCTTTTATGTCAAACAGAAGACGAATTATTTATATTTTTAAGAAATTTCGTGAAGTCTAAAGACTGAATGATTTAGCACTTTCATCAGTTATTGAATGGCCAATGAATGAGGAAGTTAATTAAACAATTTAACAACTTTCAGTGGGACATGCATTTCTTATCAACCCAGAGAAATGTACAAATCCTGCTGTATTATTGGTAAAGTTTTCTTTTAGTTTACCTGCTATTGGGCTCCAGGTTTTTATCAGTGAAATTCTGCTCCTCACTGCCACCCAGGAAAAGCAAGTTTCCATTACGACTCAATTGATATTGAGAAACGAGGCCATTGGGCTTTTCTGGCAGACTCCAATATAATTCCACTGTTGTAGAATTGATGATAATGTGTCGAGGTGTCACCCAAACTCCTGGCAAGAATAACGCAATGAGGTTTTATTGTTAGGATAAAATAAACAGTGTATCAAAAGTCACACCGTCCCCCCATGAACTGTGATATTTTTTTCTGTTGATTTAAAAAAATATCTAACTGTATGGAACAAAAATACATAATTGGTGTAAATATATTTTTATTACTTTGATTATTTTATTTTTGAATTGCCTTTGGAAAGTGAATGTCAGACAACTAGCAGTGGATAATTTCTCTGCCTTGGTTGTCACTCTGAGAGTATTTTAAATCAAGGCCTGAGAGATCATCTGGGGATTTCAAACTTTTTAATACGATTTACCTGGAATATGTGAAAGTAAGCGTAATCGAGTATGTACCTGAATTATACAATTCAACAAATGAGTGCACTTTCCCTTCTTCTTGCACATCAGTGTGATGCTTTCTTCTCTTTTCCTCTCTGGCTATGCCTCTGGCCTCGTTTACTGGGATCTCTTCCCCTCCTGGACCTTGAAAGGATGTAATGCCTCAGAGCAGTATGCTCTGTTCTCTCTCTCCCCTCTGCTTTTCTCTCTTCCTTTCTCTTCTTCTTTTTCTCTCTTCTCTTCTCTTCCAACACCGGCTTCCCAGGTGATCTTCATTCAGTATGGGTTTTAAATATGCATATGCTGAAGACCCCCAAAGGCATATCTCTAGATTGAAACTCTGAGTGTGAGACTCAAGAATCCAACTGTTTGCTTGACACCTCCATTTGGATGACTGATGATATATCAAAAACAAAAAACATGCAAAACAGAACTCTTGTTTTTCCTGTCTACAATCTATGTACCTCCCAATCTTGTCCATCTATCCATTTTCTTGGACAAAACACACAAAAATAATGATCCCTGAGACTTTCACCTTTCATACGCCCAAATGTAATCTAACATAAAGCCCAGAAGATTCTATAATGTATACTTTCCTGTATCTTTACTTTCACTTCTCCTAGTCCAAGCCACGTTTCTCTCTCTCATAAACTCCTGTCATAGCTTCTAAACTTGCCTCCATGTAGAAATCTTGGCCTTCCATATTCCATTGGAATCTTTGTAAAAGTGTATAAAGTGAATATGTAAGCCAGTGTCATCTTTATGAACCATATAACCCTTTTGAATTTATTCATATAATATAATCCCAATTTCTTTTTGTGACCCATATGGTCCCACATTTTATTGGCTCTGGCCTAAGTGGCAGCATTCTTTCCACCATTCACAGAGCTGTGGCCATACCAGATTCCTTTCTATCCCTAGAATGCTTCTAGTTATTTCCTACACCTGGGCTTTTGAACTTCGGTTCCTTTGGCCTGGAACACCTTTGTTCCCTTACAGCATGACATTTTTGCATTTTGTTCTCATATGTAGAATTGTTCTTATATGTAGAATGTTCTCATATGTTCTCATAGTTCAGTTACTTGTGTAACTATCACCTTATTGATAAGGCCTCATTTTAGCACTCTCTTAACTCTAACTTGAACCCCATCTAATGGAGTCCCAACCTAGTTTCTCTGTATCGCATGGCCTTTTCTATTTCCTTCTTAACACTCAAGACATCATAATCAAATTCTTTCTTTGACATACTATTATTTTTACATTATATGATGGTGCAGTCCTCTCCTTTCGCTTACTTTGATGCAAAGTTAGTTCCATGGTAGCAGGGATCTTCTCTGTCTTATTTGTCAATGTATCTCTATGGATAACACAATGCCTAATACATATTTAATGAGTAGATTTATTGTAAATATATCTCCTGCAAAATGTTATGCTAAGCACTGCAGGCAGTTCTAGGGAATGCAAAGATGACTAAGATGTGGCTCACTTTCAAGGAGTTTATACTTCTGTCTAAAAAATAAAATATACACACAAACAACTGTAATTCAATGTCAAACATTCAAGTACTCTTATAGATGTACAAATCCATTGATGGAGAAGCCAGCAGTGAGAAAGTTCAGTCCTACCACTTTATGTTGTCATCTAGTTATACTCTGATTAGACACTGTAAATCTCTTCTGGAGATTAAAAAAAACTCATTTCAATATTAGGTTCCCTGTAATCAATAGCTTTTGCTTGATTGTATCTCCTGTGTAAGTTACTCCGTACAGGATAAGATTTTGACACTTTTAGAAGAAAAATTTTCAGAAGAACAAAATGCAATTTATTTAGCAGCATCCTGAAAGAAACAAGATAGATTTCAAAAATGTCTCAAACATCCCAACTTCCTAAGGAGCAATATATTCCTGAGAAGAAAGTAGTTCATTTTGTTCTGAGAGTCTGCTCTGTTCTAGATATTTGGTAAAATTCACAAATCATAGTACACATTTGTATGTGGGTTTCTCTGCCAACAGCCGCTAGATGATTCAACCAATCAGAGTTTTGATTTAAATGTGATATTAATTTGTTGATTCAAAAGATAAAGTATAAAATCTTAATTCATAATCTGCTTCCTGCAGTTATATCTTTTTCACCTTGAACGATGTATTAAAAATCACCAAGGTACTAGAATGGCTATTGCTTGGTTTCTGATTTGAACCAGTCAATAAAGCCTGTGGATGTGGAGGAGCTAATAAAATAAAATGAAACATAATTTTGGGTTTGTTTCAACCTTTAGGTAAAAGTTGAGTTTGTTATTTATACCGGCTGGCAAAAGCTCTTTTCAAGTTGGTAATAACTCCATGTCCATTGGTTTGATTGATAATATGGAGTTCAAATGTAAATATAACTAGAAAGTGCTGCATTTTTACTTGGATGGTGATATGGGGACATCATTATCTTGGCAGCTGCGAGAAATCTTTGCTAGAGTAAGACAATCTTTGGTGAGATATATTAATGAGTCCGAGGTGGGGAATTTGTCCCCTTCACCATGTAACTCCAGCCTAAGTCTCAGGTGAAACCAGAAAAACCTATTCTATATAATAAGGGAGCAAACTGAGGCAGTTCAAGTGAAAGAAATGAATAGTAGGGAGGGAAGTAACCTAGGAGGATGGGGTGGGGTAAACTAGCTGCAAGGTTAAAAGGGGAAAGGTAGAATTAAACCTTGGTGGGCCTTTTTACACAGTGACAACAAGTAGAACATGTCTACTGTATTTGTTTTAAATTTATCTTGAGTTGCATGCCATATTACCCACTTCTCATGTCCCTACAAATCTTCATTCCAATTCAAAATTCCCAGCATTTATTGTGGATTGTTTTTCTCCTGAAATCTGGTGATAGGAACAAATTTTGTATTAGCTGATGTCAGGGATGCACTGAATTCTGGACAATTTAGTATTTGTTAATATATTCACTCAACATTCTACCCGACTTTGTGTCATTTTCTGTGTTGGGCACTGTGGATGGGAAGGTAAAGACTTATTCTTATCCTTCATGGAGTTCATGTATCATGGTGAATAAAGATGAGTCGATAAAAAGTTGTACTCCAGTATGATACATGCTTTAAGAGAAGGAGGCACAGTAGCTGTTAGAACACTTAGAAAGGGTAACCTGACACAGACTGTGGGGAGAAGTGGAGATAGGTAGGAAGTAGGTGGTTGTAGTGGAAGATTTCCAGAAGGGGAGATGCGTGAACCAAGTTTTGAAAAGGTGGGCGTTAACTGAGTGAGGATGTAGGGAAAGGGAGTTCAGGCTGAGGGGAACCCACATAAAGTCCTAGAAATGTGGGCAAGGATGGCAGGACTGCACATACCTTGGCATGGCTGGTGCACTGCATGGCATGTGGGGAAGACGGAAAGCCTTGAAAAATTGATGGAAGTTAAAACTTGAGGGGTCCATGTTGCTTTGCTAAGGAGATATGGGTGTATGTCTTCCCGGAAGGAAATGGGATTTTGTGGAGGTGAATAATATGACATATTCTTATTTTGTCAAAAGAGGAAAAAGAATCAGGATGTGGGATGTGAGAAAGAGGAAAAATGACTAGAGGAAGGGATCCTAGTTAGGAGGATCCAGAGAACTTCTCTTCTTATAGCTATGAGGATCTGAACTAAGGCAGTGTTAAAAGGGACGGGAAAGAAGAACAATTTTTTAAAAAAAATTCTTAAGATTTAAAACTAATTAGATTTTATAAAAAATTATGTATTACATATGGAAAAGGGAGCCATCAAGAATGTCAAGCTTTGGGCTTAGGTGATAGGTAGGTGGTAGTATTTGAGAGAAGAAAAGCAAGTTGAGGAGTAGAGTGGAGTGGAAGAATTAAGTGGCGAAGTACTGAGGTTAAAGTTTTTGAAAAACACCTAAATATAAACATGTAGTAGACCAGTAAATACATAGGATTTAAATCCATAAGTGTAGCTTTGGTGAGAGCTTTAGTATTTGGTAGCTCTCAGCCTTCATTAGGAGATAAAGCCAGTACTCGAAAATTCCAGAAGAGCCTGGGTGCTATAGTGTAAAGAGTAGAGGAAAAAACCAAGGGTGTGTAAACGTTAAAAGAAGGGCAGAGGAAGAGGAATCTGGAATGAACTGAAAAAGACTGGGTCTTCTTTTCCTTTCTGTTTCCACATTATCAATGCTAGAGGAAAGTATGTCTGCAATTTTGCACGATTTATCTCTAAAATGAATTAGAACTCACATGGATGGCAGTAATTGTAGAAAAAAAGAGTAATAATTCAATTCAAACTCTTCCTGTTATTTGACTAAAGGTACAGGTACACAGTTTTCTATGAGGATAAAACTGTAGAGAACTATGTCCAACTTGTCAATGAGGTTGTAATGTACATTGACTTTTTCTTAGATTGAAAATGAGAGGCAAGTGAAAAGAGCTCAGCTTGCATTGGCTATGCATAAACACTTCTTTTAATTCTTTCCATGTCCACTTAAAATACTCAAATATGAGATCTACAAATTATATCTGATGTACTTCGAAAAAATGGCATTTTATAATTAGTTATGTCTGGGTGGATAATTTAAAGTGGTATACTTGTTTTCACTTTACAGTAAAACAACAGAACTTAATGTGATTGCTAAGGTGTTCCCAAGTTAAGCATTCACACTATATTTATTTCATATATGGGTTATATATAAATGGCACTTATTCAGCCAGAAAATGGCCCTAAATCCATGTTTCTTCTGCAGAGGAAAGTCCATTTCATCTATTATTTCTTTGCATAATTATTTGTGTTAGAGGAAAGATACATAAAGTTAAAAAAAAAAAAAGAAATCAAGGGCATTTCTCATATCACATTACCCTGCACTGTTGAAAGCTACAATTTTTAAGTCATAAAATGTAAGTCATTTCAAGAAATTTTGTTGGGAAAATTTCATATTTCCAATGAATTTAAATATATGAATTTGGTAGAGAGAAATGGAACAAGAGATTCTGTTATTTTATCAGGTTGAGTTTCAGCCAAATCTGGTTGATAGATCCTTTAGAAATTATCCATTATCATCAAAGTATCCATTTGATAGTTTACCTTTCCAAAAAATCCACTGCTGGTTTCTTCCTTTCAAAGGAACACTAAGCTTTCTGACATGAAACATTCTTTATATAGAAAACATCATTAGTGAATTCCTGGTGAGGAGCCATATGCCCCATATGTGGAATTTTCCATTTTATTCCCCATTTACTGGTAGGAAGTTCAGGTCTAATATTCCGAGGTACAACAATCCCTTTCATTAGAAGAGTAATGGACAAGTAGTTCAGGAGTCTATGGTGGTAATTAACATTGCATTTCTGTTTAGAAACTTATTTATGCCTTGGTTTCCCCATATGAAAAATAGGCAGATAATGAAGATTAACAAAATAATTAGTTGATCACTAACACATGCCACTGAGTATATTTTTCTTTTGAAAGTAAATGACACCACCCATCCCACCTCTGAACACATGGGTAACCATTGCTATCAGTTGGTGTGTATACTTCCTGGATTTTTAAATGCATTTATTTATTAAACATTAACAATAAATGCCATTTTCTCAGTTTGTTCTCATACATTAATATAATGTCATAACTTCCTCTTTGTATGAACTGATCATCTCATTCTTTTATACTGGTGCATGGAATTCCACAATATGAGAATAGCTGAATTTATTTAGCAATTCTACTCACAAACATTAAAATTGCTCCCAACATTTTGCTATTAAACAAAATAAATGCTTCAATAAACATCCTGGTGCATGCCTCCTTGAGCAGTGTGGCACAGTTTCTGGCATAAATGATGAAAACAGAACGGCTGTATCATGGGAAATTAACAATTTAAATGTGACAGACATTTGCAATTTGCCTTCTAAGGTGATGATTCCATCTTACATTCCTTCCAACTGTGTCTGGTTGTACATCTCTGTACATCACTGTTCATTTGTCAAAATCCTTGTTTGTTGTGGTCCATCTCGGAAGTCATCTGCTCCATAAAGCCTTTTTTGATGTCATCGATGGGTTTCTATCTCTTCCTCTTCAGGCCAACCTTAGCACTCTATTCATTTGTTCTTTCTTAACATCAACTTTCAGATTTTCTCTCTTCATACAGATCTTTCTCCTATCACTTCTACTTGATTGTCAGTCTTGAGGGCAGAGAACATTTTAAACAACTTCAGCAGTGAGCATGGTGTTTATTATATATTAGATGCTCCCAAAATATTTAACATCTGAGTTTTTGAAAAATTTCAATAATTCTTCTTTCCACAGAAAATCAACTCTATAAAGGTTAAAGAATTGAAAGCGAACTGACCTTGGGAAGCTACACCTACATGAATCAAGCCTGAAGAATGGGAACCTAGAATGCTATTTTATTTTGTACCTATCAACTTTATTGCCTCTTCCTTATTTGTTATGAAGGAGTTTACAGATTCCACCTCAAAACGCTATGTGAAAATTTCTTCCCTCAAACCATGGATATTGTTTCATTACCTTCAGGAGCTGCCTGCAGTGTCTGACCTAGAAAAGGCTTGCTTGAAGTGCACCCAGCAGATGTACAAGCTGTAAGAGTGAAGCTGTAGTTGGTGTATGGCTGGAGACCTAGAAAAAGCAAGCAAGAAATAAAGTGCACCTTAAGAGGATTATTTATTATCAATTAAGTACCAGAAGTAACATGCAGAGTTGTAGATATGATAGCCAAAACATTTAAGAGTACTCTCTAAAACACTCTTTAAAGAAGGTCTGAACCTCATAAGAGGCTAAGTATTGAGCAAAATTTCATTTATCACTGATAAACTAATAAATTCTCAGCCATAGAAAATACCTTAAAATTCATGTGAACCATCCACCCTTCTCTTGATTCCCTATACAAGATGTCATTGAAGAGGCTGTCCCGCCTATCGGATCAGAGCACTCCGTCTCTCAAAGAGCCCATTTCATCTTTAGAGAGCCTTAGAGTTATCCTTATTTTGTTTGAAAGTCCCTCCTTATATTGTGATGAAATCTTTCCATCACTTTCACCCCTGGGGACATATAGAACAAATCTAATTTCTTTTCCACATGACAGTTCTTCAAATGTTTGTAGACAGTTATCAAATCCCCCCTGAGTCTTCTCTTCTCCAGGCTAACCATCCCAGTCTCTGCAATTGCTTCTTATATAAATAGGGGCAGGAAAATAAAAAGAAGGTTAGATTCAACATTTTCTTGCCCCAAGCCATATTCAACTCATATTAACGCTAACCAACACTTTTGTTTTTAAACCTTGCACTGTACCTAATGCGGCCTTTTTTGAGGTGTGTTGATTTTGTCTTTACACATAGATTAAAGCTAATTTGGAGAAGAGATGGTGCTTATTACTTCTTTCGTATTCAGAATATGACGCAGTATGGTAATTGTTCAGTAAGTTTTCAGGGAGAAAAGAATGACAATCCATCTAAAATAGAAGTTGTATATTGTTAGATTTCGCTGCTCTCTGCGTGGCTGGTGACCTTGTCAGAGTTACTTAGCTTCTCTTTGCCTTGGTCTACTGATCTGTAAAATGGGGAATCATTATAGCATCTAGCAGACAAGAGAAGATGAAATAGGATACTCAAAGTAGTATTTCATTCTAGCAGAAGCAACTTTAAAGCTCAGCAGCATTCAACAAGGAGGATATTGAGGCTTACAAGACATCTCTCTCTTGACTCTTGGGAAAGTTCAAACAATGCCAAAGCTCTCTTTGAGAAAAAAATAGTATTTTAAAACAACAGGACTTAGCCTATTTGTTAAATAATTGAACTAAGTTACAGATGAATCCAATGATTGTTATGCTTATTTTTTCATGTATTTTGAGCAACATTTTCACATATTTTGTTCTTTTGGTGGAACGACTGTTCCTTCAGAGATGTTAATGTGTCACTTTGTCTATTTATGCAGATTTCTCCTCAAATACTACATTTAAAAAAATTTTGACCACTTTATCTAAACAATCCACCCATCCCTTTTTATCCCCTCACATAATTTTCTTATTTCAGAGCCTTCAACCGTCTCTGATGTTTGCTGTGTCTCTTGCTTATTTGTTATTTGTCTCCTGCTTTAGATGTATGCTCTGAAAGAACAACAACTTTGTTTTGCCTATCTGTATCCTTAGGATTGTGACAGGCACAAAGTGTGTGTTCGTTAAATGAATGAAAAAATTACCCATCTCATCCATTTAGAATGAGAGCAGTAGCCTGGGTTCTCTGCTAAAGCAATAATGTTCTGCAGCTGGAGCTGCTCCAAGGTTTAGCTTCAGAGCCCTTTGTATTTTTTTTTTATCAACTTAGTGATAAGATGCAGGCACTTATTTGATTATAATCTTCCATTTGGTTGCTTTGGAGGATTTACATAATTTTGATATTTACCTGATTTACAGATGAAGAATATGACTAAAGATCTAAGCCGTACCCAAGCCACATGTTTGATAAAAACTCATGGGAAAATGCTAAGATTACAAAATGTAGAGCTCAAAATAATGGAAGGGAACATTCAAGAATGAAACTCAGAGGTTGCAGTGGCAAACTCATTTAGCTCGACAATGTCTCGCCTTCATTCTCTTTACCGACAAAAAGGGTCTTGACCAGTGTGATACCATTTTACCTGAATATCTTATTTTCCCCATTTAGAATATAAGCCCTTTAAGAGTAGAAATGACATCACTGAGTGAGTCTTTTTGGGAGGTCATTTTCCCCTATAGTGCCCATTTTTAGGCATTCAATGTTGAACAAATATTGCTTAAAGAAGAGCATGCCCACCATGGTGTCCCATAAGGATTGCAGGGATATGAGGCTACGATGTCTATCATCATGTGACCTGACCAAAAAGGTCCTTCCTCATAATTCCATCGGTATCCCAGTCCACAGCAATGGTTTCATTGAGTTGGAGATATTTTTTAGTTGCAGAATATTAATAAAATAACAGAAACTAATATAATTTGTGGGCAATACACATATTCTAGATTTTTTCCTGAATGCCAGATGTAAATATGGTAGCTAAAAGTAAACAGATATTTAAATTTTTTTCTCTAATATTCTGACCAAAACAATGGCCTCAGTTATCTTCCTCATTGTGGTCGTGGCTGGTCTGATTTCAGACATGCAGTGACTGTTAAATAAAATTTTAGGATGGGCATTAGGGAAAAAAGAAAATTCATAATCACAGAGGTTTGCTAAGGTTGATTAGAGGATTGAGAGTATTTGTAATGAGAATCGTAGCTGAAAGGAAAATTAATGTATATAAAAATATAAATTGTCATTTCTTGACAAAGCCTTTCTGCTGCAAGTTGAGTGGTCTCCATTTTACTTACAGCCTAGAATTTGAGAAGGCAGGTGTTTAGACATGGTACAGCAGTAGAGCATCCAGCACCTTAAGGATTTTTGATAGAGGGAGGAAAGTGCATCAAAGGAGTTTGCTACAGGTGTTTACATTAGATGGGATAGGCTCACCTAGCAGGATATGGGGGTAGGGCTGGTGGAAGGAATTTGCTTCTCTTGAAGCTACTGGGGTACTAGAATCAAGGAGGAATGGCAGACTCAGCACTGAGCAGAAAACCTTGGTCAAGAAGTCAGTGGAGTTCAAACATATTGTCAAATCAAGAGGAGTCAACATGGTGCACTGAGGAAAGGAGACAAAGATTGAAGAACCAGGAGGATGAGAGTGGGAGACATGTCTGCAAGTGAATATGCGGAGAATGACAGTTTTACTCTAATTCATTGGCACTTTATCCTCAAGCGCTGTGTCTGTCCCTGAAATGTAGCCATGCTGACCAGTTTAATGGACCATGTGGGCAAAGGGTAGTAATACTTAGGATCATTTCAAATGATGTTTGCTAATGTGTGTCAAGCAACTTCACATCTGCTGTATTTACCTTCCAGGGTCTGTTCCTGCTTTTTATAACAAAACTCACATTTTCCTTGGATAAGCCAGTCATTTGTCCACTATCAGGATTTGTACTTTATTTAGCGTTGACTTCACCTGGACTGAGGAGTGCATAGATGACCCAAGCCTGAATACCAAGCTCTATGTTCTCCCATCACATAAGAGCTAGAGCTAACAGTATTTAAGTTACTCAATGGCTGCCTTCCCTCTGAAGATTAAGCAGCATTTAGAAGACATAAAAATGGTAGAAACCATTGCAGCTGCTCTTTATTAAAATTAATATTATTTTAATTGGCAAGTCATAATTGTATACACTGCAGTTGCTCAAAACGAAAAAAAAATGTTAAAAGAATTTAGTTCAAACACCAGCACAAAAACTATAAATTAAGGAAAAAAATGCCCAACAAACAAAACTCAGGGTGTTTTTGTTTTTGTTGTTCTGTTTTTAATTCTCTTTTCATTGGACTCTATACATTAACTAAATACATTTTATGAGAATTGCAGTTATTTTCAAGGAAGTTAGTTACAAGATTATGTAAATGACATACTAGCAAAAGTTTATTGAGCATGTACTACTAGTTGGCCCTCTTCTGTGCACTTCATGGGTGTTAATATAATTAATGCCCACACTAACTTTCTGCTGTGCACACTGTTATTTGTTCATTATACAGATAAGGAAGCTAAGGCACAGAAAGTTGGAGGAAAGTGCCTATGATCACAGAGATAAGAAAGGGCCGGGACCGGTGATACGGTGGCTTATGCCTCTAGTCCCAGTAGTTTGGGAGGACGAGGCAGGTGGATCACCTGAGGTCAGGAGTTTGAGACCAACCTGGCCAACATAGTGAAACCCTGTCTCTACTAAAAAAAAAAAAAAAAAAAAAACTACAAAAATTAGCCAGGCATGGTGGTGCATGCCTGTAGTCCCAGCTGTTCGGGAGGCTGATGCTGGAGAATTGCTTGAACCTGGGAGGCAGAGGTTGCAGTGAGCTGAGATCCTGCCAGTATGCTCCAGCCTGGGTGACATAGTAGCTAGACTGTCTTAAAAAAAAAAGAAAGAAAGAAAAGGAAAGGGTGAGGCCAAGGTTGGAACTTGGGCAATTACACTGAGAAATGTGGCCCAGAGCAACTGGGTTAGGCTTCCCAGCCTTATAACAAAAACGATGACATAAATAGCTCAAAGCCCAGTGAAATTTCCAGTAATATAAAAAATTCAAGTGGGACTATATATTTAAATATTTTCATTTTGAATATTATTACGAGTCATGTAGTGAGATACTGAGTCATGTTCTCTGCTAAGAGAGCAGTCTGAAATTAGGCTATTTGGGTTCTAATAGTTATCTACTTACTAAGTACTTGAGTACAAGGAAGTTTTCTGGCTTCTAGGTTCCTCAGTTTCTATATCTATAAACTGTAGGCATGATAGGAGAGACTGCTTAATAGGCCTACAGATAATTTAAGGGAAGGCAATATCTAAATCCATAATTTAGAAAATTTAAAACCATATTCTATCTTTTAGTTTTTATATTTTTCATATTGTTAGAGGACTGGATTACTAATAGGCTTGGTTCAGATAATCTGTAAGAAAGCATCAACTACCATCAGGCATAGATGATTTACATGAACCTGATGACCTTTCATATATACGAGTCTGTAAAACTCAATAAAATGAACACATTTCAACTGGAATTTGCTGTCATTTTAAGTAAGCCTCTATCGGTAGTCCTTAAAATGAGATATATATGACATACTAGCAACAGGCAATGAAAAGGGCACACCAATTGAAAACTACTCATGAATTGATCAGGATGAGAAGAGGGAAATAAAGAGATGTCTCAAAGGAACCGTTCCAACTGTAACTTAATCCTGAAGTCGAAGAGTAGAAGGAGAAAAGAAAACATCATTCAAGTGCTCAGCATTGAATTAGAAGAGTAGGAAATAGCAGTTGTAGAGTACAGAAAGGCAAACGCATGGAGAAAAGCCAAGTATTTAACATTTCAGTATAGTGAAGATTACTGTGGCTGCAAATTACCTGAATTTCCCTACAGGGAATCATGTTCTTTTTTAAAGGAAAGAAGCATAATATAACCAAACTCATTACAATTACACTTCCAAGTAACATTACCTTGAAGAGTAAATGTGTGCTAAAAGGGACTGCAAAAAGTCTGCCTTTAGTTCATAAAAATATGATTTGGAAAACAAAACCCATGTCTATGAAAGTTAACATTTGAGGTACTCTATAAAGAACAGCTTGCTTCCAATTTTTAATCTCTTGATAAATAGTCAAAAAAGGCACTTTAGCCATTATAAATTCACATAGCAAGTGCTACTTCAAAACATTCAGCCAATTATTCTATAGTGTCATCTGTTATGTTCTAAAGAATTACCAAATAGTCCTAAAGGATGTGTAATTCAGTGAGTTCCTCCATCAGCATGTTTAGTGATTAGCTCAAGCACTGAGAGGCCTGAGTTACGTTAAAAAGTTTTTGTTTGGTGCTTATAAAGTATTGTGAATAACCATCCTGCAGGTAAGTCATCTGTCCTGGCATCAGTTCACCCAAACTGGATGTGTGGTCTGGCCCCTCGGCTGCTCACATTCAGTCTCTTGCTAATGATACAGGAGTTAAGAAGAAATCACTTAGGCAGATAGTAAAGGTATGGGAGTCCTCGGTAAGCCTTTTCTTTTTAGTAAAAAGCCCCAAATAATTTTCTAACAAAGGGCAAGCATGTAAAATCAAGCTGCAGACATAGGTAAACAAGCTGGGTGCTTGCATGGGTGAATGTGGGCAGGAACTAAGGACTGTACATGTTCAAGATGGAGGCTCCATCTTCCCTTCTCCTTGTCAGCCACTTGTACTGTAAGGCTCAGACAAGATGGAACCAATCAACTGGAAGGCCCGTTTGCATAATAAGATTAGGGTGGGGTGACCAGCCTTCCCCCCCCACTATGTAAATGTCATACTTGATCGAACCAATCTGTGAGCCCTATGTAAATCAGACACTGCCTTCTCCAGCCTGCCTATCAAATCTGCTTTGGTCTGCTGCCTCCCCACTTTTCAGATGTCTCTCTCTCTCTCTGTCTTTCTCTCTCTCTCTCACAAGGAGCTGCTCTCCTCTCTCCTTTCTTCTATTAAACTTTCCACTCCTTAACACACCCACATGTGTCTGTGTCCTGAATTCTTTCTTGGCGCAAGACAACGAGCCCCAGGGTATATACCCAGACAACTACAATGATGTTGCTTCCTTTTGCCCTCACTTGCCTGGGATCTCACTAAGTGATCCCTTTCGGAGCATCTCTGCCTACTGAGATTCCCAGGAACTTCCAGCATCCCCTGGTGATCTTGACTGTGATGGATAAAGCCATATCAGCATTCTACTTAGATCAATCTGATAAGTTGTGAAAATCCAGATGTTCAAAACTGGTATACAAAGGCATCATGGAATTACTTTACAGACATCTAAGGTACCTTTAAATTAGAATTTGTTTTACAGGATTTGATTAAGGATTATTTCGGGAGCTCACACGCTAAAGCCATCTTTTCTGGATGGTATCATTCTTCACAATCTCAACAGCTGCCCATTCCACTTACCCAAGCCAATTTCCTCCCCCTCATTGAGCAGCATTGGTACTGTCCATTTTCTGTATTCATGCTTTATGAATTCAGTTGCTACCTCATATGAACTGAACATCAAAACATCAAAACAAAGGGACTCTTGCATTGCACATGCCAGTAAGATCACTTCATGACTTTTAGTTCTGACTACTTGCTATAAGCTAACCTGGGTTATTAATTCTATATTTCATTTGAAATTCTGGGCCATAGCTTAGGCCCCTCTCTCCAATATCTTCCTGATCCCAAGACGCCTTTCCTAAACAAGTTACTTCTTTGGCAGACTCTCTTTAGATATACATCAGCATTAAGACTATGATTTAGACACCACCAAGGAAAGACCCTTTTTCTTTGGTGGTGTCTAAATAATAGTCTTAATGTTGATGTATATCTGGAATAAATATAACAACAAAAATATAATATTAATTATATCTGTGATATATATATATTTTGATTTTAGTGACAGTATTTTAATAAATATTTTAATAAATACTTTTCCTCTTTCAAGTTCAGTGTTATGCTAGACTGAGGATTCTTCTCTGCATTTCCAGGCAGACTTTTCTTCTCTAAAAACAAAATGTGATGTTAGGTGGCAGCAAAATCTGATGTTGCTCAAACGTGAGACAATGAGGACTTTGCAGAGGGAAGGGGGTGGCCAGAACTGGAGTGACAAAACAGAACTAGTATCTGGCAAAGTACATTGGAATATCTGGGATTTAAGGGGATTTTAAAAAAATATCATTGTCTAGGCAGCTATCAATTATAGTTCTTTGGCCTTAATAGTTTATCAATAGGCAGGTTTTAAAACACAAAAAAGTGGTTGATGCCACACTTTTTTTTTCTTTTTTTTTCTTTTTTTTTTTTACTTTTTTAGTCAGGCACAAATTTAGTTGTTCTCAGAGTTGACAAAATGAAAAGAAAATAAATTCTTATCTCTATTTTCACAGGTCCCCAATGCTTGGTGGTCAGTAATTACATAGTAACTGGGGGGAATGCAGCCTGGAGCATTGCAAACAACCATAGAAGAAACTCCCAAAGCTTTTCGAGGACATTATCACCATCCTAGTTTTCTTGCTATCTGTTTTAATTAAAGAAATATACTGCAGTTAATTCCAGACTGCTGGAGATCAGGGTTGGCTTTGTGGGCTTCGACTGTGCCATCAAACACGGTACCATGCTTGGAAGCACATGAGCTTACTTCTATGCTCTGCTTTCATTGTCTTGAAATTTTAATGATTTCTGAACAAGGGGCCTGAATTTTCATTTTGCACTGGACCCCACAATTTTGTTGCCAGATCTGTCTGCGATTTAGATATGTTTGACAGTGGCATTTTTATCTCCATTCAAAACAGAATGTGGTCAAATACTAGTTTACTATTCAGTATTCATTCATTCGACAAACATTTTTTGAATATATTAAGTACTGTGATAGGTACCAGGAACACAATGGCAAACAGGAAGCTACTGTCTCTGTACTTAAAAAGCATTACCTATTACTAAGTGTGGAACAGAGACAAGAGGAAAGGCTATTAGAATAAGATGTGATAATTACTACGAGAGCAAAGATAATATGGGAACACATAGCAGAGTTATCTAAAAATAAAATCCCTTACAAAGAATTTCTACATTTTGTTGTATTGGTGGTTAAAGTATGTTTTCTCTTTTTCCAAGGTGAAGTGTAAGGTATCTGATTCAGTATAACATTAGTATTACATTTTCTGCTACAACCAGCATTGTTAGGGTTTGTTCTATTTAGCACACAAAGTTTTCATTAACTTCTAGGAAGATGAGAAAGGAAAGTAAATTATTCTTTCCTTGCTAATTTAATGCTGGTGGGTTTTTCCTTTTAAATGAAATGCAATGATGAGTAATTTCTAATTAATTATTTTGAAAATAGTTTTCCAGAGTTAAGAGACACATAGGCCCTTATTATACTTGATGCTAAACAGGACATGACTAATTCATTTTTTTTCTCAGTGGCCTTAATTATTTAGTTAATCCTTTCTTCTATTCCTAAACTCATATTAGGAGGCCCACGTATAATGTAGAGGTAGCCCAAAGTGAAACAATGCCATAACTGATGTCCAAATTGTTCTGTACAGGATGGTGGATGTGTTTAGTAATAAACGATATGAAAAGGTCTTTTATTGACAAGCTGCCATGCGCTGTTTGCATTAGCGAATATGAGAAGATGATGGCTGCTACTCCTTCGTCCCCATGGTATTCAGCTCAGTGAGATAGCAGAAAACGCTTCAGTTTACTTAAAGCATTGATAACACCTCTAAATAATTAACCGAGGACTTCCTGTCTTCAATTACTTAATGCTTTTTTTAACATCTTGAGAGGATTATAAGCAATTTATGGATTTCACATGATGAGTGCATTCGCCACTATTCCCACAAAGCATTTACGGGATCATGTTTCTAAAGCTTTGAGGTAATTAAAAATAAGCATGGAGACAATGGGGCTGAGGCAAGATGCTCCCTTTCCCTCCTGTCATTCCTAAGGACCTAGATTTTCAGGCTCCAGGACGACTAGTGCTACAGCTTTATTAGTGCTGTGTTGCTTAGGGAATGCCAAGCTTTTGGAAATGATGAGAAAATCAAAACGTTTATCCTAGGGGGTTCAGGCAGCATTTCCATCAAACATTTAAGATGGAACAGAAAATAAATTTGATTATTTTAGTTCATTCCATGAACTCAATAAAACAGTCATTCACACCATAAAATACTTCAGTACTACATTTGGTCAGTCAGCTAACCGTGGAACTGAATTTTCCTGGGCAGATGAGTAACATTATATAGATCTCAAGTTTCAGATTACCTAATGCCTAGCACCATTCCTGTCCCCAAAGAACTACATATAGGAGGCTCTGTACTTGGTAAGGTTTTGCAGAATGAGGACTTATTTCTTTATTCTACAAAGAAATCCCTCTTTAGGGCTGTATTGGGCAAGTGAAATACTCTCTAAATCTATTTAAAACAATATCCATAGAAATTAAAACAAAACAAAAGTAGAACAGGGAGATTGGTCAAAGGACTCCTAAAAGCTTTTACCAGATTATGATTTTTTACTGTTAAGTAAAAATTAAAATTATATTAAAAAACTTAAAATATTTATTCTAATAACAGGATTTCTGGCACCAAGATACGTGTACGAAATCTACTCTGACATAAAAATAGCCATTAAAAATGTCAATGAAAGGAAGAACTGGTAGGGTGAAGTTATTTAGAGAAAAATCTTTGCAATTATTTTATAATTAATGAGGCTATCAATCCTGTTGGTTTGAACATTACAATTGAATTTGGTCTGTTGGTGTATAAACGCTGATTTCTAAAAAATGCAAACCAATACAGTGGCAACAATTCAAAGCTGATGCTGGTTAAGTTGATAGATACTACAAGAAGAAATTTCTTTAGCCATATATCTCAATTATTGTGAAACCTTTGCTGGTACAGTCTTAATGTGCCTAAACTTGGTTTTCAAAACGCTGTAATTAACATCCCATTGCTTACTCCAAGTGACTCATTTGATTTTTCACCACTGCATCCTGTATAGAGCTCTGTTTTCAGTTATTTCTTTTCTTGTCAGTCTTCCCTATACGTGAGAGGATCTTAAGAGCAGCAGTCTTATTTTAGACCACTTAGTGTACTATCTGGAAAACTGCAAGCTGGCAATTCATTTTTGGGAGAACAAAATGATATTCTGATTTCCTTTCAGATAGAGGCAGTGAATGCCTTGGATACGCTGAGTAGGTTGGCTTTCTTCTTCATCTTTCAAATATGATTATTAAAAACATCTCTTACAAGGATGTGATGAGAGTCAGAGAAGTCAAAATGCAAACGTTTCTTTAAATGATAAAGCACCACATAGAAGTAAGGTTTTATTATGTAAAACACCATTATTTCAATCACTTGTGATGATTTCCACTTCAATTAAAATAAGATAGAAGAAATAATTTTGATCATTCAAATATGAGGGCTTCTCCCAACCCCATTATCTTTTTTTTTTTTTTTTTTTTTTTTGAGACAGAGTCTCGTTCTGTTGCCCAGGCTGGAGTGCATTGGTGTAATCTCAGCTCACTGCAACCTCCGCCGCTCAGGTTGGAGTGATTCCCCTGCCTCAGCCTCCAGAGTAGCTGGGATTACAGATGCACGCCACCACGCCCAACTAATTTTTGTATTTTTAGTAGAGACGAGGTTTTGCCATGTTGGCCAGGCTGGTCTCGAACTCCTGACCTCAGGTGATCCAGCTGCCTCGGCGTCCCAAAGTGCTGAGATTACAGGCATGAGCCACCGCACCCAGCCTCAACGCTATCATCATTGATTTAGCCCAGGATCTTGAGGTAAGGAATACAATGTGCCAGGCCAAGAGTTGTATTAAGCACCTTCTGCAGGTTTACGGCCCTTTTGGAAAAATACTGGAGATTTTGTCAATGAATTCTTGCTTATGTGTTAGGGAATTGTGGCATTTAAGAGTGAAAAGTGATGAATTTATTTTGCCACCCTGTGTAAGTGTAACCTGTGTCTCTTCTTAGGAAAAATCAGTCACATTTTCCCAAGGCCTTTCTGCACTTTTCTGTGAGTTTCATCATCTGTGCTATCAACACCCCCTGCAAAAAGTGCAGTCCAATGGAAGGAGGTCATCCACTCAGGAAGTCTTGGAAGGAGGTGGCTGACAATGGGAAAGAAGGGAAAGTTTATACAATCTTGCCCATGGTCTTAGAATTTAAACTTAACAGGGTTGTTTGGGATGATTCAGTAGACTCGAATAATGAACTAAATTACTTAACTTCTCAAAGTATTCTTTTCTGTAAAATGAAGGTAGTAATTCACTGTCCATCTTAGGTTGGTGATGGAGAATCAAATTGCATAGTGCACGCAAAGTGCTTAGGACAGCGTCTGGCACATACTAAGTTCACTTCTTCCCCAAACATTTATTTAGCTCCTATTAATGTGTTCAGGACTATAAGTGCTAGAGGTACAACACTGAACAAGTAGATAAGGTTCCTGCTCTCTTGGAGCCTACATTCAAGTGTGGAGAGACATAAAAAGACAAAAAACAAACACTAAAATATCAGGCAGCGAGAGGTCTATGATGGAAATAAAACAAAGTGATGTGGTGGTGTGTTAGAGAACCTATTGGAGCAAGTAAGTCAGAAAATACTTCTCCTCCCTTCAGAAGTGGCATTTAAGCTAAAACCTGTTAATTATTATCATAATCACTACTAGCAATTATCTAACATATCATTGTACTGTACTAATAGTATATTATTAAGGCTAATGATAATAAACATTATAATAAATTTAAAAAACACAATTGCTATTAATTAACATTCCTAATAGTAACAAACAGTCACAATGACTCCACTGTCAACTAGTCCTGTGTATTAATTATCCACTTGATAGACAAATGTTAACCTCTGGCTGATTTTCCCCTGCCTTCCAGTATATTCTTGGCTATCTTAGTCCCATTAACTATGAGTATATCCTTGGGGAATGAAAATGCATCTTACTGTTTGTTTGAAAAAAAAAGTTAATACTGATGCAAAAACCCTTCACATAATGCATATCAAGGCCAAATATAAATTATTTCTGAAGTTATCTGCTGTTGTGGCGTATTGCTGCCAGTGTGGGCTCTTCTATTAGCATGGATAAGTGGGACCTGACCATATGTCAAGAGAACACGTCCTTTTGAAGTGACCTCATATATCAAACACACACCCCTGGGATGCTTTGCCCCCCTAACCACAATGACAGACTCCTCCAGCAGGATTTCCTTTTTTTTTGTTTTCTCACCTGTGACCGTATGCTGTCTCCTGTCAGTGGTGTCAGTGTGGATGAGACCTTTCCCAACCTGCCTGATCTGGTACTCTTTAATGACGCCGTTTGGTTTCTCAGGGACACTCCAGCTCAGATGCAGAGCCACTGCACTTAGGGCTGTGATGCTTGGTGGCAGGATGCTCTCCGGAACTCCTTGGGTAGTAGCTGCAACTACCTGAAGACGTAGGAATTAAGCAGCAATTTATTGTAATAGTACACTAGCTATCCTGATCAATGAGAATGTCACTTTTGTTTTAAAATGTTGTCTGGCCTGGCATATCATTAGCAGGGGCTTGGAGAAGCAGTTCCCTTTTTTTCATTTTTTTCCCTCCCAACCTATTTAAACAATGAAATCTGACCTTGAATATATTACATAAGTCTCACACTACCATTTATCACAACAGGTTCAACAACAATTTTGACGGCAGAGTGAAGCCCTCGGTGTTTAAACAAGTAAAATCTGGCTGGCAGACTGTCTTACTAGAGAACTCTTGATAACTCTCTTCCATATGGCCCATCAGTGTCTTTGCATTTTAACAGCCTGATTTCATACATTTTAAGCACCAGTAAATATGGAGCAAAAGCCACATCTGAACTTGCTTGCATATAATATGCTTTGAACAGAATAAATGGGCAGACATTTCGGTACTCTTCCCATGATATCTAGGATGACTTTATAGTGTCTGCACCAACTGTCTAAAGAAAGAAACAAGTCAGAAGAAAAAAATAAATAAATCAATTACTTAGTCAATATTGTCAAAACATAGTTTTGGACAAAAATTGGCTTCTTTCATAGAATTAACTTTTTTTACTTTGTAAACAATTGCTTTGCATGTAGCAGGCATGTGGTGTGCCTGTGCAAAAAGCATGGAATTGTTCTAGGACTAATAACTTTTGACTGGGCCAATCAGCTGCCATCTATCTATCTAAATCGTGGCTCACTCAGAAAGGTTTCTAGAAGTCTGTTGAACAAAATGTTGCATTCTTGCACTGTGGCTGAGCAGTGTGGCTGAATGTTTCATTTGGATGGCTCTTGCACATTGTGCAAAGATGTTGCTCTTCTAAAGTTTTAAGCATATGAAAAGAATCAGAGCTACTCTGTGTAAGTTTGTTTCCTCCTGGGCTTCCTCTGTCAAGGCTGGCTTCTATGAAATGTCCCTTTCTTTATTTTACTCCCACATTGTTTGATTGTTTATTTCCAGTCTTCTTTGTGGGCTTTTCTTTCTTTTTCATTTGGTAGCATTCCCCAATGCTCATCATCCACAATATTCCATATTTGTTTCTCTCTATTCTCCTTCCATGTCCATATTTATACTCATTACTTCAACTTCCCACACAGATCTTTCTAGAAACTTCAGTCACTTCTCAATCTGGTTTCTGACCAGATATTTTCACATAAAGTGCCAAGTACTATCTGCTTCCGCCACCCTGCTATCTGATCCTTCTCTTTAAATATATTTTTAAAAAAACTTAACAAAACAGAATCCTATTCTTTTACCTTCAATATTTTTCTCTTTTTTAAAAATTTGCTTGCAGAATAGCACCATGATCCACAAATTACTCAAGCAGATATTTGACAATATCCATGACTCTTTCCTTTTATTTCTGTAAATATAATTGAGTACCAAGTTTTGTAGATTTTATCCCCCACGTCTGTTGTATCATTCTGTATTCTCGGTTCTGACCTCTGCTGCCTAAATTCAGGTCTTCATTATTTCTTGACAAGGCTATAGCAGAAGGCTTGGAACAATTTTGTTTTCCGTGCCGGGCTTTTTTGCCCTTTTCTTCATTTTTCAAAATCAGACAATTTTTGTTCATATCATATTTAAATAGAAACTTTCTTTAACTGAATAATGATTTGGACATTTTTACAGATTTATAGATTACCTAAAATTGGTTGGTGAGGAAAGAATGTGGAAGAAAAGATGGTACTGCTTCAAGATTTCACTTGTTTTTCATTAACACAAGATTGATATTTGGATAAATCTCCCTTGAAATGATATCTCCTTCCAGCCATAGGTATTAGCACTCAGTTAAGGTGACACATGAACACCCTACTTAACACCACTTTGAGGAGGGACATTGTTTTCTTCAATGAAAAAAGCAGTCACAACCTGGATGTTCAGATAATCTTCACACTGAACCCCTTTTCCCAGAGTTTAGGCAAACTCCTCTTACCTTGCTACTGGTGGCACAGCCAGCAACTGTGCAAGCTTTCAGCTGATATGAATATTCCTGAAATGGTTGAATTCCCTCTTTATCAGAGAAGCTCAGTGATGTTCCCCGAAAACGTTCAATTCCATTTCGAAGAAGAATGTAGTAAATAATAGGACCTAAAAGAAGCAGAAAAATGACTGCATTTGAATGTGATATCATTTTAACTATTTGCAAACAACTTACAAGTCTTAGTATTCGGAAGAAATGCGATACTATAGCTTTATTTAATTTTAATTTCCTATTATATTGCTGTCTCAAGCAGTTCCTAATTATACTATTATGGAGGAGATGGATTCTTGACATAAATGATCAAAGAGTCATTTATGTTTATTTCCTTTCACTATGAAATAAATTTACTTTCAATATTAAAACTCTTCCCCCTTCTCTGAATATGCCTTGCTTGTTTTGAAAGCAGCTCAGATATATTCTGGGATTCAAGGAACTTTTACTTCTATTTCATTTATTTATTTAGGCTAAAAATTTACGAGGACTACACCACAAAGTGAGTGATTAGTTGGCACATAATTACAGTTCCTTTTATCGTAACATACTTTTCTAGTGGTTAGATGCATAGGGCAATTAAATGCAGATTGTATTCATTTCAATTTTCTTATGAATTTATGGGATTTTGTTATGTGTATTTTAAAGCTATCTCAATACCATTTGATTGTATAGGTTTTCTCCAGTTTAAGACAATTGTATCTTCAAGATTGTCTATTTTGGTCCACATAGGGGGACTCACTCCTTGAGGCACATCTTCTTTTGTTCTGGCTCTCACAGCTTTGCTGAGTCCTCGCCCATAGCTGTTCCAGGCAGAAATCCTGTACTCATATGTCATGTAGGGCTTGAGGTTCACATCTGGAAAGAGAAAAAATAGACAGGGGAGATTTCTCTTATTTTCATTTTTTAACCATCATATTAAAAGTGAATATCAAAAACTTTAGACATTTAAAAATAAATGTTTAATGCTCTAAACCCTTTGTATATAAATAAAACTCTAATATCTTTATTTTCTAAATATAAGTAACATTTAAAGTATTTATTAGATGCAGGGATACGGAATTGCACAGAATAGAATTCCCTGTTTCTGAGCAGAGAAAGAGGGATATATTAAATAAATGAAAAATAAAAGCACTGGAATCATGTATAATAAGATTTAGTGCTTCACAAATTCATGCAGTTTTGATTCCTAGATGAGACAGGTTTGGCAACATTCTTTTATAGTTTTAGTATCATAAAACTTATAAATTATTGATTTCTGTTACTTTGTTAATATTACTTAAAAATTTTTAAATCATATCGATTATAATGTTGTTACAACATACAGGATTTGAAACTTAGTTTATCATGGTACCACGTTAGTGAATAAAAATGAAAGCATACTCTGCTATCTAGTTCCTTCCCTCTTCCACAAAAGCCAGAACTGAAAACCAAAATACAAACCAACCAACTTTATTAAAACAATAAAACCAAGCCTGCTGAGCTTTCCAAATTGGCAAAAATTGTATTAGATGAACACTCATGTGATTCAGTTGTGTCCCCAAAGTCTTAGTTCCATTTAGGCTTTAATAACTTCGGAAATACCAATGCTACACATTTCCCCTGAAAAACTTACTTGAAAGTTTAATTATTTAAATTTATTTTCCATGTCTCTAATTTGATGAATTTTAATTAAGTATGTACGTATTTTTGTGTGTTAGCTTCTGGATGACTCTTTCTCAGATAGAGCATCAGAAAAGGAGGCCTTCCTCCTTGGCTGCCTGGCCACCTGCTCATCTGCATTGGACATGGAGTTAATTCTCAGTCTCTATGCTTGGATTAATGGAGAGACATTCTCCTTATATACATCTCCTTACAATAAACCCTTCCCTGCCCACTGTATAGAAATAATATGAAAATACAATGCAATAAATTATGGGACAGAACTTCATAAAATGCAGATTGCTCTACAAATGTAAAGCATTATCTTCCTTTTCCATTTTTTTCTGCTCAGGGGGTATCTGCCACTTGTTGCCTGTGATGGCTACCATGAGTCCCCAGTTCTCCCTTCCATCCTGGTCAGAGGCCTCCTGCTTAGAAAACCACATTTGCCAGTTTTCTTTGTAGCTTCTAGTGGTTACATGACTCAGATCTCAATACTTGAAGGAGTATAGAAAGACACTGACATCTTCCACATCATTTTATAAAGAGAAAATTGCATACCTTCGGTTGCCATTCTGGATTCTGGATCCCTGAATGACCTTGTGCGATTCAGTTGCCTAGACCATCTACCTACCCTCAGATGGTCAATATGTTTTACATTTCTGCTACAGCAAATTAAACTACTTATTGGTAATGACTGTTATTCTGTATCCTCAAGCCCACATTACCATTTCAAATCTCATTTGCTGCTTCCTTCTTTCTTCATATAGGGTTGAAATCCCAATGAAAATTATTGTTTGTCATCATAGCTGGTAGTCCTAATGTAGTGACTAGTTATTAGTAGGTATTTAATAAATACTTTTTGATAAATAAATGATTGCATAAATGAATAAATTTTTGTCAGCACTGGTGTTGTCAGCTTTCAAGTGTAAGTTTCTAAAAGAGTCTGACTTAATCTAAATTGTTCTCAATGGAATTATCATAGCACCACTTGTGTGCTGAACATCTTTCATGAAAAAGAACAGTTTGTTATTTTTCATATTCAATTTATAGTATTTTCTGCAGGCAAAGCAATCTGAAATATGGATTTTAAAAGCCCTCATAACATTATATCAGTAGGTGGAAACATCTATTCACTTCTGGAGAGGGCTATTACAAGTATGTATTAAAAGCCCTTCAAAATCTTGATCTTGATTACAAGGGGCAGATAAAAGTAGAGAACTCTCTTAGATGGAAACTCAATAATTTAAAAACGAAAGTCCATGACTTAAATCTATAACTGGGACTGGGAACACAACAGAAGGTTGGACAAATTGTCCTCTATCTGAGGTCTTTCCTAATTAAATTCATTCCAAGAAATATTTTTTGTTGGTATAGTGTTCTAAATCCAAATAACGAGGCAAAGGTAAACAAAAATGCCCTATTCATAAGGATGTTTCAATCTAATAGAAGAGCTGGAACAAGTGTCCAAATCCATATGACACATGAGAGAGCTAGTGAGCTTTGTGAACAATGTGCCATAGCAGCACAGGGACTGCATTGAGGACAAGAATCTTGACCTAGGCCTTGAGTAGGATGATAAAGGAGGACATTTCAGGTGGAATAACAGCTTGAAGTGCATTTGGAGCACTCTGAAAGCAGCTCCTGCACCACGTGGAGTCTTCAAAGTCTGTCCCTTTTGATGATGGCATTATTTGAATATGTTTCTTTCTCATGGCGAGTAACTTTTACAGATCTGACCCTCAGTTTCCTCATCTGTTAAATGACCATATTTATATGATTGCTTTGTTGGTAACTGAGATAAGGTTTTAAAGTACCTAGTGTAGAGATATACCTAATGAAAATGACAAGTTAATGGGTGCAGCACACCAACATGGCACATGTATACATGTAACAAACCTGCACGTTGTGCACATGTACCCTAGAACCTAAAGTATAATAAAAAAATTAAAGTACCTAGTATAACATTGAGACTAAATAATGTTCAATCAACCTTATCTCTGTTCCTTTCTTCCCTTCCTAATCTTCCTCCTCTTATCTTAGTAGCCTACCTTACTTTCTGCACTCTTGAGGTTAGCCGTTATTGCCCCTTGGTTGAGTAAAGCAGACTGATGATTCATGATGGAATGGAGCAATGTTTTGCTTGTTTATTAACCTTAGCTTGCTCAAATTATGTCACTTAAATGGATTCTATTGAATCAAGATGATAGATGATATATACACACACACATGCACACACACACACACACAAACTTGATTTTTCAAAAAACAAGAACACATTTTGTAGAGACTTAAGTAAATGGATGAATAACACAAATTTAATTGATGGCAGAACGGTTTTAGAGATAATTCTAAACTTAACAGTGTTTCTCACACAGCTCAGCCAAAACTAAGCATAACCATTTTGGACTAATTCAGCAGGGCCAAGATGGTACATAGAAATTAATATTTACAATAACTGCAAAGGTTATTGTTTTGGAGATGACCAGCCATCTTGGAGAAATGTCATGCTTGGGTTTACCTCATCCTCAGAATAGCACTGTTAGGTTTTATTATTAATCAGACAGGTTCATCCTTCTTTCTGCTTAAGAGTATAGCAATATTCATTCAATGCATTCAGTGGAAGCTGCATTGCAGCTTTTGAAAAAGAAAATTGGATTTATTGTAAATTAACTGGATATAGCAGTAAAGGTCACAGATATCTCCACAGATTTACCTTAATATGGAATACAACCTTGTTTAAATAGACTTTAACACATTTTAAAGTACTGACTTTGAATACATCCAGATTATGCCTTTAATTACCTTGTAACTAGCTGGCCTCAAAGTATGATGGAATGTATTTATACCAGTATAAGGAGAGTTGAAGTCAGAGTGAAATAAATCTGCATTTTCAGCAGCTTCTCACTAACCGCATTAAGCCATGGGCAGACAGCTTGCTTTCTGTTACCTGTGTAAGAGTACGTGTTTACACTCCCTGTATGAATGGTTTCTTCGGCAGATGAACACATTTCTTCAATTGATGCCTTCCCTGTGGAATTGCGAGACCCTCTTATCACAGTGCAAATGTGGCTGGTAAAGTTGAAGTCACACCTGCCACAGTGTGCTGTGGCTTCCATAGATGCTGGGCAGAGGATCCTGCACTCTTTGGTTTCCTGAGTCAAGTGGTAGGGGTGAGAGAGAGAGGGGTATTTAAAAATTTCATTTAGACATACATAGGGTAGGCTTTTGTGACTTCCAAATGAAATTTTTCCTCCACTTACTTGATGAATGAATATTTCAAAATTTATAAAAAGAAATGAAGGCAGTTTGTATACTAGGAAGAACAATGACTTTGAAATGACACAAATTGGGATTAAAATTTCAGTTTTGCAGCTTCCCAGCTCTGTAACCTTGAGCAAGTCACTTATGTTTTCAAAACCTCGGCTTCTTCAGTGGGGAACATGGAGACAAAATTTACCACCAAGGTTTGTTGTGTGACTCAAATCATATAATTTACCACCAAGGTTTGTTGTGTGACTCAAAACTGATAAGTCTTTAAACTTAGTATACACACTACAAATATTTTATTTTTGCTATTTGATACTTTCCTATGGAATTTTAGAGAAAATAAAGAATGTGATATTTGAGAATTTACACTTCCTGTGTTGTTGGGGAAGTTGGTCCCATTAGAAGTATTACTGATCCAAGTTTTTAAAAATATAAATGTTTCATGAACTGTCATTGTAATTATAATTCTTTATGCTTATAAACATTTTCTCTGACACATCTCCAGATTTTTTATGGTTTTTGATAAGTATCACTTTGTTTTAATCCAAGGAAATTAAATACTTAATCATCCCATATTACAAGAGCTATAAGTAAGGTAATAGTTTTATAATGTGGAGATCTACTTTGCCTTTCCTTTACATAAGTAGCATAATGTATTTAGAATACTTTTTGCTATTAAAATTGATCTCCATTCAGCCTCTCTCTTACATAAAATAAGTTGAATTATTCTTACCAAGTTGGTCAAAATAGTACATTTAAAAATATATAGTGGGTCTGGGCGCAGTGGCTCATGTCTATAATCCCAACACTTTGGGAGGCGGAGGTGGGTGGATCACTTGAGGTCAGGATTTCGAGACCAGACCGATCAACATGGCGAAACCCTGTCACTACTAAAAAAAACAAAAATTCGCTGGGCTTGGTGGCGCACACCTGTAATCCCAGCTACTTGGCAGGTTGAGGGAGGAGAATCGCTTGAACCTAGCAGGTAGAGGTTGCAGTGAGCCAAGATGACACTATATAAATAGAATCCCACTATATATATGTGTGTGTGTATGTGTGTGTATCTATCTATCTATCTATCTATCTATCTATCTATCTATCTATCTATCCTCTAAAAGCCCAACTAAATGACAGTAAAATACTGGTTTACGTGTTGAAAGTCTAAGAAAAAAGGGAGAAAAATAATACACACAAGACCGTGCATACCTTTTTGGAAGCTGGAAAGTAGATGAATGTGGCAGAGACAATGCAATGTGCTCAGTGATGTCCATGTTTCCCTTTTCTCTCTGGGAACATGGGAAGTTGAAACCTGGCTGCAGTAGGAGAAGCCACCTGACTAGATATGTCTGTGTGACTAGTGCATAGAAAGGACGTACTCTATATCCAGGTAGGAACTGTCTGTGTGCAATTGTCCCCTCTTGCGCCTTTTCCATTATGATCCAAGGGCTGCATGAAGCATCACAAGATGTAAGGGGCTTCGGTTCTAGAGATGTTACTTGGAAGACAACTGCCTAACTCATAATGAATTGTAATGTAAAAAAAAAAAAATTGCTAAGAGAGTAGATCCTAAATGCTCTCATCACAAAAATAGAAAACAAAATGCAAAAAGAAACCATCCTAACTTCCACATAGAGGTTCATTGTCATGAAATTTTAGAGGAGCAGGATAAAGAGAACATCTTCAAGAGCTTTCATAGGAAAAGAAACATGGTTACCAACAGAGAGATAGGAATCAAAATATTAATGGAAGCTTAAAACATGCAGAAATGCCTCAAAATTCTGAGTAGACATAATTTTTAACCTGGAATTGTATATCAGACCAAACTATCAATCCTGTTGGAGGGTAAAATAATAGTATTTTTATACATTAAGCTCTTAAAAAATTTACCCTCCATACATCTATATACAAGAAGATAATTCTCCAAATGGAATGAAACTTGGAATCCAAAAAAAAAAACAAAAACAAAAACAAAAAAAAAAAACAGGGGAATCAACACAGGAAAGAGGTAAAAGGAACTCCTGAGTTGATAGCTTAGGGAACACCGAATGGGCCAACTATGTAAAAATCCCATGGTGATCCAGTCCAGACTGGAACAGGATATAAATGTCTCCAGGTGGTAGGTCTTCAGAAAACAAAATGAAATCTACAGACTGAACATTATTATGTATACACACTACTTGATTCAGCATGGAGAAATATTGTCCTCATTAGAATAATTTAACCAACCTTATGTGTTATCTTAATCATTCATTGATACAAAGTGCTTGCAGGGCTTCTAACAATCTCATGAGTTATTTTACATCCCAAAGTGTACAAAGTGTATGTGGTCTACACAAGGACTGTGTAGTTGCCTCATTGAACAAGCGTCCTTCCATTGTCTGTGACCAAGACACCCATTTTTAGTGGTCTTATAATGACAAATTACTACAGAACACGGTAGCATGTTTGTTTTTAAAGTGTCCATGGTCCTTTCCTTAAATTGATAGGTTTCTGGTATCCTGGGTCAAGTTTAATACCCACATACATGACATGGCTGTGTACAAACCATCACCATACAAAAACATAAGTGATTACACCCGGAAGCCTATTCATTCACTTTTGACACAGGCATTTGCTCATCTTGCATTGTCCAAGGGAATATGATATAAATGCAACTAAGCGAATTTGCTGGATCTAAGGTCTCTATCAAAGGAAAGTGGTGGATGATGGCTGGCGGGCTAGGGAGAAGAAGCGCGAATTTCCTCCTGCCTCCATCCACAGTGCTCCCAGGCATGAAATGGCACCATGCAGAGGCCCCAGACGACCTGTGCTGGCTCTTTCAGCGGCACACAGACTTTCAGTCCTGCACTAATCTGAAGTGCTGGGTAAAGCTTCCCTGAGAACAGCTAATCATTATTAATTCCTTTAGAATTCATTGCAATAACATCAATCATAGCGAACTCATTCGGTATTAATATGGATGTAATGTGAAAATGAATAATGCACACAGGAGTTTTTATATTCCTATTTTAGAAAAATAGTTATGAACAATGTATTTCTCTTTCCATTGTCAAATCAGCGCCTCCGAGAGCTTTTCTATCAATTACCTTCATCATCATTCCAGTTGAAATCTTGTCAGAGCAAACATATTTCAAAGGATTATATCCAACTCCATTACAGCATTTCTGGCTCTTTGGAATAAGTTCAGTCTCACAGCATTTTACTGGCACTGGGTCATTCTTTTTAACATGTGCTTTAGACTCTCCACTGGAAGCTGAGCAGCATATGGTATCTGACATATTCACATAATCCTGCCCACAACAGAACATCCCTGCAACAATAAAATGTTATATATGAATATGAAATAGAAAAAGGGAAGAAAACTGAGGCTGCTATAAAGTTTGGTATAAAAATGTCAGGCTCAGGCAGTTGCTGAAATGGTGCAATACCTAAGGTAGCATTTCCCTACCAAGGTGATTTAAACGTGCAGTGAGGGTCCTTCTTACCAAGAGCACTAGACACTAATTAGGAAAAGAACACACAAGAGGAAATGTTCGAAAATCATTCAGCTGGGCCAAACTTCTCTCATGCTCCATAAAAAGAGATAGGTTTCTGTCATGAAAACTGCCTGTGCATTTTGTGATGATAACATCTTGTTGCAGAAGAAGGTTAGTTAAACTATAGGGACTCTGAGAAAGCTCTAGAAATTCATAAGGGAGAAAAGGTCACCCAAGTACTCTGGGATAAGAGCCCAGGCAGAGTGGAAAGGTAGCACCATCCTAGAACTGGAAGCCCTGCGGGAGAAGCAGTGCAAGTTTTGGCTTAGCTTTATTTAGGGTACAAATATTTGTTTCTTGTGAATTTAGCTGCAATGGTAACCATGTTTTCTGCATGAGATGGATTTGGTATTTATTCATAATCAGCTGAGCATGTTCACTGATCAGGTGCACTAATCAGCCACTATTTTTTGAGCCTCACTCTGTTCTAGACCCATCACAGACACAGGTGACAGGCTGGGGGCAGCGGCAGAAATACCTTGTAGAGAGGATCACTGATCCCCACATCTAAATGAAAGACACACGTACCCGAGATACCAAATAGACATTTTCTCCCACCAAATCTAGTTTAATTACCTGCATTTGCATCATTTAGATATTGCCATCGAAGAGAAATGGCAGAAATTTTAACATTAAAGCAGGAATAAATTAACACTACTCTAGAGACAGATCAAGCTAGAAATCAAGGTGGCTATACTGCATGTCACAGTGTTTTTATATTAGAATTTATATCCAGTTATATAGCAGCACAATGTGATGAATGATTTATTTTAATTGGAATTTTGTTTGTTTATTATTAGTTCCGACTGATAACATAAAGAACCTCAAATTCAAAGTGCCCTGGGGTCCTGAATTGTTTAATCTGGTCCTGTGTAAACATCTACATTATTAAAGACACTCAAATAAAAGATCAAAAGTGCTTTTAAAAAAAATCATTGAAAGTAGACATTGGTTTGGCACATGCCTTAAGAAAGATGTTTATCCACACATGACTCCAAAGAACCCTCTCATTCATCTTTTTACTTACAAAAGTCTCTAATATTAAAAACTCTTATTTATGATTAATGATATACACTGATTCTAACAGAGCTTTGGCATACCATGTTTATCTAATGTGATAACTCTTCGAAGTAATTGGTTTACAAATTAACTGCTATATTTATAATTTTAGTGGTTTTAACATTTCTAGGAAAAGTTATCTCAAATAAATACAAAGAGCAGGGCTCATTTTAGTCTGAGTCTGGATTATGGTGGGTATATATGTGTGTATATATAAGTACATACCCAAATACACATATTTATGTGTGTGTAGCTATGTATGTATGCATATGTATGTGTATATATACACACACAAATACATATAAATATATACATACATGAGTGTACACACACACATAAACTAAAAAGAAAAATCCGTAGCTTCAAGTTTTATATTGTTCGGGCATTTTTCTGCCCCTTCTGATTAGACATTTAAATACAACCATGGATTTTTTTACTGTTAATTTTTTCTCTGGCAGTTTTCTGAAGACAATTCATGTTTCTCTTTTAAAGAGCAATCAAAATTTGAAAACTGGCCCTTTAGGGAGCGGAATATATTCTCCCCCTCTCATTCCCAAATTACTTCATGGTTTCACTATGCTTTAAGTATAAAATAAAAATGCAGACATTGACCTAATTTGAAACTCCTAATCAGTCATCTGATCACTCTGAGGGACTTCTGACAGGTCAACTAAAATTTTGATAATGAACTGTTTTTAAACTAGAAAAAAAAGATGCCTTCTTTCACAAAGAGCTTCATCTTTGTATTACTGAATTGAAATTTTCAGCCAAGATCTCACTCACATAACAAGAAGTGACTCCCTTTTTAGTTTCTTTGGTAAACCATTACTTCTTTAATTATTATCAACCTTGTTCCAGTGTGATAAATTGCTAATTACTTAATACCCTAATCAGCATTCATTCTTTGCACAGATAAACTGTGACAGTGCCATTAATTTAAATAGTAATTTCACTTAATGGCCAGAACGGCACACCAGATTTTTATGCAGCATTTTCTGAAGACTGCATCCATCACTGCAATATTCTGACATAAAGATGTCTGACGTGCACTAACTCACTTAGGGAGAGCAGATGTTGCGGAGCAGAGTTTGGTAGTAATTCCCATAGTGCATCACTTCAGCATGAATGAGCTGCAAATTCAGAGACAGACAATCTTCCGAAACTGCATTGCAATAACTTTCGACCCCTACCTAATTTATCACGTGTAGCACTTGACTTTTGAACTTTGACACACGGAATGCACGATTTTAAATATGCCCAAAGAAAAACAAAATAGGTCATGCATTATTGATGGATTGGTCCATTCTTCCAGAGCCTCTTCATTAAATTTGTACAAAAGGTGGAGTGTGTCTTCGAACAAGATGCAGATGTTAGTAAAGTGGTACAGTACACATTAAACTAGTAGGTGTTTATTTTTCAGATGAAAAAGCATATATTGTCTTTCTAAACTCTCTATATATCCAATGGTTTCCATTGATTGGACACAACTGAGAAAATAGTGGAGGAAAAAATTTTTACTCACAATATTATTAATACTTCAAATATGTTACCAATGCTTATTTCATATCTATGTCTAAAAAGAAAAGCATTTATAAGCATATCTGTTGGATGAATTTCTAAATAGTTAAGACTGCAAAACTGGGATTCCATTTTTTTTTTAAAGAAGACCAAGAACTATGTATCATGCCTTTGAGATAAAAATAGTATAGTAGTAAAATCCAGTCTGGAATATGACAAATCATTGTGAAACTCTGAGATTGTTCATGGGGACCAAATTTTAAGCCAAGGGATATTTTAGGCCTAGAAGAAAAAAAAGGTTTGTGATTAGTCATCCTTAAGACAAATGTATAACATTTGTGGCAGAGCATGAAAGAAAAGAAATTCACACTTGTCTTCACCAGTAGATGGCTCTGTGACTACCACCACAAAACAGAGGGTAGAGTAAAAATGCTCCCCAAATCATTGTGGTACATTTTATAGCATTGATATATTACACTTTTCAAAAAAAAATCGTTCTGTTTTATGGAAATCTTCCAGGGAAATGTTTTTTCAATGCCACCCTTACACCATGGACTTCTGTAATTATACTTCCCTCTGCAAAATTCCCAAATTCCCATCTTATGAAACAAACAGCGATAGTCATTTGTTCTACTGAAGTCAGAGTTCAGGACATGAAAACTCAGTCTTGTATTCTGAAACAATTTCAACTCAGAGTTTCACATCAAAGGCCGCATGGACAAAGTTTATAATATAAATAAGTCAATATATTCCAAAGTCATCTCATGATCACTTTCCCATGGCTAATAGAAAAATCTGTCCTCTTTGAATGAAACAGAGGTTTTAATTATTCAGTTTTTCATACTAAGAGATATAATCAAGTCCAATCCAAGATTAATGGCATAAATGATAAAGCTATATAAGCAAACACTAAGAAAAAAATGAGTAATAAATAGGTTTAAAATCTCTTCAAAGAAAATGGCTAAGAATACATATCCACTAAAATGACGCGCCTGACTTTCATCCCGAGATACCTGTATAACACTTCTACACAACGCATCTGCCCAGAGAGAGCACTAAAAACATAAACGCCATCCCAGCACTTCTGTTCCAACAGCATCTGTTAATTCACTCCATTTATAAAATACATATTGACAAAGACAACTGAACTGGGACCAGGGAGATTTGATTTGGTGTGAGAAAGTCAATTCAATGTGATTTTGTTAAAGGGCTCCTGCAGGCAAATAAAAGAGTTTAAGTAATAAAGTACATAAAGAGATGTTTTACGAGCCAGCCCGGTCTCGTGGCAGGCACACAATGCCAGGCAGCGAGAGAGGCCAGGCTTAGGAACGATATTATGAGATCCAAACTCTTATGTAGCAGGTATGCTGTTGGTTGCTAGGTTGAGAAAAAGGGCCATATGGATATTCTGGAAGGTCATTAAGGTCACAGTCATTAGGGGCTACAGGAGTGAACGGCATCAGAGAGAGGAAAAATACATGTGGAATCTGTCTATTTTCAGTGCAACCTGCAGAAAGAAAGTCAAGAGAATAAAAAGATATATTTTTTCCTTTGTAAAACTATTATTCCTTAAGTCCACTATAGTTATCAGAGTTGGCAGAGCTGTAGAATGCCATGAGAAACTCTAGAGCTTATCTTGATTCGCAGGAGTTGAGGGCTGTCACCATTTGTGTAAGAAATGTTTGACTGGCATGCGACATCATCTTGGAGTAAATAAAGAAGTGATTCTGAAATTTGAGTTCATGGATGGAGTTCAAGGGTGGATAAAATTACAGGCAAATTTTTGTGTATATTCTATGCACTATTATTCAGAGTGAGGGTTTGTAACTTTCAAAAGATTCAAAAGGAAAACAAGTTAAGAACCATTGTCCTAGTGGACGGTAACCTCCATTCCACTTCTTAGAACAGATGTATTTTACTTCATGCCAGTGGTGTTCTGACTTCTCTTTCCTTCTCTATTGTATTTGTTCTGCCACCTAAATTTAATCTTAAACTACAGTTCTTATCATCATATTGACTCTTCCCTGAGTGCTAAATAATGTTCAAATCCTTTTGCCTACTCAGATTTATCTCCTTTCTTCCTTACACAGAGTGTATACCTCCTGTAAACCAAAGCACTCGCTATTATTTGTGTTTTGCAGATTGCTAATCTCACAGTTTAGCTCAAGCCACACCTGCCAAAATCATACTCACTGTTTGAGATTCCAATCCAATGGAACAACCCCCTTCATTACCTTGACTGGAGTGATCTCTCAGTCTTAAGAATATGCATGCATTCATCCCTCTCTTATGGCCTGTGTATAACCTTGTAGGCACTTTTCTCTTTGATTAGGTTGTAAGTTCTTGAGGACAAAAATGGAATCTTGGCCATTTTTACACTTGCAAAGCACCAAGAATGATATCTTGAATATGGTTACTACATAATACATATTTAACAAAGGACGGAGTATAGCAGTTGACTAATTCTTTTAAAAAGCTACAGATGAACAAACACACTGAAATCAAATATTTTGCTGTCATTTTTAAACTCTGATGTATTAGGGTATACAGGAGGTAACACTTTTGCATCCTCCCTGCCACCTTGGTTCTATCTTTAATAGACCTGTTATTAGCTACTTCATCTAAAGGAGGAGGAGGTATTCAACTGGTTAGTCATAGTACAGGATAACTAATTAGTTGCCATAATTTTCTAGAAGACATTACTATGACTTTAAGCAGTGGTTCTCAAATTACGGTCTCAGGATCCTTTTATACGCTTACAAATTATTGAGGACCCCAAATACCTTTTGTTTATATGGGTTTTACCTGTTGATATGTACTGTGTTAAAACTTATGGCAGAAATTTTTGAAATATTTATTTATTAATGCATTTAGACATAAAATAATAACTCTATAACATTCTAACATATTTATGAAAAATAAATGTTTTTCAAATAAAAAATAGTGAGAAGAGTGAAATTGTGTTACATTTTTGCAAGCTTTTTAAGTGTTTAGTTAAGAGAAGTCAATTTAATTTTCTTTCTGAGTCTGCATTCGATCTGTTGCAAATCATGCCACGTAACCTCTGAAAAGCTCTGCTGCACACATAGGAGAGAATGAGAGTTAAAAAGGCATATAGTAGTTTAGTATCACAGGCTTACTTCATGTTATTGTGCTTTGATTTACTGCACTTTGCAGAGACTGCATTTTTTACAAATTGAAGTTTTGTGGCCACCCTGCATCAAGAAGTCTGTTGGTGCCAATTTTCCAATAGCATGTATTCGCTTCGTGTCTCTGTGTCACATTTTGATGATTCTCACAATATTTTAAACTTTTTCATTATTATTATATTTGTTATATTTTTATATTTTTTATTTTTATATTTTATATTTATATTTGTGGTCAATGATCTTTGATGTTACTATGGTAATTGTTTTAGTGTGTCATGAACCTTGCCCATATAAGACGGAAAGCTTAGTTGATGAGCGTCCTGTGTGTTCTGACTGTTTCACACACCAGCCGTTCCTTTATCTTTCTCCCTCTCCTCAGGCCTTCCTATTCTCTGAGGCACAGCAATATTAAAATTAGGCCAATTAATTACCTTACAATAGCCTCTAAGTGTTCAAGTGAAAGGAAGAGTCTCATGTCTCTCACTTTAAATCAAAAGCTAGGAATGATTAAGCTTATTGAGGAAGGCATGTTGAAAGCCAAGATAGGCCAAAAACTAGACCTCTCATGCCCAACAGTTAGCCCAGTTATGAATGCAAGGGAATAGTTCTTGAAGAAAATCAAAATGCTCCTCTTCTTCCCACACCTTCAACAGAACTTCTTCTCTTTTCTGTACCACTCCTTCTTGAACATATCTTTTCTCCTGGACAGTATCTCTTTATTATATCTTATAAGGTATGTGAGAATGATGACAAATCTTGTGGGTCTTATGGCCTTCAGCCGTGGTCCAGGTAAGATTTCTATTTCGCTTATCATTCATTTATTATGAATAAGTGAAACAGCCTTATTGCTGATATGAAGACACTTTGAGTGGTCTGGATAGAAGATCAAATCAGTCACAACAGTCCCTTAAGCCAAAGCCTAGTCCAGGCAAGGCTCTTACTCTCTGTAATTCTATGAAGGCTGAGAGAGGTGAGGAAGCTGCAGAAGAATAGATGAAAGCTAACAGAAGTTGGTTCATGAGGTTTAAGAAAAAAAGCCATCTTCATAACATAAAAGTGCAAGGTGAAGCAGCAAGTGCTGATGTAGAAACTGCTGCCTCAAGTTACCCAGAACACCTAGGTAAGATCACTGATGAAGGTGGCTACACTAAACAACAGATCTTCATTGTAGATGAAATAGCCTCGTACTGGAAGAAGATGCCAACTAGAGCTTTCATAGGTAGAGGGAAAAAGTCAATGCCTGGTTTCAAAGTTTCAAAGGACAGGTTGACTCTCCCGCTGGGGGGCTAAAGCAGCTGGTGACTTTAAGTGGAAGCCCATGCTCATTGACCACTGCAAAAACTCTAGGGCCCTTAATAATTATGCTAAATCTATTCTGCTTGTGCTTGTAAATGGAACAAAAAGGCTGTATGATTACATATCTGTTTACAATATGGTTTACGATGTATTTTAAGCTCATTATTGAGATCTACTGCTCAGAAAAAAGATATTTCTTTTAAAATATTAATACTCACTGACAATTCATCTGGTCACTCAAGAGCTCTGATGGAAATAGACAAGAAAATTAATGTTTACATGCCTATTAACACAGCATAGGTCAAGTAGTCATTTTGACTTTCCAGTTTTATTATTTAAAAATACATTTTGTAAGGCTATAGCTGCCATAGATAGTAATTCCTCTGATGGATCTGGACAAAGTAAATTGAAAACCTGGAAAGGATTCACCATTCTAGATGCAACTAAGAATATTCATGATTCATGGGAAGAAGTCAAAATATCAACATTAACAGGAGTTTAGAGGAAGTTGATTCCAACCCTCATGGATGACTAAGGGGTTTTAGACTCAAAATGGAAAAAATAACTGCAGATGCAGTGGAAATAGCAAGAGTACTGGAATGAGAAGTGAAGCCTGAAGAGGTAACTGAATTGCTGCAATCATAAAACTAACAGATGAGGAGTTGCTTCTTAGGCAGGAGCAAAGAAAGTGGCTTCTTGAGATGGAATCTATGCCTGGTGAAGATACTGTGAACATTAACTTCATATTTTAATTTTCTTGTCTTTAAAAGCCCCACCTCCAATAACATAAATGTCAGGCTTCCCAAAATCTGGATCTGACTGTGTGGTATTTAGCAAGATAATGTCTAATATCTAATGTCTGAACTTCAGTTTCTTCATTTTTAAAATGCAGATAATTAATAGTACCTATCATGTAAGATTATTGTGAAGATTATTTGAGGTAATAATATATAAAATATTGGCACAGTGTCTGTTAGTATTCATTCAATGATACTTATTGTTATTTATATTAGTGTTAGCTTAATACAGTAGAATAAGGGAGTAAAAGAATTATAATAAAATATCATTATAATAATTTTGTATACTATTTGCTAGGAAATATTCTTTTCATTCATAACCAATGCATTCATGTGTGGAAATTTTTTTGGAGGACATGACCTTTTCAAGAGGAAAAAAAATTGATGTGTTTTTATGAAATACATGAGATACATGTAAAAATTGGGAGATTACATTGTTATGTGTTAAACAATATGTTCCTAATTATTGCATTAGATATAACCAATGTGAGCTTTAATTACTTATTTGTTTTATTTCTAGGGCAAATTTCTCACTCTCTCTGCTTCTCAGATCCTCCATCTACTGAAAGGTAGACCTGGGCCCCTTACCTGGAAGGCGATTGTACACCACTCCTTCTTCTCCACCACAACACTCTAAATCGTTGCTCACAATCTGTCCGCCACAGCACTTCTGGCCATGGCCATCATGAAGCCTCCCAGCACAGCAAATCTGGTTTCCTGAGGTGGAGTACGGCATTCTGCCACAGCAGGAATCACCAATGCCAACAGAAACCCGATTGTGCTGTTCATCTGGACAGCATACTTCACCTGTCAATTTAGGACAATAATAATCATTATATCAGTTAAAAAAATATGCTATGACTAACAATTAACTTTTATCACAATCATCTTGCAGATCCCAACTGATTGACAGAATAACTAAAGAGAATAATGTCATATTGGAGTTGCAAAATTTCCAAATGACTCCAAAGTTTTTGTGTATAAACATGTGTGTTAGATCAGATACACACATGGCAACTTACAGGTAAGTCTATGTTGTCTATTTCCTCACCATCAGGTCTGGTGACATGGACTATGTGGCATTATAGAAAAACATCTAGGAATACTTTTTTGTTCTGTGTAATTTTCTTTTGGAAAGTAGAGTGGATTCAAAAACCAACTATTGATAAATTTATATTGCTTATGATTATAATTTCCTTAACCAAACTATATTTGTTCAACCAAACAAAATACTCCCATTGGGAAGGTTAATTACATGAGAGGAGTAAAAAATACCGTATTTAAGTCAGTGTGCTAGTACTTCTCTGGGCTATGTCACACACTGAATTTTACTACATTTCTCTTCACATGACAGTCTGGGAAATTTGGGATAAGAATAAGATAATCCACCAGGTGTGGTGCTTTACACCTGTAATCCCAGCACTTTGGGAGGCCTAGGTGGGTGGATAACTTGAGGCCAGGAGTTTAAGACCAGCCTGGCCAACATGGTGAAACCCCATCTCTACTAAAAATAAAAAAATTATCCAGGCTTGGTGGTGCCTGCCTGTAGTCCCACCTACTCGAGAGGCTGAGGCATGAGAATTGCTTGAACCCGGGAGGCGGGAGGCAGAGTGTGCAGTGAGCCAGGATTGTTTCACTGCACTCCAGCCTGGGCATATCTAAAAAACAAAAACAAACAAACAAACAAAAAACCAAAAAACAGAATTAGATAATCTTTTGCCTGGTACCTTAAAATCAAAGGACTCAAATATTCTAAATACCAAGAGTTAGCTTGTTTGTTTGTTTGGTATAAAGACAACTCTAAAAGACAGAAAATTTTGTAAATGGCTTCCCTTAAGGATACCTTCAAAAGAACTAATAAAAACTTGGTGGATCTGAAATCCAAGCTTCATTTCTCTTCCCTATCTCATGACCCCACTGTGGTTGTCTTCCCTCGTGGCCCTCGGAACCCTGACTTCCTTCTCTCTTTTGTCCTGCTCCTCCTCTTCTTCCTACACCTTCAACAGACCTTCTTTCCTTTTCTCTACGTTCTTTCTTGAACATATCTTTTCCCCTGGACAATATCTCTTCATTCTATCTTATAAGGTACGTGAGTATGATGACCAATCTGATGGGTCTTATGGCCTTCAACCATGGTCCAGGTAAGATTTCTATAATCCAATTAATGACTTGTCAAGCTTTCTTAAGAAATGGCACAAATCCACTGAAGAATTTAGGACTGCCTTAGGGATTTATAGTCCTGGACTTCTTCTCAATTAGTTCACCTTTTGGTGAGCCCTGGATATCCTAAAATTTGTTTAGTAAAAGCAAGATGTACTGTTTACCAAAATGATATAAAAATATGGGACAATATTTAATTAAACATAGATATATAAGGAGTATAAATAATAGGACAATAACTCTCAGCAGCTATCCTTGAGATCTTTTCTCTCCAAATTTATTGGCCAAAAATCCATCTCACTAGATGAAATGAGCAAATTACTAGAAACATACAACTTACCAAAGAAACTACAAGAAAAAAGTTAAAATCAATAGCTCTCATGAATATTGATGCAAAAATCTTCAACAAAATACTAGCAAACTGAATTCAAAGCACATTAAAATGATTCTGCAACATGACCAAGCGGGATATATCCCTGAAATACCAGGATGGGTCAATATATGAAAATTTAATCAATGTAACACATTATATCAATAGAACAAAGGGGAAAAAAAGAAACACATGATTATCTCAGTTGATGTAGAACAAATATTTGACAAAATTCAATCTCTTTCATTATAAATCCACTCAAGAAAATAGGAATAGATGAAAACTACTTCAACATAATCAGGAGTATATGAGAAAAACCTATACCTAATGTCATACTCAACAGTGAACGACTGAAAACTTTTCCTCTAAAATCAGAAACAAGAAAAGGATGCTACCCTTTGCCACTTGTATTCTACATAATATTGGATATTATGGCTAGAGCAATAGGCAAGAGAAAAAAATAAAAGCCATCTAAATTAAAAGGGAAGAAGCAAAACTATGTGTTCTCAGACAGCATGATATCATATAGAGAAAACTATAAAGATTCTAAAAAAAAAAAACCTGTTACAACTAATAAACAAATTCAGCACAGTATCAAGATACAAAGTCAGCATAGAAAAACCAGGTATGTTTCTATACACTAAGAATGAACAACCTGAAAATAAAATTAATAAGATAATTTCATTTACAATAACATCAAAAAAATGAAAGACTTAAGAATGAGCTTACCAAGAAAGTGAAAGACTGAAATACTACAAAATGTTGTTGAAAGAAATTAAAGAAGACAACCAAATGGAAGAACATCCCATGTTTATGGACTGGAAGCCTTAATACTGTTAAGGTGCCAGTACTGCTCAAGTGATCTACAGAATCAATTCAATCCCTATCAAAATCCCAATGCTTTTTGCAGAAGCAGAAGAAGCCATTATAAAATTCACATGGAATCTCAAAAAACTCCAAATAGTCAAAACAACATTGAAAAAGAACAAAGTTGGAGATCTCCCACTTTCTGATTTCAAAACTTACTACAAAGTTACAGTAATCAAAAGTGTGTTACTGGTACAAAGACAGACATGTAGACCAATGGGATAGAACAGAGATCCTAAAAATGAACCCTTGCATATATGTGCAAATGATTTTCAACAAAAGTGCCAAGACCATTTAATGAGAAAAGGACCTTTTTTTTAAAATAATGTTGGAAAAGTTGAATATCCACATGCCAAAGAATGATATTGAACCCTTACTTTATACCATATACCAAAACTAACTCAAAATGGATCAAAGATCTAGATGTAAAAGCTAAAACTTACAATTCTTAGACGAAAGCAAAGGGGAAATTTCATGACATTGGGTCTGCCAATGATTTCTTGGCTATGACACTGAAAGCAGAAGCAATAAGGAAAAAAGATGAATTGGATTCATCATAATTAATATTAATAACTTTTTGGCATCAAAGAACACTATCAACAAAGTGAAAAGGCAACTCATGAGAAAATATATTAAAATTATATATCTGATAAGGAAGTAGTATCCAGAATGTATAAAGAACTTCTATAACTCAAAAACATGAAACAAAGACCTTATTTTTTAAATGGGCAAATAACTTTAATAGACACTTTTTTCCAAAGAAGACATACAAATAGCCAATAAACACATGAAAATATATTCAATATTAATAATAAGTAGGGAAATGCAAATCAAAACCACAATGAGATACCACTTGATACTCATTAGGATAGTTATAAAAAACATAAAATAACAAACAGCAAGAATATGGAGAAATTGGCACACTTATGCATTGTTGTTGGGAATATAAAATGTTAAAATGTTCCACAAAACAGTATGGCAGTTCTTAAAAAGAAAATTAAACATAGAATTACCATATGATCCAGCAATTCCACTTCTGGGTATAAACCCAAAAGAATTGAAAACAGGAGATTGAACAGAAATTTGTACATTTCTACATCAATGTTTATGGCAGCTTTAACCATAATAGTCACTAGGCAGAAATAACCCCAATGTCCGCTGATGAATAAATGAATACAAAAGTGTTATATACATACAATGAGACATTATTCGACCTTAAAAAGGAATAAAATCCTGACACGTACAACAACATGAATGGGAACATACACAAATCAATAAACGTAATCCAGCATATAAACAGAACCAACGACAAAAACCACATGATTATCTCAATAGATGCAGAAAAGGCCTTTGACAAAATTCAACAACCCTTCATATTAAAAACTCTCAATAAATTAGGTATTGATGGGACGTATCTCAAAATAATAAGAGCTATCTATGACAAACCCACAGCCAATATCATACTGAATGGGCAAAAACTGGAAGCATTCCCTTTGAAAACGGGCACAAGACAGGGATGCCCTCTCTCACCACTCCTACTTAACATAGAGTTGGAAGTTCTGGCCAGGGCAATCAGGCAGGAGAAGGAAATAAAAGGTATTCAATTAGGAAAAGAGGAAGTCAAATTGTCCCTGTTTGCAGATGACATGATTGTATATCTAGAAAACCCCATCATCTCAGCCCAAAATCTCCTTAAGCTGATAGGCAACTTCAGCAAAGCCTCAGGATACAACATCAATGTGCAAAAATCACAGGCATTCTTATACACCAATAACAGACAAGTAGAGAGCCAAATCATGAGTGAACTCCCATTCACAATTGCTTCAAAGAGAATAAAATACCTAGAAATCCAACTTACAAGGGATGTGAAGGACCTTTTCAAGGAGAACTACAAACCACTGCTCAATGAAATAAAAGAGGATACAAAGAAATGGAAGAACATTCCATGCTCATGGGTAGGAAGAATCAATATCATGAAAATGGCCATACTGCCCAAGGTAATTTACAGATTCAATGCCATCCCCATCAAGCTACCAATGACTTTCTTCACAGAACTGGAAAAAACTACTTTAAAATTCATATGGAACCAAAAAAGAGCCCACACTGCCAAGTCAATCCTAAGCCAAAAGAACAAAGCTGGAGGCATCACCCTACCTGACTTCAAACTAGACTACAAGGCTACAGTAACCAAAACAGCATGGTACTGGTACCAAAACAGAGATATAGACCAAAGGAACAGAACAGAGCCCTCAGAAATAATGCCACATATCTACAACTATCTGATCTTTGACACACCTGACAAAAACAAGAAATGGGGAAAGGATTCCCTATTTAATAAATGGTGCTGGGAAAACTGGCTAGCCATATGTAGAAAGCTGAAACTGGATCCCTTCCCTATACCTTATACAAAAATCAATTCAAGATGGATTAAAGATTTAAATGTTAGACCTAAAACCGTAAAAACCCTAGAAGAAAACCTAGGCAATACCATTCAGGACATAGGCATGGGCAAGGACTTCATGTCTAAAACACCAAAAGCAATGGCAATAAAAGCCAAAATTGACAAATGGGATCTAATTAAACTCAAGAGCTTCTGCACAGCAAAAGAAACTACCATCAGAGTGAACAGGCAACCTACAGAATGGGAGAAAACTTTTGCAATCTACTCATCTGACAAAGGGCTAATATCCAGAATCTACAATGAACTCAAACAAATTTACAAGAAAAAACAAACAACCCCATCAAAAAGTGGGTGAAGGATATGAACAGACACTTCTCAAAAGAAGACATTTATGCAGACAAAAGACACATGAAAAAATGCTCATCATCACTGGCCATCAGAGAAATGCAAATCAAAACCACAATGAGATACCATCTCACACCAGTTAGAATGGCGATCATTACAAAGTCAGGAAAAAACAGGTGCTGGAGAGGATGTGGAGAAATAGGAACACTTTTACACTGTTAGTGGGACTGTAAACTAGTTCAACCATTGTGGAAGTCAGTGTGGCAATTCCTCAGGGATCTAGAACTAGAAATACCATTTGACCCAGCCATGCCATTACCGGGTACATACTCAAAGGATTATAAATCATGCTGCTATAAAGACACATGCACACGTATGTTTATTGCGGCACTATTCACAATAGCAAAGACTTGGAACCAACCCAAATGTCCAACAATGATAGACTGGATTAAGAAAATGTGGCACATATACACCATGGAATACTATGCAGCCATAAAAAATGACGAGTTCATGTTCTTTGTAGGGACATGGATGAAGCTGGAAAGCATCATTCTTGGCAAACTATCACAAGGACAAAAAACCAAACACCGCATGTTCTCACTCATAGGTGGGAATTGAACAATGAGAACACATGGACACAGGAAGGGGAACATCACACACAGGGCCTGTTGTGGGGTAGGGAGATAGGGGAGGGATAGGATTAGGAGATATACCTAATGTTAAATGATGAGTTAATGGGTGCAGCATACCAACATGGCACATGTATATATATGTAACTAACCTGCACGTTGTGCACATGTACCCTAAAACTTAAAGTATAATAAAAAAAAGAAAGAAAATGCACTAAGTGAAATAAGCCAGACACAAAAAGACAAATATTGTATGATTCCAATTATATTAGGTAGCTAGAGTAGTCAAATTCATGGAGACCAAAAACAGAATGGTGGTTTCCAGGGGTTGAAGATAACGGGGAGTGGAAAGTTAGTGCTTAATGGAAACAGAGTCTGAGCTTGAGAAGATAAAAGAGTTCTAGAGATGGATGGTGGTAATGATTGTACAACAATGCAAATGTACTCAATGCCACTGAATTGTGTGCTTAAAAAATGGTTAAAATGATAAATTTTATGTTGTGTATACTTTACCACAAAAAAGTCCTGTAAACAAGGAAAAAATAAATCCATGCCTGGCTTCAGAGATCACTTAACTACCACCTTCCAGAATACTCTAAAGATCAGTGAAGAAGGTATCATAACTTCCCATAAAACAGAGGATAAGACAGTAGATTGTCCCTTCCTTCTAAATTACAAGAGCTTGCTAAGCACTTAGAAGATACTTTGGCTCAGAAAAAAAGAAAAAAAATTCAGACCACATTAACAGCTTTTGGGATTAAGCAATTAGATAAAGCCAAGAATGAGGGCACCTCTATGTCTAGTCTACACAAAAACAACCTTCAATATTGTAAGGGACACTGGGAGAACACCTACTCTGCCTTTATTAGTGTATCTTAGAAAGACACAATCAAAAAAAAAAAAAAAAAAAAAAAGGACAAACTGACAAAACAGCACCTCTCTGTGAAAGTAGCTGCTCTCATCTATCCATAACTGCCCTTGACATAGAAAGTGAGAAATTTCTATGCAATTGTAAAAATAGAAGATTGATACTGGTGGTAGGTATATTATCTATCAAAAACCCTTCTAATTTTCCATTATCCCTTTCTAGGAATAACCAAATGTCTCAGCGGTACACATATCAAATAATTTTCAGATTCTGCCTTTATTTTTCTTTTCTTTCTCTTGAATCAACACATTTTTTGTTTAGTAATTCCACTTCAGTGCATCTGTTGAGAAGAGATCCACTTTGTAAATGAGATACCAGCATTAAATGTGCACCTGAAAGTCTCTTTCTGTAACTCCCAGGAGAAGAATGTCTGGCCTATAATTTGGTGGTAGCACCAGCTAATTACCTGATGCCTTTCTTATCAACATCTCTGACTTTGAATGTGTCTCCAAGATCCTCTGGGGCAAAAACTGCTCAGATGTGGGATTCATACAGGATGCTAACCCCTTAAAGATGTCTATCAATCTGGCTATGCATTTCTTGAAACTGTCCCAAAATCTACTAAAAAGAACAATATTTAATAACTTGGTCCATTGTATCTACATACCTCTAGAAAGTTACCTCACTTGGCATAACACCTCATTATCCCCTGTACCAGTCCTTGTAGTTCACTGTTCACTCTATCAAAATGATAAAAGACTTGTGTACCACTTTGTACAAGATTTAAGTGTCATTAACAAGATTGCACTCCCCCATTTTCCTGTAGTTCCCAACCCTAATATCATCCTACTGCCACTCCCTGAGGCAGCTGCTTAATTTATAGCAAATCTATACTTGGCAATTTTTTCATATATTCTTGCACTCAGGCTCACAGTATCTTTTTTTGTTTCACTTGTGACAGTTATTCCCCAAGAGTTTACGACAATGCTTTCTTAATTCTCACAACTGCTTAACCATTACCTTACCATGGTAAGCACATCATGGCCTCCCTAAGATGTCCACATCCTAATCCCTGGAACCTGTGACTATGTTATGGTACATGGCAAAGGGGAATGAAGACAACGGATGTGATTAAGTTTAATAATATGAAGTGAGAAAGGCTCAACTGGTCATTGCTGGCCTGGAAAATGGAAGGGTTCCACAAGCCAAAGAATGTGAGCAGCCTCTGCAAGGTGGAAAAGGCAAGAAAATGGATTCTCTCCTCCAGAAGGGAATGCAGCTCTTGTTAACTTCTTGGTTTTAGTTCAATGAGACCCATTTCAAACTTTTGATATTGAGATGTATAAAGTAAGTTTGTGTGGTTTTAAGCCACGAAGTGTCTGGTCATGATTTATAGCAGCAATAGGAAACAAACTGAGCGATATTTAATTTCCCCTATAAGATTCAACTGTTGTACAATATGTGAATGATCATCTGTCACGTTCTCCAGATAGTCTTGAAAAATTGATTCCCTCTATTTGTCAATAGTGGTAGCATACAATCGACATAAAGTCTCTAAATGTCAATTTTGTCAGAACAAAATGCTTTTTCTAGGACCTAAATTCTAGGCTGTGACATTTTGCAAAATGGAAAGTCTTTTTCTCTTCAAAGTTTGGAAGCTCTTCATGACTTTCCCTGGCTAGTTGCTAAAAGTCAACTTAGAGAATTGCTTGGCCTCATAGAATCAACAAGGATCCTTTGTTTCATAGGATCTCAAAGGTTATTAGATGTTTGAATCTTAGCTTTTGGGAACTGGCTATCCCTTTACATGATCTGATGAAAGTGGACACCCCTGAGTCCTTGCTCTGGAAAGATTCATTGGAAACTTTGTCATTTAAAGGAGGCCTGTTAGCCCTCTTTACTCATATGCTCCTCAATTACTAAACATTTTTTTTCTGTTTAGATATAAAAGATTGGGTTAGCTTTGGGTATTCTAACTCAGCAGCCCAATGGACATCAGAAACATTAATACCCTGCTAATATTCCTAAAGTTACTTAATGAAGGTCAAACAACTAAGAGGTGAAAGAAATGGGATATGGAGCCAGGCAGTTTGACTCCAGAACCAATATCTTATTCACTAATTATTCAGCATCAAACCACTGCAACACTACACAAAACTTATTCTTTCATAAGAATGTGATCATGTAAAATATTACTTGAAATAGTCATCACTGACTAAGACATTTTTGCTTTCTTTTAAAGATAGGGATGTTCATTGTAATTTTAATGGAAATATATTTGCTATCTTACTGTTCTACTAACATATGAGAAAAATATATTAAGTCACTCATACACAGTCATCACATTATTATAAAACACACCATCTCTAGGAGCTCAACCTAAAATTTAATCATGAAAATTCCTATTTTGACTAGCTGAGTGTCTTGGTCATGTTTCTATGTCCAATTTTTCCTATGTGTAAAATGGAAATAGTCTTTTAAAAATATTTCATTTAAAAATATTATTCAGGACCATTAGTTTTTTTGGGTGCACACTTCCATGAATTTTAATGAAGAAACACCATCAGGATACAAAAGAGTTTCATCACCCCCCCAGAACACCCTCATGCTATCCCTGTATAGTCACATTCCCTTCCCATCCATTACCCTTGGCAATTGTCAACTTTTTTCTCCAAAACTATGGCTTGTCTTGTATAGTATGTCATGTAAATGCAGTCTCACAGTTGGTAGCTTTTTGAGACTGGCTTCTTTCACTGGGCATGATATCTTCTTGGCACTTATCAATACTTTGTTCTTTTTTATTGCTACATAGTATTCCTTTGTTCCACATTTGTCCATTTACTCACTTAGGGACATTTGAATTGTTTCCAGGTTTTGGCAGTAATGATTACAGCTGCTGTAAACCCTCATGTACAGGTTTTTGTGTAAACATAAATTTGCTTTTCTCTAGGGTAAATATCCAGGAGCGGATCAAGACATACTCAGGATTTTCTCAAAATATGAATTTCTAGAATTCAGGAGACAGTTGGCTTAGTCAATTATCTTTGAAAGGATCCTATAATATGGTATCTGTAAGAAAAACGGAACTTAGTAAAAGTTTCCATGATGATGCTACCAGAGACCAATGAAGGAGCAACGAGCTTATTGTAAACAGTAAAGTTACTGTATTTGTTATCTTCCCCTGGGTAAAATAATTCTATTTCGTCTGAAATGTAGTTGCCATATTTTTTGTCTTCACAGTCAAAGAACATAATGTCCCTCTATGGTAAACTTTAAGATAATGTATCCCATGGCACAGGGCAACAACAGTTAATTAAACACCACTCAGGACAATGGTGAGCTTAGAGGAAACATAGTATACACATCTACATGGCGAAAGCCAATACTTTTTTTTAAGCCTCTTTTGAGCATAATAAATGTTAATTGGTTCAGATATTTTAGCTATGTCTTTCTGAATCCCTCAGAATCTTATTTAGTTACTGACAGAAGAAAAGTCTTCAAAAAAAAAGATGTGGATTATATCAATAAAAAATAAAACTATTTTTTTTTTCCTCAAAAAGGGGCTATTAGACATAAGATACAAGGATCAGTCACCTTCTCATTAACCTCTCAAAATGAATCTATTTCAGGCCAGGCTTGAAAATGTTTTCTCTCTAAAAACTACCATGCAGTCTAACAGTTAATTGTTATTCTTATCAAAGAATGACCCACATTAACATTTACTTGGGGTTATTAGCATATTTATTAAAAAAGGGAGAGAAATGAGCATTCTTTCCTCTTCTGCTCTTTGTTATGGGGTGTTATGGAAGAAAGTCATGAGAAAAAAAATAAAGTACGTATTTACCAATATTTCAGGCTAATCCATAAATATCAAAATGCCTATACCCATCTTGGCCTTGAACTGGCAGACTAGTGACCAGATTTAAATCACATTTAGATGTAACAGGATTTGGGACCATTGCGCTTTTTTCCCCGTCAATGTAACCAGTGTTAAACTAGTTAACAAAGACCACGGGGCTGAGGACAGAGGTCACAAAATAATCTCTTCATTTAGGTACAGTGGGATTAATGATTGGAGCAAAACACTCTTTGATTATTTCATGAGATTGCTTTTTTCCTTTTCTCTTGACACCAGGGTACGCATTCTAATGTTATGAAAAATGAACTATTTAAAAAAGAATCAAAATTTGGGGCATGCTCAATGGTTTGGTAGATATTAAAATGCTTTAGGTGTGCAGAAACATGTATTTATACATACAGACAATACATATTTTTTAAACCCTTGGTCTAAAAATTAATTATTAAAGGCTTATATAATATCAATGACAACTTCTGAGCTTCCATGAGTTATTTCATTTTTAAGAAAAATGTTAAATTTTATTTTGAAACCTAACAAAAGTAGATTGTGCTGTCGGTTCAAAATCTGACTACTTATGTTAGCATTGAGAAAGTCACAGGCCAGTCTCCTGAGTTAGCAGCAGTGAAGATGTAACTAAGAATTTTTCATTAGTTTTAAGGGACAGAGGATATTTTGTAGAGTTTGAATAGTTTGTTGCAAATCATAACATAAAAATTTTAACATGATGTGGAAATGAAAACACTATTACTTAGTTCCATGATTAACTTGGTCTACTGGTGTGAAGAATGGTAGGAATTGAACAACACAAAACGTCCATCTGATCACTGTAATTATAATTTTATAGCAATGATTTGTAATCAAGGGTAGATATGAATCATACATGAAAACTCCCCAAATTTAAGTTACTTCGAGAAAGTAAAGCATTTAACAGTATTTGATCCATTGTTGACATCGTGAGCTGTAGTATGAAGAAGTTTAACAGTTTTCTACAAAATCCTTATTTCCATATATATTTTTACTTTTTCTTACGTGGAAAATCTGGTTTACTAGAACTTATTCAATTTTGAAATATTTTTGATAGAGAATAAGAAATAACAGCACTGCTATACAAACTTTTTTTTCTATTAATTATAAGGAAAAATAATGAGTGAAGATTCCCTGCCTTGAGTAAACTTGAGCAGTATTTAATCAGGACACCTGAAACCACCTTTGCAAAAATTATGACAGTAAGAAAATCCTGACACTGGAAAATTATGACAGTGAAAGAAATGTGACCTAACCAATTCCATCTTGCTTCTAGCCTACAAGCTACCCTGTCCATTCCTGGGCATAGGCCAAGATAACTATGAGAGGTGTTTAGTTTAACTTCGAAACACTGATGATAGTCCTTTCCTGAAACAAACTTGCTCCTTGCTTGGGGGGCAGAGCACCTTTATAAAATTAACAAATTAGCCACAAGGAACTATGGCTTAGGTGTTCATGCCACCAGAGGCCACATGATTCCTAACCTTCCCAACTGCTTCCATAGATAACATCACTATTGTAAAACCTAAGATTGGTGTTCAACGTATTTTTCACACTCTTTATCCTGAGGGACCAGCTATTTTTCACACTCTTTATTCTGAGGGACCAGCTAGTATCACCCAGACCAGTAAACTGGCTCATCTGATCCTATAGTCCCCATCCAGGAACTGACTAAGGACAAGAAGACAGCTCTGACTCCCTATAATTTTATCCCCAACCAATAAGCATTCCTCATTCCCTAGCCCTATGCCTACTGCACTATCCTAAAAAAACCCTAGGTTGGGCCAGGTGTGGTGTCTCACACCTGTAATCCCAGCACTTTGGGAGGCCAAGGCGGGCAGACATTTGAGGTTGGGAGTTCGAGACCACCCTGACCAACATGGAGAAAGCCTGTCTCTACTGATAATACAAAATTAGCCGGGTGTGGTGGCACATGCCTGTAATTCCAGCTACTTGGGAGGCTGAGGCAGGAGAATCACTTGAACCTGGGAGGTGGAGGTTGCAGTGAGCCGGAGATCACGCCATTGCACTCCAGCCTGGGCAACAAGAGCAAAACTCCATCTCAAAACAAACAAACAAATAAAAAACAAACAAAAAACAAAAACAAACAAAAAACCAACCAAAAAAACCCCTAGGGTTTTTTTTTTTTTTTTTTTTTTTTTTTTTTGAGACAGAGTCTTACTCTGTTTCCCAGGCTGGAGTGCAGTGGCACCATCTCGGCTCACCGCAACCTCTGCCTCCCAGATTCAAGCAATTCTCCTGCCTCAGCCTCCCGAGAAGCTGGGATTACAGGAGCCTGCCACATGCCCAGTTAATTTTTTGTATTTTTTACAAGAGATGGGGTTTAGCCATGTTGGCCAGGCTGGTCTTGATCTCCCGACTTCAGGTGATCCATCCGCCTCGGCCTCCCAAAGTGCTGGGATTACAGGCATGAGCCACCGTGCCCAGACAGACCCTAGGTTTTGAATTTTCTGGGAGACTGTTTTGAGTAAAACCTCCTGTTCTGCTTAGCTGGCTCTGCATTTATTAAGCTCTTTCTCTATTGCAATACCACTGTTTTGGTAAATTGGCTCTATCTGTGCAATGGGCAAGATGAACCCATCAGGTGATTGCACACCTTCTATATTCGCTCCAGTATTTTGCAAAACAGACACTGGGTTAGACAGTGTCTCATTTCACATGCCTTGGATGGATATAGTTATACTGAACATAATTTACATGAACCAGACGTTGGGCATAAATTTCACCCCAAACTAGATATCTCAAAGTATTCAGCTTTCCTATGGCCTCCAAAAAACTTGGCTTTCTTGTCTTTCTCCTATATCCATTTCCTGCTCTTTAAAGAAGATATCAGTATCAAACTTAAGTAGTAGAAAAAAGTTTGTATTCTCAATTACTTTTGTATTCTCAATTACTTTTGCAGGATAAATTGTAACTGACAGTGGTAGTAATGAAGAAGTTTAGAAGTCTTAAATAGTCCTTTTAAAAAAATTGTCAAAAGAGGTTGATGCTTTTTGGTTAAAGAGGCAGTAAAGTACTTAAAAGAGCATAGATTTAGGAGAGACATACTTATATTCACATTTTAGTTCTTTCACTTCTATGCACATCTGTGAATCTGGATATGTTGATGATCCTCTCTAAAACAGTTTCCTTACTTGTAAACTGCCTTGTACAATACAAATTTCCTGGAGTTGTGAAGATTCTATACGGTATCCCATGTAAAGTCTTCAATACAGAGCCTGCGAGAGACTTGGTACTTTAAAAACGGCAGTTATTATTAACATCATTCCCAATTATATTCACTAGGCATTGTTTTATGTAGTTGAAATTTGGAGCAAAATGGCTAGCTAAGTTGGCTAATACTAAAAAGGGATGAAGGAAAAAATCCAGTTTGCTACCCTTTGCAGCATTCTTCCTTCCCTAGCCTGACTTATGATGAGAGAATATTGCCAGTGGCCTAGAATTCTCAGACAAATGAAATTTGCAGTTACGATCTATCCAAGAACAATGCATGTGTAGTTCAGATTAGAAATGGAGGAAGTGGGGAACAGCTTCATGGGGTGGAACAGTCAGCAATTCACATATTTAATAGTGAAAATATATAGTCATGTTAATAAAAAAAGCCACAAGATAAAAGGAGTTAGCCAGATCTCCAGATTTATTTCTTTCTGTAGTAGATATTGTAAATTCCTTCTGTTCTCTCGTTTTCTAATATTTAGCCTTGCTTATATTTTAACAAAGCAGAAGGAAGAAATAATATTTAGAGCAGGCCATTGGTTATGTGTTTATGGTTCAATTTTTGTTGAGAGGGAGGTGTTTGAAATAGTTCACTGACATGAACCACGTGTTTATGTTTTCAGGTTCCCATAGTTTTTGAGTACACCTGGAAATAACCCTCACCTGGTAGAATTCTAGCGTAATACCCAGAGCAGCACTGATGATTTGGTTGTGCCTCCTGTATTCGGCCACCACAACAAACTCCAGTAGAATTCAGAACAAACGGGATATACTTTTCTTCACAACAGCGATGTCCAGGCTTGGGGTTATAGAGCACTCCGTTACAACAAACCTGAAAGTTTGAAATCAGTTTTAAAGAAATATCAGTTTAGTTAAGAGTGTTATACCACTGTATCTCATGTAATATAATTATTTTCTTGTAAGGCATAGAAGATCTGAGACCATATTACTCATATTTCGTTGGTTTAAAAATGTATTTTCCAGGATCATTCGAATTTTATAAATGTTATTTGATAGAATGCAGCTTTTTTGAAGTCTTCAACCATGCTTTGTGCTCTATTATAATACTATATAACATAATATGTATTTAATTATATAAAATTTTAATTTTATATATCTTTTATTTTATTATATAAAATTTTAATTTTATATAATAAAATAAAAGATATAAGATGCATATCTTATATCTTATACATACACATATGTATATATACATAAGATATAGATCTTTTATTATATAAAATTTTATAATAAAAATAGATATATTTAAATATGTTTATATATAAATATATATTTAAAATATATACATTTTTTATTATATAAAATTTTAATAATGCTTTAAACAAAGTCTTATTGTTGGGATTAAAGAGGCAACACAGGTATTGCAGTGAAAGACAACAGAAGAAGTTAATTAAATTTAAAAAATTGTAAATTTCATTTGGGGCTAGGTATGAATATATATTTTCTAGCACGAAAGATTGGAGAGAAGTAGGAAAGAGACTTTTATTGTAGGTCTAAAGGCGAGTGAGTTCTCACGAGATTTGATGGTTTAAAAGTGTGTGGCAGCTCTCCCCTTCGCTCTCTCTCCCTCCTGCCATCACATGAAGAAGGTCCTTGCTTCCCCTTCACCTTCCGCCATGATTGTAAGTTTCCTGAGGCTTCCCAGTCATGCTTCCTGTTAAGTCTGCAGAACTGTGAGTCAAACCTCTTTTCTTCATAAATTACCCAGTCTCAGGTAATTCTTTATAGCACTGTGAAAACGAACTAATACACCTGGGAACATGTTTAGAAATGCAAATTTTCACAGCCAAATCTAAACCTACTGAATCAGAATCTCTGGGACTAGGGCTATGAAATCCTAGGTTTTAACAATTCCCCCAGGTCTTACGTTCACTGGGATTTGTGAACCATGGCTGTAATCTTATGGTAAAGCTTGTTTAAGTATTTTGGGAAACATTGATGTTTACAGTGATTTAGCCAAAAAGCTTTTAAACCCGCAATACAAGTCTCTTTTCTACTTCTCTCCAATCTTTCATGCTAGGAAATGTGTATTAGTACCTAGTCCCAAACTGAAATTTACAATTTTTTTTTGAAATTTAACTGACATCCTTTATTCTCTTTTACCGCAATACCTGTGTTGCCTCTTTAATCTCAACAATAAAAATAAGACTTTGTTTAAGGCATCATTAAATAGTGTGTCTCGTTTTAGTGTAATAAGGTATGACATTTGCATTATAAGAATAACCAAATGTGATGTTTCTTTTCAAGACTATGAGGTGTGATTTGCACACGCCTGTTTTCTAAAGGCTAACTTTTGCTTCCCTATTCATCAATTTACATTTATTTTCTATAAAAGGTGACCCGTATGATTTTTTTTTTGTAGAGGAGATTTGTCTAAGTCATTTTTAAATTGATTTAAAATTAAACTAACCAGTTCTTTGTCATTCATTGAATTTAGGAATGTTACACCAACCAGTCACTTATTTGGTACAAAGCTTCATTAAATTTTTTCAAAAGTTACAAAAAGCAGTTTCTGAAATCACAGCATAAAGAAAGGTAGAAGTAATTTTATAAATAATTTAGCCTAAACATAGGTAAATATTATTCTGTTAATACTTTATTAATATTTTTCTTCATCCCATTAATTTTTCTTCACCCTATCTCAGGTATATTCTAATTTAATATGAACATTTTAAGAACATCCACCTTTTGATCTTTTAGAATAAACTTAAATTGAAACATTATCTTTATTAGTTTTACTCTACCACTAAAGTTATAGGGTTGAAACTTATCAAATCCATTATACACACCTAAACTACTATGACAGTTTCTGGCCAGAATCAGTTTTTACTTTGATGGAACACATTGTTTTCTGCACTCCACAAACTTTAAATCATTTATTCGTATGCCTATACAACTATTCTCTCTTTGTCCACTTCGTAACAGATAATAAATATTAAAATAATAGAAGCAAAGAAAAAAATTGAGAAGTGAATTCCGTATTTTGCCAACATTTTCCCAAGTTTTTCTTAAGTGGAGGATATGTTTAATGGGCAAATTTATTTTAGTATTTTTCTTCTCAGAAATCCCAAATTTAATTTTATACAAAGATGTTCATCAGATGTGTGTATTTAAATATGTGCATACTTAATGGCATAAAATGATGTCAAACGTAGGCATAATGATAATTTTAGAGTCTAAGTATCAAAAAATGCACAGTTAGTAACTGCTGGCTTTATGCATTTCTTAGATGATAACTACTGCTAAACTTGTGTCAGCCATAATAATTTGTATTTTGATCCATATTGCTTCAGTAACTCACTTTCTTAATTATGGTGCTCTTTTGCAGTAAATCTTATAAATTTAGTAGTAGCTTTAGCCATTGAATGTGTGATGCTATTGTTGCCAAATAGGAACATTATTTCATTATATAAAATTCTACCTTCAAACTAAGGATTTTGTGTTGTTTGTCAATAAAAGTCATTTACAAACTCCTCCGTCTGGCTGTATTATTGATCTGATTTCTAAACCGCATCTAATATGAACATTAATCTACAAATGACTATAATGCTAAAATATTTCTGACAAATCATAAAATGTCCTCCTCACAGTTACTCATCAGTGCCATATAAACAAACACCTATTTGTAGCTGAAAAGATCTGTTGTAAAGAAAATTTTAAGTCACTCAATCAAATACAAATTTGGGATGTACCCTATTCTAATAAGTTTATATTTCTTGTGAAGATAATAAAAAATGGGAAGGCTAAAGTGCTCATGAGGGTGATAATGATTTTTGTAAGCATCCTTTCTTTTCCGTGGAGTCTTCTTCATAGAGTAGTGGAAATATTGATCATAATACATCATGGTGTGAGAAGCTAATAATTTCACTTGGAGTCTTGAGTGAGAAAAACATAGTTCACTGATTAGTTAGAAAAGACTTACCTTAGCTTCAGAAGAATAGCAAATGTGTCCACAGATATATTCAGGTTTTTGACACCTCACTGCCTTGCAGAGCTCATCACTGTGATCCTGCACTAACTTTTGAGTTTTAGTGCATGGATACCATGTTTTCCATAGGAGATCATATCCAAGAATGATGCCATTTGGCTTCCGTGGAGACACCCAATCAATTTGAAGAGATCTGCAACAGAGAGAATAATCAATACTTCTGAAAAGACACTATTTAACATTGATGCTATCAGTCTTAAGTAAAAAGTGGCAGCAATAGATACTAATATATATATAATTATATATGTTTATATATGAAATCATATATTTTCAAATCAATCAAAATTATGTTAGCTTTTGGAAGAATAACACATGGCGTGAGGTGGTTTATTACTTTCAGTTTCAAAGACAAGAAGCAAGTGTCACTATGGCTAATCAAGAAAATCAGAGCATTTTGTTTGGTAAGCAAAGATAAGACATACATGACTTGGTAAACGAGGTGACAATTAGAACATGTGGCAACTTAATGCCTACTTCTAACCTGCTTCTCCTTTGCCTTACTTTACCTAGGAGTTGTGATATGAAACATAACTGCTCAGAGATGCCACGGGAACACCATGATGGGATTCCTATGGAGGTTCCTAGGAAATTTTAGCTTTCTTGAAATAGCTGCCACCTTCTCCTTTCCTCTTTCTTTCTGCTAAACATGATGTCTACAACTTCAGCAATCATCTTTCAGTTATTTGAGAAAGGCCAAAACAATCACAAAGATGCCGCCATTATATTTGGCATTGGTTCACCAATGCCAACAACTATCCACAGCGGGCTCTTGAACAAAATAAATTTGAACTGTGCAGATCCACTTACATGTAGATTTTCTTCCACCTCTGCCACTTATGAGACAGCAAGGCCAACCTTTCCTCTTTCTTCTCCTACTTAGCTTACTCAATATAATGATAATGAGGATGAAGACTTTTATGATGACCCACTTCCACTTAATGAATAGTAAATATATTTTCTCTTCCCTATGATTTTCTTAATGACATTTTCTTTTCTTTAGCTTACTTATGGTAAGAATATAGTATAAATATATATGCAAACTATGTTTTAATCAGTTTTTTATGTTATCATTAAGGCTTCTGGTCAACAGTAGGCTATTAGTAGTTAAATTTTGGGACAGTCAAAAGTTATATGCAGATTTTCAACTGGGTGGGGATCAGCAGTCCTAACCCCTGCATTGTTCAAGAGTCAACTATATATCTAGAGCTATTTACTTAAGTCTCTTTTGTCAGGTGTTTTGTTACTTGCAGTCAAAATAAATGCCCAAATTGAGAAATTTTATAGTCACTAACTTATTTAAAACATACTTTGCTTAATTTTTTGACTCATCTAAATAGATTCTTTTTTTTTCAATAACTCTTTAAATAGCATGGTCTGAAATGATTTTTGGTGAAAAATATAGAACTTAAAGAGTCCCATAAGAAATATGTTTACATTGTCATGTTCTTAAAGAAAATGTTTGATTTTAAAAAATTGAGTGATAATTTCAATTTAAACCCAAGTAGAAAGTTTTTATGAGAGGCAGGGTTTGGTATACAATGAAGGTATAACATCTGATCAAAACTTTACTGCATTTTCAATGATCTATTAATATTTCATTTGCTGTAGCAAATGAGGTCATAACATAAAGCTGTTCACAGAGGAGACAACCCTGAATAAAATGATTTAGTCTCAGGTTAATGTTACAGAACTTAAATTCTGCACTTAGGTCTACTTGCCAGAAAAATACTGCCTAGACCACACATCTATGCTATCTTTAGTATTTACTTAATAATCTCTATAAGAAGACAGTAGTTAAAGTTTTTAATAAAGCCCCAGAGATTTGAACATGACATATTCTTGCAGTGTAGCACAGCAAAGAAAACCTCCTTTTTGTGAAACACAAGGTAAATATAAAAATTATAATGATTTTTTTGTTCTCATTGTTTTTAAAAAAATAGGTGAAGCTCTGACATTCAAGATTAGTTCTTTTTTTATGATTCTAGAATTTCTAGCCATAAAAATTAAATAATCACAAATATCTGTAGGGTACATTTTACATATAAAGCATTAGCATTCCCATATATACTTTGGAATAAAGCAAGCACATAAGAACCTTGTCCTTCTATTTCAAAAGTTAAACAATAAAAATCTCACAACTTATGTTGGATGCTTTTTTGCTATCGTGTAAAATAACATTTCAACTATCCCTTTCATTTTAAGGTAAAATATGTCTTTGCAGGCCAAATTACTGGACCCTATCAGAATTCCAAGTGACATCACATATTAGGAATTCAATGAAGCCCAAATATTTACGTTAAAAAGCGGCAGTCAAGATAAACCTCAACATTTTCATAGACTGCTAAAAAAAAGAAAACTTTTATTTCAGTTTTGTGGGGGTACAAACATAACACATTCAGTAATAAAACTCTGTAGATAGGAAATTAATGTCACCTATGAGAGAACAGTTTCATAGGTGACTTGTACAGCCACAGCTATTATTCTAAAGTTTTTATCAAAGTTTCAAAATTAATTCCACATTCTGCAGATACCTTTTGTATTCTCTGTATAATCAACTACAGAAAAGATTACATTTAAGTGACATTCAAGAGTTTGACTTATCCACAAAAGCTTGTGAACTAGTAAAGTCTAGAAAATACCACGTAGAGCACATTCCATGCCATTATAACTTCCCTTTCTTGTGCAACATAACTGTTAAGTGAGACCGCCTATATTTTCGGCAAGAACATGAACAGTTTGCTTTTGAGGATTTAATCAAGTACACGAAAGAAAATGATTAAGAAGAGTATTGGGTTTAACATCTGTACATCTCTCATTAGAGCCAACTGGAGAGACAATTGAAACTCCTTTGGTTGCTGATCTGAAAATGAAAGGCATCTTTGAGAAATATGCATCATTATTAGCGGGATTAATGGTTTCATTGCTTTGATGTTTAAGAGTAAAATAGAAGGAACATTCTTCAATCCCAGGAATAAATGTTAAATATTGGAGAAAAAGAGCTGAAGATATTTTTGGGCACTCATGCATAAACATAAACAGATTGCAAATATTTGAATGAATTTTTTTGGTAGATTTATTCATGAAATAACTGTTATAGTTTTTTTTTAGATTTTAAAGTAATAGGAACTGAAATTTAAGATACCTTAATACAACTTCTGATAAAAGTCACCATGTCTACACACATTTTTTTCTCTCTCAAATCTTTGGGTTACATTTTCTCATATTTTCTCGTTCCTTCACACACACACACACACACCCCCCCACCCCACATACACACAACATTGTGGATTATACTTTGCAAAGTCTCTAGGTTGAATTGTTTTCCTCTGAAAGTAACAGGCTTTACTAGCAGTCAGTTAAATTACAGGTGGATTACAATCTTGGGGAAGCCTGGAGTTTAAAAAAATATATTTTAATCAATACATAATAGATGTACATATTTCAGGGTCCATGTGAGAATTTAATACATTCATATAATTTGTAAAGAGCAAATCAATGTAATTGGCATATCCATCACCTTAAATATTTGTCTTTTCTTTATGCTAACAACATTTAAATTATTCCCTTTTAGCTATTGTGAAATATGTAAAAGATATTGTAAACTATAAATCACCTTACTGATCTATCAAATACTAGGTCTTATCTCTTCATTGAAACTGTAAATTTATATCCATTAATCAATCTATTCTTCCTCTCCCTCTCCCCATGACCGTCTCAGGCCTCTGGTAATCACCAGTCTACTCTCTACCTTCATGAGGTTCACTTTTTTATCTCCCACATATGAAAGAGAACATGCAATGTTTGTCTTTCTATGCCTGACTTATTTTACTTAACATAATGACCTCCAGTTCCATCCATGTTGCTGTAAATAATAGGAGTTAAGTCTTTTTTTATGGCTGAATAAGAGTCCATTGTGTATATGTACCACATTTTCTTTATCCATTCATTCATGATGGGCACTTAGGTTGATTTCATATTTTGGCTACTGTGAACAGCACTGCAATAAACATGGGAGTACAGGTGTCTTTTCAATATATTGTTTTCCTTTCTTTTGGGTATACACCCAGTAGTGAATTGCTACATTATACAGTAGTTCAATTTTTAGTTTCATGAGGAACCCCCATACAATATTCTATAGTGGCTGTACAAATGTACATTCCCACCAACAGTGTAAATAGAGTTCCCCTTTCTCCACAACTTCACCAGCATCCATTATTTACTGCTTTTTTATTTTATCAAAGCCATTTTATCTGGGTGACATAATATTTCATTATGGTTTTGAGTTGCAATTCTCATCTCTTTAGTGATGATGAACATTTTTTCATATACCTGTTGGCCATTCGTATGTCTTCTGAATAGGCAATAGGCAATATAAATGCCTATTCAGATCATTTTCCCATTTTTAATCAGATGTTTTGTTTTTGTTTTTTGCTTTTGAGTTGTTTAAGCTATTTATATATCCCAGTTATTAATTCATTGTCAGATAGACAGTTTGCAAGTATTTTCTCCCATTCTATGGCATGTCTATTCACTTTGTTGATTGTTTCCTTTGTTGTGCAGAAGCTTTTTAGCCTGATGTAATCCCATTTTTCTGTTTTTGCTTCTCTTGCCAGTGTTTTTGAGATCTTACACAAATGCCTTTGCCTAGATCATGTCTGGGAGCATCTCCCCAGTGTTTTCTTCTATTGGTTTTACAGTTTCAGGTCTCAGACTTAAGTATTTAATCCATTTTGAGTTGATTCTTGAATCTGGTAAGAGATAGGGGTCTATCTCTTCTGTCTCTTCTATCATTCTTCTGCATATGGATATCTAGTTTTCCCAGCACCATTTATTAAAAAGACTGTTTCCTCATGGCAAGTTCTTGGTTCCTTTGTTAAAAATGAGTTGTCTGTAAATGCGTGGATTTATATCTGGGTTCTCTATTCTATTCCATTGGTTTATGTGTTTGTTTTTATGCCAATACCATGTTGATTTGGTTTCTTTAGGTTTGTGCTATATTTTGAAGTAAGGTAGTGTAATGCCTCCAGCTTTGTCTTTTTTTTACTCAGATTGCTTCAGCTATTCTGGGTGTTTTGTGGTTCCATATAAATTTTAGAAATACTTTTCTATTTCTGTGAAGAATGTAGTTTGTCTTTTGATATGTATTACATTGAATCTGTAAATTACTTGGGGTAAAATTGTCATTTTAATAATATTAATTCTTCTAATCCAAGAGCATGGAATATCTTTCCACTTATTTGTATCGTGCTCAATTTCTTTCATCAGCATTTTATAGTTTTACTTGTATAGATGTTTTACTCCTTTAGTTACATTGATTCCTAGGTATTTTATATTCTTTGTAGCTATTGTTAAAGGGACCGCTTTCTTGATTTCTTTTCAGATTGCTTGCTGTTGGTGTGTATAACTGCTATTGATTTCTGTACATTGAGTTTGTATTCTGCAACTTTACTAAATTTGTTCATCAGTTCTAACAGGTTTTTGGTGGAGTCTTTAGGTTTTCTAATTATAAGAGCATGTCATCTGTGAACAAGGCTAATTTGACTTATCCCTTTCCAATTTGGATGCCCTTTATTTCTTCTCTTGACAAATTGCCTCACCAGGATTTCCAGTATTGTGTTGAATAAAAGTGTAAGTGGGTATCCTTGTCTTGTTCCAGTTCTTCCAGGAAAGACTTTCATTTTTTCCCAGTTCAGTACAATGTTAGCCATAGGTTTGTCATACATGGCTTTTATTTTGATGTATGCACCTTCTATATCCAGTTTCTTGAGGGACTTTATAATAAAGCCATATTGAATTTTATCAAATGCTTTTTCAGCATCTATTGAAATGATCGTATGGTTATTGTACTTGGTTGCCAAAAACAAAGAAACAATGAAAAAACTCTAAAATTTAACTGTATTTCTCCATATTTTGACTTTATGTCGTCTCAATTTGTATATTTTTATGTTGTCTATCTCTTAACAGGTTGCTGTACCTACTATTGTTTTTGATAAATTTGTCTTTTAGGCTTCATACTGAAGTGATGAGTGGATTGCATGCTGCAATTACAGTATTAGAGTATTCTGGGTTTGTCTGTGTACTTAATTTATCAGTGGGTTTACCTTCAAATGTTTTCTTTCTGTGCATTAGTTTTTTATTTCTTGCAGTTCGAAGAACTCTCTTTAGTATTTCTTATAAGATGGGTCTCATAGTGGTAAATTACTTCAGCTTTTTATCTGGGAAGGACTTCATTCCTCTTTCATATTTGAAGGATAGCTTTATTGTATGCAGTATTTTTATATGGCATTCGTTTTTTTATTTCAGCACTTTGAAAATGTCATCCCACTTCCTCCTAGCTTGTATGGTTTCTGTTGAGAAGACTGTTGCCAAACAAACTGAAGCTTTTAAATATGTTATTTGCTTCTTTTCTCTTGCTGCTTTTAGGATCCTCTCTTTGTTACTGACCTTTAAGAATTTGATTGTTATATGCCTTGGAATAATCTTATTTTAATCAAATCTGGTCTTCTCTGACCTTTCTATATCTGGATATTTCTGTTTCTTACATTTTATAAAGTTTTCTGTTAATCTTTCTTTTAAAAAGCTTTCTGCCTCTTGCTCTTGTTTACCTTCCTCTTGAACACCAATAATTCCTAGATTTTGTCTTTTCAGGTAATTTTCTATATATCTTGTAGGTGATCTTCACTTGTTTTGATTCTTTTATCCCCACCTCTCTGTATTTTCAAATAGCCTGTCTCAAGTTTGTTGATGCTTTCCTCTGATCTATTTTGCTATTGAGAGCCTCTAATGAATTTTTCACTTCAGCAGATATATTTCTCAGATCCAAGATTTCTTTTTTAATTTCTTGAACCATTTTAATCTCTTTGTTAAATCTGTTGAGAAATGTCTGAATTTATCTTACGTACTATCTTGGTGATCATGAGTTTCCTTAAAACTGTTTGAATTCTTGGTCATAGAGTTCACCTATCACCATCTTGTTCGGGTCAGTCACTGTTTCCTTGCTTTTGTCAGCTTGGGAAGATCCTACTTCCCTGTTTAAAGAAGTTGTATGTCTGCCAACACACCACCGTCCTGCATATTATCAAGGATATGTATCTTTGAATTCTTTTTAATTCCCTGAATTTATTAAACAGCAACTTTAGTATATTTTCTTTTGGAGCATCCTCTCATATATTACTCTTCTCTCCATTTCTTACGGATACATGTCTATGTCTTTGCATTGAAGGATTAGTTATTTATTGCAGTCTTCTCTGTCTGGCTTGCTTTGGTTTTTCTTAGGTATGTTTGCATAGAGATTCTTTGTAATTTTTCTGTTCATTTTCTTTCATTTTTTTTAATTCACTGGGTCACTGCCTCCTTTTTGACACTAGATGGTGCCTCAGGTCCAGGTTTGCCTTGTCTCCAGTAAACTATCAGAATACCACCTTTCCCAAATAGGGGAGGTTCCAAAGGGGATATCCTGGTAGTGTGAGGAGGCTGGCTGAGGATTGGTGCCCAGGAAACCTGTGGAGCGAAACTACTACAGTGTGGTGCTGCTGAACAGCCACTCTGATTTGGCATCTCCTTTTACTGAGTTACAGAGCAGAATATCCAGGGCTGGTGATGGTAGTCCCATCTCCCCACATTGTCTCTGGATGTCCGCACAGAGATAGAGCCCTTCGGGCACTCCTGATGCTTCCTGTGGGTTGAGGCAGGTAAAGGTCTCCTGCCAGGTAACCTAAGACGGTCGGGAAACTGTCCACTTCAATCGCACTTTTCCAGTGCAGAAATCAAGGGTCAGGAAAATATTTTCCACAAGCGTGGTGCTGAATATATTGGGGAGATGGGCGTTGTGGATATGAAAGTCCAATTTTCTTACCATCTGCTCAGAGATTTTCACTTCTCTGTGACTTTGGGAACTGTCTTTTCCTCATATTTGAGTTCTGGGATATTGCTGTGATAATCTCAGTTCTGTACATTTGTTTCTGTTTTCTGTGGAGAGGAGTGAAGCCAGCTTGCTTCTATGTCATCATTTTGGAACTGGAAGTTCTTTACACATAATTTGGTACATGAATTCATCAAGTGTTCAGACATTCTAGTTGTAGTTATTTCTTTTTAATTATGTCATATTGTCAGCAGAATTACTATTTTATTACTGTTACTACTACATACTATTGTGCCACCCCCACAGTTGTCATCACTTTCTTCTTTATTTATTTTTAGAGATGGGATCTTGCTATGTTGCTCAGGTTGGACTCAAACTCCTGGGCTCAAGCAATCCTGACTCAGCCTCCCAACTAGTTAGGATTACAGATGCATTTCACCCTCCCCAGATCTCATCACTTCCAATTGTCCCTTGAAGTACAAAATACCATTGAAGATACAAAGGAGTGTAGGGAAAATAATTTGATATCACTTACCTTTATACAGGTGAATATCAAAATGATGCAAGTCAGATCAAATTTTTATGAAGACAGGTTCACATTACTATTCTTTAACATTTCATTCTAATATTTTTTCCCAATTTTTTCAAAAAATTTTTGTTTGACCAGAGAAAAGAAATCTTCATACACTCTAAGATATTAACCTAAATTGTTATGGATTAAATAGCTCTAGATTATCTGGTTATGTTTACACAGGCTTTTTTTCTAATCAATTTGGTCATTTTTGTCAATCATTTATGTAACACTCAAGTTCTTCAATATTATTCCAGATCATGGTTATCAAAAATGATCAGAACACTTTTAACAAAGATGAAATAAATGTAATATGACAAATTTAATTCTTTGCTTTCAAGTCAAGTCATTGAATATTTAATTATCCTACTGAGATGTTTATTATAAATTGTAGTAGGTAAAAAGTCAAAATGCAAAACCCATGTTCTTTTAATAAAAAGGAACACACATTTCCCTCCTTTTGTCCTTGGAGGAAAATGTGGTGAAGAGATCTTGGGACAGCTTGACAGGGAACTCTTAAATTTGGCAGTCTGTATGAGCATAGGAAATAAAGCTTGCTTCTCAGTTAGAGAATTCTGGTGGCCAGAGATTGGCCAGAGCAGTTCTGCAATGAAAGGTTAAGCCTAGAATACCACAATATTGATCTATAGCATGGCATAGATGGATGAGTTTCTCAAGAGCCAAGTGGATGCCTTGCAAGATGGCTAGGTTTGAGCTAACTTGAAGGTACATGGCCCAGGACAGTGGCCTTCTGGCATGAGGAGACTCCAGCAGGAAGAGTCTTTGGAATGTTCTGCTCTTTTGGCACCACAAGTGATCAGCTGTAAAGGGCAACACTTGTGTGAGGGAATTTGGCTATTCAAAGATTCTCATGAGGACCTCTCAAGAAAAACATACAATTGCCCAAGAAAGCATCACTTGCCAATGGAGAGGTGTGATTGTCAAACAGTGATGGCAGTGAAATAATAAAATTGAAAGGGAACATATTTGGATAAAATGAAATAGAAAAGAAAGAGTAAGAGGGAAGAAAAGAGCAAGCTACAATTAGGCCTGAGCTTTAGAAATGATAGAATCTTTGAACTAGATGCGAGACTAATATCTTGATGGTGATGGAATGGACTTTTTAATACTTGATCATGAATCTTAATTATCAAAGTGAGACTCATAACTAAAAATAATTGGAAAGCCATAAGATGTTCCTGTGGGGTATTTGAGAATTGAGGGAAGGATAGCCAAAACAGTGTGTTTAAGGCAGTAAGTAGCAGGTGAAAAGTAAAGGATATTTTTTTCTCTTTGTATCTAATTGGATTAAGACAGCTCCATAAAATGGTTATATAAACTTAAACGATGAAAACATGAACCAGGGTGGTAGTGGTGGAAATGGAGAAGAGTAACATATATGAGAAGATGCTCCAAAAGAAAATGTACTAAAATCAATGTTTAATAAACTCAGGGGATTAAAAATACTTCAGAGATATATGTCCTCGATAATATGCAGGATGGTGGTGCACTTGCAGAAGTGGGTGTTGGAAAAGATGATGAGTTAGATAAGAATTAACTTGTGAATCTCATGTTTATGGAAGTGGTGGGTGAGTATCATGACATAAAATCAATAGGCAAGTGGGTACGTGGGATTAGAGTTTAGGAAGAAAACAGGGCCAGAGATCTTTGAGACATCAGTATGGCTTAAAATTGCAAGACTGAACTACCTGAGCAAGGTAGGGAGTCTTTTTCCTGAGGACACCCAGAATGCGTAAGTGGGTTTTTAATGGAACCAACAAAAACAAAACAAAACAAAACAGTGAATGTTCAGAGAACCAGGAACAAAGTGGCAGTTGAGGGCTAAAGTGAATTAGGAGGAAGAACTGGATTTTGCTGAAAGGCACTCAAAGGCTACTTCAGCGACCAAGCTGTTTCTATGGGAGCTACAAGAGGTAAAGAAGTTAGGAGGAGTTTGGGAAGAAGAGGGAGGTAAGGAAATGAAAATAGTGATAGCAGAGCCACAAGAATAAGCCCAATATTCTCTTTTCTGTATATTCTGTCTATCTATTCTGTTTACATTCTATATTCTGACTCTATTCTATTAAGGTCTCCTTAAACAGAATGTGATAATCAGAACTCATGGCCATCAAAAGAGTAATATTTCCTAAAAGCCATGGTGACCATAAGGCTATTGATTGGATCTGTACAAATTGCACTTAGTGTAGTCCAAATTCTCTCTTTCAAGGCTCTACCCATATCCTTTAAAGATTTAAGCAGACAATTTTAGTTCATATTAAAAATAGTCTACAATTGCCCATATTGGTAAGCAAGTTTGGTATACAGGTGAAAACAAGTGATTTGACATTCTGTATCCTTCAGCCCAACACTCTCCCTATTAAAGCAAACAAACAGAAATGTGGCCTTAATTTTTTCTTTTAATGTTAAATAATTAAATTAAATGTAAAATATTAATTTTTTCTTTTAATTTTACAAAACTGTAAAATCATTACTTCAGTTGAAGCTATCATTCACTGAGAAAAGTTAGGCAGAAAAAATCAAGGATAGAAGAGATTCCCTGATATCTAATGTCATAGCATAAAAAGTATATCATAGCATGCCTCATAAAATTTTGTGAGGAAAAAAGGAGAATCCTCTTTCTCCACAAGCTCTGACCTCTTGAACCATACTTAACCCCACATTAAGTAATTTAAAAATATAGGGGGATGCCGGGTGCTGTGTGGCTCACATCTGTAATACCAGCAATTTAGGAGGCCGAGGCGGGAGGATGACTTGAGCCCAGGAGTTCAAAAGACCAGCCTGGGCGACACAGTGAGACCCCATCTCTACAAAATAATTTAAAAAATATATTAGCTGGGTGTGGTGGCATATGCCTATTGTCCCAGCTACTCAGGAGGCTGAGGAAGTATTGCTTGAGCCTGGAAGTTCAAGGCTGCAGTGAGCTGCACTCCAGCTTGGGTGACAGAACGAGATCCTGTCTCAACAACAACAACAAAAAAGAAAAAAAATTATAGAGATTCATTAATAATGATAGTGGTTTAGCATTCATTTAGAGACATCTAACCTATGCTGTTATCAGAAAGATTTCTGCAAAGTTTGTGTGTAAGAATATCATTGATCTCATTCAGCATCTAGAAGCAAATCTTAAAACAATTATTTGTGAGTGCTACAAAGACTTTATACCTCACACTCCTCATCAATAACACATCCCCAAACTGATTTGGATGTGAAAAAACTGCCATGGTTCCAATTAAAGACATTAAAAGACATGATCTGAGTTCTTTCTCTACTTTCCCTTGAGCCTCATGCCTGGAAATGATGCATTTTGGAATACTAGCAGTAATGTAATAAAACATCTTTGTTGTTTGTGTTATTTTCTTAGTTTCTCCATTTATGGGGAATAAATAACTAAACTTCATAGTCAGCACAGTACCTAGTGAAGCTGGCAGCTGCAGTGTTTGTCATATTTCTATCAAAGCCAGACCCAGCCAGTTATCTTCATCCAGGTCAGTCTCTACATTCTCGAGGACCAGAATTAATGAATTAGCTATTGATTAAATTCCACTCTAGCAAATCCACCAAGACAAATAAATGAACTACCCAGGGCACATGTAGGCCATGGCCAGACATGTCTGGGTTATTGATCAGTAGTTAGTATTCTTTTGGGATATAGAAGGAGCTGATGATAATATGACAAGTATGGAAAATGCAATGTAGAAACAGGGCTTGTTTCTGAAGCAGCAGCTTATAAAGCTAGAAGGGTCCATTTGATTCTTCTATATTTGTGTGCTATGGAATCTTTGGTTTATATATAAGAGGAAAAACATGCATAAGGGCTTGTACTGCTGAAGATGTAGTCAAAAACAAGGCATAAGTTAAGGCCAAAGACAAAGATGAGTTGGTACACTGCACGCATATAATCAAACGGGCTGGTAAGCTATCTGTATGTTATTGAAATATATGAAAGTTAAATTGTACTGACTTCTGAATTTCACCAAAAATAAACAAAGAGTCTAAGAAATGTATGGCTTCTTAGAAACCAAGTTATTTTAAATGCTAGAGAAGTAGACCCCGTCTGCTGATGTTTTTCTGGAAGGATTTCACATTTCATTTTGCATGTTGCTAATATGAAAGATTTTTAAAAACCAAAATAGAAACATAACTAACAGGTATACATTGCCAGAAGTATAATGAAATTACACAAACAGTACCATACACACACGAGGCTAACTGCTTTGGTGTTGGTATAATTTTGATTAATGGCTTGGCAGCCTATACTTGCTCATTAGAGTCTTGCCTTTGGAAAATGTTACTCTGCTACTATGGATCATTTTAAGAAAGGAAAGATTTTACATGCCAATATTTGGTTATGAATGATTTCTATCAAGTTTTTGCTAGGCTTCTGACTGGGGGGAAAAACGAAAGTTGCCAAAGGCATTGGAAGAAAGAAAACTGTGGTGGAGGGGTCTTCCCATGCAGGACATTATGGAATAAGCCCATTACAGCTTATCTCTCCCACTGATTACAACTCAATATCTGCACAAATTATATAAAGTAACTACCTGAGGACTCTGAAAAGTTAACAATAGCAGGCTGATCAGGAGGGGAGACAAAACTTTAAGAATGAATGTTACAGGGTGAGTTTCCCATTTTTTCTCCCCCTCCTTTACTTCCCATCTTTAACCCAAGGGCAGTATCAGTGTGAAACTGTGAACTAGGGAAGCAAAATCCTAGAGAAAGTAAATTTTTTCTGGCTAGAGTATCTAGAACAAAATGCCTTGCAAGCCAGAGAGTATAGGGAAAACCCCCATTTTTGTTTTGTTTTGTTTTGTTTTGTTTTGTCTTCTTTCTGCTGGGCCCTGCTCCGAGGATGATCAGAGCCAAGGAGCTGCACTGCGGCAGCTGTGGCCAAATTGGAATCTAAAGCCCCAAGCGGGGGAAAAATCTTTCTGTCCAGAGAAATCAGGAAATGGGGCCTCTATAGCCCAAAGAATGTGGGGGAAGTCCTTGTTATTTCTTTTTCTCGAATTCCTCTTACCTCATTGCCTAAGAACAACTCTAGTTATGCAAATTTGGAGGCAGGCTGGGAGGCAAACATTTCAAAAGAAATCATATCATTCTAGCCAAAAATCCAGGGAAGGAAGTCCAAAGGAGCTGGAAAGATGGGGGACATTTCAGAGAGAAGAAAGCTAGAAGCTAATTTTATGAATGAACGAACGCAAGTCCTGACTCAACTCCAAGCTGCACATTTATGGTTGCCTCACATGCATAGCCTATGCAAGCAGCACAGCGAAGATTTTGAGATCAGAACTATTACATAATTCTACAGCCAAATCCCAAATTAGCCATTGTGCAGACACAGAGTAGTAAAGCAAAGTTCATAGCTTTGCTATGCTACTTTATGAAAAAATAGGAACTGACTGTAGTCACTGGCAAAGGAAAACAGAATTTGGAGTCTGCAGCTAACCACTTGGTAACCTGCTGAAAAAAGTAAATAAGAACTCTAACTTTCTTCAAAGGATTTTAACAGGAGTCAGATTTTTATAACCTAATATTCAAAATGTGAAGGAATCAATCGAAAAATCACCCAGAATTACACTAAGCAATTGAAAGCTGGAGTGGCTATATTAATATTAGACAAAATAAACTTAAGAACAAGGAAATTATCAGGAAGTAAAAGGGCTTATCATATAATGATAAAAGAGCCAGTTTATCAAGACATTAACAATCCTAAACATGTATGCACTTAATAATAAAACATCAAAATACATGAAGGAAAGACTAATAGATCTGAAGAAGAAATAGATAAAGCCACAATGACATTTGGAGACTTCAACACCATTCTCACAATAACTGATAAAACAAGCAGGCAGAAAATCAGTAAGTATATAGATGATCTGAACACCATTATCACTCAACTTGATCTAATTGACATTTACAAAACACTCTATCTGACAACAACAGACTGTACCTTCTCCTCAAGTGCACATCCATTCACTAAGATAGATCATATTCTGGGGCCCTGAAAAAACTGTAACTAATTACAAGAATTGGAATTCTAAAATTATGTTCTTAGATCATAATAGAATTAAACTAGAAACTCAGATAGAAACTTAGCTGAAAAATCCCCAAATACTTGGAAATTAAACAATCCCCTTGTAAATAATCCATGGGTTAAAGAAGTGTCAAGAGAAATTAAAATATATTTTGAACAAATGAAGTGCAATGCAACATTTCAAAATTTGTGAGCTTTATACCGAAGCAGGACTGAGAGAAAAGAAGAAAGGTCTCAAATCAATAATGAAAGTTTTCATCTTTAAGAAACTAGAGAAGGAATAGCAAGGCAAGAGGGAAGAAAACAATAGAGAGCAGAAATCACTGAAATGGAAAATAGAAAACAATGTAGATGATATAGAAAATAAATAAAGCCAAAAATGGTTCTTTGAAAAGATCTACAAAATTGATAAAACTCTAGGCTGAACAGAAAAACGGGGGCACTTACTACCAATATCAGAAATGAAAGAATAAAATCAGTTCCAACAAATTGTTGTTTGTAGTACAAACATACTACAAACAACTTCCTGCTAATAAATTTGACCAATTTGATTAAATTAACCTATTTTCTGCACCCACAAGATGACTCAACTCACTGGAGAATAAATTGCCAAATATCATACATTATTAAGGGAATTGAATTCCAAGTTAAAAAACCTTCCATCAAAGAAAAACTCCAGGCAAATATGGGTTTCACTGGTGAATTTTACCAAGATTTAAGAAATAATAACACTTTTGTACAATCTCTTCCACAAAATAGAAAAGAAGGAAATGCTTCCCAAGTTAGTATGAGACCAGAAATTACCATGATACCCAATCCAGGCAAAGGTATTACAAGAAAATCAAACACAGTCCAATATATTTTATGAACACAGATGAACATTTTCTATAAGATAATAGTATATTGCATCCCCCAATATATGAAGAAGAAAATATATCACAACGAAGTTGTGGTTATCCAGCGAATACAGACTAGTTCAATAATTTAAAATCAGTAAATATAATCCATCATAGTACAAATTTAAAATGTCAAAAAAGCATTTGACAAATTTCCATGTCCATTTATAATGAAAACTGTCAGCAAATTAAAAATAAAAAGTAAGTTCTTCAACGTGATAAAAGGCATGGCCAAAAATTTCATACATAACATTACATCTAAGGGTAAAAGACTGAAAGTTTTCTTTCAAAGATTGGGAACAAGTCAAGGATATGCTCTTATCACGTTATTAAACTATCCAGTGCAATAAGGCAGGAAAAAGAAATAAAAGACATACTGATTGGAAATGAAAAAAATAAACAGTTTCTCTTTGCAGAAGATCTATATAGACTAGGGAATTACAAAAAAGCTCTTAAGACTTATAAGGAGTTTAGCACGTTTGCTGGATGTAAGCTCACTATTCCAAAATTAATTTGTTTCTACACACTAGCAACAATTGGATTTGAATTTGTTTTAAAGAAACATTAATAATAGCACCCCCCAAATAAGTAATTAGGTATAAATTTAATAAAATATGTGTAGTATTTGCATACTGGATTATATGAAACACTGATAAAATAAAGGAAAGAAGATGCAAATAAATGAGCAACAGTGTGTTCTTGAATCAGAACATTTGATATTAAGATGTCATTTCTCTACCAATTGATCCACAAATTCAATGCAGTTCTAATCAAAATCACATGTTTTGTAGATATCAATGACCTGTTTCTGAAATTTATATGGACAGGCAAAGTAGTGAGAAAGGCCAAAATGATTTTTATAAAGGTCAAAGTTGGAGGACTCATACAATGTGATTTGACAGCTTACTATAGAGCTGTAGTAATCAAGACTGTGTGATATTGGTATAGATATACATATTGATAAACTGAACATAAAAGAGAGTCCAAAAATGGCCTACAAAACGTGTTTAAATTGATTTTTGACAAAAATCTAAAAATATTCAATAAAGAAAAGATAATCTTTCCAAAAATTTTGTTGATACTATTAAATACTTACATGCCAAAAAAAATTAACCTTGACTCATGCCTCAGTGTATACAAAAATTAACACAAAACCAATCATAGACATAAATTCAACATGTAAACATACAAATGTTCTAGGAAATAGACAAGAGAAAGTCTCTGTGACCTTAACTCAAGCAAAAAGTTCTTAGATAAAATACCAGATGCACAAACCGTAAAGGAAAAAGTAACAAATCTAACTCTCTTGAAAGTTAAAACTCTTTCTCTTAAAAACAGACAAATAAGATAATTGAAAACAAATCATAAGGTAGAGAAGAAATATCTGTAAATCACATATGTGACAAAAACTCAAATCCAAAATATATTTAAAAAATTTTCAAAACTCAAAAAATAAGAAAACAAAGAATCTAATTAACAAATTTGCAAAAGATTTGGAGATACTGTTTCCCAGAGTAAACAAATGCCAAAGTGCATGCAAAAAGCAATTGCAAAGCTTATCGGTATCATTAGTCATTAGGGAAAATGTAATTTAAGACCATAATAACACACCACAAACATCTATTAAAATGACTATTTAAAAAATAAGAGGAAAACACCTCATAGTATCTCAAGTACCAGCAAAAATGTAGAGCAACTTGAACTCTCATACAATGCTAGTAGGAGTGAAAGATGTTACAGTCACTTTGTAAATCAGTCTGGCAGTTTCTTTATGACTCAGCAATCCAACTCCTGGGTATTTACCCAAATGAAATGAAAATATATCTTCACACAAAAACCTGTATATAGATGTTTTATAGCAACTTTAATTGTGGTCACGGAGAACTGAAAATTATCCAAACTGTGCACAAACTGTAGAACTTTCATATAATGGAATCTTACTCAGCAACAAAAACTGACAACTACTAGTATGTATACAACTGCTAGTATGTATACAATAAGATGGACAAATCTTAAATGCATTATGCTAACTAAAAGAAGCCATTTGAATGGCTACATATTATGTGATCCATTTACATGACAATATGGAAAAGGCAGAATTATACATAACAAAACATGGCAGTGTTTGCTTAGTTTTAGGAAGGGTAGAAGAGGGGTTAGCAATAAAGGAGACCGACATCATGATGCTGCTTCATATCTTGATTGTGGTAGTGTCTGTTCTTCCTGGCAGCTTTTTGGATGTACTTTTTAAACATGGTACTCTGCAATTTCCTGATAATATCCCTTTATATGTAATCACTTTTTAGTCATATTGTTGGTATCCAGGGAATCTTTTGATCTGCACAGTAGTACATTGGTTCTGGGATATTTTCTTGTCTTTTTTTTTTTTTTTTTTTTCTCCCTCTTTTCCTTTGATTCTCTTTCGAAGCTCTTATTATTCAAATATCAGACTTCCTGGATGCTCTCTATTGTTTTTTCTTTCTCTCTCTCTCTTTTAAATCTTTGTGTTTCATTGCATTTTCAGAGACATTCCCTTGAACTTTCTTCAGAAGTTTCAATTCAGCTTTTCACCCTTTTAATTTCCATGAGGTTTTCTCCTCGTTGGTTATTTATTTATTTTTTTAAGTATGCTGGTTTTGTTTTATGGTTAGAGAATTTTCTTTTATCTGTCTGAGGCTATAATTTTTTTTCCCCACCTGCATTGTCTCTGAATCTATTGTATCATGTCTTTTGTTTATTTTGGTCCCCTTTTTATCTTTAAGAGTGATGCACCAAAAAAAAAAAAAAAAAAAAAGAAAAGCCGACTAAAAGCTTTATAGGTAGGTGAGCCTTGTTGATTGGCATACTTCCCTAGTGGGTGACCAGAGGACAAGTTGTTTTTACTGTTAGGGATCCCTATATGCTATTATCTGGAGGTATTTTTTTTGAGATCATTCTTTTTTTTCTAGAAAACTATGTTCAGTTTCCTATCTGGAGGTGTTTATGACTTGTCTACTTGCTTTTGAGGGCAGAACTGGGAAACTTAGCCAAAAAGCCCACCATTCAGGTTGTAGTCTCACTTTATCACTGTTTTTACTTCTGTGTCTCATCTCAGCTCCCCTCTGCCTAGTAGCCCTCAGTTTCTCCAGAGAATAAATGTCTAATCTCCTGGTCGGTGGACTTTGTCATGTGGAGGAAGAGAAATAGACCCCTGGATGCACAGCAAAGATGCAAGAGACCTGGGATTCCAAACACTTATTTGTTAACAGTTGTGTCTCACCCCATGATTTCAGCTTTAAACCTTACCCTCTCTCCTCCTCTTTACATCCTTAAAACTTCTAAGTGCTCAGCCTCTCCAGTTCGCTGTGGAAAAAACAGTTTGTTTCCTGTCATTATTGTCTTTTGTCAACCAATATTTTGGTTGTAAATTTCTCCACTGTATTAAATCATTTGCTTCTTTCTGACAAATATTGCTTACAAAATTGTGTTGCAGTCTCTTTTCTGTTGTTGTCTCCTCTCTCACTTTCCTTGTTCTTGTTGTATAATACTCTTTTTAATGTTTCTGTCATCAATTTAATGTATTTGGATACAAGCAATTTTTAATAGCAACTAAAAATATTTGTCCTCTGTTATTATGTGCAATAATCTTCTTAAAGGAAAAAAAACCTAGAGACACAGTCACATTTGTTCCATTTCTTATAAAGCTTAGATGTTATTTTTAGTTATAAATAAATATGTACTATGAGGCATATTCTGTTACGTCATTCACATGGGCTTGAGTCATGGGGATGCCAGCAGACAAGAATTTGAAAACATCCACCCACCTAACTATAATTCTTCCTTGAGCTTTTCAAGACTGAAGTCAAATGTCACATCTTCCATGATGCCTTCACTGATAATTCTGGGTAAAGTTTGCTATTTTTCTCTTTATGTTTTTGCACATCTAAACCTCTTATTATAGTGTTTTTTACATTGTTCTATAAACATTTATTTAGGGGAGTATCTTCCACAGTGGACTGGAACTTTGCAAATTTAGAATCATGTCTTATGCTCTTTTGTATTACTTTTGCCTTCTATGTGTATATATATATATATATATATGTATATATATATATATATATATTTTTTTTTTGTGAGACAGAGTATCGGTCTGTCGCCCAGGCTGGAGTGCAGTGGCGTGATCTCGGCTCATTCCAAGTTCCACCTCCCAGGTTCACGCCATTCTCCTGCCTCAGCCTCCCGAGTAGCTGGGACTACAGGTGCCTGCCACCACGCCCTGCTAATTTTTTGTATTTTTAGTAGAGACAGGGTTTCACCGTGTTAGCCAGGATGGTCTCGATCTCCTGACCTCGTGATCCGCCCACCTTGGCCTCCCAAAGTGCTGGGATTACAGGCGTAAGCTACCACGCCCCACCTTGCCTTCTATATTATTATAGCCACAGATGTGTTTGCTAAAGAATAAAGGTCTCTAACGCCCATTTAATATGACTATTTCCTCCCTGCATAGTAGATAATACTGTGAATAGGTTGGGGGATATCTGCTGGGGGGATTATAAACTAATTAGTATGCCAAAAATTAAATCAGTATCTGTCATGTGTTTGATAGAAGATATACTCAAGCAGACAAGATATGATTATTGCCACGAACAGCTAACAGTCCGGTTAGTTGAATTTTTCTAATTATTTTAACCATAGGTTGCCAAAACCAGTACTAATTTTTTGAACTGATTTAAGATCCAGAAATTTCAACATGTCATAGAGGAATCCTTCAGAATTGAAACATTAATAATAGACTGATTATTTCAGTGTGTGTATGTGTCTGTGTGTGTGTGTGTTGTTTGTATGTGTAAGAGAAGGGTGATTCATTTGGCTTAAGCAAAAAGTATAATGTGAAAGCACTAAGATTTCTTTTCCCAGCCTCAACTTGATACAAACGGATGAACAATTTACCATCTTATTTTCAGCTTTGGAAACAATACCAAATATTATTATTATTGTTGTCGTTACTAATTATGAATTATAAAGAGACTCGCTTTCAAACTATGGTCATTTCTCAGCAACAAAAGAATAAAGAAAAATAAAGTGATTCTACCAAGAAGCTGACAAAATTGGTGATGCTTATCTAAACATTATCTGCCCTACTAATTTTACAGATTTCTAGCTTTAGGGCACTCTGATGTATATAAATCAATTTTTTTTCAAAAAGATTAAGTTAGAAGGTAGTCATTACAATTAAGCTTGTATTATGCTCCGCAAAAGGATTCACTAAAGGACACATTCAAATAAGGAGACATGTATTTCAAGTATTTGCTTACAGGTTACTAAATAAGAAATCTGAGGCTGGGCAATCAGGGAAATTAAAGATTAAATGCCATTGGATGTCCAGTGAAGATTAATATCTGTGAAATAATACAAAAATTTGATTTACAAACATACTTATAATAACCCATCAAATGAGATTGTCATGGCTGAGAGGATACCTTTGATTTTTATTTTCATTTCTTCTGATCAGAGTTCCTTAGATTTAACTGACACAAAATTTTGTACCTTGAAGTGATGCCACGAATTGTGGGTGTTGGTATATCACTTGGAGTGTCTTCCACAGTGGTGATTTGGGTTCCATTGCTTTTCACGCAGGCATATATTGTGCAGACTTCAACCTGCAAACATTAGTTTAGAAAAAATAAATGCAACCATTTTTGAAATACTTACTAACAATAGTCTGAATCCCACCTTCCCTCATTTCACATGAATCTCTTGTATTTCTCTATAGCCTCTTGAGGTTTAATCAATATTCATTTTTGATGTTAACTGACTCCAAAGGAATGAGCTCAGAGGAAGGTACAGAATTGGGATCAAGACAATTGATTTAGTAATGCGAATGATGATGTTTACTCTCTGGTTGCAACTATTCACAAAGAGAAAGATACATTAATCTACTCAAGAGCATAGTCAAGGAATGGAAGATGCCCAAGTGACAGTTTGCAAGCATAATAGGTTATCACTGCTCACTGTTCTCTAAATCTATAACTAAGTAGTGTAATGATGGTATCTTCTAGAAGTCTTGACACTGTAAAACAAATAGCCTAAATGCTAATGTCTAATGGAGGAAAAATGAGGCCTAGAGAAGCCTTCCAATATGGCTGAGGTATTTTATATCCATTTGTTCCAGATGCAATTGTATTTTTACCTTAATCACAGCAGAAAATCATCATTCATCCCTTTAATTCTGCCACCTAATCTGAATAAAAACCGAGGAGGGTGGAATAACTGAAGATTAGAAATGGGGTTCATCAAGCATTAGTCACACAAAAGGAACACGTTAACCAAGAGGGAGGAGAGAGAAATGAATATGCAAAAGATTGGGAACATCTACAAAGCGATATCATTCTGCTCTCAATTAAAGGATAAACCAAAGAGAAACTGTACTTTTTACAGTGCTAATTTACTTTAAGCATCTAATATATAAATGGAGAAGGCAAGCTAGGTACTGATGAATCTTAAACATTAATTCCGAGCTTTTATGTGAAACAGTTCTCTGTTCCTTTGGTGGTTGAGGAAAGGCAAATGGGATTCTTGTATTTACTAGATATGCTATTTTATTCATAGGGTACCTAAATGTTAGTTGAGGCATATGTTCATAATGCTGTATGAGTTGTGTTACTTATTGATGCCATATAGTCTTTTGAGGTATTAATAGTGGATATTTAAACACTATCAAGGGCCTACATTCTGAGCATGTCCAATTAAATCTGAAATAAAGGCAGATGAACTTAAAATATAATGCTGTAATATAATTAATGAAAATGAACTTTATACATGTTGGAAAAATTTGATTCTATGATACATAATGAGATAACTCAGAATCAATTCAACGGAATTTATTTTGTATCTAATATGTGCCAAATATTATAATGGATATATGCACAAATAATCGTACTGATTCCTCATAACTCCATTTAAACAAATTTGCAGAGAAGCCAGGGAATATTGTCAAGCTGGTGAGATTTGGGATATCTGAGCTGTTCTCCACTGTACCCTACTGGCTTCTCATCTAAGTGTTAAACATCACTTTAAGCTCTAAACTACTTAGGTATATTCAAATGTTTCTCCAGAAAACATTTCTTTTGATTCCTTGGTCAAAGGAAAATGACCAATGACTACTGCTCGTAGCCAGATGATTATATATGTTTTAACCTCAAATGTTAGAGAAATGTGCCAATATTTTTTTATTCTTACTAATGTTAACATTCCAAGTCTCCATTTTGGGACCTATTTCTAGTGCTAAAACTATACTGTATAACATGTGAATGAAACACAAATATAAAGCTTACCGTATTTATATTAAAAAGAGGTAAAACTGAATAAAAATGAAATTATTATTTCTTTGTAAAAGGGACATATAAAGGGATTATTCAAAAAGTAGATACTTGGCTGGGTGCAGTGGCTCACACCTGTAATTCCAGCACTGTGGGAAGCTTAGGCAGGCGGATCACCTGAGGTCAGGAGTTTGATACCAGCCTGGTCAACATGGTGAAACCCTGTCTCTACTGAAAATACACACAAAAGAATAACCTGGTGTGGTGGTGGGCACCTGGAATCCTAGGTACTTGGGAGGCTGAGGCACGAGAATCTCTTGATTCCAGGAGGCAGAGGTTGCAGTGAGCCGAGATCGTGCCAATGCACTCCAATGTGGGTGACAAGAGTGAGACTCTGTCTCAAAAAAAAAAAAAAAAAAAAAAAGTACATACTTGAGTGTGTTACGTGCTTTAAAATCAATAGCTATTTTACAGATGGGGTTAGCATAGAGAACCTTAATTCTAAAGTATTAGGCATTCCATTTAAATGCTTATTTTAAATGAAACTAAATCACCTTTGACATCGTAATGAAAATCACTGAAATTTGATGTTCAAATTTCCAGAAATGCAACAGCTATATCAAGTACAGTATTCTTGGACTGCAAAAAGCTTCACAAAAAATATAGTAATCAGGAATAAGAATATCTTAGGCACTAATAACAAAATTCTATTATTGGATTCTACTTTGGTCTTTTGTATTTTCATCTGTTTCCACTCTCCTCAGGCTACCAGAAGAGGAGGCTTTATACCTACTGGCTTGAGTTATTTATACCTGACGCAAACCAGTAGTGGTATAAATAAAGCCTTTTCCATAGAATAGGCCTTAAACACTTTTAAACGTTAACTCTTGATCCAGAGTCAGAAAGCTGAGCTGCACATGCATGCACAGCACACAGTGTTCTCACTTCTAGGTTGTGTGTTTCGAGTCTTGGTAAAGCAAATGAATAAGGTGCCTTTTGAAAACTCAGCTTTCCCGAACACTGGTCAAAAGAAGACAATACAGCAAATCCTCCATCACCTTCCTGTGTTAGCCTTTTTTATATAGCTATATTTCTAATTTATTTGGAGCATGATTTCTATTTTATAATTTGGCCTATGGTCTACCTGCATACATGGACTCACCATAAGAATCATGAACATAAACATCAGTCCACATATTCCATGCTAAGACAACTCAGGTAGTCTATGGGAATCATGGTGTGCAATGAAAACAAACCACTGCTTAAGAAAATCAGAGAGGACACAAATGGAAAAACATTCCATGCTCATGGATAGGAAGAATAAATATCATGAAAATGGCCATATTGCCCAAAGTAATTAATAGATTCAATGATATTCCCATTAAACTACCAATGACATTCTTCACAAAATTAGAAAAAACTACTTTAAAGTTCATATGGAACCAAAAAAGAGCCTGTATAGCCAAGACAATCATAAGCAAAAAGAACAAAGCTGGAGGCATCACACTACCTGACTTTAGGCTATACTACAAGGCTACAGTAACTAAAACAGCATGGTACTGGTACAAAAACAGACACGTGGACCAATGGAACGGAATAGAGAGCTCAGAAATAAGACTGCACATTTACCACTATCTGATCTTCGACAAACCTGACAAAAACAAGCAGTGGGGAAAGGATTCCCTATTTAATAAATGGTACTGGAAAAACTGGCTAGCCATATGCAGAAAATTGAAACTGGATCCCTTCCTTACATCTTATACAAAAAGTAACTCAAGATGGATTAAAGACTTAAATGTAAAACCCAAAACTATAAAAATCCTAGAAGAAAACCCAGGCAATACCATTCAGGACATAGGCACAGGCAAACATTTCATGACAAAAACATCAAAAACAATTGCAACAAAAGCAAAAATTGACAAATGGGATCTAATTAAACTAAAGAGCTTCTGCATAGCAACAGAAACTATCATCAGAGTGAACAGGCAACCTACAGAATGGGAGAACATTTTTGCAATCTATCCATCTGACAAAGGTTTAATATCTAGAATCTATAAGAAACTTAAACAAATTTGCAAGAAAAAACAACCCCATCAAAAAAAGTGGGCAAAGGATATGAACAGACACGTCTCCAAAGAAGAATTTATGCGGCCAACAAACATATAAAGCTTATTATATTTATATTAAAAAGAGGTAAAACTGAATAAAAATGAAATTATTATTTCTTTGTAAAAGGGACATATAAAGGGATTATTCAAAAAGTAGATACTTGGCTGGGTGCAGTGGCTCACACCTGTAATCCCAGCACTGTGGGAAGCTTAGGCAGGTGGATCACTTGAGGTCAGGAGTTTGATACCAGCCTGGTCAACATGGTGAAACCCTGTCTCTACTGAAAATACACACAAAAGAATAACCTGGTGTGGTGGTGGGCACCTGGAGCTCAACATAACTGATCATTAGAGAAATGCACATCAAAACCACAATGAGATACCATTTCATGCCAGTCAGAATGGTGATTATTAAAAAGTCAAGAAACAACAGATGCTGGTGAAGCTGTGGAGAAATAGAAGGGCTTTTACACTGTTGGTGGGAATGTAAATTAGTTCAACCATTGTGAAAGACAGTGTGGTGGGTCCTCAAAGACCTAGGACCAGAAACACCTTTAGACCCAGCCATCCCATTACTGGATATATACCCAAAGAAATATAAATCATTCTATTATGAAGATACATGCACATATATGTTCATTGCAGCACTATTAACAATAGCAATGACATGGAATCAACCCAAATGTCCATCAATTATAGACTGGATAAAGAAAATGTGGTACATATACACCATGGAATACCATGCAGCCATAAAAAGGAATGAGATCATGTCCTTTACAGGGACATAGATGGAGCTAGAAGCCATTATCCTCAGCAAACTAACACAGGAACAGAAAAACAAACATCACATGTTCTCACTTATAAGTAGGAGCTGTACAGTGAGAACACATGGACACAGCAAGGGGAACAACACACACTGGGGCCTGTTGGGGGGGCATCAGGGGAGGGAGATCATCAGAATAAATAGCTAATAATACATGTACAGGTAAATACCTGGTAGATGGGTTGTTAGGTGCAGCAAACCACCATGGCATACGTTTACCTAGGTAACAAACCTACATGTCCTGAACACATATCCAGGAACTTAAAATAAAATACATTTAAATGAAAAAAAAAAAGAAAAATAATTAATGTACCTTTCTTCTTTATTCAAAGATATTTTTATTTGGTTTTCTTAGGAAGCTAGGTCTGTGAGTCACAGTAGGGGAAACTAAAGTGTTGGTTGTAGCCAGATGATTATATGTCTTAACCTCAAATGTCAGGAAAAGGAGATGGAAACCTGAATGAGGTAGTACTATTAAATGGATAGAACCAGTAAAAAGTTTCTGTGGTCATATAAAATTTCTGTGCTTAATATCTTCTGAAAATTATCTTATGAAGCTCTTATGACTTTTGGAAGTAGCATAGTTTATTAAAAAATTTTGTAAATTGCAAGCTTTCTCTAAATGTGGGGTTTCTGAAATACTCTGATTTTTTTAATCACTCATTTGCACATTTAGCCTTGTTATCTTTTATGGCTTGGTACTCCAACAAGATTTCCAATTCGGTGAAGATAAGTTCCTTGTTTTATATGCCTTAGTATTCCCTATACTTTTTCTACTTTTAAGGCCAGTAGCCCCTGAAGAAGTCTATGAATTTGACTTCAAGTGATCAGTGCACTTTCTGAAATTATGTGTTAAATTTTGTCATACAAGTGCATAAATATTTTTCTAAGGCAGAGTACACTGACTTCATAAGATTCTCAAAGAAGTCCAAGGGCAAAAAATTTTAACCACAATTGCTCTCACATATGCGGAGAACATTGAACATTTTTTGAGTGATGAATAAATATATTTCTTTCACCTTCAGATAAAACCTTTTAATATTTTTTGTCTGCTATATTTTTTATATGTGTCTTCCTGTTGCATTCAGAATCACAGAATGCTAGAGGTGGCTAGAATGTTTGAAGACATCTAGTCCATTGCCCTTACAAAAGAGGAAATTGACACCAAGTGAAGTTTCATAACTTCTCTGGAGATATTAAATTAGTAAATAGGAGAAATGGGAAGAGAAAAAAACATCTCCACATTTACAAACTGATTCTGATTTTGATTTCAGTAAAAGATCCTGGGAAAAGGTAAGCTGCTTAACAAGATTTATTTAGAATACATGATTAGCTTCATTTTGCCAGTGAGAATTTCATCACCATCCTCATCACCATCGTTTTCCATGTTATCATTATCTTCTCTCCAGAGACTCACGTTTGCCTACAGCACACAGATTTAGTTCTGATCAATTTCCCTTCTCTCTTTTCCCTTCCCCACCAAAGAAATAATCTGTAACCAAGACAGAAGATATCCACTTGAAGACATAGCCTGGCATGTTTTATTTAACATATCCATAAGCCTAACCATCAAAAAACAATGTTCTAACCTGAATGTCATAGATAGTGAAGGGAGACAGGTCTCTCAGAATAAACGACCCAGGCACATTCATTCCAGTCTTGTAGAGCTTATTATTTACATAGATAGAATACTCAGTGACAACACCATTTGGGTTTGAAGGAGATGTCCAGATGACACGTACAGCTGTACTGTTGATGATGACAACCTCTGGAGGAAGCATGCCCTGAGGCTCTAGAATTAAAGGAAGAAACTGAATAAACTCCAGCTGTCTCTGAAAAAGCACATGTTAAGCTAAATGCAGATTAGTATTTAGGTTTAGCAAAGGGTTCCTCGCTTATCTGCTTTTCGCTGATGAAGTTATCACAGTCTGTAGTCCTCTGTAAATTGGCTTATTATACTCTCAGTTAGAAACCATAAGAATTGGTGGTAAAATGCTTTATACCACCAGCATAGTGCTAATCTTCAATACTATGTGACCAGTGGGATATGATGATAAATTATTCACCCATCTGCACCACTAACACTTATCTATTTTTTGTCTTTTTTCCATCCTTTCGCTCTATACCTTCAAGGTGCAGGGGAGGGAGGGAAGGAAATAAAATTTGCTCCTTGAGCAAAAAATAAAACTCAAATACAATGAGGCTGGTGGAACGTGAAAAATCATTTGATGTTACTAGCTTGTAACTCAAGCAATATGAAGCAATAATGCAATATTGTCATTATGTAAATGATTTTGAATGTTGATTACCATAGGTAATGATGAAATCTAACATAAGAAAAAAATCTTGCTTAGCGTTAAATTGCATAATTATTCAAGCATGTCAGAAATAACTATGCGAAGACCTATTTTTATCATAAGAACCCATCTTAACTAGTTGAAGAATTGTCCTTGTGATCTACCCTATTTTATAAACAAAAGGTGCCGACCTTTGGCACCACAAAGGGAAATGGGTTCCACACTTAAAGAGCTCTGCTAATGACCTGGAACACTTGCTTGGGAGGTAATGATATTATAATGTTTATAATGAGACTTTATAAAGCCAAAAAGATTAGAAAGACCATTCCAAACACATTTCAGATTCACAAGTTGCTTCCCTTGCTTCCTCCCCCTTGCTAACTGGCTTAGAAATGAGTCACAGGCAATTTTTCTCAGTGGCTGAACTTCCACCTACCATTTCTGGTGACTCAGGGAGGGCTCTCACTGTGTTTGGCTGTCGTTTTGAAAAACGCACTGCTTCTGAGGGCAAATCTTAAAAAAAAATGTTTCTAAATGTCACCATTTATTGATGTGAACTCAGCTCTAAAATAAGTATACACTGAAAAGAACAGGAACAAACCGGGCTAATATCTCATTATTAGAGCTTGTGCTTCTGTCTCAATGGGACTGCTTATTGATCTGCTACTGATGACAGTGAGCACTTAAGCATTTTAGCCTCCACCCCCTTCCCTCCCACACCGGAAATTTTATAATGGAGGGATGACTGATCTCAACCCCGGCAAGAATCAATCAATTCCGTTCGCATCTCTGAGGCAAATATCCTTTAGAATCTGGACTCACCCCCATCGCAAGTGGTTGCATGAAGTCCTGCACTGTTGATGATGTGGACTCCATTGAAGACAGAGATAAAGATCCAATACTCTGTGTTTGGCTTTAGGTGGCCAATGACATGAGAGTTTACATCTGGCAAGATTTTTAGAGAGTCGTTTGAGGTAGCAGAACTCCAGAAAAGTGTGTAATATTCAACTTCACCTTGTAGGTCTTGAACAGCTGTCAACAATAAATGCAGGACATGGTGAATGTAGCTGAGGCTTTCAGGGGGAAAAAAAATTCTATCATTAGCTTTCTAGAATGAGAAAGAAAAGAAGCTTAGAGAGCCTTTGTTTTGGAAATGTTAAAAAAAGCTTATGAGATCTCCTTTTTGGTGGTGCTGGTGGTGATAGTTTTTATTTTATTTATTTATTTTTGAGACAGAGTCTCGCTCTGTCACTCAGGCTGGAGTGCAGTGGTGCAATCTTGGCTCACTGCAGCCTTGACGTCTTGGGCTCAAGCGATCCTCCTGCTTCAGCCTTCCAAGTAGCTGGGACTACAGGCTCAGGCCATCACACTAGTTAATTTTTATCAGTGTTTTGTAGACACAGGGTCTTGCTATGTTTCCCAGGCTGGCCTCAAACTTCTGGCCTCAAGTGATTCACCCACCTCAGCCTCCCAGACTGTTGGGATTAGAGGTATGAACAACTGCATCTGGGCAGTTTTTATTTTTTAATAATTTGTTTTTTTTCCCAATCCCATAATTAATTGCAGTCTTATATAGGAATACGAGTCTTATAAAAGTCTCATCTTTTTAATTTCCTTTAAATATTTTAATTTTGCTACTTATAATTATTCAATGAATCATCAGAACTTTGATATAACACTTATGAAAGGAAACTAAGATGAAAATGAAAGTATACAATACATAGAACAACTTCTGCTCATAAGTAACATAATCCTAGAGAGAAGACTAGGCTAATACAAATAAGAGCATTTCCTGACACAGATCCTAGAGACATTTTTTAACTTGCTAACAACATTCGCTAACTGATACCTAGAAGGATGCTTAGAAAGATATCCTTTTATATACATTGTCAATGTAGCAGGGCTACATAGCATGCTCCCCTTAAGGACTGGCTCAGGATAATACTTAAATTTTTATCAGGGCTCTCATCCTTCTCTTCTAGTTAAACGTGTTTCTATAATGTAGAGAAGCCTTTAAAAGATACCAAAATCAATCACTAACTGTCTTGCAAATATAACTCATCAATTCTTCAACCCTTATCCTTTCAAAGACCAGTCTATTATTTTTTCTCCTCTTCCTCCCAATTTATCCATTCTTTTCCTTAGGCTCTGCTTCTCATTATCTGCCCACAATGATTCTTTAACAAGAGAACATGAAAACAGCCATATTTTCTTAGGTAGGAAGTATTATGCTGCTCTACTTACATCAATATTATTTTCAGAGACTTTTAAGCAGAAACGATTACCTTTGTTTGTTAGGATGGGGGTGGAGTGTTGGCTTACAAGCCTTCTGAAATTTCATGTCAAATTATGCATCAAAAATTGCTCAGGCCGGGCACAGTGGCTGACACCTGTAATCCCAGTACTTTATGAGGCTGAGATCACTTGAGCTCAGGAGTTCGAGACCAGCCTGGGAAACATGGCAATACCCCATCTTTACATGAAACACAAAAACTAACCAGGTGTGATGGCACACACCTGTAGTCCCAGCTACTCAGGAAGCTGAGGCAGTAGGATGGCTTGAGCTCAGGAGGCAGAGGTTGTGGTGAGCTGAGATCGTGCCACTGCACTCCAGGCTGGACAACAGAATGAGACCATGTCTCAGGAAAAAAAAAAAGAAGAAAAGTTAAACAGCATTAGTCCAAGGATTGGGAGGAAAAAGTGGCATTTCTCCTTATGGCTATTGAAGTCCAATTTCACTTATATGTGAGATCCCAGCATATGGCCATATAAAGTAATATAGCTTTGAGAATAGTATGTTTCTTTAAAGGACCCCTTTACATTAAAGTCTTGGTGATTTTGCATAAAAACTGAATACTAGGTTTTTCTTTTTGTTTTTCCTAAATACACTACTGCTTTCACTTTAGCTCTAGAAATAGTTAAAAGGGTATGATGTGCCAGTGTAGTTGGAAGAGTTTGTATTGGAAGACCTTTAGCAATTAATTTGGAAAATTCTGGGTTTTGCAGTGTTTCTTTCCTCTGATGTCACAAAAATGTAAGCACATGCAATAATGAGGTCATTATTGATCATCGGCAGGAACTGACTATTAAAATCCCTTAACATTTTCCTGAATGATAATATTCGTCAAGTACAGCAAAGCCATGGGTGTAGTGAGTGCAAACGTTTCTTCTGTTACTAGCATCATTTTCTACTGGCTCACAGCATTACTTATTACTCATTAATTTGTGGCTGCTATGGTATAATGCAAAGTGTACTAGATTTGTAGTTTATGTTGAATTTTAGTTTGTTAAGTGAGCAGGCTGATTATAAAGTCAAGCCCTAAAGATATAATATTAATGAAATGCTTTCAAACTTCACTTACATATATAAATTAATTTCACTTGGGTTATTAAATGTGCCTGTTATCTGCACTATCAAGTTCCAATTAATATACCTATACCTATGTAGATATATTAAATATATTTCCACTAGCACAAGTTCAAGATGAGCAAAGATCACATGTCAATGTCTGGATGAGACCCCATTAAATGTCCTTTCTTAGCCATGCACCGTATGCCAATCCCTCTGAAACAGAACAGAACCTAGGACAACAGGAAAAGACGGTGATTCCGTTCCATTGTTTATGTCTTACTGCATGATATGGAGGCTCTTGAGAACAGAAACAGGCAGCATTTCTGGGTAACAAGTACCGGATTTCTGGCCTATTCTCCCTGTTTCCAACATTTGCTTCAACACTTGTTTCTCCACTCATGTTTGGACTTGGGAGTCCAAAACATAGAAAAATATAGAAACACATACAATTTTATACATGTTCCTGGTTATCACATGAGAAGTTCTGGGAGCAGTACATGCATAGAAGCATCTTTTTCATTGCTCAAATAAGGTCTTTAAACTTTGATGTACTCTTCCTAAGTCAGTGAACCATCTAAGAAACAGAAGATACATCCTCAGTTCAATAGACCAGCACAAAATTAAAGGCTGATGACCTTGATTTTACCTCTGAGAGAGGAAGGCTATTAACATGGAAACAGCTGAATGAAGAGGCAAGTAAATTTCACCCTCCCTGTCTATTGAGAAAAGCTGGGTCTGAATGTGTCTCTCCTTTTTTAAATAGAAAAACATAAGTTACAAGGCTTCTTCCTACCATAAGACAAGGGAAATCTTGTCTAGAACCTTCCAAGGCAGAAGTTTTGTGTATATTACTTCTATGACAATGGGATGGAGGTTTTATAAAATATTTGCATGGTGTACCAAAAATAAAAAAGGGACATTACTTTATGAAAAAGAAGCCTCTATGAAGTAGGTTTGTAAAATCATAAAAAGACAGCCACAAAGATAGAGATGTAAAGGGGTCTGCCTTAAATAAGAAAGGAAAGCAAGGAAACATGTAAAGCAATGGCAGAATTAAAATGTACGTTGAAAGCAGAAATGAGCAGAGTTAAAAATGCACAATATCAAAGAATTAACAGGAAAATGACAAGGAAATCAGTGAAAGTCAAAATTATAGACATTGAGAACAGAAAAAGTCTAATTACCTTAAAAATAAATGCAATAAATAATTATGGATATGAAATGCCCCAATAAACCTTACCCAAAATGACTTATGTCTACAAACTGAATAGACTAATACAGTTTTCTCCAAAATAATCACAATATATCCAAACATAGACATATCATGGAATATTGGAACATTTTAAAGGTAAACCAAAAATTAGGAACATTTATAAAGGAGAAAAAAATCAGATAAGCTTCAGACTTCTTATGTGGAACGTCAAATGTTGAAAGACAATGGAACAATTTCAACAAGTTTTGAGGGGAAATAGTTTAATCCAAAAATTTTTATACACATTTAAATGGTTACTTATGTGTAAAAACAACAGACATACTTTCTTATTTAGGCAAATTTAGAGAATGTGCAAAGATGAGAGAAATACTTTCTTATATCACCAAACATTTAGAGAACATAAAACTAATTAATTGATTTTTTTTAAGTTTCATGATAAAACTATCCAATAATCTTCTTCAGAAGACAGAAAGATTAATCAAGATCCAGAATTCAAGATTGGGAAAGTTTAAGAATTGCTGATAAGTACTGAAGCTATTTAGAGAAAATAGTTGCATAAAAAAATTATAACAAAAATATTAATAATAATAATAAACTGAACATTGAAAACAGCAGATGAGAAAGGCAAGAAAAGTAACAGCATATTAAGTTCTTTATTATACATAAAATAGAATGGCATGAAAAAATAGAGAAAGACATTAGTAACCATTAATATCATTAATACCATTTAAACTTTAAAATATAGTATGGAAGATAAAAGCTATCTTCTGTAATCTGAAGGCAAAGATTTCTAGAACTCCCTAATACCAACAATTTTCTCTTCTTGTCAAATAATTGAACTACATTTTCTAGGCCCCATGCATCTGGACTGAGATGTGAAGGAGCAATTGGCCGTCTCTGAGGGTCTAGTTTTCCCATCTAAGGTAGGACTCTAAGGCCCTGGGGAATGGTGGATTCACTAGATGGAAAAAGCCTGTCTTTAATTGACACATAGGAGTTTAAAAAGGGCAACATAATAATAGCAGGGGACTTCAATACTCCACTGACAGTACTAGACAGGTCATCAAGACAGAAAGTCAACAAAGAAAACAATGGACTTAAAGTATACCCTAGAACAAATAGACTTAACAGATATTTGTAAAACATTCTACCCCAAAACTGCAGAATATACATTCTACTCATCAGCACATGGAACATTCTCCAAGATAGTCCATATGATAAGCCACAAAGAGTCTCAACAAATTTAAGAAAATTAAAATCATATCAAGTACTCTTTCAGATCACAGTGGAATAAAATTGGAAATCAACTCCAATAAGAACACTCAAAATGATGCCAATACATGGAAATTAAATAATCTGCTCCTGAATGATCGTTGGGTCAACAATGAAATCAAGAAGAAAATTAGAAATTATTTGAACTGAATGATAATAGTGATACAACCTATCAAAACTTCTTGGATATAACAAAAGCAGTGTTAAGAGGAAAGTTCATAGTCTTAAATGCCTATATCAAAAAGTCAGAAAGACCACAAATAGACAATCTAAGGTCACACCTCAAGGAACTAGAGAAACAAGTACAAACTAAACCCAAACCCAGCAGAAGAAAACAAATAACCAAAATCAAAGCAGAACTAAATGCAATTGAAACAAACAACCAAAACAGTACAAAAGATAAATGAAATAAAGACCTGGTTCTTGGAAAAGATAAATACAATTGACAGACCATGTAGGAAGATTAACCAAGAAAAGAAGAGAGAAGATCCAAAAAAGCTCAATTAGAAATAAAACAGGAGACATTACAACTGATACCACAGAAATACAAAAGATCATTCAAGGCTACTGTGAACACCTTTATGCAAATAAACTAGAAAACGTAGATAAACTCCTGGAAATATACAACTCTCCTAGATTAAACCAGGAAGTAATAGAAACTCTGAACAGACCAATAACAAGCAGTGAGATTGAAATGGTAATTATCACGTTACCAACAAAAAAAGTCCAGGACCAGACAGATTCACAGCTGAATTCTATCAGATGTTCAAAGAAGAATGGGTACCAATCATATGGACACTATTCCAAAAGATATAGAAAGAAGAAACACTCCTTACATCATTCTTTGAAGCCAACATCATTCTAATACCAAAAACAGGAAAGGACATGACAAAAAAGAAAACTACAGACCAATATCCCTGATGAACATAGATGCAGAAATCCTTAACAAAATACTAGATAACCAAATCCAACAGCATATCAGAAAGACAATTCACCACGATCAAGTAGGTTTCATACCAGGGATGCAGGGATGGTTTAACATATGCAAGTCAATAAATGTGATACACCCCATAAACAGAATTGAAAACAAAAATCACATGATCATCTCAATCAATGCAGAGAAAGCCTTTGACAAAATCCAGCATCCCTTTATAATTAAAACCCTCAGCAAAATAGGCATAGAAAGGACATACTTTAATGTAATAAAAGTCATCTATGACAAACGCACAGCTAACATTATACTGAATGGGGAAAAGTGGCAAGCTGTATTAGTCTGTTCTCATGCTGCTGATAGAGACATACCTGAGATTGGGCAATTTACAAAAGAAAGAGGTTTAATGGACTCACAGTTCCGCATGGCTGGGGATGCCTCACAATCATGGCAGAAGGTGAAAGGCACATCTCACATGGTGGCAGACAAGAAATGAGAGCTTGTGAAGGGAAACTCCCCTTTATAAAACCATCAGATCTCATCAGACTTATTCACTGTCACAAGAATAGCATGGAAAAGACCCGCCCCCATGATTCAATGATCTCCCACTGGGTCCCTCCCATAACACATGGGAATTCTGGGAGCTAAAATTCAAGATGAGATTTAGGTGGGGACACAGCCAAACCATATCATGCTGCCCTGGTCCCTCCCAGATCTCATGTCTTTACATTTCAAAGCCAATCATGCCTTCCCCACAGTCTCCCACAGCCTTAACTCATTTCAGCATTAACTGAAAAGTCCACAGACCAAAGTCTCATCTGAGACAAGGCAAGTCCCTGCTGCCTATGAGCCTGTAAAATCAAAAGCAAGTTAGTTACTTCCTAGAAACAATGGGGGTACAGGCATTGGGTAAATACAGCTGTTCCAAATGGGAGAAATTGGCCAAAACAAAAGGGCTACAGGCCCCAACGCAAGTCCAAAATCAAGCAGGGAAGTCAAATCTTAAAGCTCCAAAATGATCTCTTTTGAATCCATGTCTCACATCCAGCTCATGCTGATGCAAGAGGTGGGTTCCCATGGTCTTGGGCAGCTCTGCACCTGTGGCTTTACAGGGTACAGCTTCCCTCCTGGCTGCTTTCACAGGTTGGCATTGTCTGTGCTTTTCCAGGTGCACAGTGCAAGCTGTTGGTGGATCTACTATTCTAGGGTCTAGAGGACAGTGGCCCTCTTCTTACAGTAGCACTAGGCAGTGCCCCAGTGAGGACTCAGTGTGGAGGCACCCACTGCACTTTTCCCTTTTGCGCTGCCCCAACATAGGTTTTCCATGAGTGCCTGCCCCTGCAGCAAACTTCTATCTGGATATCCAGGTGTTTCCATACATACTTTAAAATCTAGGTGGAGGTTCCCAAACCTCAAATCTTGACTTCTGTGCACTGGTAGGCTCAACACCATGTGGAAGCTGCCAGGTCTTGGGGGTTGCACCCTCTGAAGCCATGGCCCAAGCTCTACATTGGGGCCTTTCCTCCATGGCTGGAGCCACTGAGAAACAGGGCACCAAGTCCTTAGGCTGCACACAGCATGGGAACCCTGGGTCTGGCCCTTGATACCACTTTTTCCTCCTAGGCCTCTGGGCCTGTGTTGGTCGCAGCTGTCATGAAGACCTCTGACATGCCCTGGAGACATTTTCCCCATTGTCTTGGGGATTAACATTTGGCTCCTCATTACTTAGGTAAATTATGTAAATTTCTGCAGCTGTCTTGAATTTCTTTTCAGAAAATGGGACTTTCTTTGCTATCACATTGTCAGGCTGCAAATTTTCTGAACTTTTATGCTCTGCTTCCCTTATAAAACTGAATACCTTTAACAGCACCCAAGTCACCTCTTGAATGTTTTGCTACTTAGAAATTTTTTCTGCCAGATACCCTAAATCATCTCTCTCAAGTTCATAGTTCCACAAATCTCTAGGGCAGGGGCAAAATGCTGCCAGTCTCTTTGCTAAAACATAACAAGAGTCACCTTTGTTCCAGTTCCCAAGAAGTTCCTCATCTCCATCTGAGACCACCTCAGACTGGATTTCATTGTCCACATCATTATTAGCATTTTGGTCAAAGCCATTCAACAAATCTTTAGGGAGTTCCAAACTTTCCCACATTTTCCTGTCTTCTTCTGAGTCCTCCAAACTGTTCCAACCTCTGCCTGTTACCCAATTCCAAAGTTGTTTCCACATTTTTGGCTATCTTTTCAGCAGCATACCACTTTACTGGTGCCAACTTACTGTATTAGTCTGTTCTCATGCTGCTGATAAAGACATACTGGAGATTGGGCAATTTACAAAAGAAAGGCTTACTGGGCTCATAGTTCCACATGGCTTGGGAGGCCTTACAATCACGGTGGAAGGTGAAAGGCACATCTCACACGGCGGTAGACAAGAAAAGAGAGTTTGCGCAGGGAAACTCCCCTTTATAAAACCATCGGATCTCATTAGACTTATTAACTATCATGAGAATAGCATAGGAAAGACCCACCCTATGATTCAATTATCTCCCACTGGGTCCCTCCCACAACATGTGGGCATTATGGGAGCTACAATTCAAGATGAGATTTGGGTGGGGATACAGCCAAACCATATCAAAAGCATTCCCCCTGAGACCTGGAACAAGACAAGGATGCCTACTTTCACCACTTTTATTCAACATACTGAAGCAGCATCATTGTCTGGGGTAAATATCCATGGTTCGTCATCTCATGCCAGGGAAATCAAGGATGCAGGCACACAGTAAGTTTCAGAGTGGAGGTTTAATAGGCAAAAGAAAGAGAAAAGAGAATAGCTCTCTCTTCTGCAGAGAAAGAAGGGCTCCCAGATGGGTCTTCCAGTCCACAGCAAAGCGCATGGAGCTTTATAGACTGGCTTGAGGAGGCAGTGCCTGATTTACATAGGGCCTAAAGATTGATTGGACCGTGTGTGCCATTTACATAGTGCATGAATAACCTGGTCACCCCATCCTAATCTTTTATTATGCAGATGGGTTCTCTACCTGGCCAGCGCCATGTTGTCTGTTTCTTACTGTACATGGGCTTGACAAAGAAAAGGGCAGATGGAGCCACTATGTTGAACATGCCTTGCCCCCAGGTAGCCTTTTTCTGTTGGTGCAGCTGCTGGCATTCACCCATGCAAGCTTCCAGCTTGCTTATCTATGTCTGCAGTTCAATTTAATGGCCGATCTTTGTTAGAAAAGAGATAATTTGGGGGTTGCTGCTCTTCATTAAAAGGAAAACCTTATTGAGGACTCTCTTACCCTCCCTATCTGCCTAATTTCTTTTTAACTCCTATATCAATAGTATGTAAATCCTAGCCAAAGCAATCAGACAAGAGAAAAAAATATAGGGCATCCAAATAGCTAAAGAGGAAGTCCAACCGTTGCTGTTTTCTGATGACATGATTGTGTACCCAGAAAACCCTAGAGACATTTGGATGGCTAAAGAGTCACCCAAAAACCCTCTAAAACTGTTAAATAAATTCAGCAAAGTTTTGGGATATAAAATTAATGTACACAAATCAGTAGCACTGTTATACACAAAGAGCTACCAAGCTGAGAATCAAATCAATAACTTAACCCCTTTTATAATAACTGCAAAAATAAAAAGTAAAATACTTAGGAATCTACCTAACCAAGGAGGTGAAAGACCTCTACAAGGAAAACTATAAAATGCTGCTGAAAGAAACCATAGATGACACAAATGAAAACAAATCCCATATACATGGATGGGTAGAATCAATACTGTGAAAATGATCATACTGCCAAAAGCAATCTGCAAATTCAATGCAATTCCCATCAAATTACCATCAACACAATTCCCATCAATGCAATTCCCATCAAAATACCACCATCATTCTTCACAGAACTAGAAAAAAATCCTAAAATTCATATGTAATCAAAAAAGAACTCACATAGCCAAAGCAAGACTATGCTAAAAGGACAAATCTGGAGGTAACACATCACCTGACCTCAAACTATACTAAAAGGCCATAGTCACAAAAACAGTATGGTACTGGTATAAAAATAGGCATATAGACCAATGAAACAAAATAGAGAACTCAGAAATAAAGCCAAATATTTACAGCCAACTGATCTTTGACAAAAGAAACAAAAACATAAAGTGGGTAAAGGACAACCTATTCAACAAATGGTGCTGGCATAATTTGCAAGCCACATGTAGAAGAATGAAACTGGATCCTCATCTCTCACCTTGTACAAAAATCAACTCAAGATGGATCAAAGACTTAAATCTAAAACCTGAAACCATAAAAATTCTAGAAGATAACATTGGAAAAATCCTTCTAAACATTAGTTTAGGCAAAGACTTCGTGACAAAGAACCTAAAAGCAAATGCAACAAAAAGAAAGATAAATAGATGGAACTTAATGAAACTAAAAAGCTTCTGCACAGCAAAAGAAATAACCAGCAGAGTAAATAGACAACCCACAGAATGGGAGACAGTCTTAAAAATCTTTACTTCTGACAAAGGACTAATATCCAGAATCTACAAGCAACTCAAACAAATTAGCAAGAAAAATACAAACAATCCCATCAAAAAGTGGGCTAAAGACATGAATAGACAATTCTCAAAAGAAGAATGGCCAAGAAACGCGCAAATGGCCAACAAACATATGAAAAATACTCAACATCACTAATGATCAGGGAAATGCAAATAAAAACCACAATGTGATACCATCTTACTTCTGCAAGAATGGCCATAATCAAAAAACCAAAAAATAATAGACCTTGGCATAGATGTGATACAAAGAACACATTTTTACACTTGGTGGGAACGTAAACTAGTACAACCACTATGAAAAATAGTGTGGAGATTCCTTAAAGAACTAAAAGTAGATTTACCATTTGATTCATCAATCCTACTCCTGGGTATCTACCAAGAGGAAAAGAAGTCATTATATGAAAAGATACTTACACATGCATGTTTATAGCAGCACAGTTCACAATTGTGAAAACATGGAACCAGCCCAAACGCCCATCAATCAATGAGTGGATAAAGAAAATTTGGTGTGTGTGTGTGTGTGTGTGTGTGTGTGTGTATCAGCCATTCAAAGGAACAAAATAATGGCATTTGCAGAAACCTTGATGGAACTGGAGACCATTATTCTAAGTGAAGTAACTCAGGAATGAAAAACCAAACATCATATGTTCTCACTCATAAGTGAGAGCTAAACTGTAAGGATGCAAAGGCATAAGAATGATACAATGGACTTTGGGCACTCGGGGGAGTGGGTGGAAGGGAGGCAATGGATAAAAGACTATCCATTGGGTACAGTGTACACTGCTTGGGTGATGGGTGCACCAAAATCTCAAAAATCACCACTAAAGAACTTATTCGTGTACAAATAAGTAAATAAACAAATTAAAAAGGGATAAGGAAGAGATACAGCTATAGCTTAGATTTTTGGTTTTGGTTTCTGGGTGAATCCCATTAAATAAGATAGAAAACATGGAATTATGGGATGAGATTTTGAAACTTGTTTCATTTGAGACTTCTTGAGTTTGAAGTGTGTCAACAGAAGAGGTTCATAAATTTGAAAAGGAGAGCTTTACTTCTCATAAAGGGTTGCAGCCTGCAGGATGGCCATTCAGACAGCCTGGAAGCATATGGTAGCCTTGAGCCAGAAGCCAGAAAAGATTCTTCAAGGGAGGAGCAACAGGAATTTATGCTGAGTGGGGTGACTGAATATACATATTCAATAAGCCTCAGGAAGAGTCATGAGTATTTATGAAAGGAGAAACATGCACATGTGCAATTGACTTTTACATCCCCTGGTGCATCCCACGTATAAAAATGGCAGCATTAGCACAATCTGAGGGTGGAGTTTTCAGCCCTCTGACATCAAGCAGTGAAGAAAAGGACATGAAGACCCTGACTGCAGATTCTCCGTAGACTGGCCATGACAACTCTGTGGCCAGAGGTCTCTCATCAGTTAGTAGAAGAGGGGCAGCATCAGGTGGTTGGTTGATATCAGTGGTGGAATCTTTTGAAAGGGCTGGTTTCTGCTTAGTGCTTAGGGAAGTAACCCTAATGGTGTATATCCAGGGAGGGGTGACTGACTTCCCATCCCACTGTAGCCAAGAACTCAGTTTTCAAGGTTGCTCTGGTGTCCCCTTGGCCAAGTGGGGATCCACTCAGATGGTTGTTGGAGCTTAGGATTTTGTTATCTTTCAAGTGTTTCTGTGGCAACTAGGTGAACTTAAAAACTAAAATGTGAATGTTTGAGTTACAGTTATACAATATGGAGTTAAGGCTTGTACTTGCTTGTATTTGATGCAATAGAAAGAAATTGGGATTTCCTGTGAGATTATGTTAAATATGTGTATATTGGGATATATTTTCTTAGATATTCTAATCCTATTATGTATGATGCATATTTTGTGGACCACATAAATGTATCTGAGCAGGTATTGCCCTACTTGTGGGAATATCAAGTTAATCTCTGATATGGTTAGGTCCCATGTCCCCACCCAAATCTCATCTTAAATTGTAATCCCCATAATACCCATGTGTCAAGGGCAGGACCTGGTGGGAGGTGATTGGATCACGGGGGTGGTTTCCCCCACGCTGTTCTCGTGATAGTGAGTGAGTTCTCGCAAGATCTGATGGTTTCATAAGTGTTTGACAGTTCCTCCTATGTGCGCATTCTCTCTCTCACCTATCTCGCATGTCGTCTCTTTACCTTCTGCCATGATCGTAAGTTTCCTGAGGCCTTTCCAGACATGCAGAACTGTGGGTCAATTCAACCTTTTTCCTTTATAAATTACTCAGTCTTGCATATTTCCCTATAGCAATGTGAGAACAGACTATTACAATCTCAGTGAGCTGAAAAAGGTTGTAACCTTTGGATAAGAGCTTTGCTACTAAATGTTATTTTTAGTTGCAATCTCCAATCCTTGGTCAGAAATTTGATCTTAGCTGGAGCAAATTCTCAAAAATAGAACAGGCTCCTCTCCTTTATAATGAATTCCTAAATAATTTTAACAGTGGTTAGATATGTATTAGTCTGCTCGGGCTGCCTTAACAAAATATTAAAGGCTGGGTGGCTTGAACAACAGAAACTTATTTCTCACAATCTGGAGGCTAGAGGTTCGTGATCAAGGCGCCAGCAAATTTAGTTTCTGCTGAGGGCTCTTTCCCTGGCTTTTGGAGAGCAACTTTCTAGCTGCTGAGTTTTCCCATGATTTTCCTCTGTGATGAGAGAAAGGGAGAGAAGGGGTTGGGGGAGAGACAGAGAGAAAGATCAAGCGAGCCTGTGTGCTAACTTATGAAATCGAGGTCCCACTCTTACAATCTCATTTAACCTTAATTACGGTTGACCCTTGAACAACACAACAACACAGGTGTGAACTGCTTGGGTCCATTTATAAGGGGATTTTTTTCAACCAAACAAGAATTGAAAATATAGTATTCTCAGCTGGCATGGTGGCTGTAGCCTGTAATCCCAGCACTTTGGAAGGCCGAGGCGGGCGGATCACGAGGTCAGGAGATTGAGACCTTCCTGGCTAACACAGTGAAACCCCGTCTCTACTAAAAATACAAAAAATCAGCCAGGCGTGGTGGGATGTGCCTGTAGTCCCAGCTACTTGGGAGGCTGAGGCAGGAGAATTGCTTGAACCCAGGAGGTGGAGGTTGCAGTGAGCCGAGATCACACCACTGCACTCCAGCCTGAGTGACAGAGTGAGACTCCATCTCCAAAAAAAATAAAGTAGTATTCTCCCATGCAAAACTCGTGTAGAAGGCCAACTTTTCATATACATGGATTCTGCATGGCTGACTGCCAGACTTGAGTATGCACAGCTTTGGTGTACTTAGGGGGCAGTCCTGGAACCAATCGCCTGCATATACCAAGGGATGACTGTATTTCTTTAGAGGCCCCATCTCCAAATACAGCTACACTGAGAATTAGGGCTTTAGTCCATAACAGATGCGCTAGTTAAAAGTTATCCTGCAACAGCAAGTAGATTGTGCTTCTTACATGGCCTTAAATTATTGCCATGGTTCCCAGCAAAGGGGGATCAAGAGTTTATATCACCACCAAACCTCATGTGACCTCCAGTGTACTAGTTTTGGAAGATGAGGCCTAGTTGGAGGTGTTTGTTTCATGGGGCCAGATTCTCATGAATGGCTTGGTGTCTTGCTCTGGCAAGGCTGGGTTAGTTTTTGAAGAAATGAATTAGTTCCCTCAAGAGTGGGTTTTTAGAAAGCCGGACGTCCCTTGGATTTTGCATCTTTGCACATGTCCACTCACCTTTTGAACTTCTCTGTTATGTTTTGATGCATCACAAAAGCCCTCACCAGAAACCAAGTAAATACTACAGCCATGCTTCTTGTACAGTCTGCAGAATCATGAGCTAAGCAAAACTCTTTTCCTTATTAACTTCCCAGCCTCAGGTATTCTGTTATAACAACACAAACAGACCAAGACAATTATCAATGTCAATTATGTCTTCTAGATTTTTAACATCTACGTTAGAGGTCAGCAAGCTATGTTCCATGAGCTAAATCTGGCCTGTTGGCCTAGTGTGGCCCACCCCCTGCAAGCTAAGAATGGTTTGTACATTTATTTGATTGGGGGAAAAAACCAAAAGAAAAAAAGTATTTCATGACATGTGAGAATTATTAGGTTGGCGCAAAGTAGTTGTGGTTTTTGCCATTACTTCAATGGCGAAAACGACAATTACTTTTGTGCCAACCTAATATATGAAAATCACATCTCAATGTCCAAAATAAAGTTTTATTGGAACATGGCCATGCTTATTTAAAAATCAAAATCACCTTATTGCTGTTTATGTGCTCCAGTGGCAAATTTGAGTTAAGACAGAGACTGTATGGGCTTCAAAGTCTAACATTATACATATTTGACACTTTACAAAAAAAGTTTGTTGTACTGATTCAGATCAATTATAGTAAATCATTTCATTTATTAGATCTCTTAATTTATTTGTCTAGGACTAAATTCTTCAGACATCTCACATTAGCAGGCTCATTTTGGAAGGTAATGTTGCTCAAATGTAAAAACCTGGAGGGACCTTATTAAGCTGATTTTATGATGGAAGTCTTGATCTTGCTCGCAGAATCTCCAAATTAGAGTCCAATTTTCCAAGTTCTATGGTGCAGGGCTCTGCGTCACCAACTAAGTAGCTCTTGGAAAATTTGAGCTTATCAAAACTGCTCTTGAGAAAATTCTTTACTCTGCCTGAGGGTACTACTGCTGACATGAAGTGGAAAGATTAACTTCTTGGGCAATAATCCTTCAAGTCAGCCTCCTTAGTTTTCTGAGCAGCATATCTCCTGTCTTGTCTCTAGTTTACCCATCCGTCAAAACCAAACACCTGCACTTTGGAAACTCCAGAGCTTCTTTAGTCTCTCATAGTGTTCCAGCTTCTATCAGGGGCCTGCCAGAGAAAACTGTATTTAAAGGAGACAGTATAATAGATATATTAATTATTCATCATTTTATATTTAGTTAAAAAAGAGGATAGCTAATTTCTACTTTTAAGGTAAATTGATATGGGCAAACAGGGAATGAGTTAGTTAGCGAAGCTGGTGAAACCTAAAATCTCCAAAATACAATAGCTTAAATAAAATCCATGTTAATTTGTATCTCATGTAATAGCTTCAAAGTGATCAAAACAGACTGTGCTCCATGTGGTCACTTAAGAACCCAGGAACTTTCTCTTATGGGGATTTTGGATCTCTTTGGGTGTTGTACACGACTGCATAGTTGAACCTGAGAACATGATCATGTCCTCATTCCAGTCCAGGGGAAGGGCTAAAAGAGAACAAGTAGGCACACACCCAGTGTTTTCTGGTTAATACCCAAAAAGATGCAGATCGTCTTTCACTTTCTATTGACACAAACACATACTACTGGTATTTCACCTGGCCATGACTAATTGCAAGGGAGGTTAGTAAATGCAGTTTCTAGATAAGGGACAAGGCTAGCACTAAAAGAAAAAGGGGAGAATGGATGCCATGCAATAGTTAGTAGTTTTCGCTTTTTTTTTTTTTTTTTGAGACAGAGTCTCACTCTGTCACCAGGCTGGAGTGCAGTGGCACGATCTCGGCTCACTGCAACCTCCATCTCCCAGGTACAAGCGAGTCTCCTGCCTCAGTCTCCTGACTAGCTGGGACTACAGGCACGCACCACCACACCCGGCTAATTTTTGTATTTTTAGTAGAGATGGAGTTTCACCATGTTGGCCAGGATGGTCTCGATCTCCTGACCTCATTATCTGCCCACCTCGGCCTCCCAAAGTGCTGGGATTACAGGCATGAGCCATGGAACCCAGCCTAAGTTTTCAACATTTTAACTAGATTTTTAGATTTCTATATTTTAGCCAAGTCAGGTAATTATAAAATAATATATATTCTTTATGCATCTTCAACTCACTGTAGAAATGCTTTTATCTCCTTTGTAGGGACATGGATGAAGGTGGAAACCATCATTCTCAGCAAACTATAGCAAGGACAAAAAACCAAACACCGCATGTTCTCACTCATAGTTGGGAATTGAACAATGAGAACACTAGGACACAGGAAGAGGAACATCACACACCGGGGCCTGTCGTGGAGTGGGGGGAGGGCGGAGGGATAACATTAGGAGAGATACCTAATGTAAATGACGAGTTAATGGGTGCAGCACACCAACATGGCACATGTTTACATATGTAACAAACCTGCACGTTGTGCAGATGTACCCTAGAACTTAAAGTATAATAATAATAAAAAAAAATGCTTTTATCTGAATAGTCTTGCAAAATCAACTTCCAAGCTTTTACTAGACATGGCTTCCCCTTTTATATATTGTATAAAATGTTATTGAAAGGACCATGCACATTTTAGAAATAGAATAATACTTTGTATTACAAATACTAGGTGATTACTAATTGTTAAACATATATTATTTCATTTAGTCCTTAACAGATTTCAGGGCAGTTATTATCTTCATATTTCAGATTAGAAAACTGGAACTCAGGTTAAATTCTAGGTCATAGTGCCAAAACATATTGGAACTGGGATTCAAATTTAAGTATCCCTGATCCCAAAGTCTATTTTAAGACTATTTATTCATATGGCTGCATACAATGTTGGCTGTTGTCATTTTTGTAATTAGAAGAATTTGAAACCTTGAGTACAGATGGAATCACCAACAAGAGAACAGGAGTATGATAGGAAGACTCAGGAAAGAACTTTGAGAAACATCTTTATTTAGGGATGAGAAGAAGTAGTTGGTGAGAAGAGGGGAGTAATGATTATTGGGGAAGAATTATAGTCAGTAAGGGATCATTCACAGTGCTGGATACAAGAGGAACACAGTAGGATGGCATTGAGAAGAGAGTTTTGAAACGGGTCATTAGGTGATAACTAATGACTTTAAGAAAACCATGTAGAGTACAAGAGAAGAGAGACAGATTACAACAGGTGTACAAGTGACTGAGAAGGAAGACAATGGAAAAGTCAGATGTGGTCTCTTCTATTTGATAACTAAAGTGATGGAAAAGAGAACAGAGGAACAAGGTGAGGCAACAATGGTAGATGCTTTTTAGAAGAGATGAGATTTGGAATTATTTACAGATATTGCCACCTTAATCAGATAAATTCAGGCAAAGTCAGATATTCTTCTAGCTATCAAACCTGGTAGTTTCTGATTAAGAGATCAGGATGAGACAAATGCTTTTTCTGTGGTTTTAAACTTGCCCTCTTAATGATGATACCCTCATACTTTATGAATTTTCCAGAGAGTTCACTGAGTGCTCAGGACAGAGAAAGTGATAAATGTATCTGTAAGGAAGGAAGGAAAATAGGAAGAAAGAGAGAGAGAGAGAGAGGGTAGAAGAAGAGAAATAGACAAATGGCCGGGCATGGTCCCTTATGGCTGTAATTTCAGCACTTTAGGAGGCCAAGGAGAGAGGATCACTTGAGCCCATTAATTTGAGACTAGCCTAAGCAACATAGGGAGAACCCGTCTCTACAAAAACATTTTTTAAAAGGAAATAGAGAAAGAAGGAAGATGGAAAAAAAGAGGAAGGAGAGAGCAAGACCAGGAGGATTATGATACAAGATATGAACATCTGCAGGTTGGGGTGAGCTCTTGACAGACAGTAAAGTAGACAATATTTTGATGATTTTTCATTTCCTCTTTTACAAAGCATTGCCCTCTCACTCCCTCCAGTGTTTTACTGCTCTTTTCTCACCACCACTGACTTCCTTAGTGAATCAGCTTCAAAGGAGGCACTATCTCTCCACTGTACTCCCTTTGGTAGGCATTTTCTTATTTTGCCTTCTATTTTAGACTGAGCAGTCAAAATGAGAAGGATCCTTTTAAATCCTTCTTGTTAAAGTGCTAATGACTGTTAAGGCTAAACGCATGAGAAATAGAAAATTTGATGCCTGAGTCCTAAGTTTGAGTTTGGGAACTGGTACTTTCTATAATTTTTGGTAAGTTACTATGGGCTGGTTTCTATCTCATTGTGCTTCTCTGAGGATTGTATAAATAATTTAAGTGAGGTATTTTTCAAATACAAAAACTGTGATTTTTCAAAATTACAATATAATTTATCTTTGGTGTATTTTGTTTAGGGCAAAATATTTTGTGTTATCATATAAAGCAGGGATAAACATCACCTGTCTATTGGGACCAGGAAAATGGGGACTGGGTCAGATTTTTAGGGCATGATCTGTCTAAAGGGGAAGCCAGTTCCAGCTGATAGTTTCCTTCCAGAAATGTGGGTATTGTTTCACCCCATCATTTGACTTGTCAAGTGAATCCTCAAATCATCTTTATGTATAATTCTTAAATGTTTGCAAATATTATTTTTTCAAATACTGTAGTTCAAAAACAGTGTATGGAAGCTGGAAGAGGAAGGAAATATGGCCACTGTGTTGCCAATTTGCAACATCTGCCTTCCGAAAATGAACTGAAGTAACACAGGGATGCTTTTATCTCACATATCATGTATGTGATACTAATGTTTAAAACTGGCCCTTCAAAAGTTTTTAATAACTTATACATGTCAATCTGTGATTGATAAAAATTTACCAGAAACATTTTGCTACCAAAATGATGTGTACATGGGGAGGGTCATAATAGACAAAGACCATGCTTTAAAATATATATATATACATTGGAAGGTGATTTTTAATAAGCAAATATTTATAAATTTAAAACATGATTTTCCACTGCAAAGTATTTTAAATCTATAGTTTGTTGCCTTTGAGCATATTAGGCTGTATGCCATGTTTTTCCTATCCAATCAAGACAACAATTTAAAATTAAAATTGCAAAAAATAGGCCACCTTTCACAGAGCATCGACTAGTTAATTTACTTAAGATAGCAAGTTGCACAAAAGAAGAAAATGATAATGCAACAAGCTTTCGCAAGACTGACCCTCTTCTGAGAGTTAACCTTTGTGCTCACAAATAGTTATCTGAAAAATTTCCAAGGTATGAATGGAAATAACAGCAGATTGCATTACCTACATCCCGAAGGTCAGAGGTTCAGATTACCAAGGTAATGAAACTTCAGTGAGCTGCTTCAGATCTATTAGGTTTGTCAGTTTTTATAAGCACAGTTACTTCAGGAATGCAATTATAACATGAAGGACCTATATTGGTGGAAATTCACCAGCCGGATCTTAACAAAAGTATTCAAATGTCAGATGAGGGGGGAGAGCCTACCTTTATGAGTAGGCTTTTAAGATGAATCAGTTAGTGAGGTGGAGTAGAGAGCAAGAGGGAGATGAATGGAAATATGCCTTAAAACACATCCCCAGATAAAAACTTTGTATTTTTCCCAGAGGTGTTTCAGAGGGTAGCCATAAGCATCAATTAACTTATATTATTCCATTAAAATGGTTTAAGAGGTCCCAATACAAGTGTCACAGATCATTAGAAACCTGCAGCCTTATAAAAACCAGAGAAAGACAGTTTTCTTTTGTAAAGATGGATTATTTTGTAGAAACACAGATAAACCTAACCTACTGATTTAATTTATAATTGATATCCTCGATTCTGGCTTTAATTCACAATTGATATCACTCAGGTGTCCTAAATGGAGCATCTCTCTTCTTAAGCTGTAACCAAACTCAAGGCTGATCCAGTGTAACCAAAATCACATGGTTACATTGCCCAACCAGTAGTGATTTTTCATCTTTTTATATCATCAATAGATGATTACCCCAGTGAGCAGAGTGTTCTTTCATAAATAAAATGTTTTGAGTGGGTCTTTCCTGATCAGGTATTTCTCAATATTTGGTATTATTCTGACAAGTTTTGATGAAACTATTTGCCGGATCTCAAGTTATACCTATAAGACTGATTTTAATACATATTCTCATGGTAGATTCAGGGTTTTTTTTCCTGAGAGTCATCAGGGATTGACACAAATTAACAGATCACAACAAATTAACATGTTAATACTACCCTACTGACCAAGTAACTGTGAAATTTCAGTTACTGTGGTTTGTAACGTTGCAGGAACAGATTAGATTACTCTGTGAACTCTTCCAAATGCCTGTTAAAAAAGTGTTCCCAGCAGGTCCAGGGTCGACCCTGCATTATTTAAGTGAATCCAGTGGTGATGTCTAGGCTTCCTTTTACTGGATCAAGCTGGAATTCTGTCCATAGCCAGTCTGAAGATGATCCACTGGGAAGAATCTGTTCCATTATTGCAATCCAATTAAATGGTTCTTGCTAATGAGCGACGAGTTACAAGATATTAGGGCAGAGCTCTCTGAAGGAAGGTGAACAATAGTACACTGTATCCAATTAATACATGGACATGTCTATCACAACTGCCTGGTATGATAGAAATTACATTGTTCATGCAAAGGAAATGACAGAGGGAGAGCAGGAGGCCCAAGAAGAATGTCAAAGTAGGAGAGAGTTTGCATCTCAAGAATGGCACAGGGGCCCCAGGGTTTTAATGTGTCCATTTCTAATTTATTTGGGTACTAATAAAAATGGCCCTTCTAAAGTTTTCAATGACAGCCCTGTCAATCTGCAATTGGTAAAAATTTACCAGTAACACTTCACTATCAAAATGATGTGTACATGGGGGAGGTTCATAGTAAAGAAAGAATATGCTTTTAAAAATACACAAAGTGTTAACACAGGTATGAGAAGCTTACTTACTTGGTTTAGCCCACCTCACGTCGATGGCTGTGTGGTTAAGGACACTCGCAGTGAGATTGGCTCCTCTCTCTGGAAGACCAGCTAACGTTGTCACAGTCACTTCTCGGCTCGGTGTAAAACCCACACTGTTGTGTACGAAGAGCATATATTCATAGGTTGTAAACCTAAAATGTTGTTTTGTTAAAAAAAGTATATGAATTTCTACTTTACAGAAAATCTAACAAATAATTTCGTTTTTTCTTCACAAAATACAGGATTTCCTTCCACCCCTCTACAAAATACTGTTTTCTTTTCCTCCCTAGAAAATACATTATTTTATTTTCCTTCCTTACACAACACATATCATTAATTTTGTGACTTGCCAGCATAAACCAAAACATCAGGGAAATATTTTATTAGGAATGCTGAACAAATATTGCTATTGAAAACAAATGTGGTTTATCATTTTCTTATTCTTATTGTTTTCAGAAGTGGTGAGGATTACAGCTCAATTCAAGATGCAATTACAAATCAGGCAACCTGCCAGCTTTCTATCTGAATTTGATCCAGAGAGTTTTATGCTCTTCTTTTTGGAAACTCATCCATTTTCAAATATCAGAATCCCTCATCAACATTTTCTTCCGATACCTATGCTTCTTTCCCATAATCTCACTGCAGACAGATAAACCCCTAAATTAAATTGTAACTGTGACCAAAGTGTACAACATTCTCCCGCTGAGAGTTTTGCTACAGTGAGCTGTATTTTGCCATAGTGTGAACATATTTACTTGAGTCAATACAGTGGAAACCGAATATTACTTTGCAGAAGGCAAAAACTGACATGATGATGTGATATGAGGAGGACTTTCCAAGTCATTTATTAAATTGACTATAGAGTAAAGCCACCATTTTTTTTAAACCAATTTTGGGCAGAAGACCATCAGGCTTCCTTTGCTTGGTTCAGAACTACCTGTGTAAGGAAATGCTATAAACAGACACAGTCAGTCTATGAGTGGACAATAGCTTAGACTGAGATACTTGCTTAAACATGTAGTGCAACACACGACCATCCCAGAGGCATCCAGGACACAGGGCAAACACTAGCCTCAGATCATTACCTAATTTGGGTTTATTAGATGATCAAGGATACCTCATCTCCAGTGTAAGGTCCACAGTATTTGTCTCAATATGTCACAATCTCTGATTTGACGATGCAAAGGTGGTGGGGCATGGGTGGGTAGGTGCCATTTGCAGGATTGTGTTAAATAATTTGACCAAAATTATATCAGGATCCTCAGAGCATTTTACTGCCACCTAGGTAGAAGAAATCTGCTTGACTCATCCTGTTTCTTACTCATAGCCCGAAGATATATTTGCAGGTCTCTGCCTGAGCCACATTGAAGGGTGTTGCTCTATTGTAATTACAGGTAAAACTTAGTGACTTTTTGAGGCTATTTATCTATTTCTCCTAAATATGTGCTTGCATCAGATCTTCTACACCTCCCTGCTTTACCATCTCTTCTCAGGTGTTTATTGCCTCTTTTATTTCTGCTTTGTCTGCTGTAGTGGGTTGAACTGTATCTTTCAAAAAGATATTTTCAAGCCCAAGCCCCTGGTCCCTGTGAACACGACCTTATTGGAAGATAGGGTTTTTGCAGATGTAATCAAGTTAAGATGAGGACATACTGGATTAGGCAGCACCATAAATTCAATGCTGATGTCTTTGGAAGAAAAAAGAGAGAGAAATTTTATAGACACATGGATACACACAGGGAGGTGATGGCCATGTAAAAACAGAAACAGAAATTGGAGTTATGCTGTCACAAGCCAAGGATTTCCTAGGGCTACCAGAAATTGGAAGAGGCAAGAAAGGGTTCTTCTATAGAGCTTTGGAAGGGAGTCTGGTCCACAATACAAACTGGTTTGCAACTTCTTATATCCAGACCTGTGAGAGAATAAATTTCTGTTGTTTTAAGCCACCCAGTATGTGATATTTTGTTACTGCAGTCCTGGAAAATGAATACATATGCTTTTTAGCCAAGTGCTGAATAGTCCACATAATCCAGACAACTAAAAAATAATAATAGTTACTTAATAGCTGTCAGGCATTTTCTACAGATGTTAACCCATTCATTCCTCACAAAACTCTATAAGGTGCTATTATAATACCTATTTTGAAAATAAGAAAAACAAGGCTCAAAGAGATAAATAACTTGTCCAAGTCATTGAGATAATAAGTAGGAGGACTGAGATTCAAATATAGGCAGTCTGATTTCAGAGCCTGCTCTTTTAACCATGATGCTATACGGCCAACATAATAGTGATGATAATAATAATAGTAATAATAACAATCATAATGATAATCTGTTCTGTCCATACTTGGATGATGTCATATCACTAGGGCTTGAACTTTGCATTATTTTTCTAGCAGAGGGAATAGATTTTTGCTTACACATTCAAACAGTCTGGCCAAATTTCCTTTGCAACCAATAGTATGAATATGAAGGATGATGAGTCGGGGTTAAGAGGGTAGCAAGCCTATGACAATGGAATGAAATGAAGCTAATGGCTCACAAGGGAATTGAACCAGCGACCTTGGCTTCATTAGCTCTCTCCCTGGGTAAAATACTTATAATTATATTTTACTTCATAAAATGACTTAAAAGAAATGTAGCTAGAGTCTGGATACCTAGTCTCCTCTCCTATAATATGTAAATTTTTCTTCCACATGTCTATGCTATTATACAATTAATAATCTTTATGGATTTAAAGTGATACCATGTTTGTGGTTCTTTCCTACATGTGGAATTAACAATATCAGGTGGCGCTAAAATGGTTGATTGTAAATAAATTCTATAGGGCTTTAGTTTTTATAATACTTTAAGAGATTTCACAATAATTTAGTTATGGCGAAATACACAATTTACGTCTACAAAACTCAGGCCACATACATACACACAATTGCGATGCCTGTTTTCAAGGTGGTTCTAAAATTTTAGAGTAAGAGATGGCTTTAGAGTTTATCTGCTACAAATAATAAAGTGTCTGCTACATCATACAGATTAAACAAAAAACCCTGAGACCCTGAGAAACAAGTGGATTTGTGTAAGTTTGCACAACTAGTTAATAGGGGTAGCTGGACATAGGGTTTATTCATCTCCAATATTACACTATTTCCACTTTTTAAAAATTTAATTGAGAAATCAGTAGATATTTCATTTGAGGCCGTACATTTGTCTTTTGTACTTTAACTCTCATTGTTAAGTTAAATTTTTAAGGAAACAAGATTTTTTTTTTTTTTTTTTTTTTTGAGACGGAGTCTCGCTCTGTGCCCAGGCTGGAGTGCAGTGGCGCGATCTCAACTCACTGCAAACTCCGCCTCCCGGGTTCACGCCATTCTCCTGCCTCAGCCTTGAGAGTAACTGGGACTACAGGTGTCAGCCACCACTCCCAGCTTTTTTTTTTTTTTTAGTAGAGACGGGGTTTCATCGTGTTAGCCAGGATGGTCTCCATCTCCTGACCTTGTGAGCCGCCCGCCTCGGCCTCCCAAACTGCTGGGATTCCGTACAAGCGTGAGCCACCGCGCCCGGCCGAGGAAACAAGATCCTGAATCCTCTTAAATACTAAAATATACTGTTTTCATTTCATCTGAATTCCAATCTGTATTTAGTAAGAATATATACCTATGGCTTGTCTACATATATACGTTGATTCACATTTCACCACTTCATATCAAAAAAAGAATGTATTAGTTGGCTTGAAGTGGTTTTCCATTCACTCTATGTATATTGTTTTTCAAATGGACTTACGTGTTGATTGTTGATATTAAATGGGACATTCCATTTAATAAATGATAAAATAATACATTTTAAAACAAAAATGCTAGATCAATTAACATCATATACTTATGACAAAACTTATGTGTATCAATCAATTTCTTCTCTAAATACAAAGTGTGTTCTCTAGGCATGTCTTGAAAAATGTCCTTTTTAAACTCTGTAGGAAAAAACTTTTGCAATATAAGTATTCAAAGTAAGTGAATACTTATACTGAGTCTATGATGTAGCCAGTAAAACCAATTGTTTTTGGGTCCATTTAGGAATACTTGGACTATTACAATAGTTTTTCCCCCATTTGCTTGAGACCATCCTCCGGTCTCTCCCTCCTCCACTCCCCAAACAGCAAATTGTAAACTTTATTATGGTATAGACATGACTATGGTAATTTTCCTCATAAAAAATAATATGTGTTAAAATCTTACTTGTGGAACAATATTCATTTCAAGGTTCAGGTGTTATTACTCCAATGAATTAGAAAACTAGATTATGTTTAAATGATGCAGTTTTAATTTGTTTATTTACTGAATAGATAATTTTATAAATGAATGAATAGATGTTTCAGAGTTATTTAAGCACTCAGTCTCAAAAATTTCAGGTCACTTATATAATTTTTTAGGTTAGTGAGATAAAAATCTACCTGTCCAATAGAAAAAATATCTCTGCTGAAACTTAGCAAAGTGCTTTTAAAAATATATTGAAAACAAAGTATATTGCTTTTTCATATTTAATACATCATTCATTTATTTGTTCATTCATTTAATATTTATTGGATATTACCAATATGCCAGGTGTTAAAAATAATAAAATTGTTATCTGTCCACCTGGAGCCATAGTGTATATAAGATTTTACAGAAATATGTTTTTAAATGAGAACATCTAATTTATTCATTTATTCCTTATTCTTTGAATACGCATCAGATGAAGCATCTAATTTAACCATATCCAGCTGGGAAGTCTTCACGGAGGAGGTAACATTTGGGGCAGGTTTTGATAAGAAGTGGTATTTTATCCAGTGAAGACATTTGTCCAGGGCAAAATATGTGAAGGCTTGTATCTTGGAAGGGACTGATATATTGGGGGAAACCAAAATTCTTCAGGGCAGCTGCAGAATGCCTGGGGTTATTTTCATCAGAATTAAAAATGTGTCAACTTTATTGATGTCCTAACAGAATTCATGTGTTAATATTGTCACCAATATAAATCACGCTTCTGAAAATGCAGGTTATTTAGTTGCTTCTTCCACTAACTCTTCCTCATCTCTGCCACAACCCAAAGTATTTTTCAGTACACCATCACACAAGTGTGGATTTGAGAAATCTCATAAATCATACCTTTCCTTACATCTTCAAATCTTTTGTGGGAATAGCAAACAAAGAAAAATGAAATGCAATATTGTTTCCATTGCTTAAGTCTATAGCTATTAAAATTTTCAGCTGATGGTAGACACTTTAAAAAATCTATTTGTTGATTCTAAAAAGAGTATTGAAGATTTTTGCTTCAAAAATTGAAGAGTAATGTTTATCACACTTGAATATTTTTAATGTGAGACATTTTAGATTGTGAGTGAAACTTGAAGCTGTTATGTTTCTGTTGCTATCTATACCTACACTACCAGAATTGTCAGACCTAAGATAATTTTGCAGTAATTTCCATCTTTGTTCTATTTTGTCATCAACATGAGAAAGAAATACAGCCAATGAAAGTAGTTTTTCTGTTTTTTTATTCTAAGAAAACACTAGGGGAAAAAAACCTCCTATGACAAAACATATCCTTCTGGATTTAGAAGTTCATTTTTCATGAGTGATATAGTTTGGATATTTGTCCCCTCCAAATCTTATGTTGAAATGTGATCACCAATGTTGAATGTAGGCCCTAATGGGATGTGCTTGGATCATGGGGGTGAATCCCGTATGAATGGCTTGCTGTCATCCCTGTGGTAGTGAGTGAGCCCTCACAATATTAGCTCAGGGGAGAGCTGGTTGTTTAAGAGCATGGCATTCCTCCCAGCGCCCTCTTGCTCCCTCTCTTGCCATGTGACATACCTGCTCCCTTTTCACCTTCCACCACGGGTAAAAGCTCCCTGAAGCCTTCACCAGAGGAAGACGCTGGCACTAGGCTTCTTGTACAGCCTGCAGAACCATGAGCCAAGTAAACTTTTCTTTATAAATTATCCAGTCTCAGGTGTTTCTTTAGAGCATTGCAAAATGGGCTAATACAAGGAGGTAACACATAATATGATGACACAGAAAAGGACATCGTGTGGGGCATGTAAGGCATTGAAAAAAAAATCCAATGGGAAAAAACACTGTGACCAATTTAATTTGAAAGTGAAAGACATGTTTACTCCTTTTGAATTAAGTGCGTGGCTATGAGATGGCATACTAGTGTTGACAGAAGTTGGCTTTCATTCTTAGACTCAATTTTTATTCACATTCCCGTATTAAGGAATAAATTAACAGGATATATCTCATCTTGGTAGTCATGGGAGAAGCTTTCCTTTCACTTGCCCTTTCTATGTACAAAGTTAACTTCTTCACTTAATAGCTACAATCTGACATTATTTATATTATAGAAACACGTGTCATGGAACTGACCCAGTCTTTCATACTAGCAAAGATGAAGATGTCATCTATACACATTTAATCTCATTACAAAGAAGAGGAACAAAAGTTATGTTATTTTGAATATTATCCCCCACAGAAATGGCATCCTCTTTTAGGACTTGAAACATCTTTATTTTAGTAGGTTTAAAAATATATATGAAAATATATGTCAATAAGATTTAAACTTAGAATTTATGATATATTTAGCTTAAGCATTTACATCTTAAGTCTTACCCTTCTTTGAAAAATAAGACGAAAATGTGTTAATTTTGAATGTTTTAATTTAAATGTAATACAATTAGTGGATTCTCGAGGAATCACATAGAGGTCTCCATCCAAATTGTCATTGCAAAAAAAAAATACTCTGAGAAATGTATAAATAATTAAAAGGAATAGCAATTAGAACATACATTCCTTCATAAACTTAATGAAAGCTAATTTATAAATCTAAATTATAATCTGCAAGTCAATCTTTTCTCTATAATAGTAAAATAACCCTATTGTTTATTATAACTTGTTCTTCTTTAAATCCACAACGAAAAGGAGAACATGCTCATTGTATTCTTAGCAGTTTTATCTGATCACTTAGGAACCAAGGCAGTGTTGTTAGGTGCTGAAAATTGTAAGGGTAGATTGATGCTTAAAATAAGGGAGGTCGCCGCCCTCTTGTTAAACCCTGCCTGACTCACTTCGGCAGCTTCAGATGATAACAGCACGTTCACCAGATTTTCTAAGTGATGAAAATGTCAGGAAACCCAAAGTTATAGTTCCCCCAACAACCATAACTTGCTCACTTTGCAAGGAATTATTAAGGAAGAAAAGTTAGAAACTGACAAGCAGTATAAACCTGTAGTTATACGGAATTCGTGTCTACACAGGCAGAGCAAAATTCAATAATGAGGCAACTAGCTGTGCAATTTAGACAAAAATTACTCCTTACCTAAGATAATCATAAGAGCAAAAAGTATTTTTGTTAGAATTAAATTATCTGGATAATTGACTTGAGACTGTTTTGTACATGTAGATATAAAAGAAAAAATAACTACTAGAATGATCTGAATTTCCAAATATAATGATGTTTTAAATTAAATTGGTGCTTTTCTATACGTTATAAACACATACTTAGCCAAAATAGACCACTTGAACTAGGAAATTGGCTTCAACTTATATTTACTGTCACAAATATATTCATAAAGAGATGTCTAGTGAATCTTAATTTTACTTTTTATATCAGGAGAAGTGCCATTTAAAAGCTGATTCTAAATGTAACTATGGTGATATTCAAGTCAAGATGGTAAGAAACACTTCAGTGCTCCTTTTATTTATGCAGACGTTAAGTTAAGAAGGAAATTGGGATGGTGGAATCTGGGGAGAATAGGAAATTACATAATCCTCCCAAAGATATTAGAATTCAATTAAAAACCCAAGAAAACATACCTGGCCAAACAAATAAATCAGCAAAACAAATATAGGCAAAGGAAGGGCCATGAAGGAACTGTAACACAGGTGTGAACCAACACATGATGAACACTCAGCTTCATCCCCCTCTGCAATTTGAGAGACCACTAGCTGACCAGCAGGAACAAGGAGCCCCGGATGTTGCCAAGGTGGCCAGTGGCACCATCTGACCAAACAAAATCACTTCCTTTAAAGAGAAAAATATCCTGCCCACCAGGGGATCAAGTTTTGGTTTTCTCTCATATTTGCAAGACACTCCCCCCTTGGGCTAAAGGCACTCCTAGCTTTTTATGGACTTACAAAGGGTAGAGGGCTAGAAAAAGAGATTCTTATAAAGACTCACGCCATTTACACTGAATGTTAAGAAGAAATGCTTTTTTTTTTTCTACAAGCTTAATGTAAGTTGTAGCTGTTATTTTAATAAATAAAAAAAATCTGTGCAAGTACTACCGGAAAAAAATGACATTTGGCATTATGAAACTAGTCAATATATCCCTTCAACACAATTTTGTTATCTGCACACTTCCCTTCCGGAAGCAGCTGTCATGGGTGTGTTTATGTCAATTCATGTTTCAATTTAAGTTGTGGAAATTCACTTTATTTTTTCCTGAAATCTTAGATTTGAACTTCTCATTAAGAATCCTTAGAGGAATCACTAAAAATTCATAACTAACTTCATGGCCTTGGTCCTAATTATTTAATAAGTTTTCATTTCTTGTATAAAGAAACAAAATTAACTTTTGGAAACTTATTCTTTGTTTTTGCTGAGTAGCTCATGGCTAAAACTCAGATTCAGTAATGTTAAAGAGTCAAGTTCTATTTATTTTTTGAAATAGTTATATTTAAGCACTTAAGAGTTCATAGGTCACAGGAAGCTACTATTTGAAATGACTTCTTTAGGCAGAATTGGTGACTTTGTAGATAACTCTGAGGACAGCAATTAATATATATATTAATTATATATATTAGTAATTATATATAATAATCAATATATAAATATATAATATATATTATTATATATAATTAATAATGTATATAATATATAAAAATACATATTATATCACACTCTCTATGGAGGGGGCGGGGGGAAGGGTTCCTCCACTAGATTATAAGTTCTTTGAGGTCAAGGGCTAAGATGTATTTATCTTTTGTTCGTTATCACAGTGCCTCAGCACACAGTAAGCACAAATAAGCAAAAATAAATGAATTTATTCTACTGAAGTGATAATCATATAGGGATGCCAAATTAAGTAAATAATGAATTAAAAGTAGTTGAGAATAGTATAATGAGCATTATAATTTAGGATAAGCAACATGGATCTGCTAGTAATTGACCAATCTTCACCTATAAAAGTGGCAGTTTCATATAGTTCATTCTGTTGCTTGATCAGATTTACGAGATGCCTCTCTCTGAGAATCTTACAAGAACTAGGATGCTTTCCCACCACAACTTTTTAAGAGGACAGGAGAATTTTCCTTAGTTTTGCCATTCCCCAGAGAGAAGAACACTACAGCTAATATTCCTAAGGTACAGAGAAGTGAATTAATTCTTGATTGAGCTAACCTATTTTTAAGTATTCAGGTGTAGGGCACTATGTGCTGCTATGTGCCAGACACCATGCTAGGAACTGAAGACAGAGTCACGAAGACCGCACCCCTACCTTATGGTAGATCTGATAATATAACGTGGTGTTTAGACAAGCAGTCAGGCCAGTACACTACAATGACAATAGTGATATGTTAGGGGATGTCCTATGGAAATGTTACAGAGGAGCTGAATCAGACCAGCAAGAGTGTTGGCAGGAAAGGCCTCCTAGAGGAAGAAACCTCCAGGCTAAGACGTGGCAGATGATCTAGTCAGGCAACGGGAAAAGGCAACTATGGGGAAAAGCTGAAGGAGCAAGTGTTGTATGTTGGAGGTACTGAATGCAATACAAATGTGGCTGGAATGCAGAGGCCTTGGTAAGAAAGGGATGGGAGACAAGGCTAGAATGGTAAACAGGGTTCAGACTACAGCTACCCAGTGGTGGGTCTAGAAAAATAATGACCCACATAGAAAAGTTACTGAAACATATGATCGAGGAGTTTTCATAAAATAACGTTCATGTTTTCTGAAATTTAATCACATTGCTTGAACTCATGAAGATTTAGAAGTCATTTAATTCTATAAAATCACCTCATTTTATGGACAACAAAAATGAAGCCCAGAGAAGTTAAGTGATTTTTAAGTAGTGAAGCTTTGTGGCCTAAAGTCACAAAGCTAGTTCTCTAGCACAGGATAAAGCAGAACCAGATCTCCTAACTCTCCCATGTAGCACCCTTTTCTACTGTCACCTATTAGCCTTTACTGAATGTCTTTGAACTCTAGATTGAATTCTTTCAAGTCCCAATCCTGTTCACTAATTTTTTTTTTTTGTGGACTGAATCAATAACTTACAATCAATTATAAGTCATTATAATTCATGTATAAGCCATTTCTAGAAATAGCAAGCATTCTACAAGTGCCCAGGAATTTTCCCCATTTTGTATGTGTTCAATATTTCCAAATTCTTCCATAACGTTTTATGTCTAGATAGAGCCGTGACAAAGGCAATAGGTTAAGGCTTGAACATCTACAAGTTCAACTTCAAAAGGCTTATTTTAAGCATGCAGTTAAGATGGAAAACATTAAACATGCTGACTGTTACAGCTGGGTGATTAATGCCACAGATAATAACCAAACATGTTTTATTGCATAACTGATAACACGCTCACACAATGAAGACACTGAGATACTTTGAACTATTCAACATGCCCAGAACTAAATGCCAGCATTTGTTTTTATAGTTTTTGTAATCTCACCTGCTAAGACCCTTATCTTCATAAAACCACTGAGTTCCTGAATAAATATTGTGCCACCGATTTAAATCTTCTGGGGGATTTGATGCAAGTGGCTGCTGGATTTTACGTCTCAGAAGCTCATATCTAAAGCAAAAGACAAGCAGGAACATCAGGATTATCTCAACTCATATTGAGATTACCAAAACTCAGGCTGTTTTGTGGCATGTGTGTGTGATATATGTGTGGAAGCATAAAGAATAACATCTTAAGTTTACAGTTACGTGGTTTTGTTTCAGATGAACATTTTTTTCTGGACCAAATTCCATATATTTAATATTTTGAAGAATCAGTTACATTCACATTTTACAATTATCTCCCAGAATGATAGCATTTTAGATTTCTTCTAAGTTAGATTTGCCAAATCTTTACTGCCAGTTTCACACAAAGTAGAAATACACAAAGCTTATCAAGTTAATGGTTTCCTATGACTATCAATACTTTATAAACAATGATAATATTATCAACTTTGTATTCTTGGCCAAGTATCAAGTTTGGGTGGTTGCAAAACCATTTCTGAATCACAGCTCTTTTCTTTCATCTTATCTGGATCCCTGACCACACTTCTCACAAGTTTCCGTACGCTAACAACATGCCAAAGAATTACTGTGTTAGCCTTAGAATTCTGAGGTACATTTGTGCAAATGTATCATATAGAACCTACATCAGGTTTGCCTAACATATAATAAAAGCATATGTTGAAAATGAAATGATGGATTATGTAGCGAATCCTTAGAGAATAGTGATTGTGGTTTCAAGGGTTTTTAGTTCTTCAAATTGATAAACTTTGATGTTTCCATAATAAGTTGAAGTGTACAGTATGATAGTGTATGAAAGTTATGAGTCAGGGGATATTCAATGCCAAATTAGTTCTATGTTCATATAGGAAAAAAAGCCTCCTTCATTTCCCTACTTCTTAGAGAGATAAGGACTATAGCAACATAAAAATCATAGTCACCTTCTCTTACCTCAAATTAGGTCCATTTGGCTTGGATGGTGGTTGCCAAGAAATCACAACATATGATTCACTTAGTGGAATCACAGACAATGGGCCAACATTCTGAGGTACGGTGGGGTGAGTGGTAACATAGGTAGGTAAACTCTCTGTGCACCCTCCAAGGTACCCATTACCCCCTGAGCAAGCAACAATGGTGACAGAATAATTAGTGAAAGGAATCAGATGAGTAACTTTTTGACTTAACACTGCGGAAGTCACATTGGTTATAGTGATGTGAGGGTCAGGCATGCGAATCTCATAGCTAAGTATGTCTCCGTTCTGGATGAGTGGGGGTTTCCAAGTGACCTGAAATGAAAGATAAACTTAGAATCAGTGTGATGATACAGGAATAGAGCAATTGAAGTTCACGAGGCCTAGAATTTTGCTCTTGTTTTCAGTTAAGTCATTTTCTAAATGGCTACATTCTCCTGAGGCCTTTGGACTAGACAGTAATGAAGGGTTTGAGATCAATTAGCAGTACTCCAGGAGCTAAGTGAAATGCTGTTTCCTGGGTTTGGCTTTCAGTCTTGCCACTTTCTACGACTGTCAGACTGATACACACCTTAGCGATTCATCGCCACTGTGGGTGTTCTGAAGGACACAGAGCAAACACATGGAGAAAATTCACACATCCACATGCTTCAATAGGGTTGCATAGGATTTGATGGTTTTCATGTTTATAACTCAATTAAATGAAACATCAGAACTCATTTCTTTGCACTGTTAGTGTGCCTGCCAAATAGGTCACTTTTTCTTGGAGGAAGGGAAAGAGAAATCATTATTCATATTTTCCGAAGATGCAAAATTGAGTTCCTGAATCTTATTTATATATAACTTAGCAATTAAAGCATTAATAGCACATCCTCTTCTCAGGGATAAGAAATGTATAGAAAGCTTTGAAAAAGGGAAGCCAAAGATGTTTGTGCTTAGCTAACATGTGGACTTGAGCATCAGAAGAAAGAACAACATTTTGTAATAGAATTCTAGAATGTCTGAAGTTTATTTTCTTTTCTGGCTAAACTCTACAGGAGCATAGTGGTAACACACTCATGTTCTTATGGGGAAAGAGATCCTAAAAAATGTGCACAGGCCATGACAAAAATCATTTATTTACATGTTATCCTGTTTCATCTCTTTTATTGGTACCTTCTAGTGCTCCTTATATAAATGCCAGGATATATATCTCATGTCCCAGCCTGTAAGCTTCTTCATAGCAGGGATAAACTGTACATTCACTTAGTACCATGTGCACAGAGGTGGAGTTCAGTTAGTAGTTAGAGTCATGTTTTGTTAGATTATATTTTTTTCCCTAGCATACAGTTATTTTGAAACTTTAAGAGACAGGTTTCTACAAGGTGACATATTTATATGTACATTTGTACCTCTATGCAAACCAAAGAGGAGCAATATAGAAATTAAAATGGAGAAGGACTGACCATAATTTTCTATCTTAAATCAAAGGGAAAAGGTTTCATCCAGGAAGACTATGACCTGAGATTTTTTAAAGAGTATTCTTACTAATAATTGGTGACAAAAGGGCTCTCACCACATGCTAGTTGGACAATTGCTTGATGATTACTTTGGTAATTTATAATTAACAATGGGCCAATATCTACCAAATTATACTACAGGGGATGAAATCATTGTGAATCTTAAAAAAACTTTTTGGAGAGTTCTAAGAAGAGAGGCTGGGATGAAGAGAAGTTTTAGATGTGTTCCTTATAAACATAGAAGATTTGCCTGGATGTGGGGAATATTTTTAAAACACCCTAAAACTAGCAAAGGTTGTAGCACAGATATAGGACGCTATTTGTTTTGGAGGTGCAATGCTGTCTGTGGACCCGAAAAATGAGTCAAGGTCAAACTCAGAGAGCTTCCTGGTATTTGTAACAGAAATGAAGAAAAGAAGACCTATCACAGCTAAATTCAACCTGACTAATCTGAAGAATACGGCTTTCTTGCCTCTTAGACCAGAATACTTTGAGAGTTCAGGTCAGAGCTTGGCAACACTTTAAACAATTAATACTTAGTCCTTGCCCATGCCTATGTCCTGAATGGTATTGCCTAGGTTTTCTTCTAGGGTTTTCATGGTTATAGGTCTAACATTTAAGTCTTTAATCCATCTTGAATTAATGTTTGTATAAGGTGTAAAAATACCAAAAATCACCTGGGTGTGGTAGCAGGTGCCTGTAATCCCAGCTACCTGGGAGGCTGAGGCAGGAGAATTGCTTGAACCAGGGAGGCGGAGGCTGTACTGAGCAGAGATTGCACCATTGAACTCCAGCCTGGGCAACAAGAGTGAAACTCCATCTCAATCAATCAATCAATCAATCAATTAATCAATGTGTCCAAGTTTTTTCTTTTTTTTTTTTTAAGACAGCGTCTCACTCTGTCACCCAGCCTGGAGTGCAGCGGTGCGATTTCAGCCCACTGCAACCTCCGCCTTCTGGGTTTGAGCGATTCTCCTGCTTCAGCCCCCTGAGTGGCTGGGAATATACGTGTGTGCTACCACGCCCGGCTAATTTTTGTAGTTTTAGTACAGAGGGGTTTTGCCATGTTGGCCAGGCTGGTCTCGAACTCCTGACCTCAGGTGATCCACCTGCCTTGGCCTCCCAAAGTACTGGGATCACCACGCCTGGCCCATGTCCAAGAATTTTAAGGAACCAGTTAACTAAATGTTGTATTCTATTCTTTTCTATGCTTAAGACCACATTTATTATTTTATGTGTGGTCAAAATATATGAGATTAAAACTTTCAGTTTGTTTAATTTCCTATGACCTTTTGTATATCCATTGTACATAAGAAAGATTATGAAATATTGTTGCATCCCTAAAAATTCAGACAAAAGAACATGTTATTGGCCTGAATAAGCAAGAAATGTGTTATTTAAAACAATAATATTACATTAAAACTTTTAAATAGAATTATAGTTTTGCACTGGAAATAAAATGTTTATTTCAGAGATGGCTTTCCTATCACAATGACTTCTTTTATTTGAGTGGTTCTTAATGATTTAGGTTTCCATTTTTTCTGTTTATTATAAGTCTTCAGAAAATAGGACAGCTAAATTGCTGGTTAAGTGTTTAAGGAACGATTGACTTCTAGCAGCTCTTTTACATCCCTGAAAAGTCTCTCTAAAAAAAAATCATGGCACCTTCAAAGTTCCCCATTTTAAGCAGAAACTTAGACATGCAGGTTAGTTGATTGGCTTCAGGCTTGAAAAGAGTAACACCCAAAAGCATAGTAAGCAACTTCCTCACTTCTTTAACTCCATCAAACTATTTTTAAGAACTTTATGAATAAGAGCATTTATAAAGATTGATATATGGGTTAAGAATGGACTAAGAGATGATAAATGTCTCAAAGCGGTGTGGCTTTAGGCAAAACATTTAACATCTCCAGGCCTTGGAACCCTCATGTCTAATGTGATGAGACAATCCTTGCCATCATGTGTAGACATAAGATTGCATAATTCTAAGAGTATTTTGTCAATAGAAGATAAAAATGTACCATAAAGAAAGATCGTGTGGGAATATTTGACTCCGTACAGTGTAGCAATTCCTCTTATGATGGACTCCCCTGAAAAATTCATACAGAACAAGATGTGCAATAAATATTTGTTGAAATAAAATAAAGTTGTCTTTCAAAATGTCTTCCTTTCCTTTAAAAATATTAATCTTAATTTTTAATTTCAAATATTCTATTTGCATTTTTTCAATCAGACAGAGAAAGAGTACAAATATATAAATACAAGAAACATTAATTGTGGCTCTGTTTTATTTCACTCAGGTGAAAACTTAATAGTCTGAAGTTTATTCTTCCATACTTTTTGTATGCTCATACAAGCAAAGCAAATATACTCCTGCATATCCTAGGTCTCTCTCTCTTTCTATTTTTTAAAAACTTTTCACAGAAAAAAAGTTCTCTACCCCTTATGCTGGAACTTGCTTTTCAGACTTAATTGATTATGGACACACCCTATTATTGTTTACAGTTGCATAATATTCCTTTCATGGTTGAAAACAAATTATTTGTTAATCCTACTGACATTATTTTATGCTAAAAATAATATTTGAAAATGTATGCAATATGTGCTCTTGTGTTTATTTCATATTGGAAAGATTACCAAGTATTGCCATGCCAAAAGGAAAATGCATGTTTAATTTTAATCATTATTGATATACTACTTTCTTAAAAAGTTGGGGAAATTCACTTTATCACAAACAATGAAATTATCTATGATCTGTGCCTCCACAAACTCTTGAAATTACTGATATTCGTTTTTGCTAATATTACTTGTTTCTTTAATTAATTTTCATTCCCTTGACTTTATGTGAGGTATGAATGAAAAATTAATTGTGGTTTTTGTCAATATTAATGGTAAAAACCGTAATTACTTTTGCATCAACCTAATATATCCTCTTACCTAAATTATTTTCTATTAAAGTAGCTTGTTTTATAAATTATTAGAAGGCCTATGTATATTAAGGTGAAATTGATTTGTCTGTAGTATGTGTTACAGATGTACTTTGCAGATCTATCTTTTGGATGTTAACTTTTTTTGGTGGGTGGGGGGGAAGTTTATGCCTTAGAAAATCAATCAGATTGTTTCTAGCTACATATAGCTATCTTTTTTTTTAAGCTACTGAGTTTCTTTTTTTCTTTAGAAAGTGCTCCCCTACATTTAGATTAAATTCTCCTTTTTTTCTAAGATTTTTACTTTTTTAACATTAACATTTTTAATTTATGGGAATTTATTTATAATATGATATGATAAAGGGATCTGTTTTTTCCTTACACATTGATAGTTGGTCGGGCTGGTATCATTTTTTAAAGCAAACCATTCTTTACCAATGAAATAAAATGCAGATTCCACCTACAATAAGTCATTTCAACAAATACTCGTTATCTATACCTAAACTCTCTAGTTGGTTCCAATGACCATTTGTCTTTTTCATGCCAGTACCATATTATTGTAACTCAATGGCTTTAAAGTAAGTTTACATACTACAGAAAGTACCACCTCATTATTCTTCCACAATTTTCTATAATATTTTCAATCATTTAGTCTTCTATTTATACTTTAAAATCATTTTATCCAGCTTCATCCTTGAAGCCATCATTCTCAGTAAACTAACACAGGAACAGAAAACCAAACACCTCATGTTCCAAACACCACATGTTCCCACTCGTAAGTGGGAGTTGAACAATGAGAACACATGGACACAGGGAGGGGAACATCACACACTGGGGCCTGTCAAGGGGTGGAGGGTAACGGGAGGGAGAGCATTAGGACAAATAACTAATGCATGCGGGGCTTAAAACCTAGATGAGGGTTTGATAGGTGCAGCAAATCACCATGGCACATGTATACCTATGTAAGAAACCTGCACGTTCTGTACATGTATCCCAGAACTTAAAGTAAAATAAAAAATAAAAAATTATTTTATCCAGTTTGAAATAAAACAAACAAAAAACATCGGCATTCTGATTTGAATGATGTTCAGTTTATATGTTGACTTTGGAAGGATTGTCTTGTTATGGAGTTAAGTCCTTCCATCCAGGAAGATTGCACTTTTTTTCCATTTGTTGCAGTGTAAAGAAGTAGAGAAGAACATAGGCTCCAGAACCCTATTGCCTGGGTGTGAATTCCAACTCTTACTCCTTATGTAACCTTATGCAGATTACTTAATCCCTCATTCTCAGTTTTCCTGTCTGTAAAATGGGAATGACAATAGCATCTATCTGACACAGTTGTAGTAAGAATTCAATGAAAGCAATTTCTAGAACATAACATGAACTCAGTGAATATATTTTCATTATTATTTTATTTCCTCTGTTTTATACTTTTTGTCTGTGGTTTATTTTAAGTAGACATCAAACATTGGCCCATCTTTAAAAGTCAATGAGGTTGATGATTAAGACTCAACTTCTTTTACTTTGCTTTATTATCAAACCCATAAATGAGTGACCCTAAGTATACATAGCAGAGGGAAGGAAGCTACACGTTTGTGGTCTGGGTGACACTGTTCCTTGTGGCGCACCTGCCAAGGCTGGTGGCTTCACCTGTCTGAACTGAGTGAGGACCCTACTGTATAAGAGGAGCTGACAGCTGCAGGATTACTCTATTTTATTCCGCTTCACCTGTGAAAAAGTGGACAGGGGCATCAAGGTTTAGAGGCTCATGATGTTATCATAAAAGAAGTTTTTTTTTCTTTTTTTTGGTGCATCATAGTCATGCAACTTAGTTATTTATACATGTTATTTCTTATCAATCCTCAATTCAAGGCTTCAGTGCAGCAGTTTATACATTGACTTTATCCTATTTAAGTACCTTCTTCCTAATCTGATTTTACTTTGACTTTTTGTTAGAAATAACTTCTTAATTGTATGCCTCTTTTTCTGCATCTGTTGATCAAAAAAAAACCATATGGGCTTTCTACTTTAATTGGTTGATGTAAGACGTATGTTGATAGATTTTTTGATGTTGAACCATCCTTACATTTTTAAAATGAAATCAATTTGTCCTTGTATATCATTCTTTTAATATACTGCTTAATTCAATTTGGTAATCTTTTATTTAGAAATTTTGAATCTGTACTCATAAATGAAATTAGTCTATAGTTTCATTGAACTGTTTTAGGTCTTGGTAGAGCATTTTTACCAACCTTATAAAATGAAATACATTTTCTTAGGTTATTAAATATTAAATAAAAGTGCATGGCTTTCACTTATTCAGGTGACACAACTCTTTGACATTATATATATATTTTTCTTGTAATCAAATAAGATTTTAAGCATATTATTTCATCTATGCTGCTGTGCTCTCCAATTTGCCTTTCTCAAGGCTCATATTTATGCCAAGTCATATCACCTCTTTTAGTACTTACTAATATGTTACATTGCATTTATTTTCTAGTTAGCCTAAGTACGTGTTGTCTCTCTTGATTTCCCTATTGGACTGTAATTCTTACAGGTGGCATTGTATGGAGAAAAAAACCACATTGCACAAAATGAGTAACACTAAGGTGAAATACCAACTCTGCTCCTTGTATTATCCCCCACCCTATCAGCTGGCATTCCATATTTCTCTACACTCAATTCGTTCTTCTCCCCCAAGTCCTTATTACTTCCAGGTATGTTACATAGTTATTTGTTTGCATTCTGTCTAAAATGTAATCGCCATGAGCCTAGGGACTTCATCTTGATCTCTTCTGTGTCCCTACTGCCTAAAAGAGGCACTTACAAAGATGTTCACTCATGTACTGATGTTCCGTAAATGTCAATAGAACTGAAATTATTATTGTTACTGCTGTTAATATTACTGTCAATTTCCTTCATCCATCCTAATACCTGGAACAACCCTCTATGATAAATAGTTGAATTAATTTCTTAACCAATGCATTAATGACTATCCTTCTGTTATTTCATATAAAATATTTTCTATTTGCAATTTGGACTTTTAAATCTCATATTTTACAAAGAGAAGTTGTTGTTTAGCTGTCATATACCTCTGTTTACCAGCTAAGCTATATCACGAGAACGTCTACTTCGGTACAGTCTTAAGATCGTTCTGAACATGTGAGCCAATAATACTGAAGGACAGATATGTTATCTTAATACTCTTTAAATAGTATATAGCATTAAATACTAGACTCAGTTGAATATTCCTGCTGATTCTCCTTATTGATAACTTTTTATTTCCTAGTTATAAGATGAGAATAAAAAGTGTGAATTTTTAGAATATTACTAGTGTACCATGTTCATATATTTCAGACACCTTCTTAGAGACATTTAGATTCCTGACTTGGGGTTACCAATGCCTTGTGGCCTCAGGTGAGTGCCTATGAGATTCAGCTTTCTAGCCACGCTAATCTAAACTTCTCTAGCAGGCTGACAAGCCATGTATATTGTTTAATTCATGGATGATATTACAAAATCAAAAGAGGGTAAAAATGTGAAGAAAAAGCCAGGCAAGCTGATACTTTTAATTATTGTTTATATATGCTGAATCAAGCAGAATTGTACACTGAGTTCCTCCTCTGAAAATACTTTTGTTTTTTTTTTTCTTTTGAGATGGAGTCTCGCTCTGTCGCCCAGGCTGGAGTGCAGTGGCACAATCTCGGCTCACTGCAAGCTCCGCCTCCCAGGTTCACGCCATTCTCCTGCCTCAGCCTCCCGAGTAGCTGGGACTACAGGTGCCCGCCACCACGCCTGGCTAATTTTTTGTATTTTTAGTAGAGACGGGGTTTCACCGTGTTGGCCAGGATGGTCTCGATCTCCTGACCTCATGATCTGCCTGCCTTGGCCTCCCAAAGTACTGGGATTACAGGCGTGAGCCACCGCGCCCGGCCTGAAAATACTTACTCTTTTTCAGATCGGCCACAATCAGTAACGCCTAGTTATAAGATTTTTATTCGAAATAATCCAGAACAATGTCAATTATGTAGTGTTGCCTTTGTAAAGAGACTGTGTTTGTTTTGTTGCATCATAGTGATTCGTACTGCTACCAAAGTTTTACAAAATTCCCCCAAGATTGAAAAAAAAAAGTCATTTCTGGAATGATTATTAACTCTATGCTTGGGTTTTGTTTTTGGTTTTGTTTTTATTTTGAATCAAGAGCAATTCTTTACATTGCTCAGTTCATACAATAAACATCGTATATCGTGTACTTAAAATTAATTTCCCATTAGTGTTTAATGAATGGAATTCTATACACATATTTATATCAAAAATGTGTGTTGCTTTGACCAGCTTCATATTAAAACTAACAAAGACTTTTAAAAATAGCTTTTAATTTGTAGGTTAAATTAAATTTCTCCAACAATTTACACTGTTTAGCATCACCTAGTGTTTGCTTTTGGTGGGGGAGAGAGAACACACAACATAGATTCAAGTAATAATTTCAGCAGATGAACTTTGCTGTTATGCAAATGTCCTTTGTTTTGTGCTCCGGTGAGCAAGCTACTGTACCAATGCTTTTGGCAGTAGTACAAGACTGAATCCATGGAAGCATGTGTGTATTTACACAAAAGAGGCTTCTAAGCTACAAAACTCCCTCCTGTTTGGTTACACTAATTTCCCTTGAATGAAGTTTGTATGCCAGCCAAAACAATGGTAGTTATCCTGTCCTCTAGAGTTCATTCCCAATAGAATGAGGTGAATAATTGAACACTTTCTGGATAGCCCGTTAATATGCTATTTTTCTTTCTTTCCCCATTACTTTGATTCTTTGATTATTAAAAAATACCAGACTATTGGTAATGGAAAATTTTGTTAATATGCTAATTCATTCCTCCTTATTTTCCCATCTCTTCTCATTTTCTGATCTATTTAAATCTGACGTGGTGGTTAAGCTAAGCATCCCATTGTGGCATTCAAAATATTTCAGGTGTGCGAGGCAAATGGAAGCATCTCAACAATATAATTAAGGGGATACAGGGAGAAATGAAAAACTGACATCGAATTTAAGATAGTTTGGGCCAAAGGCCAAAACCCAGTTTCTCCAGTGAATGCCTAAAAAAACAAATGCGTTTGTTTAGTCAGTAGATGGCTCTGTTCAACACAGAGTCAATCCAGGGTACATTCCTAAGTCTGCAAAGGAGAGAGAATAGTCAGTATCTTACCTGGACTGCATCGGGTTCCAGCACCGTCACCACAGGTGGCTGCACCCCAGCAGGTCGTGACGGTCTTGTGGTAACTTCTACCCAAGCACTGCTGTTTGTGCCTCCATGAAGAGTGCTCATCAGTACCCGATATTCATATTTTGTCCATGGGCTAAGAGCAGAAGTCTTGTCAATAAACCTCATGGAATGACTCCTTGGGAGAGTCACCAGGGTAGTAACTTCTTCCTTTCCTTTGACTCTTCTCTCAATTGTGAAATTCTCCACCAAGCCATTGGGGTGGGTAGGGGGTTGCCAAGATATAATCACAGATGTTGGAGTATCAGAGAACAGCTCTGGACTTGGGATCCCTTCCGGTGCCCCTGGGAGTGTCCATACAGTCTGGGACTCTGGCGAAAGGGAACATCCTTTTGAAGTGCAGGCTTCTACCTGAAACTTATAGGCAGTGTATGGGTGTAAATGCATCACTGTGCAATTAGTGACATTTCCAGGAGTTCTCAAGTATAGACGGCCATGTAGATAAATGTTATAATGGGTAATAACCCCATTGGATTTTCTAGGATGCTGCCAGGTGACCAACATCATTCTTGACTTCACATCCAGAAGAATCGGAGGAACTACAGGCCCAGGTTCTGTAAAGTAAAATAAATCCAGAAAGTCAGACCTCTTGGAAATGTCCCACCTCTCCTCAAAGCTAAAATGAGTGATAACTCTGCTACAAGGATATGAAAATGAACACTTGGTAAAGGCCAATAAGTAAATAAATAAGTGCCATAAAAACAAGGACTGTGATTGCTTTGCTCATAAATTTTGCCTGTGAAATACTTGTTGAATATTATGAAACTAAAATTATCATTTTCCTCTCTAAGACAGCTTTATCAAAATCATGTCTTTTTATTCAAGCCATTGGTTAAAAAATGAGGATTTAAAAAAATAAATGTAATAAACATACAAGAGGGTAGTTGTTACTAAAGTTTTAGCTTCCACTACATTTTTTTCTGGAGCCCCAGTAACTAATTATAATCAATAACACTATCATAACAAACTTGCATATTTTACAGCCCAGTAAAATCCTTCAGCATCTCTCATTATATATTCCATATTATACTTGGTTCTGTTTATCATTCTAATCCATGTTTTGCAATTTATCTACTCCCTGTTAATATTATAGGTGATTTTTTACTGTGGCTATGACAGAAGCTGCCGATTTAGCTCTTTCACCTACTGATAAATAAACAATGCACAGATCTGACCTTTAGGTTAACAGGTTTTATGCTTGCTCCACTCAGCACTCTAACTGATTCAATTATCATAAAGGTTCAGGAGGCTCCATGAATACTGAAAAAGGCCCACCATATGCCTGCATAGGTGTTGTGGAACAGCAAATATTCTGCAGCCCTCCAGAGAAATTCCTTAATTGTAAATAATTTCACCATGCGACACAATCAAGTCACCTTGAATGCAAACCCCTCAGCCTGCGGAGGCAAAGTGTTATTTAAGCTTTACTGGGCTGCGTTAACTTCTGCAATTTGAAGGGCTGTTAAGTTTTTCAATTGAAATTTCATTTAAAATGCAGGTGCTTTTTATTATATTGAGGCTTTACTGCTCTCTAGGTACAAGCAAGAACATGGTGCAATAACACAAATCTGGCTCAATCACTGATCAGTAACAGCTGTAATTCCAGAACATTTAGCATTCTTATAAACCACAGCCTGAAATCTATAAATTGCTAAAACAGATCAAGAAAATACTATATCCCCCTTTTCTGCCCACAGCAATTTTGACATTTATGAGATTTTTCTGTGAACATTAGATTTTATTGAAAATCTTTAAAAAAGATATACTTGGATTTAGTAATTGTTTAAAACAGCATTGATTCTGTGAGTGTGTGTATGCGATTCAGTGTTACAACGAAGGTTGAAATTTTAAATGCAACCACTGCTTCGCAGGGCCAGTGACTGCAATAATAGTTGGTTATATGAGTATACTTTCACACAACAGGATCCACGTATTTGTCACCAACTGGATGGATGGTAGAATCATAATCACTTTTCAAAGCAAAAGATGTTATAGTGCACTAACTCTGAAATCAAGCTATTTCTGACATTTGGTAATGTATCCTATTTGAAGAGAAATCCCTAAAAAAACCCTAAAACCAGCAGTCTTGGTATAAATCACATTTTCCGTTTTAGTCTCTTGTTAGCTTTCATTTTAAAGCTTTCTTAAAACCACTATGCCATTTCTTACTTTTGCTCTCTGGTATACAGTAGCAGTAGCAATTATTATATCAAAATGGGGATACAGCTCCTTTCTTATTTATACTTGTCATCTAGATTTGGCTATTTCCCAGAGAAAAGCAAGTACGAGTCTTGTAAGATATCAATGTTGTTTTGAAATCTAAAAAAAACCCCCAAATCCCCTGAGATTGGGTTTCGTAAAATCAATGGTGGAGATTCAAGTCTTTAATGTCTAACCTTATCTCACCCTCTCTTCCCCAAAGAGAGTAATATACACTTAAAAATCAGAATATTTTTTATTAGGGTTTTCATCTGGGTCTTGCATAATTATTCCTCATATGTGAACTATCAAACTGTGAGCTTCTTCAGGGAAAAGAAACAACAATGATGCAATTTGTTCTCTGTGATTGGGGGATAAGGCTTTTATTTCTCCTGCATATGATGATAGTATTATGGGTGAAACATCCATGATAATGAGATGAACTTGCACTTCAAACCCCCACAGTACACAGCCTTTTCTTAAAGATGATCTCTTATCTTGGGAAAGGAGAGATGTTCAATTTCAATTTCATGATTTTTTTCCCCCTTAAAAGCCAGCATACATTTTATTAGCTTCCCGCTCTGGCTGAGTAGATTCGCCGCTCTTGTTGCAGAAGGGTCCTTTAACTTGGGTGATTCTGGAGAGGAAGCTGAAAGCAGCTTAATTAGCTCCTTTGGCTAGGGAAGTGTTAAAACCTGACTCCTGGCACTCTTTCAATTTAGTGCTTTAAAATGATAAGCCGAATCATCTAATTCTATATACAAATCAACTGGCCTGCAACTGCATGGTTGAAAGGGTCACCACAATTATGTAAAACATGAGTAATAACTATAATTGGGGTAGTTTGCTAATACAATAAAAAGCTCTGAACATGAGAAAAGTTATGCTCACAGCAGTAGCTATCACTTTCTAAAGTAAGAATTCATGGATGAAATGACATGAAAAAGATGGTTATAAAATTTTAATGGAATGATAAAAGGCAAAAGTCAGCCTCTCAGCTGAATTCTTAAAATCCCTATATATCACAATCAGCTCCTTAACTGTAAAATCAATGTGGAGTATAACATGTTGTCAATGCGGCTGTCACTGGAGGGGAGACTGGGAGTATGACAGGCACACAGCTCAGCTGGCCGGTGATGAAAATACAACCTTACAGCGCTCTCCGTGGGTGTAATTGTTTAGAGAACTCCCTCCTGGAGCTGGGAACAGGAGCATCCTTTCTGTCCAGATCACAGATTCATATTTCAAACCATTTCATTGCAACATTAATAACGGAAAGTAGTTTCATTTTGGCAAATGAAATTATCTTTTATGGGAAACTATTTTGCTCATCAGCTTCAAAAGCTCAGCCCCAGCCTAAAATAGAGTAATAAAATTGTTAACAGAGGAATCTGCTTATTTAGTTTTTATATTCAGGTGTGTATATTGGAAAGGGTGTGTGTGCACACACTTGTTTGTATTTGTATACATGTGTATGAATACCCAGTTTGAATGACTCACAACTTGAATGTGTATATAACTTTCAGTGGTTTTGTGAGTCTTCTCTACTTGTTTGCTATTCGAGTTACCCATGACTGATCAGTCAGTTTTCTTGTTACATTCTCATTGTTGCCCTGAAGCAACATTTTACCATTCTAATTAAAGCCTCGCTAAGTTTAAAACCTCTTTTTGGTAATATTAACTCCATAAATGAGTATCCCCTAAATTTACCAGTGAATTGAAAATCAAAATGGCAAATATATGGATGTATAATTATATAAAGCAATATATTACATGCTAATTGTTAATGTAGCCTTTTGTTATTCACTACTGATATGTTAACAGAATAATGGATTCTATCTTGTCTTTAATCATGAATTCTTTTATCGATTTATTATTTATACCCCAACTACTTCCCAAAAGAATTTTTGACAGCTCATAATAAAAGAACCAAATGTAAGAGGAGCAATAAAATAAATATTATTAATCTTGTGATAATAAAGAGGGTACAACAGTTATTTCTCAAAACAAAAATTAAGAATGGGCACTGCAGTTTTGCAGAAAAATGAACTTTCAGCCTGACTCTGATAAAAAAGGAAATGGGCTGTATAACATAGGTAACATTATTTAATGAAAGAAACCTCTGAAGGCTAAAAGGCTGTTGGAATTGGAAGGACATTATTTGATAGTTTGCAAATAGGAGAACCAATATTCGGGAACTATTTTTCTCTATTTCTCCTGATATCAGGAGAGTATTGTTTAGAAAGAATGTTTCAACCTCTAGAGCTGGGGCATATTGTGGGGTGAATCGTAGTAGATGCATCTGCGATAATTTGGTGCAGAAAATAAAATGCATTGATGTGAGAATTCATGAAGTCAGGAAAACATCCTAAAAAACCTAAAGGTCATCACATTCACTCCTTATATTTGGGCAAAACTTATCTGAATTATTCCAAATATAGCAAATCAACTCTGTTTACAGGTACATTATCAAAATGAGGAAGATAACAAGATTAAATGAATCTATGTATTGTTTTAGCATTACAGAATGTTCTTTTATAGGCAGCTGCTATAGAAAATGCTATAGAAAATGATTATGGTAAACATCCATCTTTTTGTTAATAACCAGCAGTTTTTAGATACTTGACTCTCTAAGAATTTAAGATTTGAGAATTAAAACTAAACTCATGCCATTAAATATCAACCTGTGGCAATTAGCTTTGAATGATCTCACATAGTCCACTGAGAGTTTTCAAATATTGACAATTTAACTTTTTCGAAGCTAAAGAACAAGAACAGTTTTTTAAAATAGTGAAAGGCCAGCAGATAGCATTTCTGGATAATGAGAGGATATACTGTTCCTGCTAAAGTGTCTTGCACATAATACACCCTCAATAAAATTTAAGTAGTGATCATAAGGCAGCTATGATAAAATTATTTTTTATTAATTTCTTAAAGTAAACATAAAAAACCTGATTTTTCATTACTTTCACCTGCAGTCTTCAGCTGTAAGAAACACAGATATTACAAGCACTCTATATTTGGAAGAGGAGTGTGCTTTAAGTGCCCAGGGGAGATTCAAGAGCTTAAATGGGAAATTGAGGCAAGGAGGATAGAATTTTTGATTAATCAATCCATCCTTTCAAAGGATTCCGTATTGGTCATTTTTGGCTTGAATAAGTTCCTTTTGATCTTACACTATAAAAATAAAGTATAAAAATAATTGTAAATATTTGAATTTGTTAATTCTGAAAATTCAGGAATTTGTGGAGAAAATCTATGCAACAGAAAACAAAGTATGTAGTGAAAACATGCAGAACCATTTTGCTCTCAAAATCAGAAGATTATAAATGTTATTTTTGATCATGGGTCTTCTGTTCTATGTAAAATAGATACCTGAATTACTGTTTGAAAGGATAAACATGTCAGCAATCAGAGGTTAGTACTTAAGGCAACTGGAAAAATATTTGGAATGGAGAAAGCAAAATAGTTGTGTAGCACTACTGAAACTTGTAGTTCCTCTTTCTTCATTAAATAAAAGGTACTCATATAAATATGTTCCACTCTCATTTAAAAATATTCCCATTTTCCTTGTGTTGCATAGAATGCTCTTAAGGATGCAAGTGAAACTTTAAATTCTAAAATGCCCTAAACATAAGATGTTTGTCATGCAATATTAGTTTTAAAATTTCAATAATCTTAAGGGCATATGTGCGCTTAAATGATTCGGAAGTCCTACTCTATAATTATCTTGATCAATTTATCAAATTTTATACCACATGTTTCCTTCCTCTTCTGTTACACGGTCTCAGAGTATTTTACTCTTATTACAGGTTGTGAGAATAAAAACAGGAAAAATGGTTTTGTTTTAGAATTCTTTCTACACATCCCTCCCCTTCATTCCGAATAGCACATGATTTGGGGCTGGCAGAAGCCTCTCTAACTAGAACATTCGTTAGCCTAGCCAAGACAGCAGCCAATATTGAATCAGAGGGACAGCCAGAAGCCTGCCTCTGACCAACGGAAAAAAATGAGAATCACTTTTGGGATGTCCCTCTCTTACATTCACCTCTTGTCCCCACCCTCCTCGCCTCATACTCAGAGGCTGGAACGACCGACAGGACAACCTGAGAGTTCCTCTCCAGGTCTCATATGTCAGTGCTCTCTTACAGCAATTGCTTTCCAGCCTTACCCTGAACCAGTGGAGATGGTGTAAATTTGAACTTTGATATTAAAGTGCACTCCAAATATAAATCATTTCCAATTCCTCTCCTGGTCTTCTCTGGGTAGGCTTTCCTGGCCCTCATGTTGAGGGGCCATGCCCTTCCTCTGAGCTTGCTCTCATGGACAACTCAGCTCTTTCACTCTAACTATGGTTTTACTGTGTGTGCTCCTTGCCAGACAGAGGAAATTTCAAGGGAAAAACAGTATCATATCCATCCTTGCAACTTTCATATCTCTTTTAGTCCCTGGTACACAGTAGGTACACGGTAAATGTTTGCTTGATTGAGTTTTTGTGGATTTACTTCAATCAAACTCTGCTTTTAATCAGTACTTTGAGTAAGAATTTTGGGGCACCTACTCTATATCAGACCCTTCGCCAGACACTGGTGATAGAAAGATAGTTGAGACAGATCCCTAGGTCTTGAGATGTTACAATTCAGAAGGGGATATTGATGATTCACTAGTAAACACAAACCAAAATTCTAAGGGAGCAACAAGAAGGAAAACTTCACAGAGGAAGTGACACTTGAGCTGGGGCTTGATGAATGTGTAGAATTATGTCAGGCAACGAAAGAGGAAGAAGCATGTTCTGTTAGATCTAGATTTCAATTGACCTCACATTGCCTTTCTGTCTTACTCCAGAAGAACCTCTGTTCCTTTGTAAATTACTATGAGTATCTGAAGGATGGATGAAGGTTGCTGAGGGGAAAAATAAAGCAGGACCCAGGCAGTAAGACAATTTCCTTCATTGCCCTCTCCTCTGTTCACAGTGCAATTATAAATGTGAAAAAATAACAAGATGTAATGCAATGAGCAAATATAGCATGGCAATGGTACAGTCTTGTGTCACCTAATGACAGGAATACATTCTGACAGATGCACCATTAGGCGATTTCATTGTTGTACAAACATCCTAGAGTGTTCTTACACAAACCTAGATGGCACAGCCCACTACACAGCTAGTTTGTGTGGTATAGCCTGTTGCTCCTAGGCTACAAACCTGTACAGCATGTTACTGTACTGAATACTGTAGGCAATTGTCACACAATGATAAGTGTGTATCTAAACACAGAAAAGGTACAGTAAAAATATGATATCATAATCTTATGGGTCCACCATCATATATGTGGTTCATCATCAACTGAAATGTTGTGCAGCATATAACTGTACTTAAAATATCACTGTGTCATCAAAATAATGAACAAATGAAAAGTTGTCTAAGTAAACCTACAGAATAAACTGTTCGAATTCCACAGGTTTTATGCAGTAGTGCCTCTTAGATTAGTGGTTAAAAATATAAATATGGAATTTTAAACTACAAATTTGGGAAATGATCAAACATTTAAAAATATATGACAACTAAATTGTTAAAATCTACAGTGAATTCAAGTTTGGGTTTTTTTTTTTTGAGGGTAGGGAAGTGATTTTTAGAAAATGATTTCAATTTCATTAGTTGATCTAATTGCTTGTGTATGCCATATATGTTTGTCATTAAAATGACTGAAATTAGATATTCCATATTTCAATCTTATTTCCTGGGAAATCTTAAGAGAAACAGATTATCTAACTTTTTTGGGCTGGGGAATCCACAATTTTAAGAAAAAGTAGGTTAATTCATAGTTAACACAAGGCAGGATTTCGGTAGGCAAAAGAATACATCCACATTTAAGCTGAGGTTTGAAAAACTTGCCCTCCCTGCCAACTCTAATTTCTACATGCATGTACTATACAGAAAACAATTGCAAACATACGAGAGAGAAGGAACAATCATATAATCAGGAGTGATGGTTATCTCTGTTTTCAAGATATCAACATTTTCAGCTGCTAGGCAAGTGCCTTCATTTTATTAATCACATGCTCCCAAGCCTAACATATTCTTAGGACATTTTTGCAAGCTGTGGACATGCCAGGTGCTTGGACTGCCAGCAGCACATTTAAAAAATAATGTGTTGTTTGTATTTATCTGGTTGCAAACAGTTAAACACTACACTGACCAAATTGGCTGGAACAAACATCTTTTATTAACACACGTTCAACAGGATTTAAAATATTCATAGGAAATGTGCATTATTATTATTTGGCATCAGCACACTAGATTTTAAAAAATGCATGGAACTGGATATTGGTGGCACACTGGTGTAAATGACAAATTATTTGAAAAAAAATCTATTAAAATTCTTCACATCCTGTTTCCCTGTCCATGATAACTTCTCTGCACCCACGCATTTGCTTCTCTGGCTGTAGCTCATTGCCTGCCTAGATTTCTCTTTGTGGTTTCACCTGTGTCACAGGCTTGCTGAAAATCACTGTCTTGAAATGTCACACTAAAAATATTGCCATTGGTGACCCATTTTGGCACTGGAAAGCTGTGAGGCTGTGGCTGATGCAGAAAGGTGCCTGTTGATGGTATGGAATTTAAATGTGGGCATGAGGCGACTTCTCTGTTTCATTCTGTAAGACGATATATGAAATTTCTACATTGAAAATTGCACTTTGGGTTGGCTGCGGTGGCTCACACCAGTAATCCCAGCACTTTGGGAGGCTGAGGCGGCTGGATCACCTGAGGTCAGGAGTTCGAGACCAGCCTGGCCAACATGGTGAAACCCATCTCTAATAAAAATATAAAAAAAATTAGCTGGGTGTGGTGGTAGGCATCTGTAATCCCAGCTACTTGGGAGGCTAAGGCAGAAGAATTGCTTGAACCCAGGAGACAGAGGTTGCAGTGAGCTGACATGGTGCCACTGCACTCCAGCCTGGGCGATAGAGTGAAACGCTGTCTCAAAAAATGAAGGAAAGAAAGAAAAGAAAAGAAAGAAAGAAAGAGAAAGAGAAAGAGAGCGAGAAAGAAAGAAAGAAAGAAAGAAAGAGAGAGAGAAGAAAGAAACAAAGAAACAAAGAAAGAAGAAAGAAAGAGAAAGAAAATTGCACTTTGGTGAGCAGGAGGTGCTGGTCAGGATCAAGTAAGAAGTGTGATTCTGGCATGGAGCTGTCAACATGGGTGGTTTTATAAGCAATGCTTTGTAGCCTTGACAGAAAAACTGCTTGTGCCCAATGCCAATCACTCAGTCTTTGTCAATTCAATTGCACATCCTTTCAGAGATGGCATCCATCTCCACTGACATCTAAAATATACAGTACCCTGTCACCATGTCTCAGGTGCACTGCTAACATAACCTGCAGGTACACATGGCCTCCTTCCAGTTCTTTGCTATGTATGTGACTTCACAGTATATACACAAAGCAGAGGAAGGAAGAGTTCATTCGATTTGGAGAACGGATTTAAACACAAATAATGGTTATGAGTTGATACCTGCTATTTATTCAAGTGTTACTAATTCTTACTTAAGGAAAATGAAGGGTTAATACCACTCACTTTAAACTCAAGCCCTAAATATCACAACAATGGTAGGGTCTCTGAGTATGAAAATTCTAACCATGTGTATGTATGGTCTATAAGACTTGTTTTATAGTAAAAAGGAGACCAAAGGTAAGTTTGCTCAACAAAGGATGCTATGCTAATTGGTATTTTACAATATTTTGGACTTTTGCTTATTTATGTGCTACCTCCCTGCCTATAGATGGCAGGTCATGGCCCTCATTCAGTAAAAATTGTGGGGAGATTACCGCTGAGGAAGTTTGAGTGTTGCCCTTTCTCTAGGAGAATAAAGAATGCTGTGCCAAAAAAAAAAAAAATGCTTTCTCCCTTCTTCCAAGCATTCTATTGAGCCATCACCTCTGCAGTGGGTTGAATAATTATTTTTGGTTAATCTTTATTTAGTGCCATCAAGCATGCTGCTATATATAAGAAGGAGATTACAAATCTATCTTCAGTTGTTTCAAATGTTTCTTCAAAAATCTATTTTGAGTGTGAATTCTTCAGTCCATAAATCTGGTGATCATGGTGTCCAGATTCCCCAGAGTGTATGTAATGTTCCTCCTAAAAGGTGGTGAATTAATGCTTTCTGGACTTTGGGTGCCATTTATTGTACTGTGCTGATAATTTACTAAATGATACCCTTGAGAACAAAAACACTGAGTGTCCCCTTGCAAAGTAGCTAACTTTCTCCCAAGGAGTAATTACGAATTGGAAGAAATGGATTAAGTAACATACATTATTGCTCATAATGGTTGCTTTTTTTTGTAAAAGTAAAGTCAACTTTAAACAAACTAGATTGTACTGATAATGTCTAATTTGATGTCTTATCTTCACTAAAATAATGCAATTAAAGGTATTATAGAAATAAAACAATACATTTAATAAACAATTGATATTGTTGCAAATACCATACCTTTGTGTTAATATCTAGGCTTTTGAAAGTCACTTAACGTTCTCATTGGATATACAGCCAGCATGGCAATGGGCCAGCAGAGAACATTGCCTAAGAAGCCTATGATTAAAAGACTTGACAAGATTAACTCAAAAAACCTAACTGTTCAAAGATACAAAGTCCTTATTCACTCTGTGTAGCTTGATTTAATTTCTAACTTTTCTTTAAAAACCCCTCTACTTTCATATATATGCTTTTATAGAGGTAATTTGTATAAAACCAAATGTTATAGTCATGTATTTGTTCCCAAATATAATCTAGCAAATATATGCAAAAATAACTTTTTAGTGAACAACTAGAAAATTCTCTTTATTGGTTGAATAAAGAAATCTCAATCCACCTTTTATAATATACTGCTATCAGATTATACTTCTCTATGCTGAAGGCTGTCTTTGGGGTATGAGTAGAAGCAGGAAAATGAAACCTGTTTCCAGGAACAAGTATATGTAAGCAGCCTCATGAAGTAAGGTCCGTATTTCATTTTCTTCTGCCTGCCAGAATTTCTCCAAAACAGAGAACATTCAGTCATAAAGCAGAAGATGACAACCTTTATCTTGCAGGGCGCTAAGATGTACCCTGAAGGATAGAATGGGGCCATATCATAATTTATAGTGAATTACTTTGTCCTGTCTGTAGGCCTAACCCTCCAATCCTCCAAGACCACATTATTCTTCTTTCTGGAGAGACTGACCACCTTTGCTCACTCTCTTGCCCTAGAAAAGGTTATTGTCACTAAACAACAAGTAAATAAGGGAGGCTCATTTCTTTGCTTTGGAAAAAATTGAAGACATTTTAAACTCCTTATGTAGAAGACATTTGGTTGTGTATTGTTCAGACCACTTACTGTCCTCTGCGGTCATGAATGGAATCCAAGAACTATGTGCACTGCCAAATCCATTGGAGGCAACCAACCGAAACATATACTCTGTGTACGGCTGGAGATCGCTCACTTCATAGCTTAACGATGCAGAAGGATTGGAAAATAACCTGTATGGGAAATAAATGTCAATTAGGAAGTTTTCGACATTCAAAGAAATAAAAGCAAGTACATTTCTTACTACAAAAAAATTTTAGAGGATGTCAACATACATTTAAGTATTGTAATTTTCTGCCATCAAATGAGATCTCTTTTAAAATAGGTAGCCATTGGCTGAGTTTGTAATCTTGTGTTTATACGAGATGTAAATCCTAGTAGTATTGAGACTGACTGCCATGTGGATTTGTAGAATAGGTATTATAATTTGTTAGCGACAGTTCAGACATCATTTTGTTAGTTTCATTGCTTTATGTAATGCATGTGCTCATGAAAAGTTTCAGTGGGAAGAAATCTTACTTTAAATGCTACATAAATGAAAAATAGATATTTTTGCAAAGCAAATGATTATCCTCTAATTGTTTGGGGGTTTTTTGTACTTTTAAAAGGTAACCTATAGTTTTTGCAAATGAGAACTGACCTACTCTTCAAAAATGTTATGTCTATATTGTATAACCCAGCTGATAGAATGGACAAAGTAGAATGCTCACTCTAGAAATCCATGGGTGGAGTCGCCAGACCTCATCTGGAGTTGGTATCTGGGAAAGCCAGGAGCGTTATTATGAGCTGGTGTAGACCAGACAACCTGAAGACTGGTTGGAGTGGCAGATGAAAGCCTGGGAGGCAGCACGCCATCTGGAGCTGTCGAAAAACACAGATGAATTAGAGCAGAGAAAACTGTGGAGAACATATGCTGGATGGAATCAAAATGCTCCATATACTGGAAAAACTGTTCCTCAGGATCAACAACAATGTTAAACATGGTCCATTTAATTTAACATTTTCATTCCTGAACTCCTGTACTTCCTTATTGTTCATTTCAACACAATTACATTAGTATTTCAGTCTTAAAAGCCGGCCCCCAAACAGCAAGACAAATGAATATGCAGCACATTCCCACCTGTACTTCTGTTTATCTAATTGAAAACATGGAGGGAATTTAGTGAAGCAAATATTAAAGTACCTTTTTCATTTAACTCTTTGTTCAACAGACCAAACAATTGAACACTGAAGCAGTTCAGATCTCATATTCAACCCCCCGATATCATCCATTGCTGCCTTAATCACACCACTACATGTGAACACAATGTCTTTCTTTTCCTTTTTTTTTTTTTGGAGGAAGGGAAGTTAGCTAAAATTGTATTTTTCTGGAATGATAAATAAACATGAGTGGCTGAATACAGCGTATTCCAGCCTTAATGCTCACCCATGAAAATATAAAAAGTAAACTTTTTCCCTATGTGTTTTATACAATTACTCTTCTCACAGTTATCCCTTCTCCTGCCCTTACTCAATTTTGCAAGTTAGAACATGCATACCACTTTTTCTAGTCTAGTTGAGTCTCCAGCAAATCTATTCTGACTTCAACATACCTGCTTGGTACAATCTACCAGGGAAATCTATTTGAATGGTTCTAGAAGGCCTAACAGGAATGTGTAAAACTAAAGCCTATTCTACTAAAAAAAGTTGATAAGATGACTCTGGTTATTTAATTAATTTTTTCCAATTGGTATAACTCAAATGAGCCTGTCATATCAGCTTGTTCCAAATCATATCAGTTTGTTCCAAAGCTATTCAGAAACTTGAAAGCAAATTCAGCAAAACTCTGTGCCTTTAGGAAAATGACCTAATGACTCCGAGCCTATATTTTCTGATCTCTAAAGTAGGTATAATATTTTTCCTTTATAGAATCGTTGTGAAGTTCAGAGATCATATAAATAAAGCACCTGATTTTAGACCCTGGTAATTATTAGTCACTAACTATTATTACTATTATTACATTGGACTGACCTGAACTTTCTTTAGCATAATTTAATTGCTAGTATAACATACTTTGTTGGGAACATTCTGATTATTGTAATATAGGTTCCTAATGACCACAAATTACCAGAGGCCATTGGTAAAGAAGGAGAAGTGATCAAAATAATGAGAACAAATGAAATATCAGGGTCCATTTTCAACTTTATTTTATACATAACCTTGTGTAGTGTGTCAATTTTACGTACTCTCCAATTCAGAAGAAGCTGTCTGTGAACAATGAGGCTAATGAATGACCATTGATGAGAACAGAAGAATTAGATTACATGTTTCATCAATCTGCTGTAATGGGTTTGAGTTCATTAATAATTCATTCATTTGTTCAATAAACATTTATTAAGGCTCCACTCTGTGCTAAGCAGTACTCTTCATGTGGAAGAAGAACAGCACTGAATAAAATAGACACCACTCCTGCCCCTAGGTAGCTTACATTCAAGTGGAGGGAGCAGGTGGTAAACAAATGAATACTGTGTATACAATAATACCAGGTGGCCATAAGTGCTTTGTAGAAAAATAAAGCAGTGTAAGGAAAGAGAAGGTAAAAAGAATTGGGCAGTTTTAGTTACTAGGTAACAATTTCAATTCGATGGGAAGATTATAGGAAGAAAATGCAATTCAGTGATATTTGAACAGAGACCTCACTGGCATGAGGGAGGTAGCCATCCGAATGTCTGGAGGAAGAGTAATCCAGCCAAAGATAGCAGTACATTCAAAGGCAGTAAGGAGGAAAACATTCTGGTTGTGTTTAAGGAACAGTGTGGCTAACATGGACTAAGGAGGAGAGGGAGAGGAAAAGTCTTCATAGGAGTTGTAGCCTTCATAGGAGTTGTAGGTCAGCGTATATGTGATCTTTAAAGGCTGAGATGGTGAAATAAACTAGGAAGTGAGTGTTGATAGAATGAGTATAGAAGAGGTCTGAGAATCGAGCCCTGGAATCCACCAAAATGTTGAGGTCAGGAGGAGGCCTCTCTAGGAAAGGATACTGAGAAGGAGTGGTCAGTGAGGTAGGAGAAAAACTGAGAAGGTGCAGACTGGAAGCCGAGTAAAGAAAGAAGGCACACGAAAAAGGAAGAACGTATCAGCTGTATCAACTCGGCTGAGAGTTTAAGGAAGAAGAAGACTGGGAGTTGAAACTTTGCATTTGGCCAAGTGCAGGTATTTGATAACTTTGCAAAGAACAGATGCAGTGCAGTGCTGGGCATAGCAGTCTGAGCTAAGGTTGTGAAGACAATGAGGGGGTAAAGGGCAGATACAGTGAGCTTAGACAACACTTAGAGGGAATTTATTCTAAAAGGGATTAGAAAATGGGGCAGCAGCTAGAAAAGCTCATGATATCAAAGGAAGGTTTTCTAAAGACTGGAAGATGTTGCAGCATATAGGCATGTTTGTTGGAAGAATCTAACACAGATTAGGGGAAATGATACTGTAAAAGATAGAATTGCCAGAGCAAAGTCCTAGTGTGGGAAGAGAGAGGTGAGCCAGTGCACATTTGAATCAATTGAGAGTCAGTGCACACTGGCTGCCAAACAGAGCAGGGATAGTTCTCCCATTGTGCAAAAGTGAATGCACAGATGAAGATGTAGAGCAGTGAGTAGATTCAGTAATGGAATAATAGCAAAGATCTCCTTTGATGATGCGCAGTTTCTTAGCAAAATAAAAGCAAAGGCTCAGTGACAAATTGGGTGGATGAAATGGAGGCTTGAAGAAAGAGGAAATGATATGAAATAATTCTCTCAATTAGTAAAAGTGTGGCATGACTAGAAAGTGCAAGAAGATTGCTGTCCAGGGCCAACTATCCACTTCTTACCTTCACATTTTTGGTTTGAAGGACATTCATTGCTAAAGGCTTTTTAATTGATATTTTATCTATGAACACAAATGGTTTTAAACAATCATAATTTATTTGACATATATACTTTAATTGATTTATAATAAGTGCATACATAGAAAAAAGAGCACTGTGAAAACACAGGCAAAAAATAAAGTGCAAAATGCATACAATGTATAACATATAAAACCATGTCTCTCTTTTGATTATTTTTGCCTAATTTTTCTACATCAAGGAGTATAATGTAATTGAAAATCCAAATTCTGAATTTCAAGTCATTAGCCCTGAAAAAATTAGTTTTTAATATGCACACAAAACCCCTTATGTGTTAAAAACTACATTACCTTTCTATTAAGAAAGTAGGAAGAAGTGCCCCAAAGTAGGCTTTATAATAAGATGTCACGAATTCTCTTCTGAGTAATAACAAAACAATATGCTCCACTAAATTGGTACACTTTGAATATATTAAATTGTGAAATATTTCCAAACAGAATGGTCATCTTAAATTATTTGTATATAACTACTCATTCTGTATGCTTCCAGTAACACTGAATTCTGGAAACCTTCCTTTCCCCTCTGTTTAACCCCTTTTATCCTAGATTTAATCCTTAGAGGCTCCTTAGCACCAAAGCAATAACTGGGAGCCAGCCATAATTCCACTGCTGGTTTCTTAACAAAAGAGCCCTGTATCCATCAGCTTGATATATCGTCTCCAAGATGCTCTGTTGCTCAAAGAGCTTCTCTCAAGTTTAATATGACCCTCACGGGGCAAACACTCCAAGACAATCTCCTGAATCAACACATCTTGTCCAGTAAATACTAATTCTACACAGCGACTAGATAAAACAGCTATCCCAATCTATAAATTCAAAGGAAGTGGGTTTTTAATAAAATTTCAAATTTAACCTGCTTCAGAAAATCAAATTCATACAAAACATTAAGCAATAAATTAAATCACAGATTGGAATAATTGAGATGGTATAATCTTTTGAATGTATAATTTTATTAAACTTTAAAAATGATATACGCCACTGGACTCTCATCTATATGAAAAACAAAAGAAAACAAAAAACCAAATAGACAATGACTTATACATGTCCTAAACTTCTCTAAGAAAACAAAACAAAATAAAACAAACGAAAAAATATAAAATGATTTATTTATACATGTCCTAAACCTTTGCTCCCTGCAGATTTATAAAACTCTGGGGGTGAGCTCTCAAAGGCAAAAACAGAGGCTTTACAAATGTAGTTGGTGGCTACCAAGTCTGTGGGGACAAGAAGAAGAATATTTTAGGGAGAAAATGAATTCACTGAGCTTTCCATATGCACTGAATTCTTTCTCAGGACATCCCACCAACATGTTACTTTTGAGGTGTGTTTTGTTTTTTGCCTGTGTGTGTGCATTTCAAAATAGTGAAATAAAATGCTGCATTAAAATATCAAATAAACCTGTAATATTTTGTATCAAATTGAATTCTATAATACAAGATACTGAATACCACTCTGCACAAGGTTCTTGTTAGAGGCAGGGAAAGGGCAGAATAGTTAGGAGGAATAAAATAATCTACTTCATGTTTAACAGATTAGACCTGACTCAAATAACTGTATCACCAAAAAAAGAGTACTCAGCACAAAAGAGGTATAAATGCTATGGGGGACTCGGAAGTTAGAAACTCACTTCGAGGGATGCACTGGGCCTTGTCTTTCAGAGATCCCTGGCTTGCAGAGGCACTGCCCTGGGGGTACTATCAGTTGTTCATCCAGGTTAATGATGTTCTCAGCCTCATTCCCTAGGGCTCCCACCAACTCTTCCTGTGCTCATTCCATTTAGATGTGGTGCTTCTTGCTAATTCACTAGGAATCTGACTCTAGCCTACCCCAAATTATCCCCTCACTTCAGGGATTACATTTTTGGCATTCTCATTTAGGCTTCTCTGTTAACATTAGAGAAACTGCGGCCTTTTACCTATATGCTCCATCGCTGAATAGCCTGGCACATATTCAAAATCCTTGGATTACACATTTCTTCATCATTTTCCGAACTAGCTACATATGAGCAAGGGTTTTAAATTCTACTTTCCAGAATGGAAAATTAAAGTTCAGACACATATATTGAGTCATTGAGTCATGAACAAATTGAAAACAGAAGGCAAGACTCGATTTCCAGTCACTAAACCATATGTCATTTAAAAAGATATTAATTATGAGGAATATGCAGATGTGCTAACAAATGGACAGTCAACCTTGAACACAAGGATGCACAAACAGAGCAGCATTAAATAGTGACAAGTAGGTTAAAATAGATTTCATGTTCACAAAACAGTCTTTCACCAGAGCGAACTTTTTGAAAGCATACTGTGTACAAGGTAATTTAACATAATTATTTCTAATCCTCAGAATTACACTCCAAAATTGTAGTGTTTTCTCTTTGTAGGATATACGGAATAAGGTGAGGCTCAGAGAGAAGTTAAATATTTTATTTCAAATCGCAGAACTGATGTAACTGGCACACTGAGGATTCTAACATGGGCCGTTTAAGTTCAAAGGCAGTGCGCTCTTAATTTTACACCCTGAAACAGCCTGCTATAGTAAATGATTTATAATATAGAATAACTATTAAATATATTAAATCTATATAAAAGCAAACCATTTACAATATTAAATAAACAAATTGCAATAAATGTTGGATTTATTTTCTGTCCAGGTCATATTCTTAAACAGTACCTGCCGGTCTTATTTCTTTATCATAGCAGGGATTCCCATCCTTCCACAAGGTATCACACACAGAACTACTAGTATGAATTTGCCACATCTCCAGAATTAGTCAACATCCACAGAAATTCAATGAAATGTAAAATGGAGAAGTCTTCATGTTAGCGAGAGAAAAAGTATATTTTAAAAATTGTGTTTTCGTAGGTATGTCATGGATCTGATATTTGACCATAGAATATTCAAAAATAAAACAACAGAATCTTAAAATCAGAAGGCAGAAAACTTAAAAGTCACCAACTTTATCCTCTCACCAAATAAGGAATCCTTACCTAGAACATCCCAGACAGGTGACCCCAGGCCTCTGCTTGTGCCTTACCAGTGACAGGAAAATAGTCACTTGGCAAGTTGTCCCATCACATTATTGAATAGTCTTTATTATTGGAAAGCTCTTTCTGATGTAGAACAAAGAATTGTATGGGTTCTACAAAACTTAGGGCAAATATAACCTTTTGTTCACATTGAGACATTCTGAGTGAAATGGGGCACTCTAAGTAATTAATAGGAGTGAACTGAGCTGCAGCAGGCATAAACTGGGACTATGTTGGGCAAAAGGTGCATATGGTTGGTCATGCTAACAACACTGAACTCCTTAGAACCTTACCTCTAATCCCTGAGAGCAAGCTTCTGGTACCATTCGTGGGCTAGAACCTCAGGTATTTTTAAGCATTTGCCTTCCTTTCCACTAAATTTCCCCATTTCAGGTTAAATATCTCTGTTCTCTCCAACTAGTTTCCATATAGTATGTTTTCTCAACCATCTTCTAGCCTTGTTAACTGATTTGGATGTGTTCCAGTTTGAGAATGCCTTTTAAACTTACACTCCTTGTGCGTTTGGGCCACAGCCCAACACAGGAAGACACTGACTTTCCTTTCTTCAAGTGATGCTGCTGAAACTTCACTGAGCATCTTAATTTTGGCCTGCTTAATATTGGAGTTCATCAAGTTCATTCATATCAGCTATGTAGCTGACTCAAAATGGTCATATAGATAGCTGACCATACCAGATTAATTATTTTCTAATGTATACATAGTCTTAAAGGACTGTTAAAGGAGCAAAGTAATTAAAGAGATACCATGGTGCCCAACACAGTGCTTTGTCTAGGAAAGATCCTATAAAAACTGGATGAATGGATGGATGAATCAATGGTTGGAAAGATGGATGAGTTGATGGGGGAAAGATGGATGAGTTGATGGGGGAAAGATCTGCAGAGAAAATTATTTCTCTCATTCTCCCAACAATTGTTAGAATCCCAAACATATTTTCTATTTACAAATAAATTACAAAAAAATGTGAAAAATATTTTTAACATAAATGAGATTAATTGCTTGGAGGTATTATCAAATGAAATCTGAAATACTACTTTAGAGTACATTCATTTTATCATTCGTTTCTCTCAATGTTCTTATTTCACAGATATAAAAACTGAGTTTAGAAAAGGCTAAGCAACATGTCTCAATGAATAGTAGATAGAAACCTGTGGTTTCATACATGTCCCTCTTGTTTTCAAGACCATAGTTCATCTCTCAAAACCCTGTTAAATTTTAAATTTAAGTCTAATTATTGCTTTGTCCCATGATAAACCAAGGTAATGATAACATAAACCATTTGAGAGCAGATATGCTTTTTATTTATCTCTGTAAACTTCAGAGCACTTAACAAATTTTGAGAGTTTAGTATTGCTCATGAAATACTTATTAAACAAATGATAAAATTCAGTTTTTGGAGAACTGAACAGAACTCTTTTAAAAGTACTATCTGTATTTTCCCAAGTACAAATATATTTATGATATAAACTTTAAAGATTATAAAACAAATGAAGAAAACAATGATCCATAATTACACTACCCAGAGATAGCCACGGTAAAATTATTATAGATAATCTTTCCTGTCTTTTTTCTATATAAATATATGTGCACATAATTAAGAAAAACATTAAGATGAATACTTACATATTATTTAGTAAACTTTATTTGCTTTACAATATATGCCAGTCAGTATTTTTGGTAGCATAACTTTTCAAATAATTGCATGTACTATTTTTATAGATGTGGAACATTCACTTAACAAAGCTGACATTGATGGATACAGAATGATGCCATCTTTAGGGACACTTTTTAGAGTTATCGGGTAAACGTGGATGAATGCTCTACTATTTCAGATATTAGTTGACTAATTGTTTTCCAGAACATTGAATTTATACTACCATCACTAAGATATGAGTGGTCCACTTCCCAGTATCCCCATCAAAATGAGTATTTTATATAATGCCTATATATATCTATATATACATATATAATAATAATACAAGTATATCATTAAATATATTATATATCTACATGTCATATAATTTGTATATAATTACATATGACTGATATAATGTATGTGTGTGTATATATATAATAATTCATTAACTCAGCAGCTATTTAAAAGTCATCTATTATATGCCTAGCACTATTCCATAACCTGGGAATATAGTAATGAACAAATTAAAATGGTTTTTATTAAGAGGGGTGAGATGAAAGACAAAAAAAGATAAAGGCAAAACTATAGAGACGATAAAAAGTGATCAGAGTTTGCCAGGGGTTGGGGGAGGGCTGTATGAATGAATAGATGGAACACGGAGGCTTTTCAGAGCAGTGAAGCTACTTCGTATGACACTATAATGGTAGGTACATGTCATTATATATTAGCCTAAAGCCATAGGATGTACAACACCAAGAGCAAATCTTAGTGTATACTATGGACTTTGGGTAATAAAAACATGTCAGTGCAGGTCCACTCTGTGGAAGAGGATGATAATGGGTAAGGGTATACACGTGTGGAGGCAAGGATAAATGGGAACTCTGCACCTTCTGCCCGATGTTGCTGTGAACCTAAAGCTGCTCTTAAAAATAAAGTCTACTAACATTTAATGAGAAAAAAAGAAGCATTTCTAATATAAGGGCATTGAGAGTGATGAGGGAGGGAGTGGAGCAAAGTTAGCATGTTAGATGCGATAGGCAGGGAAGGCCTCTCTGATGAGGTTTTATCTGAGTTGAGATTTGCAAGTCACTGGGAGAAGCACAAATGAAGCAGACCCAAGGCAGAAGCCTCATTGACGTGAGTCTGGAAAGTATTGTTCATAGAGGATTTGATGATGGAACAGATGTAGGGATGTAGAGAATGAAAGAAGGATGCTTGACTCCTAAGCTTCTGGTCTAAGGGAGGGACACTTGGTGTAGGAAGAAAAAAAATTTGTTGGTTCTGGATTGCCTAAGATATTTTTAGAAGGCCATTGGCTACGGGGGACTGGAGTTCACGTGTTTAGGCCTGAGCATATATACATAAGGAAGGTGTCAGTCTATAGATAGCACTGAAAACCAAAAGACTATGATTGAAATATTTACAACATGCTTATTTGCCATTTACCATTTCTTAATTTCTAGAATGCTTGTTCATGAATCTTTTCCAATGAAAACTTCTTTACCTTTGATAAGCTTTTTATTATATTAGATAATCCTGAACATTTCACACTTTTGTCACTCTCCTTTACGTTCAATTAGCACTTTTTACATTTTTAACTTAATTAGCTGATTAGCAGCTAATTAATGTCTTTATTGTAATGTCTTTATTTAGAGTTTATTTTGATTAAATCACAGAAGAGGCAGATCTGTGTACTGGTTAAGAGTCAACTTATCTGGGTTCAAATCCTGATTGTGCTACTTACTGAGCATGTACCAAAATCTCTATGTGCCTCAGTTTCTTCATCAACGAAAGATTAAGATGGTATATATTTCATAGAATGTGGTTGGGAGGATTAAATAAGTTAATGTATCAAGTGGTTACACAATATAATATATACCTAATATAATAAAGTACACATCATAAGTACTATATAAGTGTTTGCTATTGTTATGATCTTTATCTTACCCCCAATGTCTATCACATGATCCTGTCATATCATTACTCACACCATAACTACAATCATGCTTTACTCATTTATTATTTCTTAGTAACATCAATCAAAGTATCTTCTTAAGTATCACTAAGTCATTTAATGTATCCCAAAAAACTATGAACATTTGTTCATAGTTCCTTTTAAGTTACTTGAAGATAAGCACTGTACATTCAGATTTATTGTTTCTCTCTGTAATTTTCTTACCCATCCTTGATGACTTCATAATTGAGATCGCTCTGGATACATTATTTGTAATAATAATATTTATGAAATTACAAAGTCTGATCCTATAATATTTTGTAACCACTTAAAAAATTCACAAGGTTTAGAAAAAGTATATTCTGCTTATACCCAATACAGAGCTTAAATTACCCAGCCATCTTAGTTTTAATCACTTAAGAACAATTTTTTTCTTAATTTTTTAATTTGTGGCATATAGGAGGTATATTTATTGGGGCACATGAGATGTTTTGATACAGGCATGCAATGTGAAACAAGCACATCATGGAGAATGGGGTATCCATCCCCTCAAGCATTTATCCTTTGAGTTACAAACAATCTAATTACATTTTTTAAGTTATTTAAAAATATATGCTTAAGTTATTATTGACTATAATCACCTTATTGTGCTATCAAATAGTAGGTCTTATTCATTCATTCTATTTTTTTAACCCATTAAGCATCCCCTTCTCTCCCCAACCCTCCACTACTCTTCCCAGCCTCTGGTAACCATCCTTCTACTCTCTAAACCCATGAGTTCAATTGCTTTGATTTTTAGATCCCACAGATAAGTGAGAACATGCCACATTTGTCTTTCTGTGCCAGGTTATTTCATCTAATGTAATAATCTCCAGTTCCATCCAAATTCTTGCAAATGACTGGATCTCATTCTTTTCTACGGCTGAATAGTACTCCATTGTATATATGTACCACATTTTGTTTATCCATCCATCTGCTGATGGATGCAACTTAGGTTGCTTCCAAATCTTGGCTATTGTAAACAGTGCTGAAACAAACATAGGAATGAAGATATTTCTTCAACATACTGATTTCCTTTCTTTTGGGTGTATGCCCAGCAATGGGATTGCTGAGTCATATGGTAGCTCAATTTTTAGTTTTTTGAGAAACCTCAAAATGGTTCTCCATAGTGGTTGTACTAATTTACATTCCTACCAGCAGGGTACAAGGGTTCCCTTTCTCCACATCCTTGACAGCTTTTGTTATTTATTGCCTGTTTTTTGGACATAAGCCATTTTAACTGGGGTGAGATGAAATCTCATTATAGTTTTGATTTGCATTTCTCTGATAATTGATGATGCTGAGCACCTTTTCATATGACTGCCATTTGTATGTCTTCTTTTGAGAAATGTCTATTCAAATATTTTGCTGATTTTTTGATTGGATTATTAGGTTTTTTCCTATAGAGTTGTTATATATTCTGGTGATTAATCCCTTGTAAGAGGGATAGTTGGCAAATACTTTCTTCCATTCTGTGGGGTGTTCCTTCACTTCGTTGATTGCATCCTTTGCTGTACAGAAGATTTTTAACTTATGTGATCCCATTTGCCTATGTTTGCCTTGGTTGCCTGTGCTTGTGGGATATTGCTCAAGAAATCTTTGCCCAGACCTATGTCCTATAGATTTTCCCCAATGTTTTCTTGTAGGAACTTGATAGTTTGAAGTCTTTGACTTAAGTTTTTAACCAATTTTGATTTTATTTTTGTACATGGTGAGAGATAGGGGTCTAATTTTATTCTTTAAAAAAATTTCTAAGTATTTTTGTGGTAGGTAGTAGGTATATATATATATAAATCTCTATATAAATATATATAGATTTATATATATAAATCTCTCTATATAAATATATTTATATTTATATATAAATTTATATATCTATATTTTATATATATATTATATATATTTATAAATATATATAAATATATATATTTATATATATAAATATATTTGTATATATAAATCTATATATAAAAATATATTTATATATAAATCTATATAGATTTATATATAGATTTATATATATATAGATTTATATATAAATATATAGATTTATATATATATAAAGTACATTAGATGTTTTCATACAGATATGCATTGTGAACTAGTCACACGATGGAGAATGGGGTATCCATCCCCTCAAGCATTTATCCTTTGAGTTACGAACATTTCAATTACTTTTTAAAAAACTTTTATTTTAGGTTCAGGGGTACATGTGCAGGTTTGTTATGTAGGTAAACTGAAGTCATGGAGGTTTAGTGTACAGATTATTTCATCACCCAGGTAATAAGCTTAGTACCCAAAGGTTATTTTTTCTGTTCCTCTCCATCTTCCCACCCTTCACCCTCGAGTAGGCCCTGTGTCTGTTTTTCCCTTCTTTGTGTTCATGAATTCTCATGTAGCTCTCACCTTTTGAATGCATCTCCATTTTTCTCATTTGGCCTTGCAGCCATGCCATGAATTAGATGATGTGAGTATTGCATTCCTCCTACAGTTCTTTGTGATTGTGCTAAGTGCCAGGCTGGGATTCAAACATGAGAATTTTGATTCAAAACCTCATCCTCTTTCCTGTTTACTATGCAATCTCCAAGCTATAAATATGGAAATACAGAAAGATTAAACATTTGTGATAAAACTGTGCTGTCATTTTTATATTGCCTGAAAAACTGATCTACCCATCCTCCTTTACTCCCTTGCCAGGCATCGTGCCAGGTGATGGGTGCATAATGAAGAACAAACTAGCCAGAGTCACACCATTATGGGCATGAGAATATTGTCAAGTGGAGCAAGACTGGCATCAAACAAATAGAAAGCAATATGCAGTTAAAATGTACACAGAGTGCTATGAGGGAGAACAGAGGTGCTAAGAGGTATCATTAAAGGGGGCCGACTTAATTTTGGTTGAAAGAAAAAAGGCTTTCTAAGGAAGTGGTATTTAAGTTTGGACCTGTTAAATGACCAAGACTTTGCTGACCTGTTATGGGCCGGAAGCTCTATGGTGATCTCACTGTTTGGGGAATTAAAAGCAAGGCAGCAAGGGTGGGAGACACTGGTCTTGTAGGACAGATAAAGAGTCTGAAATGTATACGAAGGAGATGGGGAATCACTAATTCCATCAATATTTTAAGCACAGAAACTACAATTGTTGTTTAGTTTGAAAACATTGAGGCACAGATGGTGGTGGCTACTCCCTGGTAAATGGACTGGACTGGATACTGAAAAGGAATGAATGGATTTATCATCTTATTGATATACTTTGATTCCAGTTTTTTTTTTCCATAAAAGTTGAGTGCAGAATGTGAAAAACAATCCAATTACTAAGTATTTCTGGCTACTTGATTCCATTACACTCACTTCTGGGAGCTCATTCTTATATGGATCAATAAGGAATCTGCATTCATGTCATTAGAATGCCAGAAAGAGATGGGGAAAACTATAGATATCCTTTATAATTTATTAACCTGCATAATTACCAAAATATTTTTAAAAACATTTAATATAAAACTCAAGAAAACAAAGCTGAATAATGAAGGAAAAAGATCAGTGAACTGTACCACAAAACCTCTACTAAGGTTAGCCATTGTCAAGCAACAGGCTTTTTTTTTTTTTTTTTGAGACAGAGTCTCGCTCTGTCACCCAGGCTGGAGTGCAGTGGTGCAATTTCTGCTCACTGCAACCTCCGCCTCCTAGGCTCGAGCGATTCTTCTGCCTCAGCCTCCTGAGTAGCAACAGACTTTTTTTTTCTGAGATTCACGGGAGCCAAAAAGCAAAACAGAAAAGAAATGTCATGAGTTACCAATCAATACATCTTCTTAAAAAGTTCTTTTTTGTTGTTTTTCCAAGAAGTTTTCATTTTATGGGAATGAATTTGGTCTAAAATGGACTCTTCTTATATAATAAAACAATTTGCATTTTTGTAAAACGAGAGAATCACAGTAAATCAATTAACTTTTCTGATTTCTAAAAATAACTATATACAGTAATCCCACCAAATAAGGAATATGCAATTTTGTACTTAAAAGTAACGCCAACTTTAACAACATTGACATAGTTGTCTTACATCATTATTTATAAACACATTTAAATTTATTGTCCTAGTTTTTGTTAAGAGCAACCCTTTCTCCCCCTAGAAGGTGAAACCAAGCTCTAAGTACCTTGATCTATCCAATATCTCCTTAGGGAATTCTTAAGTAGCCAGCCAGAACATGCAGTAAGTGCAGTTATGAACATCACCACAATGGTGGCCAGGGCCTTCAGTTCCATCAGGGAATGCACACCATCTGCTCCAAAAGCCTGTTTTGCACAGGACCTAGAGTTATGCCTGGTGGCTAGAAAGAGCTCAGCAACTGCTTTTGGATGAATGAAATTTGAACAAAGTTCAAAGTTTTGGTAAAGAGTCTTTATGTTAATTGAGTTGTTTATTAAACAACTCAACAACTTTAATGAATGACTTTGGTTAATTGCCCCTTGAACAATGCTAACATCTTGATATTCATTTGTAAACAAAAGCACACTACAATGTCAGAGTTAATGCTGGGCAGTTATTGTACACCAGGCAATGGACTCAATGCTTTGTATGTATCATCACACTGAATCCTCCTAATAGTCCTAGGTGTGAAGTAGGTGGGTCAAGGAATCTGAAGCTTCATAACATAAATGACTTGCACAAGACCACACAAGTAATGAGGGGTTTGTGCTGCTGTTTGAATCTAGCAACTGTCTCCAAAGTTCAAGTTCCTGTTATTTTAAACAATGTTGTTTAAAATGAGCCAAACCAGACCTTTGCCCTTCCTCACAGACATAAAAGGTAGCTAGCCTCCTTTCCCTACCTCTTCCCCATCCAACACACAGGAACCTAAAGAACTAACTTGGAGAGCGGATACTGTTGGTAGAATCTAACAGCTCAGTGTTTTGAAAGAATGCAAGATTTTTTGAGGTTTTAAACAAATGTGTCATTTAAATTTTGAGGAGGATTTTTTGGAGTAGAGGTTTGAAGAAATTGTCTCTGTCTTTCTTAGTCTGTTACTCTCTCTTTCTCTCTGTTTAGTAACTTTTTTCTCTTTTACTTGTCAAGACACCCTTGGCTCTGAGAAAGGACTCTAGAGAAAAATAAAGAAACAAGAGTTCAAACATTGTGGAAGTCAGTGTGGTGATTCCTCAGGGATCTAGAACTAGAAATACTATTTGACCCAGCCATCCCATTACTGGGTATATACCCAAAGGACTATAAATCATGCTGCTATAAAGACACATGCACACATATGTTTATTGCGGCACTATTCACAATAGCAAAGACTTGGAACCAACCCAAATGTCCAACAATGATAGACTGGATTAAGAAAATGTGGCACATATACACCATGGAATACTATGCAGCCATAAAAAATGATGAGTTCATGTCCTTTGTAGGGACATGGATGAAATTGGAAATCATCATTCTCAGTAAACTATCGCAACAACAAAAAACCAAACCGCATATTCTCACTCATAGGTGGGAACTGAATAATGAGAACACATGGACACAGGAAGGGGAACATCACACTCTGGGGACTGTTGTGGGGTGGGGGGAGTGGGGAGGGATAGCATTAGGAGATACACCTAATGCTAAATGACGAGTTAATGGGTATAGCACACCAGCATGGCACATGTATACATGTGTAACAAACCTGCACATTGTGCACATGTACCCTGAAACTTAAAGTATAATAATAATAAAATTAAAAAAAAGAAACAAGATGTATAACAAGAGCTATAGGTTTTACAGATCCAACCTAAATAAATGATATTTCTCAAGGTTGTCACTAGTGTAGTAGAAGAGTATTTAGGTCAAACTCTGACTAGGAAAGAAACGTGCAAAAATAAAAAAAAATTGTTAAAATGTCATCATTATTTCTTATATTAGTGACAAAATAAAATATTTTAAAGTACATTAGCAAATACAACCTGAAGGCGGTACAACATTTATCTTGGTCTTTCACGTACATATTTAGGTTTATTGTTCTGAGGGAACTGAAAACTTCTCCAACATTTCACGGAGAAATGGTAAGAATATATCAGTCAAAATTCGTGCAAATATTTGTCAAAAATTATATAAAACCCAATGGGCAGATTTCACCTAGCTCCAGTAATTATTCTTCATGAAATGAAAAATGGTTCCCATGTTCACTAAGAATGCTTTAATTAGAATGGAAAAGAAGCAAGAATATCCCCAGTTACGGTATATAATAGGAGTAATATAGAAAGGGGGGCAGAGGTGGGTCAAGGGCACCAGAATAAAAAGACACCACTGAATACTAATTGCTGTTGACCATTTTGAGAAATAAAAGATTCCACTTCACATTAGCATCCATAGGACCAAGGTAACACACCTCCACCTCCACCTCTCTTTGTGGTTTAAGATTAAAGAATTGCTTAAAATTGCTCTGCAAGACAATTTCAGTGAATTTGTTAACCAAGAAACATCAGACAGACTGAAGTCATCCTCTGTTAATTTTGAAATACCCCAAAGCTGTGAATGATGTAGCTCACTGTGCTCAGAGAAAAATAGCGATTTTGAATTTCATTAGATACATTATTTGTTCAACTAGAATGTAGAACTGTCACTTTGTCAGACTAATTAGAGGCCCTGAAGTTGGTGGTCATAATGCCCAGAAGAATTTTTTTTTTTGTTATGTCTCAAACCACCAACCAAATTTTTTTCCTTTTCCTTACAGAGACTTCCTACATTTAGACACTCTAGTTAAGCCTTTGCTTTTGACATTTGAATTCGTCTTAGTATTCCTAAGAGCATTTCTTAGCATTCCTATTATTTTGAATACGATCATATTCATCCAATTAGTTTCTAGGCAGCATAGATTAAATTCTTTTTCCTTGAGTACCTGATTGCTTGAGCCTTTTGTTTAAAGCATATCTTCAATTGGAAAAATAATTTAAAATATATACAACAATACTGTTCAATTAATTCTATTTTATTTTTGATTCTAATATTGCTCATTGACTTCATTTAAAATAATTCACTGAAGAATTTAGCCTTTGTGAAATTAAAAATTGATATGCTTAGCAAGGTTAACAATAAATAAATTCAAGCTCAAGTCAAAGCCACTCTTTTCAGGAAGACTGCATTAAATTATCCCTTGTTGAATGTATCCAACAAGAAAAATAGCAAAATAAATTACTGAGGGGCTGGGTACAGTGGCTCACACCTATAATCCCAGTATTTTGGGAGGCTGAGATGGGCAGATTGCTTGAGCCCGGGAGTTTGAGACCAGTCTGAATAACATAGTGAAACCCTATCGCTACAAAAAAAAAAAAAAAAAAAAAAAAAAAAAAAAACAAAATTAGCTGGACGTGGTGGTGCATGCCTGTATTGCCAGCTACTCAGGATGCTAAGGTGGGACAATTGCTTGAGCCCAGGAGATTGAGGCTGCGGAGAGCTGTGACTGTGCCACTACACTCTAGCCAGGGTGTCAAAGTGAGAGCCTTTCTCAAAAACAAAACAAAAAATGACTGAGGTCGTGTAGAAAATAAACCATTATATTTTAGAGTCGGACTCTTCCTCTATGGTGCCACTGAATCCACTATTCTAAGATACAATCAAATACCAAGAAATTAAGTGATCTTTGAATAGTGGAAAAAATTTTAGTCATTTAATGATTGAAGAATCAGAGCAGATTGGTTATAAAAGTCATTGTAACAATGGGATTGGATATAATATTCAAGTTTATTAATTAAATTACTCAAATACTAACTAGATCTAGCATTAAAATACTTAAATGTGGGGTGTCTGCTATGGTCTATGTCCCTCCTATAATTCTTATGTTGAAATTCTCACCGCCAAGGAGATAATATTAGGAGATGGAGCCTTGGGAGGTGATCAGGTTATGATATTGTAGCCCTCATGAATGCGGTTAGTGCCCTTGTAATAGAGATCCAAGGGAGACTTCTCACCCCTTCTGCCATGTGAAGTTAGAGTAAAGAAAATGACTGTCTATGAAGAAGAGCCTTCACTAGACACTGAATCTGTCAGCACCTTGATCCTGGACTTCCCAGCCTCCAGAACTGTGTGAAATACATTTCTGTTGCTTGTAAGGCACCTAGTCTATAGTATTTTGTTGTAGCAGCCTAAACGGACAAGACAGCATCCCTTACCTCAACACGCCATTAATTTCACATTATCTATTAGTAAGAATAAAACAATAGTCATCGGCAGAATTTAAACTGCTGAAAGACTTCTAAGAACTGATTTCACCTTATAAGTAGTAGAGTTAGAATCAACATTTGAGAATAAAAATTATGATGTTCATTTTACCACAGCAATGATCAATAATTATATGAAGAAAATTTGTAATCAGGCTATCAGTGATAGTTATTTGTTTCTAGTAATTTAGTCACAAAATTATTATCCAGTATAGCATTGGCATCAGAAAGCATATGGGATTAATATCAAGGAATTTTGTCACTTTTAGGTTTATGAACCTAGGGGGATTTAGAAGTCTAAAACAAATGTATTCATATTAATAACGCTTCTTTTATTTTTATATTGCATAAATTGGAATATTTATTTGTGAAGAAAAATATGGTAATCAATACATAGCTTTGCCCAGAAGAAGAAAGCATGAATCACCCCCAATTCCCAAGAATTTTCAATTGGTTATTTAAAAAATGATTATTAGATATATTGCACAGACATTATAGGGTCCTTCTCCTTAAAATTTTAATTCTAATACTTCCTATACTTCAGGAATCAGCAGCCATTAAATAATGGAGTTCTAATTTGTTGCTGCCTAATCTTCTCACATAGGGAAGGAAACAACTGTGCAACGTAACAACTACTATGTGTACTGCATCACGTTGTATCTATTGCAGGCATCATCATAATTAAGTTCTCAGTGTCAATCCTGTGAGATAGTGCTTATTGTTTACTACCATTTACAGAAGAACAAAGTAAAGCAGAGTCTGATTGTATAACTTGCCGAAGCTCTTACAGCTAGTAGGAGGGGGGAAATTAAGATTTGAACCAAGTCCCACTGATCTTAGGATTCACACTCTTTATGAGCACAATAACATATGAGTGTAGTGTGTAGTATTTGTGTAGGTGTTACAGATAATCAGAGGAGAGATGGAATGTGGCATTTTCATATATATTATTTTTATTCTGCATTGTATTTTCCCTCTCAAGCAACCTATAATTTCATACTTTCTCAGGAAGTAAAACTTTGCAACTGTTATTTTTTTTTAAGAAAGTAAGCATTGATAAAAAGCTGAAAGTTAACTTTAGATTATCAAGACTATTTCACTGACCATAAAGTCTAACAACATAAGAAATTTAGGTTTAATTTTTTCTGAGATGGTCTCTCAAATACATTTAAAGATTTCAGAGTAGCCTGCATCCAGTCACTAGTTCTACAATGGAACTGTATCTGGCCATGTCACTGTCAGGCACAGTAACAGAAATTACTGTATGTTTTATTCAAAGCCTATTTTTGTCTCTCTCTCTCTCTTAACTAAAACCCTAATTTAGTTGTTGTTCCCTTAGGTACAAAGTACACAGTTCATAATTCATTTGATATAAAATGTCAGTTTAGATTCTTGCCCTTCTTTGATAAATGAGAAAAAAACATGTACATTTCAATTTCCTCAATGCCAGAACTACCGGGAACAACCCCCTGTTGTGTTTCTCAAAGACCTTTGTGTTCAATTAAACATCAAGATTCAGAAACTGTGGGGAAGGATATTTCCAAGACAGAGAGAACAAATACATGAGACAGAGGGAGACAGCTAATGCTTTTCCTACTAGTCAGGCGATATCTCCCAAAGAGCATCTTTGATCCTCAAATTAGTCCTCACTTATAATTTAATATGCCACAACCAGTCTGCTGTTTCCTTACACTTAGTTTTAGAGACAGCTGTTGGAATCATCAAAGAAGATAAAAATGTAGATGTTTACAGGTTAATTTTCAACTCAATAGTGATAAGCTTATGTATATTTTGTATTTATACATCATGCTTTATGTCCTTTAAACAAAGAATTGAGCAGCTACCTAATGTGCCAGCTAATCTCAGTGCACACACATTCTTTATTCCTTGTCTAAACCCATTGAGGAAAGTTCTGTAATTATGAAACCCCTTCCCAGATGAGCAAAATGAGGCTTAGAGAGGAGAAAAGTTTCTCAAGGTCACACAATCAGGAAATGAAAATGCTGGGGATAGCAAGTGGTGGATAAGTTGAATTGTGATATTTTGATAGACACTGTGCTTTACAAATGCACAGTCTAAGATACATGCTTACTTGATTTATAGCATCAACCATGGGAATAAGATTTAAGCTTTTTCCTGTGATCATGCCCTCAACTTCAGATTTTGATGAGGAAAGTATTCCTGCTTTCTTATGGCCCAGAGGTCACACATGGTCATTTTGTGGCCATTCCAGTGAACAATTTTCCCACATACTCACACTGTTCACATGGCTTATTTCTAGAATATTCCACATGTGAATAAGTGTCTTCACCTGACTAGAGTGTTTTTTCAACTGTTCACAGAAAATTGTTTTAGTACAGGAAGAAAAAGATTCTTTCTTTCATTAGTTTTTACAAATATAAGTTTTCTTGCTCTCTTTTAAGAAAGTTTGTTAATTTTTCAAAATTAACACTATTAGATAAATTAAGTCTCTTCACAAGAATGCAAACTATGTACAATCAGAAGATCACAATTTATAATAATTTATAATAGAAGTTCATAGGTAAATATGACAGAAGTTGGGCAAAATACTTGGTGGGCAAGTTAAGTACTTATATCCACACTGGCAAAGGATGGGTCCAACTGGTTGGTTTCTTTGCCTTCTCCACACAGGGTACATACCACATAATATTGCTTCTGCTTAATGCTTTTTTGTAAGGCTGTAAACATGTTTTACCTACATTTTTTTTCTCTTATGACATTATAAACTTTAGAGCATGGGTTATACAGTCACTGAGGACAGTTCTCTAGGCCATCTGCAACAGGATTTAAAAACCTACTAGTTCAACCAACAATACCCTTAAAATTATATTTGACCCTACTATAGAGTCAAGTCACCTCTTCAGATCTGCATTGATTAGTGGGGCATCAAAATCTGTGTTGCTGCTGCCAAGAGAGCATATGAACAGTCAGTAGAAGAAACAGAGTATAGTTCTACAGTCAGTAGAACAATAGAGTATAGTGGCTCAGAACTAGGCTTCTATAGTCAGTCTCTAGTTTTAAATACAGTGTCTGCCTTTTACTAGTAAGATGACCTTTACTATTTGCAAGCCAATATTGTTTCTTCAACTTCCTCATGTGTAAATAGGGATAGTAATAGCACTTGCCTTACAGGGTTTGTGAGGAGAATAAAATGAGTTAATATATGCAAAACCACACCTGCACCTAGTATTAATAAATGCTATCTTGGTATGAGTGATCACAACATCAAAAATCTCTTTTTAGCAAATAAAAGGTTACATGATCTTAATTTTTCTCTAGATACTGGGCACTATGTCAACCTACTCTGGAGTTGTGTTTGTGAACTCCTAGAAGGAAAAATCTTAGCTATGAGGTCCAATAGACAGCAAACCCTAGAATCCAGGATGAAGATGTAACTGACTTGAGGAAACATATTTCAAAACCGTACAGATGTAGCCACAAGAGGCTCATTAAAGAAAATTCCCCAGAGGGGAAAGACTCAGGTTTTAGTTACAAGGAGTTTATTATAGCAGATGTTCTGTGAAGAAGTTGAAGAGCAGAGGAAATTTAGCTGACAGTGTCTTCACAGTAGGACTGATTAGTGTTCCCCAGTGCATAAAACATCATGCCTGTTGCTTTCTGGTGCCACAGGTAGAACTCAACATCTGGAATTGGTTATCTTTGGTATCTGTTCCTGGCCCATTCAGGAAGACTGTGAGCAACACGATGGCTTTCTTATATTGGAAAGACCTCTGGCCCTACGAATGTGACTTATATATTCAAAGACCAGTCGAGCATGGAGGCCTATTATACCTATTTTTCCCTGAGTATTTGTCTCAAATAGAATGTGGAATAAAGTCATAGACAAGATCATATATTTTTGCTTTGAAAGTGTTTTAAAGATGGTCTAGCTCAGTGGTCTTCGAACTTGTGAAGGTACCCAGTGACCTGGGAGTTGGTAATGGAATCTCATTAAAACACAGATTGCTTGGCCCCACCCTCAGAATTTCTGGTTAAGTAGGTTGAGAGTAGGGTTTGAGAAGTTGCATTTCAAGCAAATTTCAAGGAATGTTGAAGTTCCTGGTCTGGGATCACACTATAGATACTGCTGATCTAATTCACATCTGCCATTTTAGAGATAAGAGACCAACATCATAGTCAGGTAAAGTTACTTAAGTCAGACCAAACAGCTAATTAGCACAAGAGTTATTACTAGAACTCACGGCTCTGAGACCTGAAAATAGTGGAGAAATAGCTCAGAAGATTGTCAAATGAAGTGGCTCTGAGGAGACCCTTCAGAATGGGATCAGCCATTTCACAGTTTTAGAAAATATTATCTCATGTGACATCCAGCTTACTTCTTGAGGTTTCCTAATTTGAGAGCCCAAGCAAAAGCCAAACACATATGTTAAGTTTAGCATTTGGCATGATTTTCAGGAAGTGATGAGACTTCTCTAAATGTTCTCTACTTGTTTTCCTTTCTCTCAAGCATTGTGGCAAATGCTTTTGTTTTCAAGTGGCAGAAAACACAACACATAGAGGCTTAAGCAATGAGATGGGTAGTGGGTTCCTGTAATCAAAAAACAAACAAACAAACAAACAAACAAACAAAAAAACACTCAAGGGAAAGAGCTGGGTTTTGGCAATGCTGGATTCAAAGGATCAAATGACGTCACCAGAATCTAGTCTACCTCCTTCTCTCATACCCACTCTGCTTTCTTCCTTGCTGACTAAATTTCTCAGACTCTTTGAGGGGCAACACGGCTGGCAGCAAATTGAGCCGAATCCCATATTCAAATACAGGGCAAGAGACATGCCTCTGTTTACTGTACTGGTTTACTGCAATTCAGTGGCTTTGATTGGAATGCCTGTCATTCCTGAAAAAAAATCACTGTGGTTAGGAGAATACAGTGTCCTCATTGGTCAGACCTGGTGATGCAGTCAACTTCACACACAGCGCATGTGCATGTTCTGATCTTCAAAGAGCCCAGGGTGCTGAGAGGGAAATTGGAGCCTGTCATCAAAAGAAAGGGTGAAGGTATGCTGGGTGCAAAAATAGCCCCAGGCCACTAGCACTCCACAAGAGCATGATAGTAATCATTACTAATATCCTATTATATGCCTGAGCCAAGGTAAATGGTGAGAGGGATAGAGAAAGAAAAGGGAGACCAGCTGTGACTCCTCTGTCTACCTCCATTCACCCATTCATTTTTTTTTTCATTTTACTTCTTCTTTTTTAAATTTAAATAGAGATGGGGTCTCACTATGTTGCCCAGACTGGTCTCAAACTCCTGAGCTCAATAATCCTCCCACTTCAGCCTCCCAAAGTGCTGGGATTACAAGTGTGAGACACCACACCCAGCCCATTCGTTTTATCTTCCCCATGAATTTATACTCTAGTAGATAAGACATGATACAAGCATACGAAACATTTAAATAAAAATGAAAGATAGTATACATTTGAAAATGGTCATCAAAGTGTAAGAGGGATTAATCTAATAAAGTATATATTAGATACCCTCATGTTTCTAGTTTCATTTGTCCCAATTAATTAACAATCATGAAAAGCATAGTGGTTGTAAGTGAATTTCCCTACTGTTGTCAAAATCTATTCCTCCTTAAGTTTTTAAGTTTTCTTTTAGACTCTGGGGGGTCTATATGCCTTTATAGAGATAGAAAAAGGGATTTTCTTGATGCTGCTGATGAAAAGAGGTTGGAAATATGGTCTCTAAGTATCTAAGACATATTAAGAATTTTCTCACTTTTGTGAGTATTTATATAGGCAGGTAAATGTTCATAGAATTTTATGCAAGTCAGGCATACAGTTTGTCTATGAAAAAATGAGGAACAAGATATTATTTTAAAGAAATAAAGCAAAAATTTCTTTAGGGCACTATAAAAATTCAAATAAAACTTCAAGTTGCTTTTAGACTGCAGTGTCAGTCAGACAGACATGATTTTTTTTTTAAGCTTAAAGTTATGGATAAAGCCGTCTTCGAAGAAAAAAAAAGAAAATGAATTGTACTTATTCTTTTTAAAAATGTGAGTTAGAAAATATCAATGGAACTTAAAGGAACAATATTTCCCACCCCTCTCCCCTGGTAAAAAAGAAAAAGATGTGATTTTATTTTATTTTTTTAAGTCTCTCTCTCTTGCCCCAGGATGCTTTAAAGATAGCACTTAATTGTGTGTGTGGGCGTGTGTATTTCTATATAATCCACATGAGAGTATGCAAATATGGAGAGCTGGCAGCCCTTTGCTGGAGGCTTGTTGAGTCCATAGTAAGCACACTTCAAAGTTCCCTTCCCTCTTCTCCATAGCTCAGAAGTTAGTCTTTTTCTAAGGTGTTTTTATAAGCAGGAAGTTCATTGTCAAGATGGTGAATACAAAAAGTGAAAAAATTGTTCACAAATTATGAAACAGGAATTTATCCCTCTCTTTGGCTTGTGATATGTAATATTACAAACATATACCTCTTCATACATGCACACACACACACACAAAGCAGGTTAAACTATCAATTCCAAAAAAGTAAAGGTAACGCTTTTCAGGAAAGGATTCGAGAGCATGTTTAAGACAGTCATAAATCCTTTGGTTCTATTCTCGTACCTGGGAGAAAGCATGGGTTAAATTAAATGGCCTGGTATGTGTTTTTGAAAGCACACTATTTATTTTATTAAGAATTTAAATACTTTTTATTTGTTGAATTCTCCTACTTTATTACTTTCAATGGGTTGATTTTTCCAGGGAAAAAAATAGCAGCACATTTGGAAGATATACACAGAAGTAAAACATTATGCACAACTATTCTAAAGATTCATATGAACTGGATGTAATATAAATTGTGTAGGTTTTAATATACTGAAGGTAAAGACAAACCATCTGTTTATGTGGTAGAATGTTGTCGTTTTAAAGAATGCTATTCCTCACCATCCTATATCTTCATTGTGGCTTTTACATTATAAAAAGCAGTTAATCTCATCTTTCCTTCTACCCTCTGAATAAGGTAATATACCATCTTAGCCTATTGTTTATTTCAGCTGCTAACCTACGTTTATTTTTAAAATTTCCATTCCTTTGTACTCTTTCAATTTTTAAGATATCCCATTGCCACCTGCACATTAATGTTTCTATTTATATATTTCAAATAAATCTAAGTGGATACAGAGCAGATGAAAAATGGAAAACACATATTGAGGGGCTCTATATCTGTACTTGGCAAGCAAGCTTTCACATTTTTGAGAACCATTAATTTTATTTTTAAAAAGTAGCATCTTGACATTGTACTAAGTTGATTTTAAAAGGCATAGAGAGTGAGCTGAGATCACGCCACTGCACTCCAGCCTGGGTGACAGAGCGAGACTCCGTCTCAAAAAAACAAGAACAAAAACAAACAAACAAAAGGTATAGAAATATTTTACAATTCTCAGTGCTACAATGCATGAAGAAAGTGCAAGATACAATAGAGTTTGTTTTTGCAATTCTTATTTATTTACTCTTTTGCTCTTTGGTATATTCTCGCTTTTTGAGCCAGTTCTAGTTGCCCCTAATTCTCTTAGAGACCCTGCAAAAAAAAAAAAAAAAAAAAAAAATACCATTCTCCCCCTGGCTGGTTGATAGTGCTACCCACAGTTCATTGCTCTAAGGTCTTAGAAAGAGATTTTGGTTGAAATTTGAAAATAGGAGAGAAAGTTCAGTTCTTTCCTTTAAAAACTGAAGGAGAAAAATAAGTTCACTGAGCAAGTTATGCCACAAATCTCAGACTCAGTCCCTAATCAATTGAAGGGATATAATCAATAATTTCTTTTTTCTTTTAAGGCAGAGCTGTGGTAATGCTTAACCTAAGATAAGAATTTGGTAGCATTGTCCTGCCTCTCCTACTTGGGTAGGCTGCTCTGAGGGTGGATCATTCTGCCACCTTGGAAGCATGTCTTTTTCCTAAATAGTAGACACTTGCTTTACCTACCTATCTTTTTTTTTTTTTTTTTTTTTTTGAGACAGAGTTTTGCTCTTGTTGCCCAGGCTGGAGTGCAATGGCACAATCTTGGCTCTCTGTAACCTCCGCCTTTCGGGTTCAAGCGATTCTCCTACCCCAGCCTCCCGAGTAGCTGGAATTACAACATGCGCCACCATGCCCGGCTAAGTTTTTGTATTTTTGGTAGCGATGGGGTTTCTCTATGTTGGTCAGGCTGGTCTCGAACTCCCAACCTCAGGTGATCCACCCTCCTTGGCCTTCCGAAGTGCTGGGATTACAGGCGTGAGCCACTGTGCCCAGCCTTACCTACCTATTCTTATCTGACTTGCCAGATTAATAAAAAATTTACATTTACTCTGTATTGCAAAGATGGATAGTTGACTACTCTGTAGTTCAAGGGCAACATTCTGCAGTCGCAGGTAGAATTATACACTCACAAAGAGTCAGCTGTATTTTTTAAACCTGTGATGTCAATTGTGGTTGTCATTATGATTATGTCATTTAATTAAATAATGCTTAAACTGATGAGCACTGTTAACAGAAACCGTTTTCTATGAAAATTTACTGCTTTGAAAAACTTTCAGTGAGGACTTAATAAAACAATACTGTGAAATTCATTCAGGAAAAATAACTAAAAGACTTAGGATATTACAAAAGCCTGAAAAATTCTATAATTAGATTCTTCCTTAATTATCTCTAAATTTTTGATCTCCTTTTAAAGGAGTTTTCAAAGTGGAAATCAAACTATGCATTATGAATATAGTTTTGGCAGCAAATATGCTGGACTTATAAATACTAAATTAACACTCCAAGAAAACAACTTGGCCCTATATAATAAGATTGTTGGATAAATATATAGATAAATATATTTATGTGTTCTAAATAAAAGTTGTGTTTAATATATATTTAAATTTTTGAATGTTCTGTTTTAATCATTATTTTCAGTTAAGTGTTCAACCACCAGTCACAATAGATAAGTTAATTGAAAATGGTGGTTACAGTGGAAACTACTAGAAGGGGAACAGTGGGGGAACAGTGGGAGAAAGCAAAGAACTGAAAACTATTAGGTGCTCTGCTCACTACCTGGGCAATAGGATCAATCATACCTGAAACCTCAGCATCATACAATATATCCATGTGACAAGCCTGCACATGTACCCCCCTAAACATAATATAAAAGATGGAATTATTTAAAAATAAAAAATAAAATGGTAGGTAAAATAGACAATTAAACACACACACAAATTTATAAACATACCTCCAGAGGGTCCTATATTATGTATTTTTACACTGTTATGGTAATCTTAACAGGACTAAAAATGATTTTAGGATGAATTAAACCCTAAATGTTGAATTTAATTCTGGAAAATGTTTATCCAAGTAAAAGACACAGCAATAGCAAAATATAACTTTCAGGATTATTTTCCAAGTTATCACTGCCACAAAGGGCTCTGGTAATTTATTCAGAAAATAGTTTATGCCAGACACTGGAGCCACAGAAAATATTCAAATTACACACAGTTTCTACTCTCACAGTTCAAAGTTACAAGCAGAAATCAGAATACCCAAGGCCTAGATTTGAGAAATAGCTAAGATATTTTTTTAAATCACCTACTTATAAGAAGAGATCAGAATTTTCCCTCCAATAGGGAGCTACAAACATTTTAAACAAGAATCTATTGATATACATTTCTTGATCTTTATACTGAAATAAAACGTCAAAATTAATTGTCATGTAAGGAAAGATTTTTTTATATCTTCTTCAAGGAAAAATTTAGTAAACAGCTTTCTTCATTTTTTTTGGTGCTAGTACATCATTATTTCAAAAGCAGAACTAATTTAAAAGAAAAATTATGTATCTGTAATACTTGCATGTATGTGTTTGTACATATACACACATACATACACAATCTAAAAACCAATCACTTAGACATTTATGGAAGATTGACAAATTATCAGACTCCAGTAAATCATACATTCCAGCATACATGCTTTTTGACTTGGGCAAGAAATTTGCTTTGGACAGTTTGAGGGAAGCAAAGGTTTTCAGGGCTTGTACACTAGGGCTTGACTCTTGAAACCCTGAGTTTCTTTCTGGGAATTCTGAAGAAGCCCAGTCCAGCCTCCTTAAGCCAGGAGAACCATGCTGACAACTCACACAATCAGGTGAGAAATAATACAGAACGGTTGTTTTAAGTTGCTGACTTCTAGAGTGACTCATTACACAGCAATACCCGAAAAAATATTCCAGTCTCCTAAATTCTAAACACAATGGAATTCAGTAGTTCAAGCTAAAAAGTTAGTCATTAATATATTATTCCTTTAGTGGTATTATTGGGCAAAAATCATATACTAACATCTTTTAAAAGCAAACATTTTATTTAGTTATTCAAAAGAATATTGGCTGAACAACTAGTAAACTTTCCTATTTAGTGAAAAATGAAAAAAAGTTTGAATTCCAAGATGTAACTTTTAAATATATGTATTTGAGGACAATTAAGAAAACGTGAAAACATCTTAGGATAAAATTTCAAATTACTTGCTTTGGGCTAGCATTAACAATGTAAAAAAAAAAGCATTTGTGAATAAAATATACGATAATAGACATTTTTTAAAAAGTCATAATTATATTTAATAAGTAGCTCTATATAAACACAGAAGAAGAGTTCTATTAAGAAAATATGTGAAATCCCAAGATGACCAATGAGAGCTTGATGTAAAAATCTTCGCAAATTATGATCTGGAGGTCATGGAGGAGGATGCTGAAGGTATTTCAAAAAGAAAATCACTTCCCATGCTTCCTGCTTACTTCATCATCTAATATGCATCACAACCACCCCTTAGCAGGGTTACTGGCCTGGCCATACGTATGTCAACATGTTAAGGGGTAAGTGTAGGAAAGGATAGGGATGTAGCAAGATGAAATTATTCTGGTCTCTGCAGTCTATGTGAAAGACAGGTTTTTTTACTTACTTTTTCTATAGGGCATTTTCCAGGTCCCCCAAAAGAGTCTTAGTAGGAAAATAGAACAAAAGAGGTAGGAAGCACCAAATGTTTACCAAGACAGGCAATGCGCTAAACACATTACATATAATATGTTGTTCAATCCTCCAGTCAGGTGGGAATTACCATCCAGCCTCTTTAATGGATGAGCAAACTGAGGCTCAGTTATATCTGCAGATTTGCTCATAGTCACTCAAGCAGTGAGTGAAAGAGGTGGATTTAAATCCTTGTTTCTAGGACTCCAACGTCTATGCTTTTGCGATGTGCCTAAGTTTTACTTCCTAATGGTTTTCTTTCTTTCTTTCTTTCTTTTTTTTCTCATTGATATTTTAGGTGGATAAGTGGGGAGGGGGTTCAGGGGAAGGAGAGAGAGTCGAAAAGACCCTGTAAAACAAACTACTCGCAACCATTTTGCCTTTTTCAATTTTTGGTTCTCTAATAACGCATTTGGGAAAATAAACAGATTTTCTCAAGCCTAGTATTTTACACTGTTTGTAGATTATAATAATTCTCATCAACTTAAAAGTACAAATGACAAATTATTTACTCTCAGAGGAAAATTGGATTAGGTTCACAAACCAGGGTGGCTCCAAGTTCCTTTCACTGTTACAATAAAGCAGTTCAGAAAAAGATAAACAGAATTATTCCTTTTGGAATAATATAAAACTTTCATTAAAAATCTGTTTCTAGCTCGTCAGTATGGAATTTGTCACTAATCATTTTAAACTATGCCCTTTTATGCTTCTTCTGTCTCTTTTAGCTTTCTGAGTAGTTCTTTGATGTAACAAAGACAGTTTCAGACAAGATTTCAGTTCATCTGGAAAAAAAAAGGTTTAAGTCTGGAGGCAAAATGCAGTGTATTTAAAATTTATATACTCTATAATGCCTTTGTTCTGAACTTGAAGATCCTGCAAAACTTCTAAGCTTCTTTGCCTTCCTCCTCTAAGCTCATTTGTTCTTCTTTTGCTTATTATCACGCAACTGTGACTTTAACTGGTGCTTCCATCATTTAACTACATGCAGAGTCATGGCTGACCCTTTCTGATCAATTGCCAATCCATACAGGTTTGACTGATAAAAGAGCCAATTAGATTTAAGCAAATTAAGGGACATCACCAATGTCAACCACTTATTAAACTGAATGCTGAATTCCATGCATACAAAACACTAATGCACTGAGCCCCATTAAGCGTTGAAATCCTAACCCCATTAGTAACTCCAGACCTTGAAGGGGTAAAGGCCATAGGAAAGTTTCATATTTATGGATTAACATTTGGATTCGTTTTTATTTTTTTAATTCTTTTCCTAGAACTCTTGAACCTGTACCATAATGCTATTCAAGAGCTCTGATTAAATATATTCTTTATTTCCAAGAATACCTTAGTGCTAAATATGAGCATTATGTTATTACAAACAACCTAAAAATATAGTAATTGTAGAAATACAAAAAACTTGAGTGTGCAGAAGTAGGGTAGGATCTGCTACATAATTGGAAAAAAACAGAGACGCTCCTCCAGTTGTCCAAATAATATTTAAAGTGAATTTTTCAAATAAAAAATGTGTGTTAATTGGGATTTGCCACTGTTCATCTATGTGCCAAGTTATTAGTAGCACCATCTTCTTACTTTAATTTCTTTCTTCAAATAACTTGTGTTTATCATATTCTTAATTATATATTTTTTCTCATCAGAAAAATAGAGGTAGGACTGGCAAATAAGATGTGTCCTAACTACAAATTAAGAGATGATGTATCCTGGTAAAATTCTTTGGAGTATGACCCTTTCACTTCTCCTTTCCAAATTCCTATCTCAACTAAGGATTGTTTATTCTATGCTCACCTGAGAAAAGTAACCACTATAGGGAAGAATAAAAGAATGAAGAGTTGGCATAACTTGAGAATATTTCTCACCTCCAATACACTCACCCTCCTTACAGTTTGAGCTCCCAATTTTATCTACATAACCAGAGCATTCCTACATTGGACAGTGGTGTACAGAGAAGGTCTCTTTCACAGCTGGCTAAAATACAAGGTTGCTGAGGTTGAGATGAGGCCTGGCGGGCCTGAGTAATAATAAGCTTAAAATTTAAAACTAGTCGTTAAGCAATCTTGACTAATTTATTCATTCACCAATTATTCATTATGCACCTACCATGTGTCAGGTTCAGTCTAGGTGCTGAAGATAGAAATGTGAGTAAGAAACAGTTCCTACTCTATAGGATCTTATAACCAGTGATTGTGACAGATTAAACAGGCAATTTCAGTATAATGTAACTGTTCTCTGGGATACAGAAAGGCCCTATCTCAGCCTCTGTTGGCAAAAGATGACTTTCTGATGGACCAATATATAGGTTTGAGGCTAAAAAATGAGTAGGATTTGGCCAGATTAAATGGGTAAAGGGGATTTTCCAGGTCATATTTGATAGCAAATATTTTTTTAAATATAAATAAAAATAAATAAAAAGAGCATTTTATTTTGCCCAACTCTTTTCTTATTATGTTTTAAAACTATGCAAAAGAAGCATAGCTAAGGATATTATCATCACAAATCTTGCATCACCCAGCATTGAAAGATACTAGGAATTCAACATCACCATAAAAGAGATCTAATATTGAAATCAAGGAAATGGCAATAATGATAACAATCCAACTATAATGGAAAAGTAAATAGCATATAGAACCTTCTCTGCCCATAAGTTGGTTTGCCTCCATATATTGGTCCATTTATTATTCATCTCAGAATGAAACACAGTTCACTGGACAAAGGCATGGAAGATTTCTTTAATAACTCTCAGTACTAATTTAATTCTACTTAAACACACATATTCTAGTGAATGCCACATGCTTTTCAGCATGATTTTTATGTGTAAATCAGGATAATATGTTTTCAGATCATTAAGTAAAAGGAAGCATGAACTAAAACCTATTTAATCAATGAGGTATCACCTTTAAACTGCCACAAGGTCATAAAAAAGATAATTTTAAAGCTATAAGTTTCCTAATTGTAATCAACAACAATCTAATGAAAAAAGAAAGTATGTCCTAATGGCCATAATAAACTTTAGCGAATCACTGTCTGTCTTTGAAGACATTTGCTTCCTCTTTGGTGAAGGACTGACTCCCAAATTCTAGATTTCTGAATACATAAAGTGAAGGATTGCATCAGGCCCAGAGAGTGTGGGCCTGCAGTGCATTATGGTAATGACACAGATAAGCATCCACAGAGCAAAGATGAAGATAAGCCTCAGTTAACGGTTCACTCAGTTTGACTGCACCACTATAAAACAATATTTTAGTTTCTTTCTATTTGCATAATATTAACCCTTTTACTGACAGGTATATTCACATAGCGCATATTCAGTTAGCAGTAGGACCTTGCTATTTTTAATTGAATCTTGATATATGTATAAATAACAAATTATTAGACCATACATTCCTAAAAACATAAACAATGAATTAAATTTGCCCTATTTTATGAATATGATATAAATTACTGTAAATCACAAACTATTTAAATCAGTATAAATACCCTAAAATAAACATGCTTATTAAATATTGTATATATCCTGTAGAAAAGGTATTACTATATAACTTAAAACCTCCATTATGGCACTGATTACTCTTTAATTTCTAAATTTGAGTAAAGGATATTATATTCTAAGGTTTAGAGCCATCACAGTTTTCTATCCTTCCTAGTATGTGTATTGAAGTGAAAAATGAAGATATGAATACCTAAGGTTTATTTTAGCGGGGGGAGTTTGTTTTATTTTGGGTTTCAGTCTCAATTTTTAAATAAATATATCTAAATTCAATTCCCTTTTAAAATTATTGTCTCAATAAATATGATACTAACCTGAGTTGATCAGCCTCAAAAGTTTCTTTTATGCATTCTTTTCTTAAGTAATGTAGCTTCTGACATTTACAGTTTCAAGTATTTTAGTAAACATCAATTCATTAATTTTAATAATGGCATAAAAGGTAGATAATAGTGAGTGGTTTTATGATACAACAAGTAATGAATCTTTTTTGCAGGGGAGCGGTTCCATACAAACTGAAGATTCCCCTTTATTTTTCTCCAGTGATAAGGCACTTTGTGTTCTTATACTCTTCATAACTGGAAGTGGGGTTAACCTGCCCTTCGGATTGCTGATAAAAGATTGTGACATTCTCCCTTAGTTCAGAATATACTCATTCCTGGGAGATGGGCTACAGGGCAGATGCTGGATGTCCTGGGGTCCTTTGCCTTCAGGATTTTCAGAAAACACACATTCTTTAGCACTGAATTGAGAGTCATGCTCTTAACATTTTGAGGCATGCTTTCTCTTCAAGGGCCATCCATGTCAACCCTAGAGGGGTTTTCCTCAGTGGGATTATTTCCCACAACGAGTTAAAACATGGTGAAGCTGAAGGCACATCAAAATAATGGTAATTGTGAATAGGTCGATTTTTATAGAAATATTTAAAATAAAAATATGCAGACTGTATGACATTTCACACATGAATGTGGCCCTGCTGAACTGTAATTATTAGGATCAGGAATTTAAAGGTGTTTTCCAGTAGTGCAAATGGAATTTTCCTATTCTATCATCTGCACCCTGCCCTTTTTGCCTAATGAAGTACTTTAAGTATACAATTGAACTAGTTATTTAGAACACCAGGAATGAGAACCATTTGCAGTAGAAAATGGAAGCTCAAATTGCAAATATAAATTTTGGCTTTAAGTAAAGTCTTGAACAAAAGCATTTCCCAATTTTCTTAACATGCAGAAATCCAGATATATATATGTGTGTGTGTGTATGTGTGTGTGGTATATACACACACATACACACAGTGTGAGATGGATGAAAGCAGTCTCAACAAAACAATAAAAGATCATCAATTAAAGAATCTGAATAAACAAAGCAAAACAACAACTATTAAAAGAACCAGAAATACAATTGAGCCTCTAAGTTCTAAAATAAAATGCCTCTAAAAATAAACAAGGTATTCAATGGAAACTTAATTCTAGGGCATTTATATAAAATTAGATAGCCAACATTTGCATAGACTTACCTCCTGGAGGCATTGCAATTGTTACAGGATCAGTTATCAAACTGCCTTGGCTATTTGAAATATTCACTTGTACAGTATAGCTGGTAAAAGGAACCAGCCCATCGATGAGCACCCAAAGGTTTGTCTCTTCTCCGCTGTACATGACTTTTGTGACATTCAGAAGGGTGTAGTTATTACCTACTGATTAAAAAAGAAAATTATTAAAATAAATACGTATTTAAGAATTCATTCCTGCTATTATTTGAGTATTTTCTTGAGTTTCTAAATATACTGTACCAAATAGGTCTGTAACTTTACCACTCTAAGAGGCATTACACGTGCTTCTATCAATGCACACATTTGGATTTTATTATCGTGTGAACAAAAGTGCTATCTGAGTTGACCTGGCCAATTCATTCATCACGGCAATCGAAATACTTTGATGAATATTCTTAGATAACTGTAGGATAAAGCCATATCACAAGTATCAAGCATATAAGTAAAAATATTCCACAAATGTAGAAATTGATTACTTGATGAGTTGTTTATACTTTTTTGAGGTTTTTTTTCCCAATAAAAATCCCTGATTTTTTTTGGATGTGCAGACAGGAAGAAATAACACATTATTCCTCAAATAGAATTGTTCTGGATATACGTATTATACTCAGACATATTTGTCAGATATTGTATATTTCACAAACTGAGGTGTTTTCTGTTCACTTTGCTTGAAATGTGGGTGGATTTCTTTCTATCTAATGCCCTTTTAAATTTGAATTAGTCAGAATATCTTGAAAAGCAACTGGGGATGGGAGGTACTATATGTCCACTTTGATCAGAAGATCTAATATTTTTAGCTTTATGAGAAAATGCAGAAGCTGCCTAGCTATATAAAAGAATCACTTTTAATACATCCTCACCCTGGTCCCAACACCACTGTCCTTCCAAAGCTTTAGCAAACCCATTCTTAAATCTCATCAGTCCAAAATGCAGGAAAATACTGCTGCCTAGTAACAGTGTTTTATCTCTCTCTCTTACACCATTAGGTTAAATTTCAGGTTAAGAGTAAAAAATTAGGGTTAAAATAAGAAAAGGGCTACAGATGAAAATTGTAACATTTTCTATATTCGATGCTTTCCTGAAAAATTTATGAGACAATTTTTTAAATGCTGCTTAATGTTTGTCACTTTTAGAAATGATACAATAACTCTTAAAAAACAGAAAACTGAATGATTAAGAGTACCACCCAGGCTAGGCAACATAGCAAGTCCTCATCTCTAAAAAAAAAAAAAAATTAAAATTAAAAATTATCTGGTCATGATGGTATGAGCCTGTAGTTCTAGCTACTCAGGAGGCTGAGGTGGGAGAATCACTTGAACCCACAAATTTGAGATTACAGTGAACTATAATTGTGTCACTGCACTCCAGCTTGGGTGACAGAGTGAGATTTTTTATCTAAAAGAGCACCAATATTTACTTCAAATAACCTTTTTCCTATATAAAACCACTTTTTATTATATGTACATTCAATCTTTCACACACAAATTCTGCAGATATAGACAAATGAATTAAAAAACACATGATATTGAGCTTCAAAGAGAAGAACAAGCATACTTTCAAGATCTCCAGATACTGATATAATCTTTATTGAACAAATGCTTAAAAAGTAAAAGATGGCATCATACTAAAAGTGATCTTGCATCGTATAGTATACAAAATGCAAGGTTTACAATATTTACAAAAACATTATATTTTAACACAGTTTAGTAGCAAAGTATAGTGCAAAGGAAAGAACATAAATTTGGTTGTCAAAAAGCCCTGCATTTGAACTTGTTCTTGTATTCTTTAGCAATGTGCTCTTTGCTAATTTACTTAATATTTCTGAATGTCTGGTTCTTCATCTGTGAACTGGGAATGATAATACAGTATTTACATTGCAGTGCTATTGTGAAAATTAAGTGAGATTATTTCTTTATCATATCCAGCACATAATAGTTGCTCATAAACAACAGCTAGGAATGATGTTATTGTTTTTGTTGTAATCCATACAACTGATACATTCTAGCCATTCAGAACTAGCAAGTGATTAAGAATTTTGTACCCTGTATTTCATTTTCTCAGTAGCAATTACCTACCTATTCTCTACCCCTTCCAACCTAACAATGTATTATTCATCAAAATTCTAAGGTTTTTCAATGAATAAAGCAGCACTAATCTCATCCATTACCAATGTGCCATTGTCCCATCAGATTATATTTCAAACTGAAATTAATGAAGGTCAAATAATGCAAAAGAGGGTCTGATATCTGGTTATTACTTGACTATTTTCATGAAATGTGGGTAGGTCCAACAAATTGTAAAAAACATACAAAAAGTTATTTAAAAAGATACTTATAACCATTTAGGGATGGAGGAAGTCACTGAAAAATCTACTGTTACACAAAATACTCAGGAGTTTTTTCCATGAGCAGAAGAAAGCCCTAGTGGCATAACATAATTTATTACTCTGGACCCAAAATTGGCACATCCAAAGAAATAAGTTTATTTCTTTTGAAATAAACAGTGCTTGTGGGCTAAAACGTGACAATGATAATTTCTATTCACTTTCAGTAAAGGCAGATAAAGACATATTCATAGCTTAAAGAATGATTTCAAGGTCCTAAAATGTAAGTAGATAATACACTCCTCTATATGTGTAATACTTATTAGCAAGACATTATGAAACCTACAAAGCAGCCTTTGATAATTTCATTATGCACTAAAAAGACATTTCCAATTTATGCCATTTTAGCTTTCCTAGGTTCTTTACAACTAGTCAGCTTGCTTCTACTGAAGATTATTGAGCTCCAACGGCATGCAAGGAGAAGGCTTTTCTAGGCACTGACGAGAACATGCCTCAAGTACATAAGACATAATTCTTGCACTCAAGAAACCTGGTTAAGATTAAATATGACCATCCTAACCATTGCCTAAGAACAATTACATGGTCAGCAAGGGGAGATCTCCTCCTGTCCCCATGATATTGAGCTCCTTGGAAGTATTTCTGCTGTCATTACATGCTCAATTGTAAACTTTCAAAAAGGTAAGCTTGTCCTATAGATTCAAGCAGATATTCAATTGACTCTCAAGTAGCGTAACTGTGCAGGTCTTATAAAAGATTGAAATTTGTAAAGCAACAATGGAAATTCTAAAATTAAGCCATGAGAATATAATTTTACAAATTTTCAGCCAGGGACAAATACAAAATCAATGAGTAAATATGTATGAGTATAATATTGGTGAAGTTTTTTCCATTGCATTTTGCTTGTTTGTTTTTTAAGGAAATTTTGAACTGTAAAACAAACAAAAAACAAACACTATTGCTTGCTTTGAAAATGGCATGGCAGGGGGAGATATATAAGTAGCACTTCATCCTAAGCTTCCTAGATAACAACATTAATACATGGTAATTATATAATTAGTTGTAACATTAAGTTCTAGTTATAGAACAATGATTACTCAGTAATTATAAGAAGTATATAATTACTCAATAATTATGAGAAGTATGCAATTACATAACCATTTTGCTCAGCTCAAAAAAGAACTTGTACATCTCCAGTAACTATACAGCTGAGTGAGTCTAATGTTCTCTCACCCCTACAAACATACAGTTCAATTCACAGACCTAGAGTAACTGACAGGATTTCAGCCCTCAATGAAGCTCAAAAATTTCCAGATTCAAAACCAAAGCAGGATCCACAGATTTTAGCTCTTCCTCCATTTCACTCTCACTGTCTTTCCTTTCTTCCTTTGAACTTTAGGAATTTGGGCTCCTCAATATGGGCGGGGAGGGGTAGATTTTTAAAATGCTTGTGCTCAGGTTCCTCTTCTTGAGATGGTTGTGCTTTGCCACTTCTCACTGCATAAACTGGGCTTTCAGTGGGCTGGAAAATGCAGCCTCGTTGGTTCAGCCTCAAAAATCAAGCTTGAAAATGTGGAAGTGATAAGCGTGTCCTATTGCAGGCGACCATTCCTGTCTGGTTGGCCCTCCAATCTGACCCTATTTGTGAGTATAAGTGGATGGTGCAAGACCTTTTAAGCTTCTGAGTTCTGGAACCGCAACTCCCCACTGCCTGCTTCGCCCCCACCCAAGCACTGTGATTTGAAGTTGAGTTGCCCTCCTCCACCCTCTGTGGCTTGGTCTGAGCCATTGGGCTTTAACTGGGGGTCTCACTTAGCTCTTTGCAAAATGAGGTTGCCAATACCAATATTCCAGGCACAACCTACATCAAAAATCACGTGGGGGTACTTCATAAACATTCATTTATCTGAATTCTACCCCAGGCCTACTGGATGAGCATCAGAGCATAGGGTGCTGGGATCACTAGCTTTGACTAGCTTTGGACTATAACATGTTTACTCTATTAGTGAAATAAGTGTAAAGCTAAGGTTTAAAACAGATGTCTCCTTATAGGCTACAAAATCCAATGAAGTTGTTCTACAAGAAAATTTAAAATATGCATAAAAACAATTTGAAAAATAAGTAATTATTGCACACTTAAGAACAATAACATCAGGGTTTCTGATTTAAGTATTATACCTCTTTCTCTCTGTCACTATCTTTCCACTGAAGATGCAGAGGAAGAAAAGATTTTTTGTGTATTGGCCAACATCACACATCATAAAGATAAAATAAGTTTTGTATAGATCATGTAGAATTTCTACATAAACTCCTAACTGCTCTTTCGGTCTATCCCACATTCTAAACGGTCTTGAGAGAGGTTAATTCATTCAGTCCTACTCTCCTATTTTATTTCAAAGAAAAGTGTTACATGAAAAAATAGACCAAATAAATCTCATATGAACAACAGATTTTACTTATTAAAAAAACCTTTTCTTTAGTCTCAAATATAAAGTCTTAACTGAAATGTTAACAATATTAATGCCCCTTTTCTGAGATGAAAATCTTATTTTCAATGCTCTTTTTTGTTGAATAGTAGAAAATCTATGCAATTATTTTTAAGGAAAAAACAGCATAAATGGATATTTTCACATGTATGACTCAGGGATGCGTAAATGATTGCTGTCCCGAGAATACCATCCTATGGGGTTCTCTAGATTGGAATAACATAAATGGGTATCCTTTCCTATTCTTGTTACAATCATTGTCACAAGAATTTTAATGCACCATATATTCCATAATTTTTTTTTCTCTGTGCCATACTGCTCTGACCTTTTCAAAATTCTATAATTTGACTGGCTGGCCATTTCAGTTCTCTCCTTTTTACAGCCTTATTAACTTGTGGGAAAGAGGTGACATGAACAACCAATCAGAATACATAATATTGCAAAGGTCAGCGTAGTCCTGTACAGTATCATTACACACACAATACTGTATGCCAGGCATTAACATCCTGATATCTTATTCATGTGACAAAGATTGTAACAAGAACAGAAAATGGCACAACATGAATCCATTCTCATGACAAAGATTATAATGAGAAATGACAGCGAACAAACCAAACTGATTCTTGTTACCTTGTGAGGATTTTATATGTCAGGCCTGGTCCTGCTTTAAGTTAGTCTTTTTCTGAATCCAATTACACCTTAAGGTAGAAAAGGTATTAACTAATTTTTCCCACTTCTTGCTGTACAAAGAAATACTATATTTTTCTGGTATTAAGGTCTCAATTTTAGAGTCGTTCAGTTCCATCTCACTATCACGAAATTCTGCCAATACCAAAATCAGAAGACACTGAATTGTGATCAAGGTAAACTGGCAAAATCAGCCTTTACTGTGAGCCAAGAATTTCAGGTCTCTCTATATACCCTGTATTAATATTTAAGTTACATTTATTTATTCCTTCTAAAAATATTATTTTAAATTATTTTAACCAAAAAGCAAGTGTTTCTTCCAAATTCCATTTTTCTGATAGATCTCATGTTGGTAGGAATCTGAAAGGTGCTGAGTATTTGTTTATTTTGTAATTAATATATGGTGAAAGAAATCTATTCCTGGCCTTAAGTTTTTGACAATGTATAAAATGTTTATGGACATATGCCTACAAAGCTGTCTTCTCCACAGAATATTTTGAAAGAGAAATAAACAGCCTATGAACCACTAAGACCTTCTGAGGACGGTGCTTGATTAATGCATCATATTTCTTACGTTACTGTAATTACTGTAATAGTGATTTTAATTAGTTGTCATCTAGTCAAAGCTGTAGTTCTTTGACTCCTGTTTAAATTGGTCATTCCTCTAGCCTGACAATTGTAGTGCAGGGAATAAATACATGCACTATTTTATCAACTCACCAAAAGATGCTTCAGACACATTTGTCCTGGTTGTGCCCATACAAGAGCAATGACAACTCTATAGATATCGAGAATCTTTATGTTTTGTTCTCTAGAACTTTTTTAACGTGTAGGCACAATTACTGTTCTAAATATTGCAAATTATTTTTTAAAGTTTGTTGAAGCATGTTTTATTTTTCCCCATCAAGCTTTCTCTATGTACCACAGTCAGATTTTCCTAAATGTATCTCATTTTATGAACATCAGAAAGGAATTATAATGCATAAAGGATAGACAAAAATCTCTGTACCTTATGCTTAATATTGCTGTAATCCTAAAACTGCTCTAAAAATAGTTATAAAAATGAAAGATATATGTATATATGCATGTATATTACACATTTTACATATAAAGTTCACTACGATATTTAAAATTCAGTATAGTTCACTATATATATGTATATAAACACACAGAGAAAGAGAGAGAGAGTAAATTCAGAGATGTACTGTGACTATTGTAAATTGTAGAAGTATGGTCTATTTTTACTAACCATATATGCTCTGAAATGTCGGGTTTTTTTCCACTTTGACTTATTTTTTTTGCCATTTGGGCAAATTTTTTCCAACTGAACAAACTGATGCTGTTATCTCAATCAGCTAAAAGTTATTTGAACAAATATACTCTCATAGAAAGTGGTCTCCGGCTTCCACACTAAACACTGGACATGAATACAACTATTTTATCACCAAAACGTGTTTCCTTTTAAAATTCTGGTAGAGCCTTACTAACCAGGCTGAACCTGCTGAGCCTGTGGTGCTACTAGGATCAGACAAGTAATTTGACAACCATTATTGATCCCAGACAAAGCCTATGGTCCATTCTTTGTTTAATGACATGTTTAACATTTTCTTCTAATTACTGGAAGATATATACTTGAGATGGTTCCTCTGTAAAAGAAGAGCAACGACTTGGGGGTCTGGATGAGAATGATATCATGTTTTGCTGTTGAATTCTACCTGTTTCATTTGCTACAGTCGCACAGTAAGGTGTTCCTGTGTTAGTTACCTATCGATGTGTCATGGTATCACCACGAACTTAGCAACATACATTTAGAATCTCACAGTTTCTGTGAGTCAGGAGTCTGGCATGGCTAACTGGGTCCTGTGCTCAGGGTCTCAAAAGACTGTAGTCAAGGTGTTGGCCAGGACTGAAGTCCCATCTGAAGGTTCCAATGAGGAAGGATCTCTCGCAAGCTCAGGTGGTTGTTGGTAGCTTTCAATTTGTTGTAGGCTGTCGAGACTGAGGGTCTCAGTTTTTTCTGGCTATTGATTCAAGGCTGCTCTCAGTTACTAGTTTTGTGTTGCCTAGCGTTCACCCTCATTTCTTCCCATATGGGCCTCCCCAGTGTGACCACTTGCTGTATCAAAAAGAGGGAGTCTTCTAGCAAGACAGCTTACAATCTTATGGAGGTGGCATGCTATCACCTTTGTTCTGTTCTACTGGTGAGAAGCAAGTCACAGGTTTTGAAGACACCCAAGGGAAGGAGAGTAAACAAGGACATGAACACCAGGAGGTGGGGAAAGTCGGATGCCACCTTACAGTCTCCCTGTTAGTCTCTGAACTGTATATATGAATCACCCTGCTAGAAAGAGATTTTGGACAAATTGTGAACTTTCACAGCTTCTAAATTAAGTGGTACCACACAATTGTCTTTCCAAAATACCTGACAGAATGGAAACAAACTATGAAAACAGTAACATTAACAATTTTAGTTGAAGATTCTCCAGGTACAAATGTATAAAGGAAAAGGAAAAAAAAATGACCGACATGAATTTTGAAACCCAAAAGAAGAAAGAGATGGTAAATTCCTTCTTAGTATAGCACAGCTCCTAACTTTGTTCCCAGAGGAAGGAGTATAAGCCAAAAAAAATCCTCTCCAATATGTAGAGAAATGAACTGAGTAGAGTCTGCAGAGACAGGAAGAGAAATCAGGGCTGGCCATCCTGCCAAGCACTGTGCTGAGTTGGGGGAAAAAGCTGGTGTTCCCAGGTGTGGGAGATGCATGTGAATAAATGGAGCAAGTGCTGCCACAAAAGCTATATAATAGGATCTCAGAGGAGACAGAAAATCTGGATTCCCCAGAATTCTGCCCAGTGCATCTTCGCACCCTCTAGCAACACCTAGTGCTCAAAATTTAGGTCGAAAGAAGACTGACTAGCACCAGAAAGGAAAGGAAGTAGACCAAGCTCAGAACCAGTGCAAAATCTGGACAGAGCTGCCCATACAAGGCATAAGCAAGATGAAGTTGAAGAAAAAAATAATATATCGAGTGTTATACATACAGCTAAAGAAAGGATTCTAACATAAAAAGACAAAATAACCATGCAGTTTGGGAAAAAATGATATATATTCCCTATAAGATGATAAAATGATATTACAGCGACAGAGAAACAATCTGGAAATTAAAAAATGCATTAAGTATTTAATAAACAAGTTAGAAAAAGCCAGGAACAGAATAGAGCTAAAATCTAAATCAATGGTATGATGAAAAGCCTTGAGAGAATCATAATTAATGCATAAGTAAAAAGATCAAGAAATTCTAACAATCAGGGAGAAGATAATAGGTATGTAGAAAGAAATGATTAGAAACATAATTTAATTTTCTCTTTTTTTGTAAATGAAAGGACACCTGAAGTTCATGTGGTAAGACCATGGGACTGCCAGTCAGTTGCATTGCTTTCATCTGGGGACTACAAAGCTTGATCCAGTGAAACAATGGCTCACAGTCAACTAAGGATTATTCAAGATGCCTCTAAAATTGTTGAGAATCCAGAAGTAGAGTGATAATTTTCCAAGGTGACTGAATGGTGATGGTGCCAGTGGGGGTGTCCTAAGAAGGCATAAGCTCGTCTGGGCCATGTTATTTGTGGTTCTCCACAAGTCTGACTCTCCAGCTTTCCTGACAACTTTTTGAACTGTTGAATTCCTTTAATATAATCCATCTCTGCCTGAATTAACCAAATTTGTTTCTATTGTTTGCTACCAAGAATCACCCATGAATTGAGACAGCTCTAAAATAATGTTTACTGTTTGTTAACATTGGTTATTTATTGGGTAGTGGGATTTTAGTGGATGTTGTTTTTCTGTATTACATAGATTTTTAAATTAGCATTCATAATTTTTGCAAAATCAAATGAATCATGAGAAGATTGAAATATCCAAGGAAAGTATGTAAATTGCATTTTAATTTATAAACAAGTTATAATAAAACAGGGGCCCACAAACTACAATCTACAAGCCAAATTTGGCCAGCTGCCTATTTTTGTAAATAAAGGCTTATTAGAACAAAAGTAATTATCTTTCTAGGAATTTTCATGATATAACTGCAGAATTGAGTAATTATGGCAGAGACCATATTGCCTGCAAAGTCTAAAGTGTTTACTTTCTGTCCCTTTATAGAAAAGATTTGCCAACCTCTGAATTAAACAATTAAAGAAGCTAACTTTTAAAAAAATATACTGCCTTCCTGAATAAAGGGAGCAATTTCCAGTTTCTAGAATGATTCTCTTGAGTAAATATTTTTTTTAAAGAGTGGAACAAAGCACGTGGAAAGAATATTTTGTTGATATAGCCCTTTGTTACATCACTGCACCATACCTTCATTAATGTTTTGAATATCTTTCATTATTCAGCATTAATAAAGGCAAATTACTGAAAAGGAAATGAAGCTGGACAAAAATAAGTTCTAGACAGTCCCCTAATTCCACATGCCTAGGAAGTTTGCCAGTGGAAATCCAAGTGCCTGGCTTATACGGCTTATACAGCTGCTATTCTAAAGGCTTAATAAGAGTAACTGAAGAGTAATTAATGTTGCTTGAATGAAAGAAATATGGGTTTACTATTTTAACTCCTTCTAAAATACTTTTTTACAACATTCAAAGTTATATGTCTTCCTGAAAAAAAATCAGTGGTAGGTAATTTGTCCAAAACATGAAACATCCCCTTCCAATGGATTCTAGTGAAAATTAGTAAATGGCTAAATAAGGCTAAAATGTTTGCTGAAAGTAACAAATGCAGTGTTAATATTACCTTGAAATTTATTTTAAGAATATGATTAGATAAGTGCATCAAATAATTGCCTTATTCTAAGTATCAAATAATGAATTACGGAAAGGTTTAATTCTGCCTTTTCAAAAATTTTGCTCAAGAACCTAGAACAGGTGGCTAGAGTCAGAGGCAAGAGAACAATAATATGGTACCATAAGTCCCAAAATAAGCATTCGATATGTAAAGGATCATAAGATATAAATTTGTTTGTAAAGCAAAGAGAGTTTGATATATAAATGTTGGCCTCATTGAGGAACAACTTAATCAATTTTGCTCTCTAATTTAAAGTTGAGCTGTTTTTCTCTTTTAAATCCCCCAGATGGTGGCTTTCCAGCCTGGACAATTATAGAAATGAAAAGACCTAGGCTGGATACCTTCAAAGGCATTTTATTCACCTTAACTGTTTTCTTATTGTTAACCTAGACCAGTTGATATGGTTCAGCTCTGAAACAAGCATGTGAAAATAAATAAGATCTTTGTCATGAAAAATAATCATTTACCTAATAGCACCCTAGGAATGTGGTTTGTAGCCACCAGTTGTATTAACAGGTCTTTTTTTAAAAGAAAGAATGAAGTTATTTTAAAACATGACTACATCTTAAGAAAAATATTGAGAAATTTGAAGTTTGCTGATGATGTTATAGCTACATATTTTAAGTCTTTATTTTTTAATCCTTGTTCATTTGTGGGGCTTCCATTGTCAGTATACAAATGAAGATTATTATCTTCTTTCTAAACATGTTCATAACTCATAGATGTCAATAAAAATATTCAGTTCTTTGGGGGAGATGATCAGAAAGAAACTGGCTAAAAAGCGGACCTGGGGATCTCCAATCCATAATCAAATATCGAGATTGATTGTCTCACTTGCACTTGTATTGATTTCAGTTGGAGTAGCTCACCCAAGGGAATAATAAAAATGTGGAATAAAACTGATTTATGAGAACAAAATAAATCCTTTTGTGAGTGTAATGAATTGGTACTATTTAACCCTTTCAATCACAGGGTGAAAAACTACTTATTTTTTAAGAATTCTGAACTAGCCAAAAGAAGTCATATCAGAAATGCCAATACTGCCAAGTGCCATTACACGAAGTTGTAATGCTGGGGAAGAAATGCTGCTCTAAACTTGGTGGAAGGCATTATTTGACATATGACATACTTTTAGCTTTCCTGGGCCAACTTCTATGTGTCATCACAAATGATGGACCTATAGATCCAAACTATTACAGAATCACTCAGTAGATGTTTATTGTGCTTATTTACATGATTTATAAGACAGTTGAGAAGCTAGAACAAAACACGGTGGTACAACATTAACTACATTTAATTTTTTTCTCAATATAGGTGTTCTTGGTTTTAACTCAAAACAGTATTTAACAGTTATATTCATGGGACACTCAACAATATTCGAGGATAACAGGGATATTCAGGAGAGACAGACTTTCACATAATTTGGCACAAATATTTGCCTTAAGAAAATTGGAGGACCAAATAAAAAAGGAGATGATTTGTTTATAAAACCCAGCAACTGTTTGACTCTATCAGTTGAGCCAACCAGCCAAGCAGCTGATTCAATAAGAAAAATATCAGTCACGTCATTATTTCTTGAAACCCGGTAGACAAAACATTCCCAATAGTTTGGCATTGATTTAACTTTTAACTTTTCCTCTGTGTTAACATCTTATACATGTGTTCTAAACCTTTGCTGTCCAATACAATAGCCTCTATCTACATATGGCTATTGAGCACTTGAAATGTGGGTAGTATGGCTGAGGAGCTGAATTTCTAATTTGATTTTAATGAATTTAAATTAAAAATTGATCATTGATTCAGTTACTGGAAAACTTTTAAACACATTTGAAACAATTTGGTATGTGGATCTACTTTCTCAACTGAAAACTTATGACATCTAAATGCAGACTGAATATATCTGATAAAAAATCTAAATTGAAATATCCTATAAGTGTAAAATACAGACATAGATTTGGTAGAAAAAATAATGTATTATCTCGTTAACTTTTAGGTTTTAATTACATGTTAAAATAATGATATTTTAGATAGATTGTATTAAATAAGGTATACTACTTTTTTTTTTTTTTTTTTTTTTTTAATTGAGACTAAGTCACTCTGTCGCCCAGACTGGAGTGCAGTGGTGTGATCTTGGCTCACTGCAAACTCCGCCTCTCACGTTCAAGTGATTCTCCCACCTCAGCCTCCTGAGTAGCTGAGAGACTACAGGCATGCGCCACCACTCCTGGCTAATTTTTGTATTTTTAGTAGAGACAGGGTTTCGCCATGTCACCCAGACTGGTCTCAAACTCCTGACTTCAGGTGGTCTGCCACCCTCGGCCTCCCAAAATGCTGGGATCACAGGTGTAAGCCACCGCACCAAGCCCTACTAAATTAGTTTTAACTGTTCCATTTTACTTGTTTAAAATGTGCATTTTAGAAAATTCAAAATTATATATGTAGCTCACATTATATTTCTATTAGGCAGTGCTGTTCTGATGTGCTAAAGGGACAATTAGAAGGCACATTTAAAATCCAGGTTCATTTTCATTTTAAATCAATGGAAGAAAACCTCATTGTTCAAAGATCTGCCTACATATACTCACAAGAGATGGAGGTGAAACTTTTATTCACAGAATGCACAGATTCTGTTTAATATATTGCATTGAATTCATAGTCCTAAGAAAGCTGATTTCAGAACAACTTAGGAGTGTTACAAGAAGGAGTGCGTTGATTTGTTATCAGTTTGGCTTGTACTGTCATTGTGTTTAATGAAAGTACATAAAGGTAACTTTATCTCTGCTGGCATAAAAAAGCTTTTAAAAAAATTAATACATTTTACTATTTACAATGAAACATAATTTAATTCAGTTTGATGGTATCATAATTATTATAGCACAATAATTTTTCTAGCATGATAACTTTGGCATGTATGCCATACAGAGTAAATCATTAAATAGGAAACAGGTACAAATCAGAAAGATAATAAGAAAATCTATTATCGTGAAGACATAAATTATTAGGGAAAAGTGGAAGTAAACCACCTTTAGCTAAAGAGATTCAAGCAAAAGTAAAGTGATAATAAATAATAATTGCAATTGCTGTGCTTCTGAAAGAAACTGAGGCTCAAGGTTTTTAACATCTCTTGTATAACGAAAAGAATTTTGTTCCCAATTTCTTATTAGAGTTTGAAGTTTTAAGGTCTTTTGTTTCTGAAATGCTTCCAATAGTTTTGCTATGAGATGAAACATGATATAAAGTCCTTCCTTCCCCCATGTTTTCCTATTTTGGCTTCATATATTTCTTCTTTGTCTAACTATAAAAGAAAATTTTTTTATTGTAAATGTTAAGGCTATATCAGCAACCATAAAGAGAAAAGCTGAAATTACCTAAAATGTGAAGATAAACATTGTTATTAATATTTTGGTATATTTTGGTGTGTGTCCTTCATATTTGTTCAGATATATATATATATATATACACACACACACGTATATATGGACATACATCTATATATATATGATCTACTGTCATATATTGCAATCATAGAATTTTATGAGGCTCATTGTTTTATAGCTGTAAGAATATATATTTTCTCATCAACAAATATACAGTATAATCTTTGTAATGGATTTACCACAATGCTTTCAATCCATATAGTTGAATATTTAGAAACACCCACCCTCTTGATTTTTATTATACATATAAACTCTGTCAGGGACATAATTTTATAAGGATTTTCCTGTGCACCTATTTAATTTTTTTCTAAAAATTTCAATAAGGATAATTTCTGGGGTTCTCAATGGATAGGAATATTTGAAACCCCTTATATTTACTTCATAAGCTTATTTTAATAATCTCACATGAATTACTGGAAGCAAATAATTACTAAAAAAAATTGGTTATGGCTTATTTAAAGAAACCATAATGTATGGATTGTATCTGTGACACAGAACTTGAATTACAGCTCTTTCTGTTCAAGGTAAAAATGTCTATACTGTCTGTTAATGTGTTATATCCAGCTAAGTTCATATGACTGAGTGGGCTGGACTCACGTTCTTTGAGTGTACAGATCTGTGTATTTTCTGTCTTCCTAGAGCTGGAGAAATTGCCAACTCAGAGATTTATAAATATTTTTAAAGTATTGAATAAAAATGGCATGTTTTAAAAACACTGATGTAATACCAGAGATTTTTAAAATATTATAATAAAAATAAATGAACACAATCACAAAAGTAAAAATACCTGGAATAACCCTAACAAACAATGTGAGGTCCTTATGGGGAAAATAACGAAACTTTAATGGAGATACAAGCTGCTTAAGTAAATGGAACAATAACACATTTCTAGATGAGAAATATTTTAAGATGTAAGTTTCAGAAGAATTAATGTATAAGAAGGAGACTCCATTAAAAATATCGCTGTCATTTTTTCAACTCAGTCTAATGTTCAACTGGAAGAATATGCATATGAAAAGAACTAAGACCTTTTAACAGAAATGAATAATAACCTGAAGGGAGAAAATAATAACTTTACCCATAAGATACAAATGTATTTTCTAAATAATTAAGATGTTGAAAGCACCACAATTCAATCAGAATAGAAACAGGTAAAAGGAGAAGAAATAAATAGCTCAGAAACAGGCAGCATCATGTATACAAATTTAAGTCTGATAAATTTAGCAAAATAAAGCAACATATGTTTCAACTGTAGATGGAGAAAATATTTTTTATAAAAATAAATTAGCAAAGATTTAATTATCAAAAATCTGAAGTACTACATCATAAACCTCATAAAAAGACCAAAAGATAAATCAGATAAAATATTTAAAATTGTAATGACTAAGAATTACTATCTATAATATTTTAGCTGCCATAAATACCAAAACAAATTTTAAAACCTCTAAAATATTCTGGGCAAAGTGTGTGAGCAGACAAAAAAAGAAAGACAAACAAATAGGAAAAGAACATATGGAAAATGTTTGGTCTCAATAGGAATAAAAGAAATGCAAATTAAAGCAACCTACCATTTTTGTCTATCAAATGCATATAATTACAGACAGAAGAACACATTTGTATACTATTAGAAGCCATGTGAAATGATGTAATTTTTTGAAAGCATTTTGCCATGCATATCAAGTGTCTTCAAAAATATACTCAACCTTTAATTTAGCAATTCCTTTGTTGTTATACATATTAAGGAAAAATGTAGAAGTATGTGTTAACAATAAATATTCTTTCAAATAGTAAGAATAAAAACCGTAAATATCCAACAATAAGGAATTGATAAATACATATTGGCACATCTATACTATAGTATATTAAGTACCTATTGAATATTAAATACTTGTTATGAGTTTTTTGTGTGTAATAAAAGAAACATTCATGATATAATGTTAAATGTGTAAAGTATGATATGTGTTTGTAGTAAGATCTCAATACATTATATATGCAAACACATGAATACACATATGTATATCTCCATAGAAAAAACGACTGCAAGCCAATAACACATTTATAATTGCTAGCTTTTTTTTTTTTCCTGAGACAGAGTCTCACTCTGTTGCCCAGGCTGGAGTGCAATGGCGTGATCTTGGCTCACTACAATCTCCAACTCCTGGGTTCAATCAATTCTCTGCCTCAGCCTCTCGAGTAGCTGGGATTATAGGCTCATACCACCATGTCCGGCTAATTTTTTTTTTTTTTTTGTATTTTTAGTAGAAATGGGGTTTCACCATCTTGCACAGGCTGGTCTTGAACTCCTGACCTTGTGATCCACCTGCCTCAGCCTCCCAAACTGCTGGGTACAGGCATGAGCCCCTGCACCCAGTCTAACGGGTACCATTTTAACAAAACTTTCTCTGAAGAAAAAAGACACTCCAATCTAAGCCTTTAGCTACTAGAAGTAACTAATATTCATCTGTGTAACAATTGAAAATTTATTGCGTCTATTTGATTCTTCTCTCTTTTCTTCTTTATTAGTCTTGCTAGTGATCTATAAATTTTGTTGATCTTTTGAAAAAACCAGCTCCTGGATTCATTGATTTTTTGAAGGGGTTTTTTGTGTCTCTATCTCCTTCAGTTCTGCTCTGATCTTAGTTATTTCTTGCCTTCTGCTAGCTTTTGAATGTGTTTGCTCTTGCTTCTCTAGTTCTTTTAATTGTGATGTTAGGGTGTCAATTTTAGATCTTTCCTACTTTATCTTGTGGGCATTTAGTGCTATAAATTTCCCTTTACACACTGCTTTGAATGTGTCCCAGAGATTCTGGTATGTTGTGTCTTTGTTCTCGTTGGTTTCAAAGAACATTTTTATTTCTGCCTTCATTTCGTTATGTACCCAGCAGTCATTCAGGAGCAGGTTGCTCAGTTTCCATGTAGTTGAGCGGTTTTGAGTGAGTTTCTTAATCCTGAGTTCTAGTTTGATTGCACTGTGGTCTGAGAGATAGTTTCTTATAATTTCTATTCTTTTACATTTGCTGAGGAGTGCTTTACTTCCAACTATGTGGTCAATTTTGGAATAGGTGTGGTGTGGTGCTGAAGAGGATGTATATTCTGTTGATTTGGGGTGGAGAGTTCTGTAGATGTCTATTAGGTCCGCTTGGTGCAGAGCTGAGTTCAATTCCTGGGTATCCTTGTTAACTTTCTGTCTTGTTGATCTGTCTAATGTTGACAGTGGGGTGTTAAAGTCTCCCATTATTATTGTGTGGGAGTCTAAGTCTCTTTATAGGTCTCTAAGGACTTGCTTTATGAATCTGGGTGCTCCTGTATTGGGTGCATATATATGTAGGATAGTTAGCTCTTCTTGTTGAATTGATCCCTTTACCATTATGTAATGGCCTTCTTTGTCTCTTTTGATCTTTGTTGGTTTAAAGTCTGTTTTATCAGAGACTAGGATTGCAACCCCTGCCTTTTCTAGTTTTCCATTTGCTTGGTAGATCTTCCTCCATCCCTTTATTTTGAGCCTATGTGTGTCTCTGCATGTGAGATGGGTTTCCTGAATACAGGACACTGATGGGTCTTGAATCTTTATCCAATTTGCCAGTCTGTGTCTTTTAACTGGAGAATTTAGCCCATTTACATTTAAGCTTAATATTGCTATGTGTGAATTTGATCCTGTCATTATGATGTTAGCTGGTTATTTTGCTCATTAGTTGATGCAGTTTCTTCCTAGCCTCGATGGTCTTTACAACTTGGCATGGTTTTGCAGTGGCTGGTACTGGTTGTTCCTTTCCATGTTTAGTGCTTCCTTCAGGAGCTCTTTTAGGGCAGGCGTGGTGGTGACAAAATCTCTCAGCATTTGCTTGTCTGTAAAGTATTTTATTTCTCCTTCACTTATGAAGCTTAGTTTAGCTGGATATGAAATTCTGGGTTAAAAATTCTTGTCTTTAAGAATGTTGAATATTGGCCCCCACTCTGTTCTGGCTTGCAGAGTTTCTGCCGACAGATCAGCTGTTAGTCTGATGGGCTTCCTTTTGTGGGTAACCCAACCTTTCTGTATGGCTGCCCTTAATATTTTTTCCTTCATTTCAACTTTGGTGAATCTGACAATTATGTGTCTTGGAGTTGCTCTTCTCGAGGAGTATCTTTGCAAAAATCACAAGCATTCTTACACACCAATAACAGACAAACAGAGAGCCAAATCATGAGTGAACTCCCATTCACAATTGCTTCAAAGAGAATAAAATACCTAGGAATCCAACTTACAAGGGACGTGAAGGACCTCTTCAAGGAGAACTACAAACCACTGCTCAATGAAATAAAAGAGGATACAAACAAATGGAAGAACATTCCATGCTCATGGGTAGGAAGAATCAATATCATGAAAATGGCCATACTGCCCAAGGTAATTTATAGATTCAATGCCATCCCCATCAAGCTACCAATGACTTTCTTCACAGAATTGGAAAAAACTACTTTAAAGTTCATATGGAACTAAAAAAAGAGCCCGCATTGCCAAGTCAATCCTAAGCCAAAAGAACAAAGCTGGAGGCATCACGCTACCTGACTTCAAACTAGACTACAAGGCTACAGTAACCAAAACAGCATGGTACTGGTACCAAAACAGACATAGACCAATAGAATGGAACGGAGCCCTCAGAAATAATGCTGCATATCTACAACTATCTGATCTTTGACACACCTGACAAAAACAAGAAATGGGGAAAGGATTCCCTATTTAATAAATGGTGCTGGGAAAACTGGCTAGCCGTATGTAGAAGCTGAAACTGGATCCCTTCCTTACAACTTATACAAAAATTAATTCAAGATGGATTAAAGACTTAAATGTTAGACCTAAAACCATAAAAATCCTAGAAGAAAACCTAGGCAATACCATCCAAGACATAGGCATGGGCAAGGACTTCATGTCTAAAACACCAAAAGCAATGGCAACAAAAGTCGTAATTGACAAATGGGATCTAATTAAACTAAAGAGCTTCTGCACAGCAAAAGAAACTACCATCAGAGTGAACAGGCAACCTACAAAATGGGAGAAAATTTTTGCAATCTACTCATCTGACAAACGGCTAATATCCAGAATCTATAATGAACTCAAACAAATTTACAAGAAAAAAACAAACAACCCCATCAAAAAGTGGGCAAAGGATATGAACAGACACTTCTCAAAAGAAGACATTTATGCAGCCAAAGGACACATGAAAAAATGCTCATCATCACTGGCCATCAGAGAAATGCAAATCAAAACCACAATGAGATACCATCTCACACCAGTTAGGATAGTGATCATTAAAAAGTCAGGAAACAACAGGTGCTGGAGAGGATGTGGAGAAATAGGAACACTTTTACACTGTTGTTGGGACTGTAAACTAGTTCAACCATTGTGGAAATCAGTGTGGCGATTCCTCAGGGATCTAGAACTAGAAATACCATTTGACCCAGCCATCCCATTACTGGGTATATACCCAAGGGATTATAAATCATGCTGCTATAAAGACACATGCACACGTATGTTTATTGCGGCACTATTCACAATAGCAAAGACTTGGAACCAACCCAAATGTCCAACAATGATAGACTGGATTAAGAAAATGTGGCACAAATACACCATGGAATACTATGCAGCCATAAAAAATGATGAGTTCATGTCCTTTGTAGGGACATGGATGAAGCTGGAAACCATCATTCTCAGCAAACTATCACAAGGACAAAAAACCAAACACCGTATGTTCTCACTCATAGGTGGGAATTGAACAATGAGAACACATGGACACAGGAAGGGGAACATCACACACTGGGGCCTGTTGTGGGATGGGGGGAGAGGGGAGGGATAGCATTAGGAGATATACCTAATGTTAAATGACGAGTTAATGGGTGCAGCACACCAACATGGCACATGTATACATATGTAACTAACCTGCACGTTGTGCACATGTACCCTAAAACTTGAAGTATAATAATAATAAAAAAATTAAAAATTTGAAAATTTTTTGTAATTATTGCAACTACACTTTTACTTTATGCCAAAGTCCTTAAAACAGTCTGCTGCATGAAGTAGCTCCTGCCTAACTTTCTAGTCTCATCTGTGCCATTCTTTTCTTCACTCCCTATCCTAGCTACAATGGCCTTCTTTCATTTTCTCAAATCCACCACAATTTTACCTTCCTCACATCCTTTACAAATGCCATTCACTTTGGAATCCTCTTTCTAGTTTCTGAGTTGGTGTCTAGTCATGTTACAATTATCCTAAATGTCATCAGCTCAAAAGAACTTTCTTGACCCTCCAATTTATATTAAGTTTCTTATTATGAAAATCTTAGTTATATATACTTTTACTTTAATAATTATTAAAGTCTGTAATTTTATATTTCTATATGATTACTTGGGTAATTTCTAGCTCCCCTTGTTAAACCACAAGCCCCTTCAGCACACAGACCATACTTGCCAGATATTTAAGTACTTTCTAAATATTTCAGATGTTGAAAGCATAGTGATTAAGTTAGCATAGTGATGATTTGGAGAAACAGGTTTACAATGGGAAGGAATAAATATCCCAGAAACAGGCACCATCATTCGTATAAATTTAAATGTCTAACAAATTTAGCACAATAAAACAACATATGATTCAACTCTGGATAGAGAAAATTTCTCCACTCAACTCCAGCAGCTATCATTTAGTTTCTGTCTTGTTCCATAAAACAAGCTAGATATATGCTTTCTACATGAACAAATGAATGAATGTCCAAATAAACGAATAAATTTCTTAATTTAATTCTATGATTTTTGATTTCTGCTTCTTGGGTGTAAAACTCCCTTTGCTTCTCCCCAAAGGCATATTGCTAGAAGGAAAAACATAAATTTTATTTGCAACCCTATTTATAAATAAAGAATCCAAATTCTCTAAAAGCCATATACTTTTTTTTCATAAATAGCCCACTAGAACCCTTAGATTCTGCAACACTAATAATTGAGTAATGTAACACATTGATTATGAAGAATTTCTCACAAAAATTTGGGAAATATGTTTGATGTGGGCTGTTCTTGGTATATAGAACTATGATTTAGGAGTCACCTATTATCACTTTCTAAGGGTCCAAACATATGGTTTGTAATCCTCATAACTCTGTATAATGATGAGGACCCATCACCATCCAAGGAAGTTGATCCCTAGATTCCCACAGGAGAAGTTCAGGAATCAGAGAAGGGAATTCCTTGCTGTAGGGTGTGTCTTAGAGGCTAGAGAAGGACATTGGCCCCAGATGGCTAGATTTTTTTTCTATTCCTCTGTGTAATCCATTCTTCCGTTTCCCTCTAACATCAATTCACAGCTGACACTTTCCTACTGAGAACCTCCTAGGTAAAATGGCTATATGTTCAGTCTACCAAAATCTAAAAACTGATTCTAATATTACTATTTATTCAACAATTACTGAACCCTTGCCACAACAAAGCATGCAAAAACCAACACTAGACAGGCATATCAGTGGTACACAACTATAGGTAAACATTATATATCTGCCCCACGGCTGGCTTATCCAGTTGAACTTTATCATGCATGTATTAGAAATCCCCCAAATCACTTGTGGTGTGGGTTTGAAAATGGTGTGCGTATTTTTAAATGCTTTAAAAATTTCTCTAAATAGGAGAATTTTATTTTATTTTTTAAATTATGCAAAGCCTTCCAAAGCCAAAGGTACATCATTTGGGTGATCTGCTGATTGTACTTTGCTTCTAACAGGCTCCTTTCATGAGGAGTTAGAATGGAGAGATTCCTCCACAGAGATGCTCTGCAGAGTTTGAAACATAAAGTTAAGCCATGAGGACAATGAAATCCCGTGCCCTCTCATGGCTCTGTGGGCCGCATATCCTGAATCAGCGTACAACCCATGGTTACAATTTCCATTTCATCATTACATCGCCGCCTCAACAGACAACAGCATAGAGTATGCACTTGTTCATTATGTCAAGAAAATAGCCAATTAGATATCAGACACAAATTCAATAAGCTGCTGTGTGAGTGTTGAGAACAGATGAGGTCTTAAACAAGTTTGATAAATTAATGCTTAACTCCATTCTTGTGGAAGAATATGTCCTAATTAAACATTTCTATAGCTTTATTGGCCATGACATGATATACAATCAGAAGTGTCAATACATTCAGTGCATATACATTCTATAGCCCAATATTTGAAATGACAGATATCTTATTATTGCCCGTTTATATTTTCATTAACAATATGGCCATGATTTGTAGTCCAGAAAAAATGCCTTTTGATTTCCCAAGTGTTTAGATTTGTATGTATTTATACATCCAGAAATGTGTTGGAACCTTACAGAAAGATATAATAACTATACTTTCTTTTTTGCATAAGAGACATTTGCTTCCAAACAAATAGAAACAGAGTAATTTTCTCTATTTCCCCTACATTCCCACTGTTTTTTATATTAATACTTGCTTTGACCATAAGAACATTCTCCCACAGTTTTTATTCCTAATATCTTTTGTGCTAATTTAGAAACAACATCTGAAATGGTCAGGAAGAGAGGTCTGGGGCTGTTGTCTGTAACTAAAAGAACTCCTTATCATGACACTCATTTAATTTCTTCTAAGTCTCTAAAATAAATTGTGTGGTTAATAATGATGTAATGTCATAAGACATAGTACAATATCTTTAACATGTTGTTGCTTGATGAGTATTTGTGTATGAAATACTATCACTTGCTGCTTTAGACTTTAACTGGGTTTCAATTTTCACAGATTGGGTTTTATATTTTTAAATGAGATAAAGCTGTACTTTCTTTGACCTTTCTTTCTAAAAATATATGCTCTGAAATCAGAATATGTGGGCATAAAAAGAAATAGACCAACGACAAGCCACATTACGCCGTTCTACAGCTGCGTGGTGGACGTCATGTTCCCTTTTCTCCTCCTCTCTTTCTTCCACCAGGAAATATACTTTATAAGATCTCAGGTGAACTCACTCCTGCTGCCTGACCCCCTAACTCATTACGGGAAAATGAATTCAGATTGCTTGAAAAGAAGCTGCCTCTTTTATCTTCCCACTGACTGACAAGCAACTACAAAGTTCTCCGACGGGATTCCAAGTTCCAAGCTGTACTGCATCACTGGAACAATTCCCCCACTGGTGGGTTTTCCCGGAGGGCAGCGTGTCAGATATACTGCATGGGTTGCAAGCACAGCTCTGAAACCGCACATTTCCCTCCACACTAAAAAACAGATACCAGGGACTATAAAACAAAGCTGTCCCTTTCCTAACAGCATTAGCCTTCCTACAGACTCTTTGGAAGTCTAAGAGGTTCCCACATATAATTATTTTCCTTACCTTCTCAAGAAAATAAATGCTTCTGTATATTTTTTTCCCTCTTGTAATTTTTATAAAACACAGTTTATTCTGGGAAGAAAAGCATCCAGAGAACCAGAGTGTGTGAAAAGGACACTGGATTTCTCTGGGTAACCTTGAAAAATCGACTGCATTTCTTTGGTTTTTCAAGATTTTTTAGAGATTTAGAGCATTTGAATATACTGACATTCTAAAGCACTCTTTCTGGTAACTGGCAATTCCAGGAGAAGGTAAGCCTATTCTGGGTGCTAGGATTTTTCGGAACTGTAGTTAAAAATACACATTCATCTAGTTTAAACCAGCAATGAAATTACTTTCTGCATTTGTGCAGTTTCCGTTCCCCTTTAATTTCTTTTGTTTTTAGATGGGGATTTATCCCAAAGAGCAAACACTTGATACCAATATTGAAATGAGATATGGACTCCAATTATAACAGAAGAAAAAGTTTAGGCTCAGAGAATGGGGGATGGGGAGCCATCACATTTATACTCTATCTTTTCTACCTGGAAATATCCTAATCGGTCTTTAAGGCACCCCACTCCTTCCAGATGTTACCACTGCAGTAAAAACTTTATGCCCCTCCTGATCCCCACAATGTAACCTCAAAAAAACCAAATCTCCCATGCCTCAGTCCTCCCCTAACACTACCATTATGTCTCAGGTATAAAGAGGCTCTTTTATTTCTCTGACCACTCCTATTTAGTTTTCTTTTCTGTTTTGCAGAATCCTTGGTGTTTTTGTTTGATTACCCCTAGCAACTGTTGGAAAAACATATGCAGCCAAAACATAAGAAGAAAGTTAAATTTAACATCCCACAAGTCACCAAAAGACTTTTCCTGAATAATCATTGGAAATATGTGAAGATGCCCTTCTTTCTGTAAGCTTCCACCTTAGGACTTCTGACTCACCACCCGGATCTCCTCCTTGGAGCCAGAAGCACCGTGCTTACTCCAAATTACTCTGCTCTTGAATCATCTGCTCTTGTGAGCTATTTTTTATAATGTTTTGCAAAAATAATATGTATATATTATAGAATTTTTTTTAAGTTGAGTACATATAAAAGGAAAAATGGGAAGACAAACCATTCATAATATAACCACCTAGAGATAACAGATATATTTCCCAAATTTTCATTTGCCTTTTTAAAAACATTCTTAAATACTAATTGGGTTTCTTTTTCTCAGGAACATCAGGTCTTATAAGCAAATAAAAAGCATCTGATTATGCTCATTTCATGAGCATTTAACAATTTAAAAATTGTTCTTTCTATCTTCCATTTCCTTTCTTTCCCGGTCCTTACCTTCCACCCTTACTTTTGAGGACTTATTTTGGATTAGACGTATTTACTCTGGGAAAAGTCACCTAAAACCTATTTGTTGTACCTCTCCACATTCAGAAAGAATTATCTGAGATCCATGAAATGACTCAGTTTCAACGTTAAAAACTGATCATTCTGCTTTTCTTTCTTTTTTTTTTCTAAAATGCCATTTCCCTTTGCTAATGCTTAAGGATCATTTTCATTTACCCTCTTTTTTCCCCCACAATAATCCATATCTCTCTTTTTCAAATAAATATCTTTATTCTGTGGCACAGCACAAAATAGGGGATTAGGAGAAAGAGACATTTGAAGATGAAAACTAAGCTGCAATCCAGTTTTTCAGAGCAGGTGAGAGTTAACAGTGCACAAAGGACTCAGCAATTAGCACACCCTGGTGCTTTGCCTTAGAAACTCTGACACAAAGCAATCTGTCAGGATATCAAGCAAGGAAGATCACTTCCCAATTCATTCAAAAGGAAGGATAATGAAGAATTAAACAATTCGCAGAGGACTCCACAATAACCACTTAAGAAAAAAGCAGGATATGTGTACTAAGACATGGCATTGTCTACTAAGTACAGGATCAGTGTGAAGAATCCAAGGGAAGTCTAGTAGTAAAGAAGCTGCCATTTGTAAAAATTATTCTATAGGATCTCAGAATATTTTCTTTATCTTTTCATAGTTTTTATTTTTCTTCTTGACAATTAGGTTGTTTTATATTTGTAGCTGAGAATACTTTTGAAGCTCTGTAAAATAATGATGTAACCCTAAATTATCATGGCACAATACTTTCATCTACCAGTTAAATGGAATAGAATTTATAATTTTATAAATAGTTTTACATAAGCCAGGTTGCTACTACTATGCTGTAAAGTTTTATTTTTTATTCCCAAACTTACACATTTGTTTGATTTTTTAAAAATTATATATTCA